>NW_017728948.1:9052436-9130301 GCF_001723895.1 Crocodylus porosus | reverse complement strand
GAGCATTCTGATCAGAATGCTCCAGCAGATTCGATGAACTGAGCTAAATGAAACTCGATTAATCAAGTCTCCTCAAACACACTCTAATCAAAATGCATATGAGCACATGTAAAAGTGCCCAAAGTGCTTCCTCCTAGCTTGGAATTAGATGACTAACTTTTCTTGAGGAGATGGAAAGGCGTAACCTATGCTTTTTTTTTTTTTTTAAACAGTGCTTCATCATACCTAGCTTTGGTAGTTCTCCAGTGAATTTGCTGTTCTTCACTCAGTCTCAAACTCGGTCAAAGGTTTTTTGGTGATATCTTTTATTGGCTCTAAGGTATGGCTGAGAGAGATATTAGACAAGGTATTGGAACACAAAGTGCCCTTACTCAGGACTAGCTATACTGTTGATCCAGTAAAAAACATCACCAAAAAATCCCTGTGCGATACTGGGTTTAAATTTTACTTTTGAATCTAGCCCTTAACATTACCCCTAAAAGTCCACCCTTTGTCTTCAGCACAATAAAACTATATGGAACTCACATTCAGCACTGTGCAATATGTTCCCAACCAAGCCAAGCAGCGAATGACACCTGGCTTCATGTCTAATGGAAAAGTCGAAGCTGGGATTGTGGTAGTAACAAGGTCTGCTAACATTTATACAATGTTTGTTTGGCCTGGGCCCAGCTTTAAGCTATCTCAGGTTGATTTATATTGCTGAGATGAAATCACAGGCGGCTAGTAGTCTTCTTTCACTTCAGAATAAAGTGCAAAACAGAGTTTTCAAGTGAGATTGTCTTTCAGATGGTGTGTGTGTGTGTGTGCATGCACGCGCACACGTGCACACACCCAGTGGCTGCAAGACCAGAGAAAATGTTGCCCGAGCTGCTGAGTTTGAACAGCTCTTTCTCAGGGGGATGAAAGAGGGCAAGTTAGCTCAACTGGATTATGAGCCTCTGGCAGATATTTCAGCCCTGATGGCATACCTACTGCATTCATCTGTCAGATGATAAATGCTTTTGTCAATCCAATTCAAACCATATATGTGAATGAGGCTTCTCTCTACTCAAGTCAATGGAGTCATCTCCAGTAAAAATTTGGCCCATAGTCTCACTGTATGTTATAGCCTAGCATCTCCATTTCAGATCCCACAGTATTACAGCAACAGGGGGCTCCCCTCTGTATCTGCAGATTCTAATTGTGGGAATGCAAAGGAATGGGACCCTTTTTATCTTTTGCCACCCATGTCAATAGGGACGCTTCCATGTTTCCTTTTCTCTGTTAGATTCCTCCACTCATACATAGATGCTAACCCTGGGAAAAAGCGCCAGGAATTTTACACTTGCTGAGGAACTACCTCTCCATCAGCAAGGGCTATATAAAATGCATCTTATCCTGGAAGTATAATAAGCCTAGGCCCTGCCAGTGTAGAATCAGACCCAGGTGTCAGCTGGAAGTAATTAGGTTATGTCATGCCCCAGGGCTACAGGAAGAGGGCCCTGTGCACACTGGTCAGAGCAGATATCAGCAAACTGTCTGGGCAACAGACCGCCTTATTGAGCCCCTGGCCTGCTTAGGGCACCATGCCTAATGCTGATTTTAGCTTTTGAGCTTGTCTTCTGGCTTCGGCTCTGCAGCGCAGACTTTGGCTTATTACCTTGATGTCTGATTTCAGCTCTACACTCTTGCTTCTAGCTCCTGATATGTTATCTGCCCAGGCTTAACCCTGGACCCTACTTGCCTCCTGACTTAGTTCCTGAATCTGGCTTCTGGACCCTGCTCTGATCACACAAGTGACTATTCTGATCATTAAAGCCCCTGCCCCTTATAGGTAGAGCTCCTAGCAGACTGGCTATGGTAACAGCCATGTAGTCTTGAGGTGGCTGTGTGTTGAAAAGAATAGAAGATACTGCTGGGTAAATTGCTTCATTACAGATGCCCAGTACATCAGTCAGATCGCCTTAAGTCTTTAGTCAAAAGACCCTTCCCCTGTACTGTTAGAGTAGGCTCCAGGACTCAGTGGAAACATCACAAGGACTGCCATGAACTGAATCTCATGGGCCTAGTTTCTAACATCTGTTATGTAGTGGCCTACCAGAGTATTTGTATGTAGTTCAGGGAGCTGCTCTAGATGCATACTGATTTACATCAGCATAGGTTCCCACTCTCCGAGCCTTTTTGCTTTTATGCTGAAATAACCCTCAGAGTGGAGAACATGGCTACTAAGAAACTAACAGCAAATGCAAAGATAAATTTAAGGGATGCAATGTCTTTATTAATGAAAAGGCATCATTTGTCACTAACGTTGTGAAAACCACGCCAAACAAAAGATATATCAGACCTTTTGGCCTTGTACGTGGATTAGTGCCATCTACATTTCCCACAAAGTCTAAGAGCTACGTTTTCCCCCTCCTCTTTCTTCCCCACTTCAATTAACCAATTACCTCTTATTGGTTTGCAGTTTTCTAGAGGCTTTTTTATTCTTTTTGTTACGAGAAACCATAGCTACCAGGCATGGAAAAAAGGCAGGCGAGAATGTTAAGTTTGCCCTGCTGCTTCGTAGGAGCTCAGTAGCGTCTATAACTTGCACACATACTTTTTAAGGATATCTTCACTAAAAATCGTTCTATCACTGGATGGCAGTAGAGCTATAATACAAATTTATAGGCACTGTCGCTGCATGGATGCGTCTGAGGCAAAGAGTAATATTTATGCTTGTCCATATATTTTTCTATGGTCTCTGTTTTGTATTATACGTTTTAAGAGACATAAGGCATAGGAAAGCCCTGTATTTCCAGAAGGGATTAATGTGGAGGATATTTCATTCTGTCAGGGACACTGTAAATAATAGTAGGTGAGTATAAACATCCTTTAAATTTTTGGACCTGCAGCTCCAAACTCTGTAAAAGTAAAACCAACTTTTTGACTGCATTTTTAACTTCCATTGTACATACTTCCTTTCTGTACTGACTGCTTAAGAAAGGCAGTAAGATACTGCCGTCGTCATGATCCTCGCTGAGCCTTACTCTGCTGGCAGCATATTACCTCTGGTCTTGTTGCAATCAAAGTACACGCATTAAAAGAAAACACCCAAAGGCTTGCTCTTGGCTGCTGGCTTCCAACAGCCTTCCGATACTACTAATAAATGGTCAAGCACATCTGATTAGCATATGTTTAGTACGGGCACTATAGTCTGCCTGTTTTCCAAGCAAGGATTAGGTTGTGCTTTTAGGTGCCATTATGTGGTGCATAAAATGGATCGTCCTTGGCAGACACAATGCTTGCTTGTTTTATTAGAGCCCCACTCCTCTGAGCCTGTCCCCTTTCAGACTGCTTCTGGACAGGGATTACTTGTCTTGTATAGTCTATACTATGTAGGGTGGCCATCATAGAGGACAGTCCAGTTGTCCTCTATTGATACGAAACTGGACGCCTTTGTGTCCCTTATTTTTCTCTGCAAGACATAAAGGCATTGGTATTGTATCAACAGAGGACAGAGAAGCAGAAAACTGGAATGTCCTCTGTGATGGCCACCCTGATAATATATAGTCTTTTCCCTTCCTTAGACCCTTCCGTCTGTCTGCATTTGTCTGGTGTCCTCAGTCAAATCACAAGCTGTGTAGATCAGGCACTGTCTTTTGGCTCTGAGTTTGTACAGCACCTAGTGCAAAAAGGTCCCGGGTCATTCCTAGCACTCCTAGGCAACACTGCAAATCAATAGCGGTGGTGGCGATGATGATAAAAGATACGTGATGCCATTCACTTAGCCTCCCTCCCTCCTGCTCAAGGTGTCGGGCAGACAAATTCTGTTTACTCTTTCATCCCAATGCCAAGGTAACCTGTGAGCTGGCATGAAGGGATTTCCGGGGGGGGTAGCCCTTGGCTGTGTCCACACAGCAAAGCAGCGGTGTGTTTGCAGTGCCCGTGGACATGCACAGCCAGTATGCGTAAGAACTGCAGTGGAAATGCAGCGAAGCAGGGACACGTGAATGTAACAGCACGTGGAAGCCGGGCACAGTCTTCAGAGCTCTGATGTCTGCTAACTTGGACTGCAGCCCAGGGAGGCAAAGGAAAAAGGAAGAGGAAGCTTGAGGCTGGAGTAAGGGGAAGAGAGCAGCATGTACTGGGACCTGGTCAGGCCTATGCGAAGGAGATTTCACTGCCTTGGTCAGCCGGGACTGGCGCCTGAAAGAGCGGGAATCAGACTTGGGGACAGCCGCAAGCTACTATTTGAGTGCTCTAGGAAGTGGAGGCAGCTCTGGAGGTGCTGGGTGGGGATTAAGGTGCTGAGGGCATATTACCGTGTTGGCATTTTTGTAGCTTTTACCTGCTCCCTCCCTTTGCCACGTTGGCTTGTGATCCTAACCCCCCATGATTTTCTGTATAAAAGTGGGAGCCCCCCTTTGTTTCTTGTTCAAGTTTCTGGGGCTGCAGGGTTTGTGCACAGGCTTCAGCACTGGGAGGTAGGTACCCAGGTTCCTGACTGCCGGGTAATCTGGTTGCTAACCTGAGCTTAAGCCTAAACTGCTGCATCTTCACTGCTGTGGTCACCCACACCAGACACTTTTGACCTGGCATCCCTCTACAGTCACACCTTCATTTCACTGTGCTGGCAGGACCCAAGACCCTATAGTGGGAGCCAACACAGCTCGCTAGCATGGCATTAAAATGCACTCTGATGTGGAAGGTGCTGCATGTGGAGGGAGTTGAAATGTCCCAGCATTAGAGTACATCAGCCAGAACCAGAAAGTATCCGTACAAAGAGTAGGCCATTTAATCTGTGTCTACACTATGGCAGCAGAAAGCTTAGTTTCATCACTGAGGTGAGGGTGGTTGGGTTTGATCCATCAGTGAGCTCCACGCCGCTATGGTGTAGACATATCATCCATGAGTTGTGTAGAACCAGCAACCTCTCTCTCCAGACCTCAGCATAGTTTTGAATAAGAGAAACTAAGCTGCTGCCTAGAAACCCTTTCCTCGGTGGCTCTGCTCCTTTGCCGCCGGTCACCATTGCCAGGCGGTCTCCTTACCTGTGAGGGGATGCACGTTTACAGTCACCTTTCTACACAATATTCAAAACAAAGCCAAACCCACGTGCAGCAACAGCTGGTAGCAGAAACAACTGCATACCAGCAACATTCCTCCTGAAAACACTGTCACTACCATGTATTGGGGCAACATGTCCTATAATAGCGACAGTTTTTTTAGGAACGATATAGCAGCGTGGCATGGCAACAACATGATGGCGACCGGTAGCAATTACTTAAGAAACACACATGGGCACAGAGGGATTCCAGGTCACTGCGTATTAATGCCACATTAACGTGAAGATCTAGGAACATCTCTGCATTGCTACTTTCGTAGGGTCTGGTGGCTTGTGCAATATATGACATGGAAAAACTTCAAGCCTACCCTTTTCCTGTATCCTGCAACTGTCTCTTCGGTTACGTGGGATTTTAGAGTAGCTTCTAATGGTAGAAAACTCCTCTGTTGCAAATACTTCCCTAAGACTACTTGAGTGACTGACAGGAGACTGAGGTCTTTCTGATCTCCAACAGAAGGTAATAGCTTTTTGCAACAGAACATAGGCCCTGAATTTTAAGCATCTGTTGTTTTGTTCATAGTATGGAAAATGTTTAAAATGATGTTTTAACTATACTAGAAACAAAAAAATTACCAGGGGTTAGGGTTAATATGAGTACTAAGGGAGTACTACTCTATTCTCTATTCTGCTTTCTTCTAATCTGTTTTCTTGCCCAATATCATGGCATCTGGGCATCTTCAAACTGCTTAAAGATGAAAAGCAAAACAAAACAAAAAAATTCCCTCACCTGATGATATCAGGTAACATTTGTAGAGACAACACATTGTTCAAGGTCATACATGTGAAGTACCCTATGCCAAGGTATATGGTTCACTCATTCCTCAGTGGCAGAAAGACTTAGGCATTACACTAAGAAGCACTCAGGTTAGAAGAAAGGTAGCCTGTGGAAGAGCAAGTCATTGGCTCCTTTATACGCAGCTACTGGCAATGTGAATGATCAGGGTTCCAGTATAGCTACAAAAATGGGGGAAAAAAAGATCAAATCCTGAGGTTACAGATACTAAGAATTTAATAACAATCCCTGGTGATAGACATTAACACCTGCATCAGATTGAGCACCCTGTATCTTTGTTTACCGTGTTTACTGTGGATTCCTATCTCCCTATTTCTTATCCCCTTACATCTAATGTGTAGGTGACTGCTGTTGCATGCTTCACTCTGCTTTTTTAGGCTTTAAGCTCCTTGTGTCTTCTATTTACTGTCAAAGAGTGGTTAGAAAGTGAAGTGCTATTTAAATAGTAGTAATAAATAGTAAATTCTGAGCCAAACCTTGACATCTGTGCTGAGTTCTTTGTCAGTCAACATTTTCAGTTAATTGAAAGAGGTTACCCAGGCAAAGAGGTTGGCCAGGGTAAGGACTAAATAAAATCTGCCTACTGTTTAAAATAGCTGCTCCCGAGTGGATGGCGATAGGAAATGTCTCTTGTAGGTGAGATGTTGTAGTGAGATAATATAGTTTGGAACAGTAGTCATACTATATGACCTAATTTTCTATAAGTCTATGTTCTCCCATGAGATATTTATGCCAACGTTGGATGCCATATAGGTGCTCTAATGGCTATATCCACAGGGGTGTAAATCTAACAAGCAGAAGTAAGATCTTTGGCCTTTGCTTAGTTGTCACCTAATTCAGCAGGCACCTAAAGCTCCTAGGCACTTAAGTTCTTGTTGGTGGGTATGTGCAAACTGCCTACCTGCTCAGTGCCCCAGCTCATGCCAAAGCCCTACCAGGATTCACAGACGGGATATTTCTTCACTTATATTAGCCACAGGCCTAGACTCTGTTGGCTTTCTCAGAGCACAACTATGGATTAGGTTTCACACAATTAAGATCCAGCACTGAGGAGATCAAGGATTTGGGGTCTCTGGCTAGCTGGGATCCCCATTTTATCCAATAGGTCTAAATCACCAGGCAACCAGGTGTTCTGGTAGAAACCTTTCTCAGTCTTTCAGGGTTTTAAATGTGTCTTTTATACAACCTAGCTGAGTGACCTTCCCTAGCTATAGAATCCATTTCTCTCTCTCCTTTTTGCCCAGCTGATACTGAATTATTATGCCAAGTAGACCAGCTTCAGCAGGAGAGATCGAGGAAGCCATATTCCACAACTACCTGCAGCTTGGTGGTTAGCACAGTCTCTGAGCCAATGTCAGGCTTGGATCCATTTTCTCTTTCCTTCTAAATCAGGCAGAGAGGAAATAACAACACATATCTCCTATTTCATAGGTGACTGCCTTGGATATAAAGGGGCAAGGGTGCCTAATTACCGGCTGAGACTCCTGAGTGGTGAGTGCTAATACACTACTGTGCAGTATTGTTAGGCATCACTAAAAAAGGCATTTGCCAGCACACCTGCACAATAACTCCAGTTACTGCACATTTCTTTAGTGACTTGATTATACAAGTACTAAAGAAATGTGCAGTAACCACTGCACAGTAACGTCTCGTGTAGATGTGCCCCCTGGTGCCTTACTTTTCTGCACACAAACCAGCAGCAGTACAATAGCTGAATGACTTAGTCGGCCCAGACAGCACTGAGCAAGCACAGCTACGTTGCTCTTGGTTCAGAAGGGAGCCTACACAAAACAGCAGGGTGTATTTGACAGGGCTGCTGCCTGGGAAAGACATGCCTTATATACTTTGCAGGGTGGGACGTGGGCTCTGGCCCTCTTCTCAGCATTTCTTACTGGTTTCTTTTAGTGCCTCCCTGCCCTGTTTTCTGGCTACTGGATTCCCCGGAGTACCAGGGTGCCTCAACATGCTGTTTCGCTTCCCTGACCATTGTGCTACCTAAATCCCATTTCCAGGGGCTCGCTCCTGCTAGTGGGTCCAGTGACAGCACTGACCCCGAAGTGCATGGTATAGCCACTCATCCACTGCTCCTCTAACGATCCTTTTTACTAACCCTGGTGCCATACTGGTGGGTTGTGCGTGAAGATTCCCCAGCCACAGGCATTAACTATCCCAGATTTGGGGCATAAGACTGGGTCTTTAGTGACAAAGCTCCTGCTTTCCACCATGGGAGCAGAGCTGGACGGAGCATTTATTATTTCATAACACTATTCATATAATGTAAAATCACTCCCTTCTCCTCTGAGTGATCCACTGCTGCTCTAATGATGAAGCTGTATAATTTGTGGGGCGATGAGATTGAAAAGAGGGGGATTTGTTCAATTTGTCTTCATGGCTCTGATATTCCAATTTAAGTAAATCATCCCTTCTTTCCTCCCCCCCAACCTTTATTAAGCTCAATTTTTCTTTCCTTTTTAACATTTGTTTGGGAGCTGTTTTTTCCTATAAGTTTTTTTCACTATCCACATAAAGACTAGCTCATTGTTTAGGGAGCTGAGATAGGACACAGGAGACTGGGCTCATTTAAGCCATTTAAGCAAGTCCACTTAAAGAGAGGTCCAATAAAGGAATTAGGTACCACTGCACCTAATGCCTAGGTGCCAGGCCCCCAGTGCAGGCCCCAGGCCCCTACAGGTATGTCTACACCACATCCTTAGTGCTGCAAGGGACAGTAGCTTCACTGATGCATTACTAGGCTGGATGTGCATAAGCAGAAACAGGTGCAATTGCAGCTCTAGAGATAAGGCATAGACATGCATAATTAGGTATTTAGGTCCCCTATACCAGGCTATGGGGAGAGTTAGGTGCCTAAAAATGGATCCAAAACCAATGAACCATGGACACTGCTTCCAGCTAGTTAAATAGGGAAACAATGAGGATAGGGGCAAGTCTTACATCAGTCACCTTGGGTATTTCAGAGCTGCAAGGAGTCATTTATATTCTCCTGGGATCCATGGCCCTGAGTCCTCTCCTGAAGGGAGGACCTTACACACTTTTCCCAAAGAACTGATCAGGGTGTTATAGCATATGTGGAGGAGGTTGTGGAGCTAAATCCACTGGGGAATCTCTCATCTCCAGTATGCAAAGTAAGTTCATTCCTGTAATGACTGCGGTAGTTCTTGGCATGTGCAGTCACAACTCTAGGGACCAGGAGAACATTAAAATCGAAATGAGCACTGCTGGTGGAATTAATGCCCTCTCCAATGTTAGTGGGCAGCCGGGGAGATGGCAGCTTTAGACCTAAATGATTAAATTATAGGATGCTCAAGTCCTATGGAAATGTGGGCCATGCACATAGATTTGTAAATGCCTGCCATAGAAATCAAAGGTTGAAAAGCCTTTTTTTGCATATCTTGTCCACCCACTTCAAATGCAGAACTGTTACTTTGTGTCTACTGGCCACAGTCTCAGCTGGGGTAAATCTGCAGCCAACAATTTACACCCTGGGAAGAGCTGGCCTAAAATATTGCATTGCTTCATTCAATCTGTTCAGTCCAGTTTCAAATGAGTCAAGCAAGACGAGAAAGCTGTTGCTGACAGATAAACTGCTGCTATTTCACTCCTAGGTATTTTAACATTAATAGCATTTGGGAACATTCAAATAACAATGCCAGAGGAAACAGTATTTAACTTTCATCTTACCCTTGGTCTCATTACCTGTTAGAAAACCTATTTGAGCACAACTGTTTTATTGTTTATGAAAGAAAAGAGGGGGAAAGAAGCCATAATTTTGAAAGATAAAATAGCCAGAGACAGCATAGAGATTATTTACCAACCCCCCCCCAACAATAATGGATCTCGGCTTAAAACTATAGCTGCTTTAGAGCATATTCTACAGCTTCTCAGTTATCTGAATGTTGTGGTTTGGCTTCACTTTTAATGAACACATTGATGTAGACAGAGGAATGATGCAGTTCCTGTCTTCCATAAGAAAATATTAGTAACAGTGTGATCTGTCCAGTTTCCCCAGTAAAGGGCTGATCAGCCTCCACTAAGGTCAATGGAAATATTACGCATTGACTTCAGGCCCACTCTGTGAAAAAGAATGTATTTAAAAGGAAAAGGGAAAAAAATACAGCTCATGTCTAATGCAATTGGGAAAGGCAGGTGCATTGTTACAGCCGAACGTGCTTACGGGGGGATTCTCATGACAGATGTCTTTATTCTTCAGCTGCTAATCTCAGCATCACTTCATTTGATCCATGTGATGCTTCATTTGGTTTCCACTGGTATATTCTGAAATGCCATTAGATTTGGAGATGTCATAAAAAACCATGTAAGAAGTCCGGGCCCAGCTGAGACAGATCGAGTCCCAGGCCTGAGTCAGAATTAATTTGGGAATCAGGCTGAGTTATCCCTCGGGAAGAAGGACCTACCCAC
Source organism: Crocodylus porosus (assembly GCF_001723895.1). Lineage (NCBI taxonomy): Eukaryota > Metazoa > Chordata > Crocodylia > Crocodylidae > Crocodylus > Crocodylus porosus. Next base: position 9,119,985 of record NW_017728948.1, on the reverse strand, counting down.
ACTGAGGCCTTCTATGTAAGCTCAGATCAGACAGCGGAGAGCTGTCTGGGCCAGTTGCACTCAACCTTTTGGCTCTGTGGGTCAAATGAGGGTGCACGGGGCTGATTTGCAGGCCAGATAGGACTCTGTATATCAGGATCAGGCCCTGGAGGGTCTGCATAACTTCTGTCCAGTCCCATGTATAAGGATTGGGCCCAGCACTGTGCTATATTCCTGATTTAGCATGCAGGGCCATAACCCCCTGAGGAACCCGTGGACCAGATAATAGGGCACTGTGGGTGGATCTGCCCTGTGGGCCGGGACCCAGCACTCCTGGGCTAGGTAATAGATGGCCAACAGATTGACTTCTGGCTTGCTTGGAAATCTTAAACCCACTCAGCACTCTGGACCTCTGGCTTGGGACCCTCCTGCCGGTTCCTGATTGCTCCTGTTCCTGTCTTGGACCTCCCAGCCTGGATCAACTGCTTCCTCTGCCCATGCTCCTGTCTTGACCCTCAGCTTGCTATCTTGGAGTAAGACTGACACCTGGCTTTCACCTTGGTGTCTCCAGTAAGCCCCTGACTTAGTGTGATCCCCTTGAACTGACCACCTATGTTCTGGTCAACACTTACACACCAGTGCTAAGGATATGAGTAATAGTTGATTTGCCACCTCAAAAGCACACTCCAGTGTTTTATCTTGAAGCCACGCAGCAAAAAGATCATAAAGATCTCAGCCTCTGGAAGTCAGGTGAGGTATGAATCTGTTTCAATATGTTGCCTCCTGGAGGTACCATACCCAGCTTAACTCCCTATGAAATGGTGGCTTTGCAGCTCTACATGCAGCCTGTGTCTTACCCCTTCTTTCCTATTCACACGCTTTAAAACCTATTATTGTCTCATAGCAAACATTTTTCCTATTTAATTTTAGGCCAGCATCCTCATTAGTCTTCAGAGACAGGTTTTAGCCTTACGTTAGGTTTTTCCTTAGCTGTCCCATAAAATTAAATGCCACCAGGTAAATTTACACTCCCCTAAGGAGGATCGTACTTTCCTTTAGCAGGGCTTCTGGGGCACATGCAATGCTGAAAAGAAGACAACCAAGCCAGTAATTTCCCAATGGCATTATAAAAGTTCTCAGGATGGCTTCTGGCCAGAGTCCACTAGTTACATCTAGTGAGCAGAAGATTGTTGCACCAATTAACTGCTGTGATGATATTTCTGTGGTGGGAAGATTGCGCCTTCCCTTCCTTGCAACTTTAGTAGTTGCACCTCTTTCTGCTGGGCTACAAGATTAATTAGTGTGTTTAATTACCCCAGACTTCTCCATTTTATCCAGTTCTTCTTTCCCCTTAACTATAAGATTGGCACCTTTTTGAGCTGGGCTGAGCAAGTAGGATATTCCCTTCTCTGTCCATCAGCTTCTTCAATAGTCCCCCTTAAACAGACCATTTCTGCAGAATCCTGTCCCAGATTCCTGTATTGCATTGGCTGCATCTCAATGGCCGTGGTTCAGTTTTAATTATTTACATCAAGCTGAATAGTCAGAATGGAGCCAGACTTGCTCAGTTTACCACCCACGGCCCTGATTCCTTTGCCTGCCTTAATCCTACCCTATTTGTTCCTTAGGAACATACAGCAGCTCCGTGTGCTGTTCCAACCTAGGGCTATGGCTCTATAAAAGTCTCTTTATAGAGCCATCCTCTCTGAATCAATTCCAAATTCAATGGTGGTATTGTGAATTTTGAGTTTAATAATCCCTGCCTGCTCCTGGATGCTGCCTATGGATAGATCGCTCAGGAAACAGTCATCCTTTACCTTTTTCCTCTGCTATTCTCCAGGGTCATTTTTTTTCTTCCATGCTAAGATGACCTTACCTGTCCTGTGCTCAGAGAACAAAATGCTCTGGAGAGATTTATTTTAATTTTTTTTTAGTTTTGGGTTTTTTTGCTGCGTTTTGCAGACACCTTGCAGCAGGCTGCTCTAGATTTTTAAGCAGTTTAGTCAAATGTGGAACAGTTGGAACAGGAGAGATTGAAAAAGCTCCTTCACCCTTTTTAATACTGTATTACCTCGTGCTGGGGGCCTTTTCCTAAGATGGGAGAAATGAATGCAGGTCATCTCAGCCAGAAGAAGAAAGTCAGGCCTAAGTCTCTTGCACTGCATTGGGTTACTTGGGGGGTAGGGAGGATCCTCCTTCCTGCTCTATTTTGTGGAGCGTTAACTGTGCTCTGAGAATATTATCCTAGGTTGGTTCCCACAGGCGAGACCCACAGGCAACACTTTGCAAAACAGGGCTTAGGTATGAGCTAGCTGCTTGCTGGGGTTACCAGACCCCAGTTGACTTTGCATTTCCTGAATACATGGGCAGTTTTCTCTGCAGCTGTTAACCCTTCTTCTTATGCATGTAATATGTGATTCATGTTTATAATTTTTCTGTTTTAAAATAACACAAGTGCTTCTCCAGCCCCACTTTGGAAGTTTTTTTCTGGAGAGTATATTGGTGTTTTAAACGTTGTGACTTTCCAAGAATATTTGTTTCTCCCTATCTTTGATGTTTGGCAAAGGGGCTACATTTTGCAGTTCTTGCCCAACAATCCCATGAATTCTTCTGGTCATGCATATGAAGTTTTACGGATGTCTGCTGTCAAGGTGAGTATGGCATACAGTCTTAGATGGATGCTGATGAATGAATGAATGAATGATGAGAAATAGATCCTCAGATGCCGTGAATTAAAGTCACTACCAGAAGAGGCTCCAGCATGGTCAATGCCAAACTTAAAGGCTGCATGAAGACTGCAATTTCTTTTGAGAAATAAGGATCTGTATTAAGGTGCACTGAATCTAATAACACTTTTCATTGACTTTGACGGGGTTTGGATAAGGTCTTCATTATTTGAACGTAAACATGCATTCTATGCATTTTCTATTCAGGTGGAAGAAAATGAATCGAGCTAAACTGGGCAAGAAGATTCTGCAATCCAGCCTCATTTGTGTCAGGGACCTGGCATGTTTGTGAGAAAATAAAATAGCTGAGATGTGAATAAAGCTAGCTATTCCTATGGCAGCTGAAGAAAGAAAATCTGGTAAAGGAATTGCTGCAGGAAACTATAACTAATAAGAATTACAGTAAAGATGGAGGAAAAAAGAGTTTTCTGGAAGCAGTCAATGATTCACCTTGAGCCTGAATCTTGACTAAATAACAAAATAAATAATAAATAAATTAAAAAGACAGAACAACTTTTAATATAGAAACTCCTTGTTTATGAATGATAGTGAATGACCATTGCCAGATAGATATTTACATAATAAGCATATACAACTGCGGCATAAAAAGACAAGTTGAAGTTTAGCTTAAGCGCCTTTTATATGTAGTGCAAAAGACTCCAGATATTGAAAATATGCAGTTTTGTTATAGTATTTAACAAACGATGCCAGAACTAAATAGTTTAATCCTGATTGCTATAGAGTAATATAGAGATTTTGTGCCTTTATACACCTGCTCCTGGAATGGGGGTGGGGGGAAGGGGGTGCTTTAATTAGAGTGACTCCAAGAACCACTCTAATTAAAACACTCTGTGCTGAAAAATGACAGCGGGGCGCTTTAACTAAAGCTCATGGAACAAGCTTTAGTTAAAGCAGTAATTGCCACACTCTAGCAGACTCAATTAATCGAGTAATTACCATGTTCAAGCAGACTCTTTTAATTGATTAATCAAGTCTGCTGCAATGCACTGTAATTACAGAGCATCCGAGCAGCCTCACTGAATGTGTATAGGCATCCAAAGGGAGAAACATGTTCACAGAAATGGAGAGGCATGTTCTACTTTATTCACTAATTGAAGACAACTATGACACGATAAGAAGGCTTCTGCTCCAGTAGCCATCTTCAAGTATAGTCCAAGTTTCAGATTAATATATTTTAAAACCAAGAGGAACCGACAGATCTTCTTCTCTGAGCCATGTATAACGCAGGTCATAGCATGTCTTCCAGTTACCTGTACTGAATCCAATGGTTTGTGTTTAACTAAGACATACCTTCCAGAAAGAGACATTCATTCTTCATTGAAGAAACCTATCACCTGCATTACTAGCTTATGCTGATGGGAAGTCAAACCCAAGCTAGCAGTGAATAAAAATAATTATGCAATATCTGTTGTTGCATGACACTACAACAGGAGTCATCTGTAAAGCCTGAACCTGCAAACTTGAGACCTAAAAGCAAGAGCCACTACGACCTGAGTGAAAAGACGAAGTCCAACTATTACCAAGTAATAGCTGGCTCCCAAAGTACTGTATGTAATCCATGTACTGCAGGAAAGCCACTGTTTTTGTACCATTAGACCTGGTCCCAACTCTAACTGTCCTACACTTGACAGGCATTAGTAGCCAACGATTCACAAATTCCAAGGCAGTTGTTTGAAACACAAAGGTCTAGATTGAATCAGCTCCATGACCAAGTTAAGTAAGTCTACAATCCTGTATTTGCATTGACTAGGATGTGTGTGCATGTGCATGTATGTGCATAAGTACAGTTTACTTTGATGCTGCTAACAGGGTGACATGAAAACCAATGACAAAAAAGCAGAAACATGCCTGTTGTGGTTAAATCATGCAGTCCTTATTGAAGTTTTGCTTGAGATTGTGCTGCCAGATTTTTTCCATAGAATGCTATGTGATGCCACTGAGCCGGCTGGCCTTTCACGGAAGCCATAGATTAAACAGCCTCTTACATCTGGAAGGATGCATCAAATCTAGCCTTGACTGGTAGTGACCAACATCTGTTACCAGCCGATGGCAATTTAGATAGGTCATAGTGTAGTTCCCAATGGGCAAAGGGGCAGACTTTCAAAGGTACGTAGGCACTTAAAGTTGCAGATAGGTATCTGGTGGAATTTTCAAAAGTAATTAAGCAAATTGTCTATGTAGCTTACATTGATTATAATTGGAGTTAGGCATCCTAATTGCTTTGGCAGTTCTGTAAATCCTATTAGGCATTTTTCTAAATATTTGGACACTTAAATACCTTTATAAATATGCTCCCTAATGTCCCTTCTGCATACAGCCTACTGCAGCTAGCAATAATTGACAGGCATAGAAGAGATGTTGAAGGATGAGGCTATGACATAATGGGCCTCAATTGCAGAGGTAGTCATCTGGGATCCAGGTTTGGTACTGTGACCAGTTAAAAGTCACAGTAGGGCTTAGGGCTCTCAATTCTATGACTTCCACAAGCACTACATTCACATCAGCGCATTAGAGCATGAAGACAGAAAGGCAAAATCAAAACAGGAGGGCAGGAACCTCCGGAGGTCATCTGGTCCACCCTTCTGCTCAAGGCATGAACCATGGTTCATCCATGCCTGAACCATCCCAGTCAAGTGTCTGTCTTGCTTGCTCTTGAAAATGTCCAAGAACCCACCCTCATAGCCAGACCATTTTTCCCAATCTCCAACCTAAATTTCCCTTGCAGCAATTTAAGACCATTTCATGAGCTGCCCCCTGCAGCCATAAAGAATAGTACATACCCTTCAGGTATTTGAAGACCATTATCAAATCTACCCCAGTCTTCTTTTTTTCCAGTCTAAATAATCCTAGGGTTTTTTTTCAGCTTTTCTTTATAAATGATGTTTTCCAGATCTTTAATAATTTTTGTCACTCTGCTGGGCTCTTTTTAATTTGCTTATCTCTTTCTTGGCACGTGTAGCCCCAGACTAGACACAGTACTTCAGGTGAGGCTTCGCTGGTGCCAAAAAGAATGGAAGTACCATTTCCCTTCATTTGCAAGTCATACTCTTATTAACACAGCCCATCATGCTGTATTAAGCCAGAGCCTTGGAAGTCTTTCTAGAGCAGATGTAATGCCCTGGGTTGGATTGTGGAGGTAGCAGCAATGAAGGACACAAGGAGTGTCCCATGTGGATACACATGAGGCCTCTCTCTCTGTTGCATTTGAGAATGCTTTGAGAATGGGGTACACTCACCACAACATTTCCAGTATAATTCCTATTACAGTGAAGAGGCTCAAGGGCTAGTCATTGCATTAAGCTCTACTCCAAGCAGAGATCTCGACTGCAAGTCTGAACATTCAGAAGTTTCAGCTAAGTCTCTGGTAGGAATCCAGGCTTGCTGGGAGCATAGCCTCAAAGCTTCTGAGAGGTTCACACACATCAGAATCCTAGATCACCCTGGTGTTGAAATTTAGGGAAGTTTGGATCCCGCTTCAAACCCAAAGTTGCCCACTCAACACTGCAGCGGCCTGAGTCAAGTCACCGTATCTAGACACAGACGAAGTTGAAGGATGCTTGCCTCTGGAACTCCAGGTAAATGTTGCAGTTTAGCTATACCTGTAATAATACTGTGTTCATATTTATCTGAAACAGCCTGATTTTGCAGTTGCAATAAAGCAAGTAAATCCCTGAGCTGCTTTCTGCTCTCAGATACATGGAAAGCAAATGGTGTTGCTTTCACAGTACACAAAAACCCATGCAAGTGAAAGGCAATTTCCGGTGTATGGGAGGGAAACCTTTTCACCATTGTGATGCTTTTTACAACAGACTTTTAAATGGGTGGGTGGAGGAAATAACTTGTTATTTCACCTCTGAAATGCCTCACAAAAAGAATCTAAGCTGGGAAGCAGAACACAATTATTATTGACAGAGCCAAGATAGAAATGGGATAGAATTAGAAAAGAAATGGGCATGGACATTTCTTCCGGGCTGAAGTCCAGGTGCTAATTGCACTGGCAGAGCTGCTGTTCTGTGTTTCAGCCTATTGCCACTGATAATTGATAGGCACTCCACCATTTACCCTTCCTCCTCCATATCCCCCCTCCCATCTCTTTAACTTTTTATGTGCCATCACTCTAAGAGGGCATTTTAATGTAAGTTATAAAAAGAACATAACTTCAAGTACGTACATGCTGTACCATTCCCTTGTTAACATGCAGTTCTGCTCTGAAACAAGGGGATTTAAGGTAGGCATTAAAGCAGTCCACGTTCATTGCCTTGTCATGGTTTGAGAGCAGATCTACAAGGAAAAAAAATCTGCCTGTGAGGTGATCTTGTAATCTAAGAGTCAAGCTGGGGTTTGGGCTGTCTTCCTATACCATCAACAATGGAAGACATCCATCAGGTTAAATTGTGCCTTTGGTGATACCATGTGGTATAATTGATTGTAACCTCACAAATGGCCTGAACATCAAGCCTATATGCAACCTTGAATTTTATGCAACAAAATAAAAGCTTTCTGGATCATGAAGTCTGATTACCCAAAACAATTGTACTGCAGTTCCACGGACCTTCAATGATGAACAAGATGATCGAGTGTTTGAGTGACTAACTGGACTGAGAGAATGCAGCTTTAATTACCGGTCCTGCTGCAATCTCTCCCTTCAGCCAACGGCAAGCCCTCAGAGACATTTAGATGCCTAACTTCTACTGATGCCAATGGGAGTTAGATGCCAAATTAACCTTGAGGAGTCATGCCTCTGGATATCAGTTCCAGATCTGTAAAACGGGGTTAATACTGCCCTTTTTTACAGGGGTTTCATGAAAAAGATTTTACATATTGTGGTAATGGGGTCCATACCTAGCTTGATAGTTCTTAAAAGGGGTTCATGAAGGATGCAGGCACATTCCCAAGTGCCTGGAGTGGGCTCAAAATTTCAAACTACTGTCTTAGCATAGAACAAGGTGGATTCATATGAAACTCCAGTGATGATGTGTATAATATGACTCAAAAAAATCTCTCATGCTTGTAGCATTACCAAATAGCTCTTAGAAAGCAATTAGACCTGTGTAAAGAGAAGTGGGTGAATAGAGCATCCTTCCTTTGGATATTCAAGATTCATCAGAATTTTATTTCTTACCAGGCCCAGAGGTGACAGAGCAATTCAAAGACGTTCCTTTTGTCATCTTGAAAGAAATATCCTTTGGCAGCAGGCCACAGTTTACAAGTGCTGAATGCTGCTGCTGTTGCCTATTGCAGCTTGACCAACATTAAGTTAACCATGACAGAAGGCGCATTTAAGCACCAGAGTGACCTGGGGCTCAGCGTCTGATAATAAAAGGATTTGTGTTTTAATTAATCATGGCCCTTGTCCTTCTTGAAGCTTCCCACTGCGTATCAGAGGTCAGTGAAGGCGCACTGCTGCAAATCTTAGCCTATAAAACATCTGTTATGCTTAATATTGCTTAAATAGGTCTTAGTCACACTGCGAAGCTGTTTGTTTCAGATTCCTGGTTTAGCATATGCTGGAGAATCACAATTGAGGGTGAGGAGGGTAAAATAAGGGAATTCACTAAATAGGTAGGTAAAAGCTCAAATTATTTCTCTTATTCCACTGCACCTCTTGAAAAGACATTGGCATTCTTCTGTCAGTACAAAGCTAAGGAAACAGCAGGAAAGCAGACTTCATTTGTCATTTCCCTGCAAGGGTGATAATCTAAGGAATACTAGATTATTGCAAAGCCATCTTGATAGTCAATGGAGCCCCACTGCCAGCTTTGTCTGTGTGGATCAAACTTTTCAAACCAGCTCCTGCAACAACAAGGAACAGACGAGGACCAGCAAGCAAAGCTGTTGCCATAAATCCAGTCCTTGCAGTTCCCAGGTCAAAAGCCATGATGTTGTTCACTTTAGAAAGGTCAGATAAATGTGCTTAAAGAAAAGAGAGTAGGTTTGGGCAGGGCGAGCTTGGAAAGAAGTGAGTTAAACCTGGCGTTCTTGATTATCTATGGCCTGTTCTCCTATTCATCAGTGAACTTCTAATGGGGCCTGTGCAGTAGTTGGGGTCAAGTAGATAAAGTGATGGGTTATTAATCCTTTGGGTCTCTCTCTGGGTTTGAATCCTGTTGACTATTGTATCTGAAATATATCTTCTTTCGTACCTTTCGCAAACAGTTAGACTAAATGACTTTTTGAGAGTCTGTGATTTTATTTATGAGATGGTCAAGGTCAATACTGAAAAGACCCCTAGTGCTGCCCAGTTCACCAGGAAATACCTTTTGACTTGATGAGGATGTTGTGCAGAAGTAATAAGCAGCTCAACACTTCTAATTAATCTACATGTTCCTTAGAGCAATTTTAATAAGCTCTGATAGGCAAAGAGTGGAAACATGCCAACTATTTCTCTATAATGCCATAATCCTTTTACAAGTGCTTTCTTCGGCTGCATAATATCTACAATGCAGTGCTAAAGAACAAATAATCAGCTTTGATTATCCTGTGGGGAAACAATCTTGTTTTTGAAACAGATGTGGAGACGTTTCATTAAAGTAAAGATCATATGTTAGATCAGTAGGTCTAACTGTACTGGGTTTGTCCTCCATGTCAAAGGAAGCATAGCAAGGCCCCTTTTGAGTTTTAGAGTTTATGCAACCATATCAGATAATCTCACTCCCATACTACTCAAACTTCGTTTTAAAAGTGGATTTTTTCCAACCCTTTACCTCTACCAGAAGGCAATGCCCATACCTCTCTGTTTTAATGGTTTGAAGCTTCTAATTTTCAACATTTTTTTTTCCTGGCCAGTCAATGCTAATTTTTCCAAGTGCCATGGTTATCCTTCAGCTTAAGTAGTCTTTTATCCTCCCTGGTGTTTACCCCAATTTATTTACAAATACCAATTGTCTCCCCTTTCTGCCTTTGTGTTTCTAGGTTGAACAAGCCAAGCTCCTCCTGTTCCATCCAATTGCACTTTCTACACCTGTCCAAATCCAAATTCTTCTTTATTTTTCAGAATTCTTCATTCTTGGAAATGGAATTCCATAAAGAAGGTGTGTCAAACATGTCCCATGGGCCTTCCAGAGGGGATGGGATTTGAGGGGTGTGGGATCTACCAGTGAATTTCCTACTATGGAGCTAGGATGAACAATCATGCTGCTGGCAGGGGGTGAGCAATGGTGGCATTGAACCCATGCTTCTCTTTGTTTTGCCACAGCCACGTGCTTTCCTGCATTGCTTCTCACACCTCTGCTGCTACTGGGTCCAGAGCCAGCCTAGCTCCTTGTGGATCTAGCTCACAAGGAGCAACATGATCTACATCCGGATTGGGCCCAGGGACACTGCCGCGCCCCACTGACATCTAGCTATATCATGCCTACTGCTCTCCCTGCATCCCCAGAGCCAGTCATCTCATCATAGAAGGCAATCAGGTTGGTCAGGCATGACTTGCCCTTGGTGAATCCACACTGGCTGTCCCTAACCACCTTCTTCTTCCCCAAGTGCTTAGAAATGGATTCCTGGAGGACCTGCTCCATGATTTTTCCAAGTACTGAGGTGTGGCTGATGGGTCACCCTGGCATTGGTGCCAACATGGATGAGCAGCATAGGGTAGTAGTTAGAGGGCTGGATGTGTCTCTTTAATCCCTTCATGACATCTCAGAACCAGGATCTAGGCAAGCAGCTGGCTTCCTGAGAGAACAGGTGAGGCTGGTAGATGGATGCCTCTATCCCCTGCAGAAGGGAATCTCCAACCACCAGAACCATCAGCCGATGTTCCAGTCCACCTCTGCGTTAAGGATGACTTATTCACAGTGCATGCCATTAGCACACTCCTATTTTTTTTTGGCAAAGCCATTAATGAAAATATTAAGTCAGATTGGTCCCAGGACCAATCTTTGAAGAATTCCACTAGCAAACTTCCTCTTTCCAATACTTCATCTTTCAACACTTCCAGTTGTTATGACCATTTTAGTCCTTTACAAACCTCGTAGAAACCTCATTTTCTGTAGCTTAACTAATCATTTCCCTGTGGCACCATACCAAATGCTATAGTGATGTCCAGATAAATGTATTTAAATATATATTATATTATATTATATTATATTATATTATATTATATATACACATATATATTTGAGCTATATAGAAAAAAAATCAGTTGTCTGATTAAAGCAAGCTCTCTGGTATTATCCACCCAACATTAGATCTGACACCTACTATGAAGTGTTCTCAATCTTTTTCTGTTAATTTAATTCTACCAGGAAGCACCATAAATTCCAGAATTATGTCCTATATTTGTTTCCTTGTTAATGCTCAGTTTCTAAAGAATAATCATTTATTTATCAATATGCCGGCAAACCACATTTGAATTCCAAATTCAATTTCAAAGGTCTCACAGTCTTATTTCTTCTGCGCTAGTGCCAGAAATCACAAACTGAGATGGTAGCCCCTTTGTATCAGGTGCTGTACAAACACAATCGAAACAGTCTCCCTTGCTTATCTTTGGCATTATTTCCCCCATGTTCCCCACCTCCTTTCCCTTGTCAACCCATTGTTTTCCTAATTACTACCTATTTACATTTTCACTGACCTCCTGTTACACTTTTAGCTTCTTTCATTCCTTGGAGATCTCAGGACAGCAGAGATTTCCTGTGCCTGAAGAAGGGTGATTGCACATGAAAGCTTGCAAAGAACTTTTCGCCAACTACTTATTTGGTCTAATAAAAGATATCACAACTACAGAAAAAAACTTGACTTCCTAAATCCATCCCTTAATAACTTTTACTCGAAAGAGACCAGTCAGAAAGAGGATGCAGGGGGGAACAGAGGTACAGAGCAGTGAAGATGATTTTTTCAAGGTCCCACAGCAAGTCTGTGGCAGAAGTGGGAGAAGAAATGAAAGATGATATCCAGGCCCTGTCACAGTATCACAGCACTTCACAGTCTTTACTGCATGCATCCTCACAGAGCCGATATGAGGTGGGTGTTAGTGTCCTCCTTTTACAGATGGAAGATGAGGCATGGGGAAGATAAAGATTAAATGCAGAATGAATCTTAGAAGTCCATCTGCCACTTAGGAGCCTAAGTTCAGCATTTCAGTACAACTGGATTTGTGTTCTTTCGTTACTGCCTAACCCCCTATGTTTCTGATAATGAGTGTGCACAAAATCGATCAAGTTCTGGTGCTCTTAGAAGAGAGTTTCAGAACATGCTTGACCCCAACAAAAGACATCTGGTGACAAAAATATCAAGAATTGCTCACACCATTATTTAGGTATGTTTGATAAGCCAATGGACTAACCGCTCCTCTAGGATACAGGAGTTTCAAGTTTGAATTCCTGTTTTGTCTCATTTGAAACAGATGTGACCTGAGACCTCCTGTATCTCAAGAGACTACTTAGACCAGTGGTTTTCAACCTTTTTTGCATTTGTGGACCCCTTGGGAAATTTTGCATGTAGGTGCAGATGACTGTGAATTGTGAGTGTAGGTATTCACAGATTTTTGATTGATCATAGTCGTCTTTCGCAGACCCCTTAGACAGTCTGTGGGGTCTGTGTGGGGTTGAAAACCACTGACTTAAACTAAAGAGCTACTGTGTATTGGCTGGGATGATCTAGTTGGGGCTGGTCCTACTTTGAGCAGGGCGTTAGACTAGATTCATAGATTGTAAGGCCAGAAGGGACCTTGGAAGATCTTTGGGTCCAGCCCCCTGCACCAAGCAGGAAAGGTAACTGGGAGTCCAGTGACCCCAGCAAGGCAACTGTCCAGTCTCCTCTTGAAGGTTTCCAGGGTAGGTGACTGCACCACCTCTGGAGGGAGCTTATTCCACAGTCTGGACACCCTGATTGTGAAGAGGTTTTTTCCTGATGTTGAGCCTGAACTGGGCTTTCAGGAGTTTGTGGCCATTACGCCTGGTTTTCCCCTCGGGTGCCCTGGTGAACAGTTGCTCAGTGAGCCCTTGATGTACTCCCCCAGTGTAGCGGTGAGCTGTCAGCAGGTCCCCTCTCAGCCTTCTTTTCCTCAGGCTGAATTGTCCCAGATCCCTCAGCCTTTCCTCATATGGCTTGCCTTTTAAGAACCTGATCATACACATGGCTCTTAGATGGACCCTCAAGCTTGTCCATGTCCTTGTTAAAGTGTGGTGCCCAGAACTGCATGCAGTACTGCAGCTTCAGTCTCACCAGTGCTGAGTACAGCAGAAGAATCACCTCCTTGGCTTTGCTGGAGATGCATCAATTGATGCATGCTACAGTATTACTTTCCCTACTGGATACAGCATCCCACTGCTGGTTCATATTCATACGGTGGTCTATTTTTTTCCACCAGGTCCCTTTCATTCATAGCGCTAGTCAATTTGGTGCCGCCAAGCCTGTAGGTGTGTTGGGGGTTTCTCATCCCGAGGTGGAGCGCTTTATATTGCTTGACATTGAATTTAATCAGGTTCTGATCCGCCCAACTTGCCAGCCTGTCTAGGTTCGCCTATCTTCAAGTGTGACCACAATTCCCCATAACTTGGTGTTGTCCCTGAACTTGGCCAGTGCAGTCTTCATGCCCACATCCAAATCATTAATAAAAATTTGAAAAGTACTGGACCGAGCACCAACCACTGAGGAACACTGCTGCCCGCTTCTTGCCAGGATGACACAGATCCATTCGCTATGACTCTCTGGGTCCTATCCCGCTGGTGGTTTCTCACCCACTTGACTGTCTCAGTGTTAAGCCCACAATCCTCCAATTTTCTCATGAGGGCATTGTGGGATACTAGATCAAAGGCGTTTTGGAGGCCTAAGTTTACAATGTCAACCTGATCACTCGTGCCCAGGTAGCAAGTTACCTGGTCATAGAAGGAAATAAGGTTGGTAAGGCAAGACCTGCCCACAACGAAGCTATGCTGGCTGTCATTCAGAATCTTACCTTCGCCAGCTTATTGAAGATAGACTGCCTGATGGACTTTTCTAGGATTTTCCCTAGGATGGGAGTTAGGCTGATTGGCCGATAGTTACCTGGGTCCTCCCTCCTGCCCTTCTTGTGGATGGGCACAATGTTGGCCCTCTTTCAGTCCTCATGGACTTCTCCAGAGCGCCACGAGCTGTAGAAGAGTTTTGCCAGGGGTTCTGCAATGACTTTCTGGGCTCTCTTCCAACCCTCACTTTCTATGATTCTATGAGTCTATTCTAGGTGAGATTCTCTCCTGTTGAAGCTAGTCGTCTTTTCAAAATTGATTCAATCACCATTGGGTCAAAGAGAGGGGTCAGGCACAAATTTAATTCTTTCACCCAACAGTTAGGACACTCATCTAGGTATGGTAGAAGCATTTTCTTGTCCTGGCTCTAATGAACATTTAATTATGTATACAAGACTCCAGCAGGGCAGATTGTGATTCATCTGAAAAATATCCTTTTAATCTGAGCATACTCCACAGTCTTGTGAATGACCTGGGTTCAAGCCACTCCTTAAAATCATGCAAAGCAGAGTTTTGCAACAGGTCTTCTACCTTCCCAGTGTTAGCCCTAGCTACTGGCATAATAGGGCATGGTATTCCTCCATCTTTTGGGAAAATAGGCTAAGCTTGTATAGAGACCTTAATCCAGGGCAGGATACATGCCTCAGAATCCTGAGAATGGATGGGCACCTCCCTGTGGTCCAGTGCTGTGTCCCTTCCTACTTTTGAGGGTTTGAGGGACTGGTCTTTTGAGCCCTGGTCCTGCCCTTGGCCTTTCTAACTAACCAGCTTAGATGGCTCCTAACTCAGATTGATGGTGGCTGAGGATGTCATTCTTAGTCTGTTAACGCTCCCCCTGCATTGTATGGGGATCCTGCAGATGAATTCCACTGGAAGGCAGGGCACCTGTGGTTGATGTTTCATTGCCTATATCCTTTTGCGGCGTTAACTCTAAGAGACTCTGTAAATGCCACACAAGTCTGTGGTGTAATGGGGAGTGTGCGGTAGAAGAGGGACCTGAACATGGATATTGAATGGCCTAAACTATTTTCCAGTATTTCTGGTCCTAATGGAACCAAGGATTATCAAGATTGTCTTTAAAGAAAGTCTCCACTTAGAAAGTTTCCAGTTATATGCTTTTTGGTGTTTGTTTTTATTTGGTTGAAACACCAAGATTTTGGCAGAAAGTAAATATTTAAAAAAAAAAAGGATTGTTTTAATAAAAGCCTTATTATCCATTGGGAAAATAAATAGATAAATATTTTTGTGTTGAATATACTCTGGCTAGCCCAAGTACCTGCTTAAAGATGTGTCTAAGTGCTGTACAGGCAGTCCTCAAACTCATAAGCAATTGGTTCCTGAAAACTGCGTCTAAAGTTGAAACATTGTAACTTGGAACAAGTTTTCTCATGAGAAACAAGGTTATAAATGAGGGATCGGTTCCTGACCCAAGGCCCGATACCCTATTTTCACTAAACCCCCCCCAGCATTTTGTACTTGATCAATTCTAAATGAGTAATATAGCTACATTAATATATTTATATTGTAAATAGCAATCATATTGTTTTGGAAGGACTTCTTTGAAGTGACTTTGCTGGACTTTTTGAAGGGTTCTTGGCTGGAGTCTTCTCAGGAGTCCTGGCTGCAGGTTTTTTCTGGAGTGTTGCCTGCTTTCTTAAAGAAAGCGTCCAAACAAGTTTGGACAGATGTTCTCCAGGGAGGGGGTAGCACAATGAGCTTGTTCACTGGCAGGGCATCACATCGGATCAAGTGTTGTAAAGTCGAAACTGATGTCAGAAAGTTGAAACAGGGTGTCAATTTATAAATGTTGTAAGTGTGAAACGTTGTAACTCAAAACTTTGTAAGTCGAGGGCTGCCTGTGTTGATAACCAGTAGATTCATAAATGTATGCTTCATATCTTCCATGTTCATGATTAAGGAGCCTATTCCCTCAAAACCTGCACCGTTTCTTGGTTTAGTTTGTTCTCCCTCTTATTCAGGCAGCTGCAATATAAAATACTTGCTTCCTATGGTGAATTGTTTGGGTGGGACCTTTGGGTCTCTATATACATGCTCCAGAGTAGTGGGGTGGGGGAATGTGCTTTAAGTAGAGCGGCTCTGAAAGCTGCTCTAATTAAAGCACCTGCAACATCATGTGTATTCAGCATCCCACACTTCAAAATGGTTGAGGGTGCTAGAACTAAAGCTTGTTTGACAACCTTTAGTTGAAGTGTCCCCACTGCCATTTTGAAATGCAGGGACACTGAATGCATGTGATGTAGAGGCTTCTGGAGTGCACTAGTTAGCACACTCCAACAGACTTGCAGCAGACTTGATTAAACAAGTGTCGGGGCAGAGCTCTGCCATGTGTATAGGTGCCCTACTAGACTCCTAACATGGCATAATTTCCAAATGCACAGAGGTTGGGTTCTTTGACCTACTGCTACTGTCATTTTTCAGTGCCCTTCTTTTACTGGCTTCTGATGGTTTTACTTTCTGTCACTCATGCAGCTGACTGAGATCTCTTTTTTCTAACAGGGCAGATGAAGCCACATCTCTACGCTGCAGAGGAAGCAAGGCAGGTTTTTTGCTTCAGTGGTTCATTGGAGGGAAGCAACAGCAAACTGCCACCCACAAATGTGTGATATAGAGGAAGGCAAGGGGTTTTTTTTGGGTAGATTTGATATCTTTTATTAGACCAGCTAAATAGCTGTAAAAAAAGTTAGCTGCAAGCTTCTGGGCACAAACACCCTTCTTTGGCATTGGGAGACTCTGTTGTTCTGAGTTCTGCAGGGTAGAAAAGAAGCTAAAACTGTGACAAGGAGTCTGTGAAAATGTAAATGAGAGGATGTTTGGAAGACAATGAGATTGGGGAGGGAGGAGAAGGGGGGGAAAAATGTGTGAAGCAATGCAAATGGTCAGCTTCAGGCAGGTACCTGGCACATCAGACGTGAGGCAGGATATAATGTGTCATAAATCCAACGTCTATATTAAGTCCATGATTTTTTTTGTTTTTTGTATCCAGTAGATATATGAAGTGAAGTTTGTAGGCTTGTCTGCAAAAGGTGTTTTTAAATTCCCTTTGAGGATTAGAACTGAGAGAGTGGAGAGGCAGGGACTGTCTTCTGAGAAGTGTGCCCCCACAGGTATTTGGAAATTTTTGCCTGATGGATTTTTGCTGTGTGTTCATACTGGTACACAGTTGCTGTTTGGTTTCTCCTATTTTTTCTTCCATCACGGCATTTGGTGCACTGGGTGAGATATATAGCATTTCTGGAAGCACAGGTGTAAGATCAAGGAATGGTGATGAATCTGTTGTGGGGTGTAGTTATTGTGGGAGTGGTGGAGATGTGTTGCCAGGTTTTACATTTCTTGTCCTGGCATGGTCTGGATCCATTTGGTGTGGTTTGGGTCATAGGGAGTCTGCTTCTGGTCATGAGGTTAGCGAGGTTCAGTGCTTGTTTAAAGCTAGGGTGGGTAGCTGTGGAAAGATCTCTTTAAGAATTCGGTCTTCTTTTTGTATGGATTGCAATTGTTTCAGGACTTTCCATATAGGTTCCATGGAAGGATGGTATATCTAACTAATGGTGTGAGATTTGTGGGGATTTTCTTTTTGTACCAGAGCAATTCTTTGCATGATATCCGGGTGACTCTTTCAAAAGTGCAATCTGTATCTCTGGAAAAGTGTCCTTTCTGGGAGAAAGCTCTTTTGAGTTATGTGAGGTGACAATCGAGGGTGTTCTTGGTGCAAATCCAGAGGTATCAGGGAGTTCGGCTGTAAATTACAGCTTTGCTGGTGTGTTTAAGGTGATTGCTGGTTCTGCGTAGATATGTATATCGGTCCGTGGGTTTCTTGTATATGGTGTTTTGTATTTTTACCCTTTTGGATATTGATCATGGTGTCCAAAATGAAAATGTTGGTGTTGGAGTATTTCACAGATAGTCTGATGGAGAGACGATTGTTTAATTTGTGATGGAAATCAATCAGAGACTGCCGGGTTTTGGTCCAAACAATGAAGATGGCATCTATGAATCTCATTTATAGCATGGATTTAATGTTGCTGTCCTTGAGGAAATCTTTTCCTGGGTGGACCATAAAAAGTTGGCATATCATAGGGCCATTTTGGTGCCCATAGCTATGCCCATGGTCTGGAGGAAGTGTGGCTTGTTGAAACTGAAGTTGTTATATGTGAGGATAAAGGGTATACCTTCAGTAATATCTTGAGCTCTGTACTCTGATTTGTAATCTTTCTCTTGTAGATATGTGAGGCAGGCTTGGATGCCATCCTGGTGTGGGATATTGGTATATAAGCTGGTGACATCCATCATGGCTAGGAGGGCATTTGTGACACAGAGCCATCTCAAGGCTGATCACAATGTCGACCTGTCCCCCCCATCTAGGGCAGTCCACCCACCTGCCTTTCCTGCCATGGCTTTGATGAAATCAATTAGGAGTTGTTACAAAGTGGGAGGCTGCCCATTTATTGCCTAATGCCAAGGGCATAATACATGTCTCCAACCTCCCCTTTATTGTGTCCCATGCCTCACAGATGGCATCACTATATGGCTCCAGCCCCAGGATAGACCTCATTCTATGTGCACCTGATGTCCAGACCCCACCTGGATCCCTCTTATTCATGCAGTCTGCTCTCCAGTCTCATACTTGGCTGCCAAGCTCCTTGAACCCTTCTCCCTCTTGAGCATGGCTCCCCTCTGTGACATTTGATCACACAGGACCTGGCCTTAACTTCAGGCCAGTTGGAACCCAAGGCCCATGGCTCTGGGAGTCCCTCGTGGTGGGTGCTGGCCAATCTGACCCTGGCCCCAGAATTGACCAGTCAAGGGTTTCTCCAGTTAGGTTATAAGCTACTCAACGTCACTCTCCCCTGTGGGTTCGCCTTCTCGGGCCCCTCCACACACTCTGTGGGACTTTGATCTGTACTTTTCTGCTGGGGTGTGCTCCCCTAGACTTTCCCCTCCACAGGGTCACCCACAAGGCAGCAGGGCTGAGGCTTTTGGGTACCCAATACTCACTTTTCACTGGGGAGACACTGGTGTGGGATTTCCTAGAGACTGCCCACTACAGGCAGCCCCACTACGCCATCCTGCCCCACTATACCATCCTGCAGGGTGTAGTTTTAGGTCATTCCCCAGGACCAGGAACCTCCTGCCATCCCCATAGTTTGTACCCTGTCTTCCAGGTGTTTCTGAGAGCAGCAGCTCCAGCTGGGCTATGTTCTCCCTCCAGCTGCTTGCCACACCTGCTGGCTTTACTGCTCAGGGCCTGCTCTTATTCTCAAGTAGCTAGGCCCTCCTTCAATCAGGTGGCCTCCTGCCAGCCATGTGATTGTCCTGATTGGCACTGCAGTCACCTGCAGGCCAGTGTTCCCTCTAAGCAGTGCAGCATGCACGGCCGCACAGGTGCGTTCATGCCGTGTTGCCAGGGGTCCACCTGCACAGCCGTGCACGCTGCACAACTTAGAGGACATGTTGCTGCAGGCTTCTCTGCTGCCTGCTCTAGCCCTTAAAGTGGCAAGCAGTAAAGGTGCCCTGCCACAGTGTTGTTGGGAAGGTGATCTATGTTTTTGAGTTTTTGCAGAAAGTCTGTTGTATCTTGGATAAAATTTGGTCTTTGGGTAACAAGAGGTTTTAGGGTGGATTCAATGAAACCTGATGTTTCTTCAGTTAGGGTTCCATGGTTGGAAATGATAGGTCTGTTGGGGTTTCCTTGGTCGTGGATTTTAGGGAACATGTAAAATGTCCCTGGATTGGGTAGTGGAGGGATCAGGGTCTGAAGTTTTTCTTGGCTTGTTGGGAAATCCCCCTTTATCAATCATCCAATGGCACCCCTTTTCTAGCAAGGAGAGCTGTACAATGTGATTTTTCCCAGAGTAACAAGTTTTTTGGGAGCTCTTTCTCTAGCCACTGAACAGGCTGATTTGCAGCCTACAGCAGATGAAAAGTAACACTGCATTTATTTCCCTGATGTAGGTTTAAAGCATCTTGGCCATAAACAACAGCCACATGCTCCCCATTAGACCCGCCAGTAGTGGAGGGTCAGGTACTTCTTTAGAGCATGGCCACTGTAGCATGGTGAAGATGGCTGATTTGTGCTGATTCATTTAGTCACACTTGCTCTGTAATAATATTTATGAGCTGAGCTAAGCTGAGCAGGAAGAAGGTGAAGAAGTCCCTAAACCTCACAACAAATTCAAATTGATGCAGTGTGAAGTTTTCTAACACTTCCTGAGTGCTTTACCTTGCAACAGTGGATACAGATAATCTATCAGCAGCACTCATAAAGGGAAAAGCAGACATGAAGCATATGCAAGGCAGGTCTCCCAAGTGTGTCAAAGCACCTAGGCTTCCCATGATCATAAGCCAGCTGCAAGAGTGCAAGAATTGCTCACAATAGAGCAGATTTTGCCATCTGCAGCATGACAAAAGCTTCATAGGCAACACTGGTGAGGGCATAGTATCCAAGCTCTCTATCCTGCCACTGAGGAAATAAATCCTTTATACATATCAGCTCGGAAACTGAGGTGGTGAAAATTTATTTATTTATTTATTTATTCAATTTATAGGCCACCTATCCCAAAAACCAGTTTACAACATGGAAACAGAATACCTTATAAAGCATGAGAAGGAATGAGGGAACAAAGCAACATAAAAAGCCAATTAGAGAATCAACATTAAGCAGAATCCCCCTACAGGGTATCTCAGAGTAGCCTTGATAAACATCTGTGCTGGTCCCGGCCTTATAAAAGCTGCCCTGGTGAGCAGATCAGGGCTACTTGCCCTCAGGAGCTTCTGTGGCCCAGCCAGTTGGTATCTGGGAACATCGGCCCCTTGTGTAAGTTGGACTGCTGAAGCAGCCTTTACCTAGAGTAGCCCCTGCATCCTCTAACCACTGCAGCAGTCTGGCAGTGGGGACTGCTGCCTGGCTATGAAGGAACCTGTTGCTACCTTTGACAGCACATAGCCCCATGGCTGCATGCCTGCCACACCTGGATGGGCACTGCATGGCCACCTAAGCTATGGTATGGGCACCACAGCAGAACTTCCTGCACTTCCGGGCCAGCTGCCTATGGGCTGTGTCTGCACAACTGGCTTTCATGCAGCACTGCTGTCATGTCTTCTGGTGCCCATGCTCTGCCATCTGGGCAGCTATAGCACAGAGGATGGACTCATAGCAGTGGCTCGCTTTGAAGTGTCAGTGTGTCCTCCTGGCCCCAAGTGTCCATGTTAGCCTCCTCATCTGCCCGCCAGCCATGTCCCTGGTGCTTGCCCTGGGCAGGCTCCTCTGCCTGGGTCTCACTACTTGCTTCAGCAGCATAGATCCTGGTGTTCCCTGTTCAAAAATTGCAAATTCTCTGATTAAAAACCCCAAAATATCTAATTAAAATACCCCCAAATCCATGTTCTTTATGATTAAAATGAAATGCCACTATTTATAGAGAGCTCAGTTGGGCAACGTTTTATCGATATATATACCATTTTCAAGCAAACTTGGAAGCCTACCAGTGCCTCTACCATTACTATAAAAAAATTAAATATCTATATGCTTTGATGTTTGCTTTTGGTTTTTTTAACAGAAAAATCAGAGCTGCTTCTGCCCCCTTAGTTCACCAAGTTGTGGGGCACTGAGCAGCACTGATATGCCAGTGGCCTGCCCCTGCCCCTGCCCTTACCTCTCACTCTCAACTGACAGCCCCACCCCAGTCCCCTCATTCCTGACCCACAGCCCCTGCCTGCCCCCACTATCTCCCTCCTGGCCACAGCTCCATCCCAGCAGCAGGACATGGGTCCAGCTTCAGCTCTCCCACCTGCTGATTTATGGCTGTGAGCAGTGCTGCCTTTACTGTTTTGCCCCCTGCACCTCCGCCAAGGCCCCAGCAATCCCCATGTCATTCCTGGGAAGCCCTCACCTGGGGCTCAGGGACTGAGCTGGGTAAGTCCCTTACCTTCCAACACCCCCCCAACCCCTGCACAGGCTGCTCTAGGGGGGGCAGAGGGGATCTAAGCCTGGCTGTGGTGTCATCTCCTACCCAGAGTGCCCCCGACCCCCAGTCCCCATCTCTCTCTCACACATACCCCTGCTGCCACCTTCACTCCCCCAGCCTTACACCCCACAAGTGGTCCCTGAAAACATGTGCGCCCCCTGGCTGGGGCCACATGTCCCAGCACCAATGTGAGCATGGAGTAGGGCTGCAATGTAGCAGTTGTCCCTGCAGCTGTGGCTCCTGCCAGCAGGTCCTGTCTGTTCCCATGGAGCTGGCTGTGTATGCAGGGTGTGAGATTTGTTGGGGGGGGTTGGGGGGACTTGGAGGGATTTGTGGGTGGGTGTAGTGTTTGGGGGGGTTGGGGTTTGTGTGGGTGTTTGTGGCTGGGTATGTGGTTTAGGGGTTTGTGGGGGTGGTTTGTGGGGGTGGCGTTTGTGCATGGGTGGGGAAGACTGTGTGGGTGTGGGGAGGACTGCCTGGGAGGGGTGGGTTCCCTACCTGTCCTCTGCAGGGTGCACAGCCCCCACCCCCACTGCAGCAGCAGCAGCCATCAGGTGCTCAGGGTCTGCTGCTGGCACAGCCCCCCATGATGCAGTACAGCCCCAGCCACCTCAGACCCAGCACTGCCTGTGCCGCAAGTCATGGGCTTGGCCTGACCTGTTTTGGAGACGTGCACCTTCGGGCAGCACTGGGCTGGTCTTGCTGACACCCGGGGTCCTGGCACTGCATGCAGGGGCTGTATATCGGGCCAGGTCCTTCCTCCAAGTGCCCCACATGCCATCAGGCTGGGCCTGCTCCATGAAGGCAGGACCCAGCTGGGCCCAAAATGCGGTCCCTGTGTGCAGTGCCAGGACCCCATGTGACAGCCAAAGTGGCCCAGTGCTGCCTGAAGGTGCATAGCCCCCGGCTCAGCTGGGCCCATGACTCGCGGGATGTGGCACAGGTGGCCCTGGGTCTGAGGCGGCCAGGGCTCCACCACACCAGGGTACAGCTTTGCCAGCAGTGGGCCCTGAGTGCCCAATGGCCACTACTGCTGCGGGGGGGGGGGAATTTGTGCTCTATGGGGGAAAGGCAGGAGACCCACCTCCTGAGCAGTACCCCCCCACCCACACAGTCTCCCCACACACAATCTCCACCCCAAGGACAGTCTTTTCACACCCACAATCCACTCCCACATCCCTACTTACCTAGGACGACACCTCGGTCTGGGTCATGCTGCAGCCTTGCTCCGCTCTTATTTGCCCCAGCATGCTGAGGCAGCCTCTAGTTACCTCAGGGCATGCTACAGGAACATAGTTTCATAGTTAGTAGGGTTGGAAGGGACCTGAGCAGATCATCAAGTCCGACCACACGCCTTGGCAGGAAAAAGTACTGGTCAAACGACCCCAGCAAGGTGTTCATCTTGCCCTGCTTTTTTCCCATAGGTTGGGGTTTTTTTTTATATACCTGGATTTCCAAGTATCAAATTTGAGCTTGCACTGCAAATATGCAGTGCAGAATCCATTTTTTGTTCCCAGCATGCGTTTTGTGACATCTCAAACTGCTTTGAGACTCTGCAACAGGCACGTGTGTGCTTGTCTGGATGCTCCCTTTAGGATCTTTTAGGATGCCCTGTTAGTGCCCTAAGTTAACACTCAGGCATGCCAGAAATCCAGGTCTTCAGGGCAGTTGCAGGGTTACACTTTATGGTGTCCTCACCACCTCATTTTCAGGTTGAAGCATGCAGAGTGAGGATAGATATGTGGAGCTCATTTCATTGGCAGTGAGGCTGAGCACACTGCAGCCTCAGTGGGAGGCCCTGGAACTGGTTTCTAGAGATCGGAGGTGTTTTTTCTGGATGAGAAGCCCCTTAAAGCCAGAGTTCAGTAACAGGTGATATGTATCCACACAATGTACTGGTATGTCTCAGTAGCTACTAACTTGTTCTCTAGAGTCTCTTTCCCTCTTTTTTATAGAAAGTCTGTAACTCTTTGGTCTTCAAAGATCATCACAAAAATATGACCCAAGTATAACTGAAGCAGAAATGAACCAGCAAAGTGTCTGGAACAATAGGCATCACTAAACTGTTGACTTAATGATGCTTATTTGTTGTTAATTATTTCACCTGTCATGTAAGAAAGGAGAGGGACTATCACAGAATTGCGTAATGAAACATAAATGCCTTCTAACCTGGTAGGTGGTGTCTGAGAGTAGATCTAGTCACGAAACAAATTCATCCGGCAAAAAAAAAAGAAGAGAGAGAGAGTCAGATGAGGATGCCTTGGGGCTCCCCCTTCCCAGCTTGTCCCTGCCTCAGCTCCCAATGATTTAAAACAGGCAAATGCCAGATTTGCAATTCAGATGTTCTGGCAGCACTCCTATGTCTGTCTGTTCTGGACAGAAATAACTGCAGAATTATTATTTTCCTATCACAAGAAAGGAACAGCATTTTAACTCTGATGGATGCTAAATAGAAGTGGCATAGATACGGACATTTTTGCTAAGTCGTTGCTTTTACAGAAATGGAAACCCTTTACACAAATCTTTCAAAACTGAAGATGGGAACACAGACTAGGGATACCATGCACAGGAAAAAATAGTGTACCATAGTAGAAAGATCAAGGTAAATTCAGAGATTGTGATGCTTTCTTAGAAGTATTTGTTCAGTCTTTCCCTTGCCTTCATTTTCTTTAATCACCACCTACAACTCTTGTCCTCTTACCTCTATGTCCCTCCTTGCTTCCCTTTAAAAATATTTTTTCTTATTTTTTCCCCAAATGCTTCTCTTATAGCGCTGTGCAGGGCTTCAGACTGCACTTCGGATCTGGAGAAGATTCGGACACTTCAGACGCCGAAGCAGCATGTCTAGATCAAAGCCCTGGCATCTTTAGGTTTTCCAAAGTGGTTTGGAGCTTCTGAAATGCTTCGGAAAAGCTTCAGAGCCACTTTAGAGACCGGGCCATAGGGTATAATGGGGAATCAATGAAATATATATGACTGTTGTTTTTTGTCTGATTCGGATTACACTTGCAGGGATGGTAGCCTCTGCCAAGTTTCAAGAAGATAGGTGGTGGGGTTTGGGGGGAACTGCACCTCAAGCTGCTGACAGGCAAAACTTGTGACATAGATGACCCTGTGTGTGTTAAGGTGCAGCGAGCTGAAAACTGCAGGGGTGGTGGTCCCTGCTGAGGCCATGAAGCCTGCCAAGTTTCAAGGAGATAAATGCTGGTGTTTGGGGGAACTGCACTTCAAGCTGCTGACAGGCAAAACTCGTGACATGGGTGACACTGTGTGTGTTAAGGCGCAGCAGGGTGAAAGCTACAGGCCTGCTAGTCCCTGCTGCGGGCATGAAGCCTGCCAGCTGCTAAGGAGATAGGTGCAGGGGTTCTGGGGCCCTGCACCCCTAGCTGCTGACAGGCAAAACTCGTGACACGAGTGCAACTCGTGACAACTGTGTCTGCAACTGTGTCTGTCTTGTGGCAGTTGATTCATACTGTACATACTTACAAATGTTTTAAATATAGTTAATGTCTCAGAAATAATTCAATTAAAGGTTTATGTTGAGATTTTTAAATTTCATATGCATTCTTCATATATTTCAACTATATATATATTATACATATAATGTATATGTATAGATCATGCATTCATCATATATCAAAACAATGAAGAAATAAAAAATAAAATGGAATTTGCATCTCAGTGACAATCTGTTATTTCATTAATGCTGGATATTTTGAACTATTTTAATGGAGAAGCATCAGCACAACCGCACTGAACATTTCAATTTCTCAATATCAGAACATTTCATTTTGATAATGTCAAAGCATTATAAGAAACAACAAAATGTCAGCACGATATATATAAAATGCATGATATTAAAATATTTTAAAAAATTAACGTTAATTTAAAATGTTTAGAAATGTTAACAACACTTAAAGGTAAGCATAAAACAATACAATAAAGGAAAGATCCAGTATTCCATTTCGAGTTCAGTATATTTCAGGTTTTTTCCCATTGAAAATTGTGGTGCAATCAATGTGTTTCCAGTGATATTTTGATTTCAGCAAAAGAAATATTTCTAAATGGAAAATATTCTATGCACACTTCTTCTGTCTAATTCTGGGAGATGGCATCACACATCATGAATTCAAAACAGCAGTGTCTAATGAACTCTACCCCAAGGTATTCAAGGAACCAGCAGAGGAAATCTTGAAGCCCTTGGCAATAATATTTATGAAGTTGTGCTGATGAGAGATGGGAGAGGTACCAGAGGATTGGAAAGGAGCCTATATAGTGCCCCTCTTTAACAGAAGGCCAAAAGGAGAATCCAGGGAACTATAGACTTGCTACGTTTACCTCACTACTTGAAAATTACTGGAGAATATCAAAAAGAAGTCTATTTGTAAGCATCCGGAAGAGGAAAGTATGTTCACAAGCAGACGGCACAGGTTTACTAAAAACAAATTGTGCCACACAATCGTCATCTTCTTCAACAAGATAGATAGTTGGGCGGATGAAGGGAATGCTGATGATACAGTAGGGCTGTGCAAAACTTCAATCACTGATTCAATTAGAAGGAGATTTGGCCTGAATTAGAGGCCAAATCTCCCAATCTGAATCGAATCAGGAGATCCATTAATCTCTCCATATCGAATCAGAAGCAACCAATTTGATTCAGAGAGATTTGGAGAGATTCGATGATTTGGCCATAGACGCAGCTTTATACAGCAAAAGCTTTGTTATCCGGCACCCGTGGGGAACGTGGGGTGCCAGGTAACCAAATATACCAGTTACCTGAGAGGCTGGAACAGGTGTCTTTGCCTGTTCAGGCCTCTGCCTCTCCCACTGTATCCAATGCATTGCCGCCCCTCCTGCAGCATCACCACCCCTCCTGCCACGTCAGTGTACTGGGAGGGAGGCCCCGCGGAGGCTGGTATGCCCCAGGCCGTGGGGGCTTGGCAGCACAAGCTGCTTTGCCCGGGCCATGGGGGCTCGGTGAAACTGGAAGTGCCATGATGGGCATTTCCAGTCTCCCTTTTACCTTACAAGCCAGCGTGCCAGTTAATACAGCATTCCAGCTTGTAAGGTGTTGGACAATGTGGCTTTTACTGTGTTTTTTCTATATACCTCAAGATGGTGTGTTGGATAGAGCATCCCACAGGAGCGTGACTCCCCACACATATGCTTGGTGGAGGACCCAAAAGTGGGCCAGAAGCACTTCCAGTCCACCTTTGGGTCCTCTGCAGAGCGTGCAGGGGGACCCGCCACTGCCCCCTGGCTTGGTAACTGGTGCCTCCTGAGTCAGGTAGGTCACTTGGGGTCCCCCTGCGGGTAATCGCCAAGAGTGGGGGTGTGGGAAGGGTTGCCTGTGTGCTTCGTGGCAGACCTGGAACTAGACTGGAAGTACTTCGGGTCCACTTCTGGGTCTGCTGCTGAGCATGCAGGGGTGGGGGCATGCTCCTGTGGGATGCTCTGTCTGCCCCACCATCGCAGCATTCATGAGCTGTGCCTGGTACCTCGAGGTATATAGAAAAAACATTTCAAGCTGTGTCTATGGCTGAATCACTGATTCTCTGAATCAGCATCGCATCTTCAGATTTGGATTCATCTAAATTGAATTGGGATAGTGATCCAAATCAGCTAATCAAATCACTGTCTCTTGAATTGGGCTGATTCATATCCAAATTGAATACAGTCCACTTTGCACACCCCTAGGATACAGTGTATCTCATCTTCCACAAAAGTTTTGACAAAAGCCCACATTACCTTCTCATAAACATATTGGAGAAGTGTGGGCTCAATAAAACTACTAAACAATGGATAGACAATTGGCTCAATAGCTGCAAGCAAAGAATAATTATATTTGTATCCATGTTGGAATGGCAGGAGGTTTTGAGTGGCGTTTCATGGGGGTCTGTCTTGGACCTAGTGCTGTTCAATATATTATTACTTATTTGAATGCTGGAACACAGAGCTTCTTGAGTAGATAACAGAAACTTGGGAAGGATTGGAAACACACTGCAGAAAGAAGAGTAAAATTCAAAAGGATCTTGACAGATTATAAAACTGATCTAGACCTACCAGGATGAAGTTCACTGCTGACAAATGCACGGTGCTGCACCTCAGGAAGAATAATCAAAACTACCAATACAAAATGGCTGACAACTGGCAGGATGGATCTTGGTAGGTCACAGACTCACTAAGTCTGAAGTGTGACAGAGCTGCACAAAAGGCAAATTCCATTTTGGGATGAGTCAACAGAAGTATTAGGTGCGAGACATGGTATGCAATAGTGCCTCACTACTTGGCACTGGTGAAGCCTTTCTTGGAGTATTATGTGCAGTTTTGGCTTCCTTTCTTTAAAATGAACCATAGAGAAATTAGAGAGGGTTCAGAGGTGGATGACAAAAATGATAAAGGGCTTGGAAGGCAAGCCATACAAGGAAAGGTTGAAGGAAATGAGCAAGTTTAGCTTATGGAAAAGCCACTTAAGTGGGGGCAAAAAAGCACTTTTCAAATATCTGAGTGTTTATCATAAAGATGATGAAAATGTCCTTTTTATATAGCTGAAGAGAGCAGGAAGCTGACCAATGGCTTGAAGTTGTAGCAGAGTACAATTAGATTGGATATCAAGAAAAAAAATGTCTTCACAGTTAGAACAGTGAGGAAATAGAACAGACTGCCTAGGGAATTTGTGGAATTCCCATCTTTGGAGATGCCCAGAAAAGGTTGGCCAAGCATTGGTCATGGATGATCTAGGACTAACTATGTATATGCTACATTATGGGGACATCTACACATGACCCAAACTGTGCATTTGGTACTATACAGTCCCAGTGGTGCACAGTTATTTTTAGATGCTATGTGGCCATAGAAATGAGCTATCGCGATGTAGCTTATCACTATGGTGACATGGCATCTCATGTGGATGCACCCTATATGTACTTCCCATGCTTCTGGGATTTGCTGTTTGATGCATGGAGCCAGGAAGACATTTTATCCTTCGTGTTGCTACACACACCAGGATATATATATATATATTCATATTCATCAGAAGCATTGGGTGTTGGCTGGAGCCATGGCTGGGGATTTTGTATGGGGTGTGCCAGCGATCCTCCTGGGACTAAAACCTGAAGGTTTCTGAGTAAAGTGTCTTGCTCCTCTACTTACGGTCAGATGGATTGTTGCATTTGAGGTCAAGATTGGTATGGACTATGGGGGATTTTTGGCTTCATCTGTAGCAAGAGGTGTGGCCCAGTTCCTTGGATCTATCAAGCATATTTTAACAACTCTTACAGCTGCAGGGCATGAATTGCCATTGCTCCTTGCTTTACCTGTGACAGATTAAGGTTGTGTGGCAGAGTTGCCTGTGTAGTTTTAGTAATAGGTTAGACAAGGGTTGGCTTGGGATGGTTAGGCTGAGGGTTAGATTAGATGACCTACAGATGTTCCTTCCAGTCTTACTTTTCTATGACTCTATTCTTTTTCTCCACTACGGAAGGAGACATGGACCTCAGTGTAAGCCATCAGTATACACAAACATATTGAAAAGATGTGAAACTAAGGGGTCCTAGCACTGTTCAGAGAACTTCTTCATACAAGTTTGCAGGCAGAAATATTATCCTGTTTTCCCCCAATCTCACCCATGCCTGTAGTCATCATTGCTGGGTATCCAGCATTCAGACTGGCAAGCATTTCAACTTTCAAGTACAAAATTCCTTCATCCACAAGCTCTTAATCAAGACAAAGAAAAAACTATTCACTGGCTTGTGTAAATAACCAGCAAAACATGCCTCGTTGTGTTTGTGATTATGACTGAATATACAATTAGATGCATGAGTCATATTTTTTTAGGCCAAAAAGGACTATCATGACCATTTACTATAGACTTCCCGCACAGCACAGGTCACAGAATTAACTGGTAATTCCAGTATCTAACCAAACAACTTGAAGTAGAACACAGCACTCAAAAGACTTTCCATCTTGATTTAATAACTCCCTAATGAAGAAGAATTTACCACATCCCTTGGTAATTTGTTCCAATGGCTAATTACCCCCACTGTTAAATATGTGCATCTTATTTTCAGCTTGCCTGATGTTTAGTCATATATTAGCAAACTGTATTTTTTATTGTAATTCACTCTGCCTTAGCTAGTTAAATACATTGCACATTTTTTCCTCCTGATTGGATGTCTTATTTAAATCACCAACTCAGCATGAATTGTGAAGTTTTACAATCAAATATACAAATCAAAATTCAATATTTAAACTTAGAAGGCCTCTTTCACAAATATCTGCACTCAGTCCTCCACCCCTCCTCCCCCAATCTTTGGTTCTCAAATATCTGCTGAAAAACAATGCAGAAGGACCAGAAATTTCACTACTCTCTATCAATCTCCATGTACTGGATTCTGTTTAATGCTAGGCATGTCTACACAAGACATTTACTGTGCAGGAAACTAGCTGTGCAGTAAATGTCTCAGCATCTACCTGTACACACCTATTGTTGTTATTTGTTTTTTTTAATTCAAAGATAACCATGAAATCACTGGTTTGTTTAGTTTCTATGAATACATGAATGGCCGATCAGGCTCTTCCCAAGCACCAGTACTATTGAGCTGGGCCCAGAAGCCTCTGGGTCCCAACAAGGCCAATTTGTACTTTGAACTGCCTATGGCACTGTAGCACATTGAGGACCCAGGGGCAGCTGTGATGTCCCCTGGTGGCTCCGCGACCATGCCCCAACTCCACCCCTAGGGTTCCCTCCCTTCTTGCCCACAATGCCTTGAGGGAATAATACTACTAAAAATAGGGAGGCTGCCCATGGGCCTTTGCATGGCCTGAGTCCAACTGGACCTCCACCAGGGTTTCCCTGGCCCCTTGCTTGGGGGGCTCTCCTAGTCCCAAGCTCCTTTCTGGGCCTCTCTGGTTGGCCATGCCCTGCAGGGTACCTAAAGGCTTAGAGGATAATTGTGTGGTTCCACTCCTCACCTATACCACACACCAAACTTTCCAGGTGTTACAGTATTGTTTCCT
Source organism: Crocodylus porosus (assembly GCF_001723895.1). Classification (NCBI taxonomy): domain Eukaryota; kingdom Metazoa; phylum Chordata; order Crocodylia; family Crocodylidae; genus Crocodylus; species Crocodylus porosus. The sequence continues at coordinate 9,089,316 of NW_017728948.1, read as the reverse complement.
TGTTGGGGCTTCAACCTTGTTGGCTTCCACTCCTTTACTCTAGCTAGGCCTTCTAGTCTGGGCCCACTGTATTGGACCTGGCTTTCAGGCACTAGCTCTGGTTTGGCCCTTTTGGGTGTTGGGCCCCTGGCTCCTGTCTGGCTCTGTGGCCTCACTCTCTGCCCACTTCAGGCTCAACAGTTACTCAAGCCTTGAGCCTGCCCCTGGCAGGGCTGAAGGCAATTGCATACCCTTTAGACACTGATGGGACCTCCATACACTGCCCCTACAGTCCCAACCTAAAACACCAACATAAAACTCTAACTCAAACCATAAGCCCCTGGGCTATAACTAAAACCCCAAGGCCACGTCCAGATGAGCAAGCACGTGTCTGTTGTAGTATCTCAAAGCAGTTTGAGATGCTGCAAGAGACATACTAGGAAAGAAAAAAATGTTCCTTGCACTGTATATTTGAAGTGTGGGTTCTAAATTTGATATCAGGAAATTCTGGTATTGAAAAATAACATGTCAGAAAAAAGTGGCAAAGGGCACATTCCTGGAGCATACTCAGAGGCAGCCAGAGGCTGGGTTCTCCAAGGAGACACTGGCACCCGGCCAGAACATCTCTATGGCTGTTGCTTGCCTCTGATGCTCCAGCATGCTGCCTCAGCATGCTGGGGTAAGTAGAAGTGGCGCAAGGCTGCAGTGATGGCTCAGTCCCAGGCTCTGTTCCAGGTAAGCAGGGATGTGGTGGTAATGTGCGAATGGGTAAGACTGTGTGGGGGTGGGGGGAGACTTCTCAGGAGGGGTGGGTTCCCTGCACAACACCCCATAGTGCACAACCCCCCCAACAGCTGTGACCATCGGGGCACTCCTAGCTCAGTGTTGGCAGAGACCCCTGGATATAGGTGAAGAGAGAAAACATTATTTGGGGGGGGGGTCATCCAGGGCATGCGGGGTGGGGTGCTGCCAGCACTGCATGCACCTCAGGGGAGCCAAGGGGGTATGTGCCCCCCAGATTTGTGCGTGGGGTGGAGGCAGGCTGCCACTGCAGGCTGGGGCTCTACTTCCTGTTACCGCTGCCTTGGGAGCTATGCGTCACCATGGGCCTGCTGCTGCTGGGCTGTGCGCCCCGGTGAGCCTCCCAAGCTCCCAATGGCCACTGCTGGTGCTGCTTTATCAGTTCTGGCATTGGTTTCATCATTGATGTGAGCTGCACGTGACAGTGTACTGCCAAGATAGGTGAACTTGTCCACTGCCTGGAGGGTTTGGCCATTTACTGTGATGGTAGACTCTATGTAAGGCTTTCCTGGTGCAGGCTGGTACACCACTTGTCTTCTTAGTGTTCATTGTGAGACCAAAGTTGTCACAAGGTGAAGTGAAATGGTCCATATTCCGTTGCAGATCAGACTCAGATTTGACATTCAGTCATCAGCAAACAGATCATGAACAGTCACTTCCTGAAACTTTATCTTCACCTGTAGTCTCTTCAAATGGAAGAGTTTGCCATCAGTCTGATGACGACTGTCAAAATCAATGTCACAGGCATGAAAGGCATCTGTAAGCATGGCAGAGATCATCATACTGAAGAGGGTTGGAGCCAATATACAGCCCTCCATGACTCCACTGGTGACTGGGAATGGTTCAGATGACTCATCATCATCTACAACATGAGCAAACACACTATCATGGAACTACTGAATGAATTTCATGATGGCATAGAATCACCCGCTCAGCATGAATTACTAGCCCCTATTCAGCTAGAATAAAACTAATTTACCCTGTAGCAGGATGGTACTTGTAAATGCAAGTAATATCCTGCTGTAGAGTAAAAAAAGTCTGAAGCAGTGGAATTATATCCACTGCCCCAGACAGCTCCTGTGCAGCATGTTGAGCCATGGGTAGTAGCCCCAGGCTGGTAGGCTGACCCCTGAGGTTCCCAGCCAGCTGGGTCTGCTCTGCCCCAGCTCAGCACGCCACAGTCCCAGGCACACATGCAGACCCACACTCAGGAGCAATAAACTACAGAACAATAAGCTCCAGAGTTTATTGCTACACATTAATAGGCATGTGTAAATGCACCTGCTGAGTAGCATGTTGTTCCACAGCTAAATCATGGAAATCAATGAGTCAGAATACTGCCTTTGGAATTTATGATTAAAGTAAATGTAGTGGAATCTACATCTCTGAGACCATGCAGGACAAGAAATTATTGTGGACACTAAATGTTACAGCTTTTGCACTGGGAAAAACTCTTACATTAGATATGATCTGAATATCTTTCAGGCTTTCAATCTTTCTTTTCATATATCTCAGTCTCAGAACACACTTTGCTGCATTATTAGACAGCTTTAACCAGCTGATAGTGTGAATCTGATGTTAATTTTAAATTCACATAATTAATTATTTTAATCTGAGAGTGGTCAAACTGGTGCTCCAAATATCTCAGTATTATAGAAGGTATCTTTCCCCAAGCTATTTTTTAATGGATTTGTATAAAAAAGTAAATTGTTTGTTCTAATACCATTCTACTTTAATGTACTTTCAAGTCAAAAGGACAGTAACTTGGAAAGACTCATTTCAATTTAATGTCAAATAAAGTTTCTTTTAAGATAGTAATTTGGGCAAACATGACATAGTTCCTGGGGTTTTTCAGTGTTGAAATATTATATTGCCAAGACTCAGATGCTGTGACAATGGAGACCCTATATGTAGTTGGATAGAAGGAATGATAGATGTAGGGAGCAGAAGATAGAACAAATACTCTAGATTAACTGCACTCTTTCAGCCCTTCTGGTTACAAAGAGCCCACTCCTTGCATCTAACAAAGTAGGTTTGCTGCCTATGAAACCTCATGCCTCTCTGAACAAGTTCATCTGTAAGATGCCACCCTGCCTTACCTGCTGCCTAGTTTAAAAGGAAATCCTCCGAATGTGTAATGCTTTCTGAGTATACCATATGACTGAGTGGCTCTCAGACAGGTATGTATGACTTGGAAGGCTAACAGTGGGTGTGTCTACACATTCATTAATGAGCTTTTGCTACTGTGCATTAAATTTAGTACCTCTGGGTACCTGTACATGAGCATGAGGCTGTAATTACAGTGCGTCATCAAGTCTATTGGAGCATAGTAATTACCACACTCCAGCAGCCTCCCATGTCTCATTTATCAGCATCCCCACACTTCAAAATGGCAGCGTGGCTGCTTCCAAATGAGCCGCATACTGGGAGTTGCTCTAATTAAAGTGCCACCCTCCTCACCCCTGGAGAATGTGTAAAAGTGCCCTGTAATATGAGGTACTAAGTAAATGCGCATTAGGCTTTCCTAATGCACTGTAGCAAAAGCACACAGTTTTTTAGTGATGCTTAATACACAGTAGCCTAATTTTACTGTGAATTAACGTATTAGCATGGTTTTTGCTGTGACACTTTAATGCACAGTAAAATAGGCTACCACACATTAAAGTGCATGCATAGACATGCCCAGTGATACTTTAAATTATGTTGACAGTAGCTACTATTGGCCCAAGTTCAGGAAAGCACCTTTACTCTTGGAACCATTTCAATAGGTGCTTCTTTCCAATCAATGGCTGCATCCAGATGAGTGTGGGCATGCAGTATGTGGCACTGCAGACCCATCTGTGGTGCCACACACAACACATGCGGGCATTCCCCACACTGCTCCCTTGCAGTGTGGTGGGGGATTGTCCTGGGGAGATCCTGGGGTCAAAAAAAGCATCCAAAAAAAAAGTGGCATAACACATATGGCAGCAGCACATGCCATCTAAAACTGCAGCCTAGCCAGCTGCAGCCATGCTCTGGCTGCTGGCCAGGCTCCTAGCTGCAAGAGCACCATGGCTGCAGCTCTTCAAAGCCCTCAGAACCCCATGTAAGGCTACTAGGGCCAGCACGGTTGCCGGCCCCAGCCTCCCCTACACCACCCAGAGTAATCTGTCTGCACGTGTTCCCCAGAGCAAGGTGTGCCACTGCTGCTTGTCCCCAGGGAAACAAGCAGCCATGCTCATGTGGACGTGGGCAATGAGACTGAAGGATATATCGAGTGCTGTTCTGAATATGGCTGGCTTAAGCATAAACTTAAGAACTTTCCTGAATTGCAGCTCGGCTGCTGATGAAGCCTAGCTGGAAAAGGCTAACTGTGTTTAATGGAGGGAAAAAAGTGGATTTTGAATTGCTTTTTTTTTCCTGTGCAAAAATAAATAGAGATCTTCTGAGAGCAAATGAGACCTCAGAGTAGCCTGAGGGCACTCACCTGGGATATGGAAAAGCACCCTGATGCAGCCTGCTTTGTAGCAGGGATTTGGCTATGCATTAACCAAGAGGATGCCGTAACCACTAGCTATTTGCTGTTACGTCATCTGTCCGTCTTATTGACCAGAAAGTCCAGCTTGAATTGACAAACGTTTTTGAAGAAGAGAAGAACGCATTGTCCAATTAAAAGAATATCTCATCCCAAAAGTTCCTGACCAACTCTGTGGATGATAGCTCCATCAGAAACATTAATTTCTTTTAGGAGGTTAATTTCAGGAGGTTTGAATCATTATTATGCTCACTAATTTATATTACTCTGGTATGTGATAACTGTCTTTGGAGGAGACAAAGAAGGCGTTTCTATTTTTTAAAGAGCTGGTATCTGCATTTCTATATCTGATGCAACAAATTAGTATGTCATACATTTGGTAGGGGTAGGCATAAAAAGACAAAGCTAACAGAAATATGAATATATATGTTTACTATAGCCATACCCACATTTTGAGTAACATAAAGGAGTAAGAAAAACAAGGAAATTTAGCCTTTACACTTTGCCTTTGTAAGTACTTTAGGGCGTCCACTAGAACCTGGTCTCAAGTCTTCCTTTGCCTTTATCAGGTCCAGTGTGCATGGACAGAGCCACCAGCATGAACACCTGGAGCAGAGTTCTGGGGAGAATGTGAATCAAAGAGGACACTAGCTTGTCTGGATAGCCCCTGCTACTCCGAAGAGGGGTAGGATTATGACATGGGAGAAGGTCCACTATATGAAGCTAATGCTGCATCATGGGGCTAGTTGTATAGTTCTCATGAGCATGAGTAGGATCTTCTCAGTTTGGTCCTCATCCATTATATGGTCAAGTTCCATCATTTTATCTCTTCTGCAAACCTCACATAAATCACTGACCTGTAGACTGCAGACTTTACACCCATCACAACCTAGCCATTAGGGGAGTACCCAAGCCCCCATATTTAACACATTGACCTTCCCATGGCAGCATGCAGGGGTTTTTCAGACAGGTCTCTTTTACATGGTTAACTACAAAGGACTTTATTACAGACTAAGAGTTTGCATGCCACTGTTGTGAGAGCTTTCTGGATGAAACCACAGCCAGAGATACCTCTCAGAGGAATCTCTCATATTCTTCTTTTCTGAGCAAGCACAGGCAGAGCTCAGCAGTTAAATGTAACAAAGCACCTCATAAGAATGCTTGCTTCTTAGGTCAGTGGTGGGACACATAGATAAAATGGGCAGTAAATTGGCTCAGTGGAATTAAACAAAAGGTCAATATGTGCAAGAGAGAAGGGGATTTTCAACTGCAGGGTGAGGAGAGGATGTAAAATAAATCTCTCGCGGTCATGGGAACTCTGTCATGCACTCTTGCCACAATGTCATATTTTCTGTCACTGGCTGTCCTGGGACTGATTGACAGTCATGTTATTGTGGCCATTCCTTTCTTGGGGCACATCACTGGAGTGTATACATAGCTGACACATTTTTACATTGATCAGAGGCACCCAGGAAATGCCATTTACAATGTTTAACCAGACACAAAGCTGGTAGAAGCATTCACTCACAAGACATCTACCTAGATTTAGAAATCAACTACCTTGCCATCTTTTAAATTCCTGCCTTCCCCATCACTTCCACAAATCCCTGCTGGCACTAGGGAACCTGACAGGAGTTTGCACCAGGACCACCATACTCATTGTTCTTGCCTGATTCTTCATCCTTTCTTTCCCACACTTACTTTTTCTACCTTTCACCTGGCCGCCAGTCCCTCCAATACATGCCTGTCTTGAAGCACAGAGTGACACCTATCAAACTAGCATTCTCATCAATGCATTCCTCAATCAAAGCTCTGCACTGTATTGTCTAAGTCAGAACAGTCTTGATGCTAATGTATCATTTAATATAATGGGACCCTGTCTCCAAGTAGTGGAATCTCATACACATGCCCTACTATCTATTTTCTATTGTTTCATACAGGCTAACATCAAATATTATAACTGATAGGCCATCCATTTCCTTCTTGGCTCCCTCTTCCCATGGCATTCAGGTATTATGGTGATATGGCCATAAAAGCGCCTGGAGGGATAGATATGATTAGATTCTCTTCTTTTTCAGTTCATCTACAGCTTGCTAGAAAGTCAGTAAGATATTTTTTTACAATACAGAATAAGAAACACGCAGAAGGATTAAATAAAAGAGAAACTGTATTTACTCATGTGCATTTGTTTATACAAGACAAACACGTTTCTAATAGTCCTGGCATCAATATTCCCTCCTGGGCTCATTTATGTTAACAGAAGCCATATAGATACTCCTTTTGGGGACCTTGTACCGTGGAACCATCTGTTTTCTTTCTTTAGACACACTTCCATCTCACTAGTTGTTTTTTTGTTTAATGTTCCACTGATTACAGCCCAGAGACATACCAGATTTTAAATATTTGTGCGGTTTACTGTGAATTCTTCATTTATCTAAATATTTGATCATATCAGCATACTCTCTTGTTCATTTTTAATCAAATACCTGGCAAAGTAAATATCTGTCAGTAGCAAGTAGAAATTAATCAAGGAAAAGCCTGAAAAGGCTAGATACCCTAGCATGCCTTGTTTATTGATTGTGGTGGTAGGAATTGAGACAAGTCATATTATACAGAAGAGCCAGGAAAAGATAGCAACAGATAAAAGGAGAGAGAGGGAGAGAGAGGGAAGATGATAGCATGTCCTTTTGCATAAATATTCTTGTGTTTCAACTGAGAAGCTGATCCCTGACTAGGAGGAGACTGCTAGAACAGTGTTTTCATAACTGATACTCCATTTTGTCTGGAGCAGACCTTCAAAGTTGATTTTATCTATGGTCCATGCTCGTTGAAAGAAACCTACCCTGCCTTAAGTGAAATGGAAAAAAAAAAAAAAACCCTAAGAGAATGGAATAGCCATTGAGCCCATTTTTATCAACTATAGTGCTGTAAAAGCACCAAATGTAAATGTGCCAAATAAGGTACAGTAAGACACAAGATGTTAAAATACAAAGAAATAAATGTATGTCACCACAATGACCTTCGTGTCATTGCACTTAGGAATGCATATGTACTATACTGTTTTAATTTGCGGAGATCCATTCTTCCTCCCCACCCTCTTGAATTCTTTACATAATAGGGTTTGTAACAAAAATTGATGATGGTAAGTATGTGAATTCCTCATGGGATATTTAAGTCACAGGGGGTTTATTTGTATTAAACTGGAGCTAAGTGACATGGCAATATTGCTGGAAGGAAGCACTTTGAAAACCAAAAACCGAAAGGGCATTCTGCTTTCTAATCCTATGTAGTCATATAAAATGTAAGTCACCCTTGAAGTTTGCTTTTCTTTTCTTGTCCTTATCTTCAAAGATCTAAGGGGCTATACCCCTGCCATTGTAGGCCAAACCACTCGCCTCACACACTACCAAGAGTATTGTTGTCTCCAAAGACCTGTTTGGTCCTCCTGCACCATTCGGATACTATAAAAGTCTTAGTCTGTCTGTCTGACTGTCTCTCTGTCCACAACGCTTTATTCATGCTCTGATGGGCTGATTGAAACAGACAATCAGAGTGTGAATAAGCACTCAGACACAGGGTGGCATGTGGCAGAGCGCCACCATGATGGCAGGGACACAGCTGGCCTCACCTCCCCCCACCCTGCTCCCTGGAGGCAGCAGCAATGGGGAGGACAGAATTGGCCTCGCCCCTCCTGCCCCGGTCTCTACAGGTGGTGACAATGGAGCAGGGGGGCCAGGCCACTGGAGCTGGCCTCATTCCCCACACCCTTGCTCCTTGGAGGTGGCAGCAGTGGTGCAGGGTGGGGGGAGAGTGGCGTCAGGATGCTGCAGAGAGGGGCAAGTTCATCAGTGCTGGTCTTGGCCCACCCCTCCTCCCTTCTGTCATCGCTGCATGGAGGGCTGGTGTGGGCCAATGCGGTGGGGGGAGGAACAGACCCGATGTGGGGACGGGGAATAGTGGGTGGGTGAGCTGCACTGGCAGTGGTGGAGGAGGGGAGGAGAGGACCTCAGCCCAACGTGGGGGTGGGAGGAGGAGCGGGCCTGGCCTGACACAGCCTGATGTGGCGGCAGCAGGGGAGGGGAGGAGTGGCCCTCCTCTCCCCCTTGGGCTTGGGCCCAGGCCCACTTCTCCCACACCACCCCCTTCCCCGCATCCACCCTGAAACCGCTCCTCCCATCAACCCGCTGCCCTGGTGGGCCACCTTCTCCCCATGCTCAGGCCCAGCGAGCAGGGGAGGAGTGGGCCTAGACCCTGAGCTGCAGGAGGGAGGGCGGGAGTGGGCCTGGATGGGCGGGCATGGGGCTCCATCCCCGCCCACTCCCCCCTCCATTGTTCTTGATGGGCAATTGGCTAGTGGATCAAATAAGCGTTCAGCACAGGTGTTCAATTAATATAAGTTAGTTATGATATCAGCCAGGTGATTAAACTGGCTGATAGCAAGGGAAGTGTAGGGTTAAACACAAATCCAAAGAGCATTATATTTTAAGTAGCCAATTGCCTGTTAAGAATGATGGGGGGGGGTGGGGGGGCAGTTGGGGACAGAGCCCTGCCCTGCCCCTTTCTGGGCCCACTCCCCATTTCCCTCCTCCTGCTTTGGGTCCAGGCCTGCTCCCCCCTCCCCACTGCAGTGGTGGGGGGAGAGGAGAAATGGATCCAGGCCTGATGTGGGGGAGGACTGGGTGCAAGGGTAGGAAGCAGCCAGCTCCCTGGGGTGGGGGTGGAAGCAGTGGGCCCGGCTGACCTGGTGGTGGTGGGGGATGGGAGGAGTGGCCTTGGGTCTGACATTGGGCAGGGGAGGTGGGGGAAGAGTGGGCCCGGGGCCAAAGTGGGGGAAGAGGCCCGCTTCTCCCCTCCCCCCGCTCCCCGCTGCTGCCGTGTCAGGACGTGTTAGGCTGGGCTGGCCCAGGCCCATTGCTCCCCCCACCATGACTGTGGCAGCCTGGCTTCCCCTGCCTAAGGCTCACTCCTTCTCTCCCCCTCCCCATGTTGGGCACAGGCCCACTCCTCTCCTAGCCCCACAGCTGCCATTGCCACCTCAGTGTGCCTGCTCCCCGCATCCGCATCAGGTCTCCTTCTCTCCACACCACTCCCCCTCCCCTCCCCCCCCAACCATAGGAGAATAGGATGAGTTCTCTTAGGGGTTTTGGTTAGGACCTTTTAACAAAGTGCAAGACCATTTGTAGAGGTGAAGGAAGTCTGAAAATAGGGGGTTTTTTTTACAATGTTAACTTTTCATGTTCCACATCCATACCATTTTGTACTCCTGATTTCCTGGTCCAATATGCAGTTCAATATATTATTGTTTTCAATGAATTCAGACTACAAAGTAATGGTAGAGATAGGCAAATGCAGCAAAATATTCTACATACACTCCCTCCCGGTTTTTTTTAATGAATTTGCTTTGCCTGTTTCCAATCTTCTTTTATATTTGCTTTCTATGAATCATCAAGTGAATGACTTTACGAGTTCAGACACATAAAGTGATGATTTTAAGCCTAAGTAGTAAAGTTCAATTGCAAGCTAACAACAAGTGCAAGCTACATTAGATTGTATAGTGATAAAGATAGGATAAGAATGTGAATAGAGCCAATAATAATAAAAAGAACAGATTTCCAATTGTAAATTTTATACTTGACTACACAATTTAAACTTTTCAATCTCATTAGTAAGTCATATGTCACCCAAACAAAGTGTCAAAAAAAATCCATGGAAGTTATATAGTAAAAAATAAGAGTGGACATTGTAAATGTTTGCAATAGCATAATCAAGAGAGATCAGCAGATTGAGGCTCATTCAATGAAGAGGTTTGTGACTAATTCTGAATAATGAACAAATATGACAATATAGCACTTTGGTTGCCCGCAATTCATGGAGGGAAAAAAAAGAATCAGAGTGAAAGATTCAATGAGGAATTTAGCCAGGTCTAGACCTGATGGAGGAATGGGTTTTACTTTCATGAAATTTTTCAAATATTAATCAAAATTCAGAAACCTGTAAATGTTCAGCTGTACAGATGAGCTGCGAAGAAGGCTGGGTTTGATCCACAGATGTCATGATCCATACATCAGAGAAGAGAAAATAGATGGATGAAACAGGGAAATGGAGTGGGAGTGATGAGGCTGGAGGGCAAGTGATAATAAGCAGAGGTGTGCAGAATAACAGAAATTCCATTTTCTGGAATTGACTCTCACCTTGTATGATGTTAGGGAAGCCACTTAGGGCCAGATTTTTAGGCCTATATAGATGCATATAGATGTGTAGTGGGATTTGAAAAAACGCTTTGGCACATAACTCTTACTGAGATGTTTAAAACCAATGGGATTTATGCCTTGTGGTACTTCTGAAAATGCCCCCAGGTACCAGCCTGAAATCTGAGGCACCTAGATCTGCTCCTTAAGATAAGACCACTAAAGTCAAAGAAACAGCTCTATTCATTGTAATAGACTTGGGATCAGGGCCTTAAAACTGTGCATCTTCTGAGATGTATAAAATGGAGATGTAATATCCACCTACTCATAAAGCTTTTATGATATCAGTTGAAGAAAAGATCATAGGAATAGACAAGTAAGGCGAAAAGTGACTTCATGAGGTCATTTAGTTTAGCTCCCTGCTCAGGGCTATTTCATCTCTGATTAAACCATCCCAGCAAAGTGTCTGTCTAACATACTTTTAAAACTTTCCAAGAATAGAGATTCCACATTTTCTGTAGGTAGCCTGTCCCAATGCTTGGCCATCCACAAGGTCTGAAAGCTGCACCGCCTAACAGTGCTAACATTTTGTGGCACCGTAGGGCATCCTTGAAAGCATCGGTGTCTGGTGCTTCCTGAGTCTGGGGGGTGCAACTGCAGAAGCCGGCAGTGGCAGCAGTGGTGGGGAGGGGCTGGTGAGCACCCACCAAAGCCACTGGTGGCATTGGCAGTGGGGACGGCCCTGGCAGGGAACAGGCCTCTCTCCCACACACCAGTACCTCCCCCCTACCAGTCGCCTATGCTTGAAAGAATCTCAAGGCCTCCCAGGGGGCAATGGCACCCTGGCTGAGAATCACTGAAGTCAAAGTATGATGAACAGTTAGTCAAAAATTCAGGGACAGGTGCTATCTTTCAAAGCAGACCTGCGTATTGGCTGCCCATGACATTTTTACCATACCAAATCTTCCCCAATTTGTGCATCTCTGCAAAAAAGAAGATCCACATCTGCAAACACGAAGATCCACACTTTGTGTGCCTCTAAGCAAATGATACGAGAATCGACATAGGGTGTAAAGGTAGTGGTCTGTAAATAAAACTGTGCATTTGTTTTTGGATCAAGAGCTGCCCTTAATTGGTTGGCTGGTATAAGCTGCAAACAGCTGCAGGAAACCAAATGTATGGGCATATGTTCATGACATTCACAAACTATCAGAGACTGAACAACCAAATTATTTTAGGGCTGTTTGGCACACCTTAAAGATAGTGTGATCCTGTTCTTTCATCTTAAGTATTCCTATTCAAAAACGGTTGCTCATTTGCACGCATTTATTGTAATTCAATCCTCCCTAACTGCCATGATAGGCTACAAAATGCTACTTATCTTTTTCTCTGGAGATGTGCTAAAAATGCAATGCTACTTCATGTTGCCTTCCCCATTATGTGTACATTCATCAAAAGCCCTTTCGCCTTATCTCAGATGGGTTTTCCAGAACTTGGCTCATGCCTGCGTAATTTAGCATCAGAGAATGTGCTAAAACCACTTAAATCAAGGCCAGCTAAGTGCAAGCTTCTGCCACCCTCACTTAGGATGAAAAGTACTCTATTTTGCCAGCAGCGCCAAAGATTTCAGCTGGTTGCCTTGGGATCTAAAGGACTGCTCAATACTTGCAGAAAAATCCGGCTTAGTTCTTCAAAGGATTTACAAACCTCAGTCAATGTGAGTTAGGGGCCTAAATACCCCTGAATATTTGAAAGAGTCCTGGAAAATCCTTGGCTTGTGGCATAGCGGTTAGAGTGCTGTTACGGGTCAAAATAAGATTGGTTCAAGCTTTCTCTAGGTGAAAGCAGGTCTTGAGTCTCGGTTCTTTGTTTGTATGTAGTCATCTATGTGCTACATCTTGGGGCCAGGAATACATGACTAGAAAGCATAAGTGGTGTGTACAGCACTTGGGTGACTGGGAAGGGGCTAGAAGTCTATCCATTGTGAAAGATGCACACACATCTTTTATTCACCCTCATTTAAGCCTCAAATTAGTTTTGTTCCCAAGATGTGTGATACATTCCAGCTCAGAGAGTTTCAACGTCTGCAAAATTGGGCCAGATGTTCCACTGGTCTAATTTGGTCTCACTGCATTACAATCAGCTAAACTACACCATTTATAACACCAGGGAATTAGACCCATATTTTCACAGAGGTTAGCAGTAGCAAGAAAAATGACTTATCTCATCAGCCCTACTGTATGTTTGGTTCCTGGATCTCCAGCTACCTTTGCAATTTAAAACTGTTTCAGGCTCCATATTAGCTGGCAAATCCGTTGGTGTCTGTTTTCCATGTCTTACTGCACCTGTGAAAAAGGATCAAACTTCCAGACTAATGCATTCATAGCAATTGCTTTCTGCTTGCATAACTCAACTGCAGACTTATGGCATTTCCCAAATATTTTATAACCAACAAATGAAGTATATCAAAACTAATCCAGTGCATCACACCAGCAGTGATTCAGATAGCTTTACATTACTTGTAACATGAATATTCGGCAACTGATTTTCCAAGTGCTCAGCGGAAAAAAAAGAAGCTGTATAGGATGTACCAAGATACAGTGATTACGGGTCATGCATATTATAAAAGCTTTCTCTGTTGGAGAAGGTCTTGTAGCTCAACAGTTCTGAGCAACCTAAGTGAACATCCTGGAGGTCTTTGCCCCTCTTTATCAGCTGCATCATGAATGCAGATTTATGAGAATACTCCTGCATTTTAGATAAAGTGATGATTTTTAACCTTGGATGATGGAAGTTTAGGTCATTAGTTTCACTGCTCTGGAGTTCAGTTCCCACTACTAAACCATCTTGGGTTACAGTACATCTGATGCTACTATTCTAGGATTTTCAAAGGCATCTAAGGAGGTTGGTTACACAGGTGTTAACCAACCAATAGTTAGGTGATTATTTGAGTTAGGCACCTAACTCCCTTAGGCTTATTTTTTTTGAAAGCCACTGAAAAATTAACCAGGGAAAATAATGTTTGGCACTGGGAATGACCACCCAACGTTGTGCCTAGTAGAATGAAGAAACGGGTCTGATTAAATCCAGTCAGAGACATCCTTCTTGAGCAATTCTGATTAAAAAAAAATTGCCTTCATTTTTAAAATGTCAATAACCATGGGGGGGAGGGGGAGAATGCAAGAATACCTGACTGATTGATCTATTTTGCATCTGCACAATAACCTCCTGCTAATTCCAGCTGTACGTACATTTTCTTCTGATCATACTGTATTGAAAATGACTTGAAAGAAAATCCCCACCAAACCCCTCCCACCCCTTCCTTGATTTTGTTAATGAGGTCATTAAAAAGAAGCATGAAAGACTTTTAAACAAGCCCTGAATTTTTATGCTGTGATGGCAAGATCAGAGTGGGCTGAGCATATATAAAAGCTATTAAGGAACTGAGTGTGCTTATTAAATCTTTCAAAGGATTTTTTCCCCCTAGTCATTATAATTGAGGAGACTTCAGTGTAACACTTACATGCCAAGAATCACAGATGATCTAGTATAATGTAGCTCAATAAATCCTTGCTATTGGAGGCATTTTGCAGCCAATTTACACTCTGGACATCTCTCTCGTACCACATCTGCTGAAGCGCAGTCTGGTATGTGCCTTCCAGGCTCTCCAAGAAGCACCTGCATGAAAAAAAGAAGTCAGTAGAGACCTTTAAAACCACTCAAGCAAATGTCCCCCCAGAGGATTAGTGCAAGTACATGAAATATTAGTGGCACACGGGCATATGAAGCATCTATAGTATGGGTGGGCAATTATTTCGGAGGGCCACTGAACGGGTTTTGGTGAGCATCAAGGGCACATCCCTTGTCAAACTTCTAAGCCGTGCCCCTTGATAAGTGCCCCATCCCCCTGGTTGCCATCTTGGGACTGGAAGTCCCACTTCTAACCCATGACATTTGCCACTGAAAGTCCCTCCCTTTGCCCTAGAAGTGCTCCTTTTTTTTTTGAAGCGGTGGTGGGGGTTGCTGTCTTGGAACCAGAAGTCCCACCCTATCACATGGTCCATGACATTAGAAGGCCCACCTACCCAACACCAAACTTAGCCCTGTTCACCACCATGTTGGACCCATAATCCCCTGACCCCATCACATGGTGCCTGACATCAGAAGGTCCATCCCTTGACTGAGAAACACTGTCCCTCCACAGGTCCCACCCTTACGATGCATGGCCTCCCCCTGGGGTCAGAGCAGTTCTGCCCTTTAGGCCATGAGGCGCAGGCATGACCTCTCAGGCAGAAAGGGGTTGTGACCCCTCTAACAACTTGCTCCATCACCCTCAACCAATTGGTGGAGGCTTCAAGGGTATTGGGACTCCCCAAGAACAGCACTAAACTAATCGTGGGTTGCACATGTAACATCTTTCAGAAAAAAACATTTTTAAAAAGTATAGATAAAAACTAATCACATACTAAACATCAAACGTATACTATACCATATTTTAATTTTATTTAAAAAAATATTTTGTCCTGATTTATGTCTGTTTGCATAGTGTCTATACAGATGATTGCAAAATAGCTCAAAATAAATTCCCACTTGCACCCACCCCACACTCCCAACTGTACCCACCCCACATGCCTGTCTGCAAATGCCCCGTGCTCCCACCTGCACCTGCCCTGTGCTCCAGCCCCACATTCCCACCTGCAAGTTCTCCATGCACCCATCTGCACCCACCACCATGCTTTTACCTGCAACCGCACCACACTCCCACCTACACCTGCCCCTTGCTCTCATCTGAACTCCTGCTTTTCTGCCTGCTTCTGCCCTGGCCCTGGCCCTAGCCCTGGCCCCATACTTAGTCAGTGTACAAAGTGAGTTTTCCGGCAAGGATGCCATTCACCCACTTGGCCACCGCCAGGTGGCTGCTGATCACACCAGGTGGGTGCAGTGGGTGGAAGGCAACTGGGAGCTGGAGCTGGAGCCTCATGTGCTAGGGCAGGAGACACCCAGTTACAGCTTCCCCCACTACCCCCTGCTGCTTCCCCTTCCTACTTGTTGCCCACAGCATCTCAGCAGGGACAGGAGGAGCTGCTGGAGGTGGGGGAGCTGAGCACTTCCCCAGCTGCATTGGTGATGTGAAGGGGGTGTATGTGGGTGCAAATATCCCCCCTGAGCTTGGTGGTGAACCCCCTGCAAAAAGGCTCTATCGACCCTGCCAACGGCAACTGCAGGCGGTTGCCACCCACCACCCCACCTTGCTGCCAACACTGCCACTGCAGGTGGTCCCAATCACCACTGGCCTCCACTGATGTGCCTCCTGTAGGAGTTCAACGTGTCCCACCAGCCTGCAGCAGCAAACAGCGTTCATGCACAGCTGTCTGCAGCAGTGGCAGCAGCAGCCCCATTGGGAAGCTGTGGATGATGGATGGAGCTGAGGCTGGGCCACGGCTGGGACCAGGACCCTCCAGTGGGTGATAGCAGAAACACAGTGCACACTGCCTTGGGCAGGAGCCGGTAGGCCCACAGGCCAGATACAGTCAACTGGTGAGCATCTGCCCATGGACTGGTTTCTATCAGCTGGTGGGCTAGATCTGGTCCATGGGCTGCATTTTGCCCACCCCTGATCTATAGCTTGTCTTATACATACATACCCACATTCCAGGCTTCATGTTTTGCACTTCCCAGTTTTCAAAGGTGACTTGTAATTTTGGAATACCACTTTGCTTTGCATATTAAGCTTGAGACCCCTTAAAGATAACTGATTTTTAATTGGTGGATTCTCAGCAGGAAGTTGTTTTTTGTTCTGTATTTATCCCACACCAAAGAGGTCCTGTTCTGTGACTTGGGTGCCTAGACACTAATGGAATACAAATAATAAATAGAAATAAGTGCTTTCTGGAAATATTTCCCTGTGAAGTGTCATGAACAGCAATGAGCAAAGTAATGATAACATCATCCAGTAGCAATAATGATTCATCAGTAAAAATTAGTAATGAGAAGCCAGAAAAAGTAACACATTTTAAATACTCTGAGGCAACTATCACAGAACATGCTACATCAAAAATAAGGAGTTGAAAGAACAATAGGGTTGCCAAAATATAAGAATTGGTTTACCAAAGACCAGGAAGAATGGAGGAAAGTTATTGCTGCAGCAAAGGATCCCAAGTGGTTGATGCAGCCTGGGGATTGACTTGACTTGAAAGTGTTACAAGTCTGGCTCCTGTTTTGCACCCAAAGGCAGCATCTAGACGAGAGCAGCTGTGTGGTATGTGGTGCCACAAACACAACTGCAGCACCACATCCCACACATTCAGATGTTCTCCATGCTGCAAGAGAGCACTGCCCGTGTATACGCTACTCTATTTTTCCTTCCTACAGGTTTTTTTGACCCCAGCTATCCAGGGGTCAAAAAAACCTGTGCAAAAAACCAGAGCAGTGCACGCACAGGCAGGGCACGCTGCTCAAAAGTGAAGCTGGATCGCCCAGAGCTGCGCTACAGCTGCTGGCCAAGCTCTGCACTTCATATTCCAAAGATTTTGTATGGTCTAAGTACAATGTTTAACTTTATCCAGTAGTCTGAAAGAGTGTGGGTACATATGGAAATACAGATTATTTCTATGCCTATGTGTCAGTGATGTCCCATATACTTGTCTGGGAGTTTGTATTTGTTTGCCGTAAACAAAAAAGGGAACTGGCCATGGCTTATGGGCCTTGTTATATAGGACACAGTAGGTGCATCTACATATGCAGTTAGCACGTAGCAATAAACTCCAGCACACTTCATTAACAACTCAGTAAACACACCTCAGAAATAGTATCATGGTATCGTAGTACTTAGTACTATGCCGTAGTACTATCCTACTATGATACTTTGATACTATGACACCTCATTAGCATTTGATACTATGACACCCCTTTCAGCCTTCTCTTGTGGAGGGTGAATAGGTTCAGGCCCTTTAGCCTCTCTTAGAAGGGCCTGCCCTGCTGCCTGGCACCTGTTTGTGCCTGGGGGAGGGGGTCAGACCTGATGATCTGTTCAGGTCCCTTCCGACCCTAAGTACTATGATACTATGATACCTCATTAGCAATAAACTCCAGTGTTTACATGTATGCCTAGGACTGCAGCACATTGATTCTGAATGGAGAAGCCCTGGCTGGCAGGAGGTCCTAGGGGTCAGCCTGCCAGCCCAGAGCTGCTCCATCCTGGCTCAATGTGCTGTGGCGGGACTGGCCAGAGCATGAGGGTGCTACAATGTGGGGCTAGCCAGCAAGCAGCCCTGCACTGTAGCATCTTCATGCCCCAGCCAGCCCTTGTCACCATCTACACATGCATTTCAGTGCATTAAATAATTCCACTGTAGGATAGTACTTGTCTCAGACAGTACTATCCTACAGCAAAGTTGATTTTCCTGCACTCTAATAGGGGCGCATGTGTAGAGGGTGAGGTTTTACTGCGGAGCTCATTAGCGATCTCTGCAGTCAAGTGCACATGTAGATGCACCCAGTGTGTGTTTGATATGTGCCGTATTAAAGTTAAAATGTGTTCTGAGCAGTCACACAGTAAAGTTTACTACAGTCTGTAACATGCACAGCTCAGATGGTCAGTCCTAGCTTCAGCACTGGAGCCCTTTCAGTGCAGGGGAAAAAAAACTGGACTGAGCCCCAGGTGGGCTTCACAGCTGTGATCACATCAGGGCACACTGTGGGAGGTGAGGGCCTGCAAGAATAATGCATGAAGTAGTACAACAACAGCAGAACTTGTGATACTTAAAATGATCTGGAGATACTCTTCCCATGAAAGTCATGTCTTTGCTATGGTACTATTGCACCTAGCACATTTTACTACAAAAATGCATGGCCATTTGTGTTTTAAGTGCAGTTACCATGTATATGTAACATGCAACATGGCCTTAGCAGACAGAGTGTACTCTGCCCCAGTAAGAAGGTACAATCACATCTCCTACACATGATTTTCGCTGTTCTACAGATCTCTACCCTTTTACCATATCATGTAGATTTTTTCAAAGCAATGGAGATGGTACAAAATGCAATATATAAGAGCAATTAGTGACATGGAAAAAAAAATCCCCTTTGTGTGCATTATTGTAGGGAATGAGAGTATGCTTAATATAGCTTGAGCTTTTAGCTGTATTTTTTTCCCAGAAAAACAATTTAAAAAACAAAAGAACACAAAACCCCTCTATTTAATGAAGTTTTGCCAGCTATACAATGGTTTTAAAGTTGCTGCTATTCACACAGTTGCCACATGAGTCACTGCCATTTCTCTACTCCAAGGAGAAGTTTTCATCATTAAAAGATGAAAAAAACAATCATTGTATTGTGGGAAGAAAAGACGCTAAAGTTGGGCTTGTTTAGCTCATTTTGAAACCTAAATAAAAACTGCACATTTCTGAAAGGGCAGCAATCCTTCGGCCCACGCTCCCTTTGTACTGAAACAGTCTGATCAAGCCTCTTTGTGACTCTCGGGCCTTTAACTCCATCGTTTGCTGCATTCCTGAGATGGAAGAATTGATGAGCTCAGAGAATGATGAGAACCACGACTTGTAAAGCTTCGTGCGGCTATAGATTGCCTGATTAAATAACCTAAACTTCTGCTTCAAATTAGTTGATTAAAGATGTTTCTTTAAAAAAATCCAAATTGCATGTTATTATTAATCATAATGTTTCCGTAACTGGCATTTAAAAAACCCCAAAGTTTTGGGGGCCCACCTGAACTCAAACAGTCTTGTGCTTTTCAGTCAAAAGGGACATTATAAGTCAACCTCTCACAAGTTGGCATGAGTAAAATAAATATATCCCTTCTTAATTTCTACTACAGGATTTCTCCTACATTCTTTGAACATCTGTCACCAGCCACTACTGGAGGCAGGATGATGAACTAGATGGCCAGGGGGACGCTATCAGATAGAAACTCCTGTATCCCTAGAACCTTCTATACAACTTTAAAAAAAATCAAAACATATTCTGGGCATATCCCCATGGGAGAGCACAGTGCCAAAAAAAAGAAAAGCTAAAAAGAAACTAAAAAGAAGTGGCATCACACATGGGGCAGCAGCGTGTGCTGCCGGAAACTGGAGCCTGGTTGTCCAAAGCCATGCTCCAGGTGCTGGCCAGGCTCCAAGCAGGCGGCTGGGTGCTGCTGCTGCCCTGGAAGGCCCCCAGGACCCCAGGTAAGGCTGCTGGAGCCAGCACAGGTGCTGACCCCAGCCTCCACTTCCCCGTCTAGTTCCCTTTGCCATGCACCAGAGTGTGCACGCAGGAGCATGCCTGGGCACAAATAGCAGTGGCACAAATGTGTACCACTGGTATTTGTCTTGTGGAAAATGCATCCCCCTCCATGTGCATGCTCATGGGGGCACCCTCTTTACCTCATTCACTTTGGCAGCCACGTGACCCAGCTCAGCCATTCCCAAGCTCTTGGCTCAACCACCTCCTTATACACTGCTTTCTGCACGTCCTTCCACAGCATCTGATAAAGTGAGCTACAGCACACAAAAGCTTGTGCTATATGTATGTGTATACACACACACATCATCTTGGTCTATAAGGTGCAAATCTGCCCTCCCTTTTACTTGACTTCAGACTAACTTAACTAACTCTGTACTTGTGAGTGGTCATGGGGAACAACCACAGAGGAGTCTTACGAGCTGCCTTCCAGTCTTGGAGCATGCCAGTGGGAGTAGGTAGCAGAAGCATGCTTATAAATGGCCCAGCTGCTTTGTGCTGCTCTTGAAGTATAGATTATAGATGCTACAGCCTATCCACATGCCCCCCGTGGTTGCATAGTAGGCTTAAACACCTGAAAATGGAGTTGTCCAGAACCGCTGACTAACAGAATTAGTTTCAGGAACAGTGAAGAAAGTAATTATCCTCCTCCTGTTCCCCTAGAGAAATGCTGGTGTTTTGAACCAGGGCCTTTTAACTACCACCCTAGAGAGCAGGTGATTCTCACTGCGTTTCCATCTCTCCTCCTGAAGGTGTGACACTAGCATTGTTCTTGGAAAAAAAATGAATGGAGGGCAATGTACAAGCCCATGTCAGTCTCATGGGGACCTAGGGCCTTAGTTACAACCCAAGGACCCTTTTTAAGTCAGCAGCTGCCAACCTAAAATTTCCAGCATGTCCTTCTTTCTTTCCCCACATCTCTCCCATAGCCCACCCTCTAGTTATGGCCCAAATGGGCAGCTTCAAACGGAGTGCTGGAGACAGTCTTGGATTATGGCTGACCAGTGGCAGTGGTGTGCTGGATGGGGAAATCAAGGAAACGCAGGTTGAAACCTCCTGTGGCTGAGAGGGCAACCTAGCAACTTCAGCTTTCCAGGGGAGTGACCTAGCCACTCAGGTATTTGAGAGGGGAAAAAATGAGAGGTCCTTCTCTTATCTTGTTCCTAGCAGTCTGCAAAAATACACAAGTCTCCACAAACACAGGCCTACACCTCTAGGAAATGAATTCCTCTGGGTATGTTAGAGTCAGAAATGCCCTGTAGACAACCAAAACATGTCCAGTTAGATAAGCAGGAAATAATAGGATGCTGCCCCCTGCTCTGCATCAGCTGTTCCACAGAAAGACCCTTCTGTTAACTTGCTTTAAGTTGATCATCTGTTCATATCTGACCAATAGCGCTGCTTTAGAAACACCTGTGTATTCAGCATCTTTATTTCCCCCCTTGACTTAGAGCTGAACTTTTTTTCCATTTTTTTTCCTTTCTCCTTCTCACTGTTGATAAATGGCTAGAGAATTTCCATACATTAGCAGATTCTTCTTCTATTATGATGGATAGCCCATTTAAGCATGCCATTGATTCAAACCTTTTACTTCCTGATACCTAAAATTCTAGGGAGGAAATTCCAATTTCCACAATCTTGTTCTCAGTTTTACTGCTGTGTCAGCATTAATGCTGAAATCAATCTTGATTTACATTTTGCTCCTGTCCAGGTATTCTAGCTGAGGCCCAAAATAGCTGATCTTCATAGCTGAGTTAACGAATTTTCCATTCTAAGAGAAGTTATTTGGGAGACCTCTTTATGTGACTTATGATAAAGAAAGGCAAATATCCTATATGTATATAATATGCATATTAGGACAATCAAAGTCCTGCTATTTGTTAATATTAATCACATATTAACATATATTGATCAGTCACAATCCACTGAATGCTGAGCAGTGAGATGTCTCTGCTTTTTGCCTGTAATCTATCTTAGAATCATAGAAATTAAGGGCTGGAAGGGACCTCGAAAAATCATTGAATCCATCCCTCCTGCTCTGGGCAGGAATACTGCTCAGATCAAATGATCCCAGCAAGGTGTCTGTCCTCTTGAAGACTTCCAAGGTTGGGGACTGCACCGCATCCTTGGGAAGTCTATTCCAGATTCTGGTCACCCTTACCATAAAGAAGTTCTTCCTTGCATCTAACTTGAAACCACCGTGGCCACTGCTCCTTGTCCTCCTCTGGGGCGCCCTAGTGAGCAGTTTTTCTCCCAGCTCCTGATATTCAGCCTTTACATACTTATAGATGGCCACCAAGTTCCCCCTCAGTCCTCTCTTTCCTAGGCTGAAAGACTTCCCCTTTGTCTTTCCTCATGAGGTTTGTCCTCCAGGCCCTTAATTGTTCTTCTCTGGACCCTTTCAAGATTTTCCATGTCTATTTTGAAGTATAGAGCCCAGAACTGGACACAGTCCTCCAGCTGGGGTCTCACCAATGCCGAGTAGAGAGGAAGTATTACTTCCTTAGCCTTGCTTGCAACTCATTGGATAATGCATCCCAGTATGCTATTAGCTCCGTTGACTACAGCATTACTCTGGCAGCTCATGTTCATCCTGTGATCAACCATAAACCCAAGGTCACCTTCAGTCATCATGCTGGCCAGGACATCTCCTCCTAACCTATATTCATGCTGCTGGTTACTTCTCCCCAGAAGAAGCACTCTGCATTTATCCTTATTGAACTGCATCTGGTTCTGCTCTGCCCACCTTTCCAGCTTGTCCAGGTCCACTTGGATCCACATCCTGTCCCCTAGGATGACCACTTTTCTCCATAACTTAGAATCATCTGCAAACTTGGCCAGTGTGCTTTCTACATCCTCATCTGTATCACTGATAAAGATGTTGAACAGCACAGGGCCAAGGACCGAACCCTGCAGGACACCACTGGCCACCTCCTACCAAGACAATACAGACCCGTCCACTAACATGCTCTGGGTTCCACCTCTTAGACAGTTCCAAACCCACCTGACTGTGGACTTTGCCAGCCCACAATGCTCTAGGTTTTTTTTTAATAAGATCATCATGGGAGACCATATCAAAGGCCTTTTTAAAATCTAAATATTTGATTAGAAAGTGCAGCCAGTTCAGACGAACTGCTGTCACGTCCTGGATCCACAGAAGTATATTGAGATCTCTCAGTGCACTTCCTTGAGACAAGACGTAAGCTCGGACTGGGCAGGTATATTTAGGCTCTCACCTGTGGGCTCTGCAAGGTTCTATCTTCATCCCTTTGTCTTTCAAGGTCTAGGCAAAACCAGTGGAAGAAACTGGCAGACAGCATGGAGAAAAGGATTTGGCCAGAGCTCAGCTTCACACACAGTGCAGGCAGAACCAGCCAAATCTAATCTCAAACCTACAAGAAAGTGGATGCAGTTACATGAGATGCTTTACTGTGCAATAGAGCTAATTACTGCATAGTAAATGGCACTGTTTACATGTGCTGACCCTTACTGCATAGTAATTTGCTCTACTCAGCAATTAATTCACAACCTGCAAGTGCAAATAGAAAATTAACTGCTGTGTAATTACTGCATAGTATGGTGCATGTAGACAGCTGACAGGAAGCAAATTTGTTCCTGGTCAGCCGGGCAGCAAGGAGTGAGAGATTGCTCCCTGCCTCTGGGCACTGCCTAATGTCAGGGAGGGCTCCACTACCAGAGCTCGGGAAGGGACAATGTCCTCCTGCCCCAGCAGCAGGGAGTTCCCAGCCCCAACTCCAGGATCCCTTGAACAAGCTCCCAGCTCCATGATTGCTTGAACAAGCTTGAACTAGCTGGGTTCCCTGCCCAGCCTGGAGCTCACTTTTAGATGCCCCACTGGCAGATTGGGGCAGGGGGCTGGGACCTTCCCCTCCCCTGCAGCTCTTTCCAAGCCCCATGCCCCTAATCAGGGAGCTGGGGATGGGAGCTCCCTGCTGCAGAGACATGAGGACACCACTTTAGCAGCAGGCAGCTCCCAGAGGCAGGGAGCAATCTGGAGCTCCTGCCAGGAGACAGCTGTCTCCCCTGGGCTAGCTCCCAGGAGGAGCCTAGAGCTCCCCTGGAGGCTTCAGTGAGCTAGTGCAGGGCCGGAGGGTCCTTGGTACCAGTTTTTACTCCAGGCCATATTTAATCATGTGCACATAATAAAGCATCATGAATAGAAGAGACTAAGAGAACGCTTATTGTAGACCATGCAATGGTTTATGGTTAGGGCACTCTCATGGGAGTGAGGAGCTGTAGGCCTAAATCTTCACAGAGATTGGAGAGAATGGAGCTTAGGTTATGTACATAATGATGGTGTATCCTCACCACTGGGCAGCATGAAACTCCTATGCTCTTCTGTGACTCTAGTCCCATAACATCTCTTATTTTCCTAAACACATTTTTTGGCAGGTTTTTACTCAAGTCTGTGGATAGTTGGGGATGGTAGAAGACACAGCTTTTGTTGAATTTACTAACTGACGAGCATTTTCGTCCAGCTCTATTCATGCCTGCCCTGGAGCAGAGCCCATGACAGGAATAGTGCAAGAGAGGGACTCAGATCCTGGGACTGGTAGTGGCCAGTTCAGCCTCTGGCATTGGTTAGTCAACCTAAATGCTGGTGTAGTTTGCAAATGGCTGAGCAAAGCCCCCTTTGAGATTTTAGTGACCTGGGAATCATTTAAGAATGTAGTGCCCAACACAGTACCTACTGGGTTGGGTACTCAACCCAGTACTAGCCAGCTCAGTACCCAGTACCCAACCCAGATACTAGTAAGATGGATTCCACTTTGCTTAATTTATTGTGAGGCTGGTGTGCAGTAGCTGCAAGATACTCAGGAAACTCCCTGGGTTATTTTCATGTTATATATGGGGCAGATTTGTGCCATTGGGTCTATGGCATCGGCTTCGAAGCCCAAAGACCTGGGAAGGTTCTGGGGCAGACAGAGGTAGGATGTGAGCTGACTAAAGGAAGCATGGCTGTGTAGGACCAAAGCCCTGTGGCTTCTGCCCCATAAAAACAAAAGCCTGAGCCAGAGCACTTCTGAGGGCCTGTCTTAACCAGTAGTGTAACTAGGGGGCGAGGGGGACTGTGGTAGCAGCTCTGGGCAATGCTTTGGGGGGGATGTGTGCAAAATTAGCTACTACCATTGGTACCACAACAGCCGGTGCTTGCTTGTTCATTGCCACTGCTCAGGGCATGGAGCTGACCTGCTACCCCTCTGTTCCTTGCCACTACCTCAGGTCACAGGGGCTTCCCTAGCTGGTCATTCTTCTGTCCCTCTACTGATGTATGAATCTTCCCCCATTGTGGGTAGATGTTTCTTCCATTATGACACTCCAAGAAAGGCAGGTTTGAAAGTATTTAGTTAAACCAGTTTTGAAAAGGTGAGAAGAATGCTAGCAACACATTCTGAGAGAGAGGAATATATATTTTTAGGTGTCTTCCTTGGGAAGACTGAAATAAAAGGCCATTCATCTTTGGGATGTCATAAAGTATTTCCTCTTTATTATTTCCTTCTCATTCCGCATGCTCACAGACCTGTGATGACCACACTCCAGAGACCCTCCTTCCAGGTTCCTTGCTTTTGCCAATTAATCCCTTTGTAAAATGTTGAAAAAGCAGACTCTCACCCTCAGTGGCTTGCTTTATTGTCCTAAAATATTAGATTGATTTTTTCCCCTATAAAACAAATTCCAGCAGTCTGTGCTATACTCATCTCAAGGGGGCCTGACTTTGAAATCATTCTGAAAAACATCTTGAGGGGTGAGGGAGAGGAAACACAATGTTTTTTTTTCTTCTTCTTCTTAATATTGCTCTTTCAGTAAAATAATCCAATGTGTTCTGTTTTCTTAAGAGAAAAGATAAGGCCTCATCATACAATAAGATCCTAGAAGCATCCAGCTTCTGTAAAACCTGGATGGCACAAGGTTTCATTTTCTGAAAAGGGGCTGCGTCATGATGTTAACAGGGGCTTAGGCCATGCAACAGTAGATCTCAGAGTTTCCATCTTGTTATAAATTTAGTGAAGGTAAAGAAATGCAATTAACCTCATTTTACACATGGGAACCTGAGGAACATTAACAGATTAAAAAACTGAGTCAAAGTCACTCAGAAAGTCTGTAGCCTAGCAGGGAACAGAGCCCCAGTAAGGAACAATCAGGAGCCCCAGGACAACACACTGACAATTAGATGATATTCCTTCCTCCATTAGACTGCATTTTTCAGCCAGGGATTCTCTCTTTTCATGGGTTTGTATACTGTCTACCACAATGAGACCCTAATTTAGGCTTGTATCTCTATATGTTCTGTAATATAAACCAGAATCCTTCCTGTTGAATTACCCATGAAGTGTTTGTGGAAATGAGCAGTAAAAGAGTATGCTAAATCCTGCTGTTCTTAGTACTTAATCAGTGAGTGCAGCAGCAGGTTGATGGGATAAAGATAATAGAGCTTGGGAGCTCTAGGATTTAACTAATTATTTGCTCCTCTGGGCCCCAGTCTAGGAAAGCTCTTAAGCACATGCTTAGCTTTATGTACATGATCAATCCCAATAATATCCATGCTGTTTTACATCTAAGCACATGCTTATGAGCTTTGTTAGGTAAAGGCTTCAAAGCAGTGTCTGATCTTTTGGGACTGAATGCAAACTAGCCCAGAACCTGCAAATTTATGGCTGCAGGGAAACAACTCCCATGGCTACAAAATGAAAAGCTCTTTACCTTTGTTATTTAAATAAGTTCCTGAAAAGGTTTACATTTTTGAAGCCTCATTTATCTGGAACCTTCCTTCATTGTGTTAAGGGCAATCATTAAATGCAGGTTCAGTCAGTCAGGGAACTTGCTGAGCATTTCCTCATATAGGCCGCATCTACACAAGATGCTTATTGAGGAGTAGCTCGTGACTACTGTAAGGTAGCTCGTTACTACTGCACCGTAGCATCGCAGGGCATGAACCATGACGCAACACTACTACGCAGCAGTAAAGAGCTACTGCACAGTCAGCATCACCAGGAAGCCATGTGTGCAGGAATGCCAGTTACTGAGCAGTCATTTCGCACTTGGGTATGCAGTAATAACTGTGCAATCAGCATCTCGTGTAGACGCGCCCATGCTGTACAACAGAATCATCTATTAATTCGAACTTTTGCTTCACTTTAACAATACAGCTGTTCAATGGGAAAGAATAGTCTATGAACAGTCTCCTAAGGGATAGAGGTGGAAGACCTACAACTCGGAACATTTAAATCTAGGCTAGACCAAACGCTAGTGCATCTAGTATAGGTAGGTGAGTGCATAGATTGTAGAGGGAAAGAATGAGAGAGACGCACATTACAGATACAATTTAATTAGTTTTAACCATTTTTCATTTTGCTTTGGTTTTTACTAATCTGAATTCCTTCGGATGAAATAGAAGGCATTGCTGAATTGCATGGACCAGATCTCTGGGCAATACAAATCACTGACCTGGATACTGCCACACTGATTTCATCAAATGAGGATCCTGCCCTACATGCTTAAATACATGCTTCTAGAATGAAAGATGCTGTTGAAACAAATACTTCCTATGATTTCCACTGCAAATACTGAATAATTAAGTTGAAATTAATGGAAAATGGTGACTATTAAAGAAAAAGAAAACAAACAAACAAACCACAATTTATTCTATATTGCTTTAAGCTTCATGCAACACAGTTGTCTTTGTTTCTGATTTTGCTTGAATCAACAGACTTCATCAGTAGACCTCATCAGGAAATTTGGAGGAAATGTTTTTTCATCAGAGAATGTTGATTTATCAGCACTGACGGTTTTCATTGAAATGTAGCAGTTGCAATGAAACTTTCATCAGCAAAGAATTCTCAGGTCCAGAGTGGAATAAAAAAATCAAAACCAGAAAGTGATGGTGATTGTGTGTCTGTGAGTATATGCATGTGTGCACGGGGCATGTGTGCGTGTGTGAGAGAAAAAGAGAAGACCAACTCACCAAAGAATATCAAGCAGCCTGGTGAGGAGGGCAATGTGACTGAGCTGCAATGTGGGAGATGTATGTTAAGGTCTCCAATGAATATTTCGTTTTTTCGAAGGGAAACAGTAACAACAGGAGAGATGGAGGCAGAAGGTATGGCAGGGTGACACTTTGAGAGGTCAGGATAGGGTGGCTCTTTAATGACTAACTGTTCAGAAAGGCATAAACGTTCATAGGTAATATCTATTCATACACCTGATAAAGTAGGCTACTGCCTATGAAAGCTTATGACTTGACTAATGAGTTCATCCCCCACAGCGCCCAAGCCCTGTCCTCTGCCTGATTTCAGATTTAACACAGCTAAGTACTGAGATCGGGAACGAATTTTACCCCATGGTTAGACTGGTATGGGATATCGGAGGGTTTGACTTCCTCTGGAGCAGGGGTGTGGCCCTTTTCCTTGGATCTCTTCGCATATTTCAGTAACTTCTGCGGCAGTAGGACGTTGGCTGCCCTGGTCCTCTTGCTTTACCTGTGGCAGGTCAGGGTGTTATGGCTTGTGGTTGTGTCAGTTGACCATATAGTTCTGATAATAGGTTAGGCAATGGATTTGGATAGTGGTGATCCTGCCTCAGGCAAGGGGCTGGAGTAGGTGACTTCTCCAGATCCATTTCAGCCCTACTTTTCTGGGGTGCTGTGATTCTAGCTCAGAAAAGACAACAGCCATCTGAGTAAGGCAGTCACGCAGCCTGTGTGAGACTGAGAAAGCACAGATCTGTGTGTAGACCCATGTCAAGTCCGATAGCAAACGGTGCTGGTAGAAGCTGTTGCACTGTTACTGTTGCCTCTGCACACTTCGATGAGTAGGCGGCTACTGAACTCAAGGCAGCTGCTGGCCATTTTTGTGGGCAGACCACAGGACCAGCAGCCATTTTCACCTACAGAGCACAGTGCCCCTGCTCCTGCATGCCTCTCTTTGGCCAATCAGTGGCTGCACTGATTGGCTGCAAAGGCTGTCCAACTTGTGGCCCCACCCCTCACTGCCAATTGGTGGAGAGGGCCAGGGCTATATGATGGACAGCCCTCACAGCTGATCAATGGTGAGGGGTGAGGGTGGCAAGCATCTTGCCATCCTACCCCTCTGGAGGGTTGTGTGGCTATGCCACAGCAGCCACAAGGACTACTGACTCCCCAGAGGGAGCCAGCATTTTTTTCTCATTAAGTTTTTGTTGGGTTTTCTTTTTTTCCAGGCAGCCCACCAAAAGTGTGGAGTCCACCCAAAACCACAGTTTTGGCAAAAATCATGAAATCATGAGTTTGGTAGGTCCCTGTCTATGAGTGAGTATGTGTAGCTAATATGTTTTAACATTAGCTCTTCCCTCATTCTGAACTGAAGTTACAACCATGTGTTGTATTTATACAGCTCTTTTAGCCGGCCCAGCGTAACAGCCCCAACTGCAGGAGCCCCAGCCCTAGTACAGGCAGTCCTTGACTTACAACGTTTCGAGTTAAAACGTTTTGCACTTACAGTGTTTATAAACTGACACCCTGTTTCAACTTTCTGACATCAGTTTTGACTTTACAACGCTTGATTCGATGCCACGCCATGCCAGCGAACAAGTTTGCTGTGTCACCCATCTCCCTGGAGAACATCTGTCCAAACTTCCTTGGACACTTTCTTTCAGAAAGCAGACAAGACTCCAGAAAAAGTTGCAGCCAGGACTCCTGAGAAGACTCCAGCCAAGAACCCTTCAAAAAGTCCAGCAAAGTCTCCTCAAAGAAGCCCTTCCAAATCAATATGATTGCTATTTACAATATAAATACATTTACGTAGCTATATTACTCATGTATAATTGATTGAGTACAAAATTCTGGGTTATTTTTTGGTGACAATAGGGCCTTAGTTCAGGAACCAATGTCCCATTTATAGCATTGTTATCTATAGGAAAATCAGTTCCGAGTTACTACATTTAGACCTAAGACATGGTTTTCCAGAACCAATTGTGTTGTAAGTCTGAGGACTGCCTGTATTGTAGTACATAAGTGCTCCTGAAATACAACTTTTTTCCATTTTCGGAATGGATGAATATTATACCTGAGTACTCTACATACAAGGTCTTTGGCTACATTATTGGTAGCCTCCTTTGTTCTTCATGGGGAATAAAAATTGAAACAGCTAGAATTGCCCCAGTACAACATGGGAAATCTCAAAAAGGGTTTGAGTGATGGGGACATTGTTTCCTCTCTGGCTTCCTGGGCAGGTCAAGAGACAGATACATTACCTACAATTATAGTATGAAATAATATTCTGGAATACTCTTTTATGTAGATGCCATGGCAAAACTCTTAGGGTCTGTGATACTTAGAAATAACAAACTCCAGATGAACCCTGTGACGCTGGTTTTAGTTTTTGTTTTTATGTGAAGTTTTTTCTTTCTTAATTAGTCTTAATTCGTTCCTCTTTCCAGCTTAATCCCCTTGATCCTTGTTAACAGATATTTCTTTAGGTGGCCTCTTGTAACGTGACTGCTCTATCCTGAGAACGCTTTCTACAAAGCAATGCCGGAGTCCTTGGTTATCATTTTTATGGATATTTTTCATACATAATGGCTTTGTGGTACACGTTCCCTCTCTGCTACTCTGTCTTCTTATTTTTCTCTGAGTATGCAGTAGAGGGAAATACTGCAGATTCAAGCAGGATGTTTGGTATGCAGCTCTCACCCCTTTGTCATCAGTGTGGATTTCAGCTGGCTGTGCCCTTGCTGTAGCTTGCTTTTCTTTCTTATTGCAAATAAAATATTCTCTGCGTTCTGCTGATAGAGTGGTGAAGCTTATGTGCATCCAGTGAGGATATGTTTACCGGTTTGTTTTCAAGCAGTAAGCGAGCCACTCTCCAGTATTAGTGGAGGGCATTCACTCTTTTTTATATATATATAAGTAAAAAAATAAGGCTTTTGAATTTAGATTCTCATTAGCTGTGTTATGGTGGTACCTTGGGGTTTTGAGCAATATTGGGCTTGTCTATATTGTGCCAGTGGCAGGTACTGCTACCAGTTGGTCTAAGTATTTACTGCCCAGGCCATGCCCACCCAAGTCTGCAAATTTGTTCCAGACAGGACTTGGACGTACAGCAGGGAGCCTACTCTTGGCTCATCCAAGAGCCCATCTTAAGTGATTAAAGGCTTCAGAGTGGGTTTGGAGGGACAAACCCAAGGGAGCCACACTGATGAACTTCTAAGTCAAAGGCATCCCCACAGACTCACATTAGCAGGACAGGGGTGGAGCATGCTCAATTCCTGGTGTGGGATGCACCATTGCTGCAATGTAGATCAACCTTTTGGGGCTCCGTGGCACTAGGCATCATATAAACCCTTTTTGCCCTGAAGAACTTACATCTAATAAACCAGGCAAGAAAAAAGGAGGGGAAAGAAAATATCCCTTGTTTTTAAGAGAAGCAGAAGCACACAACAACACAGTTCTGATCTGAAGCTGACATATGTCAATATGGGTTTTGGGTGGGCTTTGGACCAGGCCTAAAGGATTTCCAGAAGATTACAAGGTAGGCAGTTAATAAAGAGTTTGTCAATCCTAGTTTACTGCCTTGGCTACAAAAATCCCCCTCCTTTCTAGATGGCACTGGCAAAGTGTGTTCTGCCAAGTGGATGGTCCATTAGAAGATAATGGCCTTCAGTTGCTGCAGATTATGAATATAGCTCTTTAGATCAAATAGGAGAAATCTGAGAGATGTCAGAATCCATCCATAAGAATCCTCGCTCCTACCCTGGGGGTCTTCAAAAGAGGCTAGATAGACACCTTGCTGGGGTTGTTTGACTCCATCAATCTTTCCTGCCTATGGCAGGGGTTCAGACTTGATGATCTTCTCAGGTCCCTTCTGACCCTACCAACTATGAAACTATGAAACTATAAGACAGTAACAATTCTTTACTCCCCCTACTTTGGTCTTTTACTCTGTCTCTTTTTCTCTTTCACTTATCCCCCATTCTCATATCTTTGGCTTATTCTCCTCTAACACAAAAGAAAAGACATGTTGCCAATGTTGATTTTGTCCCTTCTGTTAGGTAACCTGGATTTCAGCACAAGGTCTGAAACAATTGACTCTTGACTGGATCCCGGAGCACTACAGTAATCAGTCTTTATTAATGTCACTGCAGCATGTTTACCTCACTGTTGTTCTGAATAAAAACATGGTTATGGCTTCAGGCACATGACTTTATCCTGTGGTTGCTCTAATCTCAGAACTTAATATCAGAAGTAGGTCATCTGGTGTTGTTTTGCAATAGGTATGACTGCGTCTTTGGCTCTATTTATTAATGATAAATCAAAGTTCCATGTAGCTGTGATGGCTTGGTTCTTGTATGATAATAGGATAACTCAGGGGACTTGTATTTTTGATACATCCCTCGTACTTAAGTCTTTTATACTGCTGTTTCAGGACTGGATAACAATTAAAGAGATCATAAAAAAGTTCACAGCAGAGGCAAGATACTAAGCATTTGAACTAAAAACATCAAATGCTAACAACCTTCAGATGTTAGGTTGCAAACACATGGGAGTCTTACACTATGGGACAATTGCAGGTAAGTTAAGTGGATGCCAAGCTTGACTTGGCTGGAGAGCTGACTCCTTGGCTTTTCTCCGGCTGTAAAGGCCTGTATGTCCCACTTCCTACAAAACAGGCAGAGTAGAGATACTTGAAGCCCAGCTGTTGAAGGAGCTGGGCCAGTGTATAGCCAAGAGTTCAAGAGTATAGTGTAGTAAGAGGAACTCTAATGAGGGTGCTTTCTTGGAGAAGTCCTGGCACCTACTCTTTGTTGTCAGGGTTTGTTCATTTTTTTCCTTCAGAAAAACGTCCCACCCCCGCAATAATAATATTTAAATGAGAGTTATTATTGGATTAATTGACTTCAGTGGGGCTCTGCAGAGGTACTGGACTGTATCTGTCTTCTATTTTTTCAAGACCAGCATCTATAAAGTGCATCTTTGGGCGCGTCTACATGTGCACTTTACTGTAGAGCTAATTATGGAGCTGACTAGCCAGTTCCACAGTAAAGTGACACATGTGCCCCATATTAGGATGCGGAAAATCAATTAACACCATCTTGGACACGTGCTATCCTATGGCAGAATTATTTAGTGTGCTGAAACATGTATAGACGGTGATTGGGGCTAGATGGGGCATGAGAGTGCTACAGTGTGGGGGCTGCATGCTGGCTAGCCCCTGCACTGTAGCACCCTCATGCCCTAGCCAGCCCCTCTACAGTATGTTGAACCAGGGTGGAGCAGCCCTGGACTGACAGGCTGACCCCCCAGACTCCTGCCAGCCAGGCCTGCTCTGCCTTGGCTCAATATGCTGTGGTCCCAGGCACACATGTAATCACTGTGCCTGGAAGCAATAAACTCCAGTGAGAACTGTGCCGGAATTTAGTGTCATGTGCTAATTCCACATGTAGATCCACTCTTTAACTAGAAAATACTTGTACTGTCTTGTACCTTCACAGTATAAGGGACATTTTTTTCTATGGGACCTAATTGATTCAGGCACCTGATTTTCATTAGTTTCCTCCGGGAGTGGAGAATATTAGCCCTTAAGTAATCTGAAGAGCTCTTGAAAATCTCACCCTTCCTTGTACAACAGAAAACACCTAGAGCCCAGGCATCGCTTTCACTTACATAGATGGATGAAGCAGATACATTCTTCCCTCTGTCCTCCTGAGAGGGAGGCATTGCTATAAGCAAATCCACACTTTTGAAGGTTTGATGCTAAGACTTTCAGCACATCTCTTTAATGGTTTAATTAGCACAATGATGTGATTAAATATGAATGCAACATAAGCAGTCTTATTATATATAGCACATTACAAGTTCAACGTACTGTACTAATATGAGCTAATTCATTCTCAGCATTCTCCTGTGAGATAGGGAGGCAAATGTGACCACCTTGGGGTTTTACATATGTAGTAGCAAGCACTAATGAAGGTCTAAATTCATCATTGGTATAACTAATATGTGGTGTTGGCTTCAGCAGAGCTGTAGTAGTTATGAATTCAGAGTGAGACTGAAAAACTTAGGAATACAAGTTCCATTGATTGAAAAATTCCATTTTAAATGGTTTTTGAGTGAAATTTGGAGGCTTAAAAACCTCCCTGAAACATAACAGGGATGGGGCACAATAGCTTTCCAACATGCTGCCCCAGTGCCTCATAGAAGTATTTGCAGCTACCTCTTTTTCCCATTCTTCTCAATAGTTGAATTTCATAGTCAGACTGCAGCATCCATGGTGCTCTAATCCTATAAAGCACTGTAGTTGCATCTTGGAAAGATAAGGTGCCCCATCCCCGTTATGAGGGGAGGGGAGGAGGATTTTTAAGAATCCAAATTTCAGTCAAAAACAGTTTAAAATGGAATTTTTCATCCAGTCCCATTCCTTAGTCCATGTACACAATGCATTATTATAAACATAGTTTGGTACATTTCATTTAATAATATTTTTATCTGTTCTGGTTTACATTTGTATTCCCTTCATTTTATCCTTTTATCTCAAAATATAAAACTTTGTTCTCTCTATGATACAACAAATGGATGTTTAAAAATCTCCAGCTGCTTCCATACAAATCCACTATTCAGACAGTATTATGGTCATAAAGGATGTAACCCAAACACGGAAATACGGGGAAAAGGTGGCTGTCAATGTTAAATAGCCAAACAGCAAAAATAGGTAGCTGCAAAGAGAAGAAGGGGGATTACCACTTCTGCAATTCTCTCTGAAGCGGGGAATACACCAAGCCTATATGCCTGGGAAGGTAGGACAAGACTATGTGCATGACTTTCATGCACCATGCTGTATTGCTTATCATTAATAAACTGAATCAGTGTACATACTTAGAGGACTCAATTAAAGTCTCATAGGACTGGACAGTCCCTGCAAGAAGACCAGAAAAAATTGGAAGAAATAAAACATTACTAGGTTAATATTCTTAAATGCAATCGAAGAACTGGCCAGAGACAAGAAGGGTGCCAACAAAGAGATGGCTTCCAGTGACCTAAGTAGACATTCAGTAAAACACAGTAGACTAATTGACTTGTGCATGGTCACCTAGGAGAAGTTTTGAGTTTGGGTGGGTATAGTACCCTAACAGCATCATCCTACCTCAGCACCTGCCTTGCTGTTTAGGTTTCACATCACTGGAACGGTAGGAATAGGAGTAGCATCACGTTTATCATGTGGATGGAGCACCAGGTCCTCTTTCATGGACCGTTGTGAAAGGGAATGACAACTGAAGTGGACTTTGCTCCCTCCTGGAAAGGCAGCCTTCTGACAACACATTTTTAAGTTGATTAAGGCTGTGCCTAGCTTGATATGCTCAAACAACCTTTGGCCTCCCCATCAAATTAAAATCATCCTCATAAAAATGTAGGTGTGGCAAAGCATCAAGCCACATGTCTTTAAAGGAGGAAATATTGATTGAGCAGAGTGGATTAAAGGCTGCAGGGAGAATACCTTTCACTGAACTCGGGAAGTTTATGTATTGCTCACAGGGGAGGAGGCTGTCAATCCTAATTTATTTGTCATTTAATTCCAGCTGATCTAAATTTTCTATGACAAATAGTTTCATTTAATTGTGTCACCTTTGGCTTATGCACACCATAAAAAGAACTTTTCATTTTAACAATGGGTGACAAAGGAGCAAGAGATTTGAGTGATAATGTCAAGGAAGCTCACAAAGACACTCAAAGTAAGCAAGGTCATGCTTTATATCAGAGTGAAATGATATTAGATGGGAGGAAAGGCTTGTAGAGTTAGAGAGGATTTCTTTTTAACCAGCAGAATGCCTTTAAAATTGCTTTTAACTATGCTATGCCAAGCCCGCCCCTGATTTACTGGACTCAAGTATAGTCATTTTCAACAACAAAAAAAGGGAAAACAATAACTTCAGAGATTAATTGCTTGGTAATATGCTCTGGCACACAGTAATGGAATCCATATTGAATGTAAATACAATGGAAAAGTGCCTTTGTAGATCTAGGCAGCTAAAATAAACAACTTGAAGATTATTTGGTTTTCTGGCTAAGGTTAAGGGAGAAAGGAGAGAACAAATGCATAATGAGATACGCCTCTAGAAAATATTTCTCTCTCTCTCTCACTTTCTCTTTCTTTCTCTCCCCCACCCCCAAATAAATGACTTGACATTGGCTTTCAACATTAACCCCATGACGCCACCATACCTAATCATTTTTGGTAGGAACTAGAGGCTTTGTCTGCAGTAAGAAAATTCACATTGGTATAACTATATAATGGTGTTTCATCTCATGCAAAGGCACTGCGTCAGTGTTAGGCAGGCTTATGATAACCCAGTAGTCAGTGGAAGTCTTAAGTGAAAAACTCTAGTGCAAGCCCCTCTGAGTGTTGAGTCGCGGCACCCACCTTAGGGATTTCAACCAGCATCACTCCTTTCCCAGCTACATGATCACTGATAGTTTTCTCAGACAGTGCTGAAAGTAGGCACAATTTCCTAACTCACCACCATGCAATTTTGGGGGAGTCTGGCTCTAAATTTACATCTTGACCAAAATTTGAAGCAGTGCAAGGATATTTTTTTCCTGGCTTGTCTTTCTGATCAATCTTGTTTTGTGCCTCCTCTGGCTTGACATTTGGCAGAATTACATTATTGCTTTGGTTCTGAAGGCTAGGCTCTAAAGATTTTATACAAAAAAATGAAAAAGAATTTTTTGCCCAGAATGCCTTACGGAAAGTATAGTATGGGTGGTGTCTGCCCCTTTTCTCCTCTACATGCCAGCTTCCCTTCAAGGACCTATATGTCTTATGATGCACCGTGGACAAGAAGTCTGTTTATATGCTACAATAAGGCAGGAAGAGGTAGTACCACGGTACCGTATGGGACATATAATTAAGCCAGCAAGCCCAACTCACAAAGGAGAATGGATTCATAGAATCATAGAATCAATGAGTGGGAAGGGACCTAGACAGATCATTGAGTCCAACCCCCTGCTACGGGCAGGAATGAGCACTGGGGTGGGAGGGGTCATAAGACCCCAGCCAGGTGCCTGTCCAGTCTCCTCTTGAAGATTTCCAGGGAAGATGAGGGCACCACCTCTCTGGGAAGTCTATTCCAGGCTCTGGCCACCCTTACCGTGAAGTAGTTCTTCCTA
>NW_017728948.1:9015857-9050186 GCF_001723895.1 Crocodylus porosus | reverse complement strand
TTAGTCAGGCAGGATCGGCCTGGCATGAACCCATGTTGGTTACCCCTCAACATCACTTCCCCTGCAGGGCTCTTACAAATGTGGCCCTTGATAATTTTTTCAAAGACCTTCCCCAGGATAGAAGTGAGGCTGACTGGCCTGTAGTTACCAGGATCTTCCTTCCTCTCCTTCTTGAAAATAGGGACCACACTGGCCCTTTTCCAGTCCTCAGGGACTTGGCCTGAGCACTAGGAGTCCTCAAACAGTCGTGCCAATGGCTCCACAATGACACCAGCAAGTTCCCTCAGCATCCGCAGATGAAGGTCATCTGGACCTGCCGACTTGGACACATCTAAGCCCTCCAGGTAATCCTTAACTAGGTCTGAACTAACAGTCAGGGGACTCGTATCCTTTCTGAGTCTCTCTACGCTGTCACCCGAGAGCACCCCATTGTCAGCAGACAGGAACAGGGAGGCAAAGAACTTGTTAAAGAGTTCTGCCTTCTCTCGCGCATCCATTACCAAGTGCCCTGCCCTGCCCTGCCCCGTAGGGGTCCAATGTTACCCCGAGACTTCTTCTTGCTACCTATATACTTGAAGAAGGACTTGTTGTTATCCTTAATCCCAGAAGCTAATCTAAGTTTCAGTGCTGCTTTAGCCTCCCTTACCAAATCCCTACAAGCTCGGGTCAGGGAGGTGTACTCCTCCTTTGTCCCTGCCCCCTGCTTCCACCATCAGTATGCTTTTTTCTTTGCCCTCAGGCCAGCCTGGATATCTGCGCTCATCCTGAAGGTTTCTTGGACCCTTTCCCCATCTTCCTGCACACTGGAATTGCGTCCCGCTGCACTCCAAGGATAGCCTCCTTGAGGAAGGACCACCTTTCCTGGACCCCAATACTAGCTACCCCCTGGGGTCCGAGTGCCTCCCTGACTACTGCCCTGAGCATATTGAAGTTGGCTTTCCTAAAGTCAAGCACTTGTGCTGTGCTAGTTACCCTCTGCACCTTTCTCTGAATAGCATGAGGTTTGGAGTACAAGTCCCACAAGGAACTGCAATGATATTTCTGATGACAAACATTTTCAGTTAAAAAAGAAAAGAAAAAAAGGTTGGTTTTCAAACGAAAAGGTTGTGTTTGATTTCTCCAAGGAGAATCAACCTTTTCCCCCTAGCTCTTTAACATTTCCTGGTGGTGATACACAAAGGAAATACTAAAACAAAATAATGCACCTAGCCAAGTAGAAGCTATATAGGAGGGTTCTCTGAGCAGTCATTTGTTGGAAGAAAATAATCCTAAAAGGAAATTTCTATTAGGATACAACAGTGGATGTTGGGGGCACTGCACAATGGATGGTAGGGAATACTGAACTTCAGAGCACATGTCTTTATATCAGTTGAGCATGGTATATATCCATAATACATGCTAATTTGTGAGGCCAGTGTGCTATCTACAAAGAGAGGCTTTAAAAGGACATACGTGAGAGAATAGAATTCAGATATCCTTTTTAGAACTGGTATATGTGTCCCATCTCTGGCCTTCCATCTTATGAAATTAAAATATGGAATAGCAGGATTTGGTGCACCAAAACACTGATCCAGGGAGGCAATTAATCATGTGGTGAAGTCTGGCGTTGTTCAAGAGAGCACACAAGACTGTGTTTAGCAGCAACTGTGTGATTCAAGAGATGCTTTTCTGTTTGGAGTCCAGAGTCCTGTACCCAACACGTAAGCTTTTCCCCTACCAAAACTGGTAACAGATTGTTGTTAAAAGAAGTACAAATGAACTCCTTCAGAATGCAATAACATTACCTTGGAGGGCTATGAATAAGGCTCCAAAATGAAATACAGTTACAGCACCAGGGTCCATATATAACTGTTCTTACTGAGCTACTCCCAGATTTCCCTGTCATGTTCTGGAGCCCTAGAAGAAATGTACCTGTGCTACTGTGAGAGCATAAATGTTTGCCTTGTATTTCTGCTCAACGAGACGGCAGTGTAAGCTTTATGAGTCAGCCATCACACAAGGCATTTATGGTTTATTAATAACTTTTTCATCTGTAGTTGATGAAAGCAACCCATTAAAGAGAAGCTGTCTTAAAAGCAAGGGCTGAACAATTTCTTTTTTATATGTAATTCAATTCAGCCTGATTATTACAAGTTTTCAAAATTATGTTAAGAAATCAGGAGTATTTTTATGATGCTATTAATCACTAAATACCCCTAAAAGCAAAAGCTTTTCATTGTACACCATCCTTCTGCATCTATGGAGTTATAGAGGAAAGACTTTGATGTGAGTGACAAGAGGTGAAAGAATATTGGGTATAAGATTGGAAGGGACTTCTTGGATCACTGACTCCAGTGCTCCTTTATCACGAGCAACCACATCAATAACTCATCATGCTTCATCTTGTAATTAGTTACTTGGTCCCTCTGGTCATCTTGGGGGGATGAGCTCAGCCCCTTATTCCAACAGTTGTGGAAACCTTCTAGTTTGCAGGAAAAAAATATTCAAGGTCAGTTTATATCCACTTGTTCTTGTACCCATATTCAGATTACCTCTACAACATCCAAGAGCCATGAATCTGTCCACTGGTGTAAATCAATATAACATCATAAACGTTCATGAAACTCTGCAGATTTCTACTAGCAGAGGATCTGGCCCAAAGATTGTAGATGTGATCGTCTGAGCAGTCATTGCTGTGATGGGCATGGTACAAGAAGTCTGGACAGGAAAGGATGGAATGAACTGGAATGCACATTGGAAACCTTCCTTTTCTGAGCTGGGATATGCTGATGTTGCTTCATTCAGCTCTGTGATGATGATGACAGCCCACTGAGCTTTATCCATAGTAAATCCTGGGCACCTATTTCTTAAGGAGCTCAAAGGAGAGGGTTGCTGATGAATGGTGGACTTGGCAATAACGTCATTTTGCAACACCATAGGTTGTTTGGGTTAATGAACTAACTCCTGGTTCATAGTCAGCTCAACAGGCCCATATGTTGGGTTTGATCATTTGGCTTATCCTCAAATCCCCTGGTATTTTATACAGGATTTTCTTATGTGGATACCATGTATTCGTTTTTACAATCTGTATCTCATAAGATGGGAGGAGGGTTATAACCTATTTTTCCCCATTTCAGTTGCTAATGTCTTTTGGTTTTCATATAGCTATTATCTTTTATTTTTTATTTATTTATTTTTTTTATTTTTTTTATTAGCATCACTTTCTTCCTTTTTATTTGGGGACATAAAAGGAAACACTGATTGAGACTACTGTATATTCAATGAAAAGTTTGGAACATTGTTTTTATTTCTGAATATCAATATCTTGTTTATTCCCTCAGATTCAAAAACCTGTCTATTAGCTTCAACCCCAAAGAGTTTCCATCGCTTTACATCTAAAAATGAGTATTAAAGCCCACACAACATTCCTGTGAGACATAAAGGTGCTGTAAATATTCTTACTAAAACTATTTGAAATGTTTGCACCAAAGCTTTTTCGTTTGATTGAAAAATGCAGTTTCATTCCATCTCAAACGTTTCATGGAGACATTCTGATTTTGTGCAGAATAGCTATCCATTTGTTCCACGAAATCAAGGTATCATTTTGAAATAAACATGCTTGTTGTCCATTGCTGATTGATTTTTGGTTATGAAAAAAAACAAGAGCAAACTGAACTCTCAATTTAAAAAACAATATTTAACAATATTCCACCAAATCAGTCAGGCAGAATCATTTAAAATGTTTTTAGAGGTTTGTCAGTTGAAATAAAATGTTGATTTTTCAACCAGCTTTGCTCACTTCCATCATGATAATCTATTTTAAAAAAAAAAAGAAAAAAAAAAAAAAAGAAACAGCTTAAAGGTTTAAATCAACAAGCTCTCCATGGTATGCTCATTATATCTGAACACCCCATGATTTGTTTATGCCACCAGTAATCCATCCTACTTTTCCAAATTATTAATGCTGCTCAACAGGATATATTAGAAACTATCTTTCTGGTATTTACCTAGTGCATCCTATGACTATTGGACACAAGGTGAAGACAAATTTTGGGGGGAATCAGAGCCCGTTCCCTTCCAGAGCAATATTTATAATACTAGGCCAGAGGGGTTCGGACTCACCAGTGCCCTTCCACTGGATCCAGGGCTTGTACCACGTTGTTCCTTGTGGGATGGATCCGGACTGTAAGGAGTCTCCTGGGCTAGATGTAGTGCAAGTCACAGTGCAGGGGTTACCACAGCTGCTACTTGCACTGCCACTGCTGCTACAGGTGGAAATAGAGTCTAAAAGCTTCATGTCAAAATGACACGCAGCTAAGTGTCACTTGGGTACATAAAAGAAAAATAGGATTTAGGCCTTTCCAGTCTTAATGAGTGAAAGTATGTCTATACTACTTCCCAGTACTCTAGAGAGCAGTGCTGAGATGTACACCAACACCCCCGCCTCAAGCATTGCTACTCAAATGTGCCAAATGGAGAAACGAGACCATGCCAGAGACCTGGAGTGACAGTGGGGGCAGCCCCCAGGTGGTTTACTGCCTCACTTTTGAGTCCAGCTTTTGCAGAGCAGGAGTGAGTAGGTGGGGTGTGTTTCTTGGCAGCTCTCTCCAGCACTACAAATATACCAAAGAGGACAGAGGCCCCAGTGACCTTCCCTTATATAAGATACGCAGCCTGGACCTACACAAAGTTTGGACCTAATCTGTCTGAATATTGCAGTCTTTTGTGTCACCAATAATGCATTGCACAAAGTCAATCACATTTCATTTGGGAAAGCTGCCAAGGCATTTCTTATTTCATTAAAATTGACATCATATTTTACCTTAATTGCCTGATTAAAGTTACATTTTAAAAGATCCAAGACAGGGTCTGTGTTTTCTTCCACTTAAATATTTTTTGGCTGTTTGGCCCTTTACTATTAAATAAGCCCAAATTAGCTACAGAGATCTAGGACTCTCTGTTCTTATTCTTAAAGTAAAATCTATGAAGCTAATTGAGTGAGACTGTTTAATGAGATAAACCTCATTAAAATGGTAATTCTTGCCTACATACTGTATCCCCTACCAACACTCCTTGTGAATATTTAGCTAGTAATATTAAAGATTTAGAGAAACATCTTGTAAGTTTTATTTGGCAGGATGGGAAATAAAGAATAAAACGTGAAAGCAATATGTAGTAAGCTGCTCTAAAGGTAGTGGTGGACTTGGGTCTACAGGAAATACCCTCATCATGTGGTGCAAAGGCAGGCTCCTTCTTGATTGCTCTCCTGGCTTGATGACTCTTGCATTCCTGGTGGCACAATGGCCCCTCTTCAACAGGATGCCTCTTCCACAGTGGGCAAAATGCAACTTGGCGTGAGCAAAATGCAGCCTGTGGGCCAGATGTGGCTTCCCAAGCCATTCTATCTGGTCCCTAAAAAACATAGAAAATTAATATTTATCTTCCCCTGGCTGCCTGTCATGCAACTCAGTAAGCAGCCCTCCACCCAAAATAATTGCCTGTCCTTGTTATAGCCTGATGGATATGGCTCTTTTCTTGGAAGTGAGAGAGTGGTTTGAATCCCCTCATGAGGAGGGTGTTGAACACAGGTGTCCCACTTGGATGGCTAGATTCTGGGGTAAAATCTCACCACTACCCATGTTGCTGGATGAAAGTGGCCATGACTTTCTATTGCACTCATGTGTCTCAGGGTGCATTAGGCATATTCCAAGCATATCTTATAGATGGAGCTCCTCTGGAGACTGAGGCAATGTCTTGGTCTTGTTCTATCACCATCCTGGCAGTAGAGCTTAGGTGTGGGTCAGGCTCCTAGTTGCTCCCAACAGGACACTCCCATACCTGTGCAGAACCTAGAGTTTGGGCGAAGTTTGTAATGTAAAGTGAAGGTGCTGAATGAAGTTGGGCAGCGAAGGAGGTGGTGGCTGCTGAAACAGTGAGATTCTGGATTACTTTTTGGACTTAGGCCTGCTTAATAAGTACCTAGTTTGCCAGTCTGAATCTAGCCCCATATCCCTATCCTCAGTTGACCATCAGTGGGAGCCAGACACTTTAGCACCCATTCAACACTTCTGAATTTTTTTTTTTACAAGCTTTAGACTTGTTTGCTCTACTCTGCGGAGATGAAGGGAAAGCAGATTGAAAGCAACCACAGGAGGCTTTCATCCTGTAGTCAGTGACCCTCCCACCACCATATGCCAGGGATGTTGATGGGAAGCTACATAGCATGGGGATTGGCACCTAACTAGATACAATTTCCCTCATCTCTTTTAAGCTGTCTCTGTAGCATACTATAAAATTAGGCAGTCAGGATTTTTCTGGGCTTCTAGGACTCTCCTTTTATCTCGTGTTCCAGCTGCTTTTGCAATGAACAAAACCCAGGTGTACAGTATAGAAGGATTAGATGCCATGGGGATGGGCATCGGTGTAAGGATCTGATCAGGACTGGCTGTGGTAATCCTTTACTCACATCAACAAGAAATGCATTCCTGAATCCTCCTTAGCTTCTCATTACCCCAGTGAGATGTGATCTGTGTTTTCATATGAACTAAAAAATATCATGTTTTAATTTGTCTTAGTTTTGGTTAACGACCCTTCTCCTCCCTTGATTTTTGGCCAATGGAAAAGCTAAGGGGGTAAGGACACACACACTATGTTTTTGACTTGTCAAAACTTAATTATTCATCCACACTTTCAAACAAAGGAAGGACTTTCAGAGAAAATACCACTTTTTGACCAGCTATCCTATTATTGCTGTTAGTGACAAAGAAACCCAGTTTGGGGCCTTATTTTGTGAGATGCTGCAACAACAAATAGACTCATCTCCAGGATGCTTATCAGTCTGGTTTGAAGCATGATAAGAAAAGAGCTTATTACAAAAGCCATATGGGTGCAATGGATATACGCATGATGAAAATCAGATCACTTTGTTATATACCATTACACAACTTGTTGGTTCAAAATAATTGTTGTTCTTCTTCCTTAAGATGGATGAAGACCTTGATGTATATCCCACTGCTTAGCTATTTCAAGCCTGACTTTTAGTCAACTGAAACAACCTCTCTTGCTTAGACGAAGCAAAACCTTCAGTTTATGTAACACTATAGCATAACATCCTTCATGTAATTCATTATACAAAATGACCTGCTGACTGGTTTGGGGTTACGAGTAGGAACACCGAAGTCCAGGAATTGGCCTGTTTTATTGGTGTCTCTCTGCGTTGTTTAGTAGACCAAGGGAACTGGTTTAGCAGGCAATAACCTGCTAACAGACTGAGCCACTGGCAGCTAGCATTCAAAAAACCCAATTGCCTGGGGCTGTAATGCGAGCAGTGGGTTTCATCAACATTAATAACCAGTCCCTCAATCCATGATCACCCTCAGCATCTCTAAATAATACCTTGCATTTTATTTTGTTGAACAAGATAATCTAACACAAGGGGCTGCAGCAGGGATGAATCAGTTGCAGTTACTTCAAGCAATGCTTTCCTCACTTGCAGCTGGCTACGTTTATATGCTATGTGTTCCTTTGCTCTGCTCAAACCCTCTTGGAAATGAGATGGTACATCTTACAGGTGTATCCTGCACATCAAATATTTAAATAAAGGAATCTAAGGGCCTTTTTGCCTCTTGTCTGGATTTATTAAGCTCACAGTAAGCACACTGTAATATCATGTCTGCAGGATGTGTAGTGCAAGTCTGTCTTGCTTAGTTCCTTCTAATAGTTATTAAATGTTCAATTTAGAAGCTGTAGGCCAACCGTCTTTTTTTTTTTATTTGTCTTGGGTGACAAGGGTGCCAGAACTAGAAAGCTTTTGAATTTCCATAAATATGGCATGTGTCACATTTCATCAGCTGTCTGTCTGCAAGCTCAGCGGAAAGTGCAGGTCTCTATGGTTTGCTGAGGAGTGACCAGGATTC
The DNA here is from genome assembly GCF_001723895.1 of Crocodylus porosus. Classification (NCBI taxonomy): domain Eukaryota; kingdom Metazoa; phylum Chordata; order Crocodylia; family Crocodylidae; genus Crocodylus; species Crocodylus porosus. The sequence goes on along the minus strand of NW_017728948.1, from coordinate 9,042,291 downwards.
CCATCTTGGAATTCCTTTGTGTATTTCTGTGTTTAAAATGGGCCCCTTCAATAACATAACTTGGCTACAGATCCATAGTAGAGAGCTCCTGAAGTTCAAGGGTGATGCGATTCTAGTTTGAGCCCTTGGTCAATACAAACTGATGCTAAATAGTTCAGAACTGGATTCATTTTTTTCCCCAAAATTCACTAATGCAGCGGTTCCCAATCTGTGGCACATGGACCATCAGTGGTATGCAGACAACCTGTCAGCGGTATGCATTAACAGACTTCTTATAATTACTTTGTATGACAAAAAATTGCTGGTGGTACTTAAGGTTGTATCATTTTGAATTGGTGGTGTGCAATCTGTCAGAGTTTGGGAACTGTTGCACTAATGTTCAGGTGATTTCTCCTTCTGGTCCATCTTCAAGATGGTTGCCATTTCCTTGAGGAGTTGCTGTTGTCATTTTTCCACCTATAAATTCTGGTTTTATTTTTGAAATTGAAGAACGAGAAGAACATGTGGCAGGTTTTGGGTACTCACATTACACCAGAAGCATAACCTTTCATAATCTTAACTGAAACTTCAAATTGGTTTTAATTTGTGCATAGGTTTCTTCTCTTTAAGACTCCTTGGGCATGTCTACATGTGCTATTAAGGTGACTGAATAAACTCCAGTGCAGTTTGTGCTGGAGTTTATTGCTGCCAGGTGCCGCATTTCCACATGCACTAGGGACCACAGCTGGGGCAGAGCAGCTATGGCTGGCAGGGGACCTGGGGGATCAGCCTGCCATCCCGGGGCTACTCCAACCTGGCTTAATGTGGTGGAGGGGATGGCTGGGGAACAAGGTTGCTTCAGTGTGGGACTACCTGAGAGGCAGCCCCTGTACTGAAGCACCCTTGTGCCCCAGCCAGCCCTATCAGCATCTACACATGCACTGCAGCGCATTAAATAATGCCACCATAGTATATTACTTGTGTTTACAAGTACTGACCTATGGCAACATTTATTAATTTATTTAGATTGTACTGCAGAGCTAATTAGTCAACTCCACAGTAAACATCTTGTGTAAATGTGCCCCTTGTGACCAAATTCTCCCTTCATTATGAAACCATCGGGATCAAGTTGAAGTTAGATAAGACAATACAAGTGTAGAGAGGTTGGGAGGATTACTAATGAAGAGAAAAAAGGAAAGGGATACTTGAACAAATAGCTTGGAAGAAGGATTTGAAGGGAGGTAAAAGGTGCTGTGCAGGGTGATGTCTGAGTTGTAGCAGCAGCTTGATAGATGATCTGATACAGAAAAGCAAACTGGTGAAGGAAGGTAGAACAATGAAAGAGAATTGAGAAGAGCATGGGGGAGGAGCAGAAAGTGAAACGCAAGCAAGGAATAAGTGGAAGAAAGATTAATTAGGGTCTTAGAAATTAGAACAAAGAGCTTGGATGTGATCGATATTAACCTTATTTCCTTTCAGAAAAAAATGACAAGAGTAACAGACCACTTTCAAAGGAAGACATCATCACACTGAATCAGTGCCTGTGGTTAGTATTAAGGTAAATAGCCTAGAAGACTCAGAAATCAAATAGAAGTGCATCTAATGTGGAATTAAAAGTTTGCAATGAAAACCTGAAGATGTAATGATTATTAAGATTAGAAAGGAACCCCTAGATCACTGAATCCAGTACCCTACTATCCCAGATACCCTGTTGTATATCTATTCTTTACATAAAGCTCTGTTATCCAACACCCATGAGAAACGGGGGGTGGCGGATAACCAAATGTGTCCAGTATGTCCACATCTCAGATTAACTGTGCCACCTCTCCTGCCCCTCCTCTGGTGTCAGTGTGCCAGGGAAAAGGGAGGGGGATTCCATGCAGGCTGCTTTACCCCACTCAGGCTGGTTTCCCTTGGGCTGCGGGATTCAAGAAAACTGGAAGTTCCACTTCTGGCTTCACTTTTGCCACGTTGACTGGCACTAACCGGCATGCTGGTTAATACAGCATGCCAGTTAATGCAGTGCTAGTTAACATGGCTTTTACTGTATTTCACTCTTTTGTCATAGTTAAGTTTTTTGACCTCACTGCTCTGATTCCAAGGTTGTTCCTATATATCGGTGCTCTGTTGCAGCTTTCTTCTAAGTCCCAGCCACAGTTTATTAGTGGATGGGTCATATCCTGCTATTTTTATGGCAACCATATCTTTTTCCTTAAATTGCCGTGGAAGTTAAAACACATATATATTTTGACAAAAAGTAATTTTCTACTTTTTTAAGCAAATGTAATTTTAAGGTGTATTCTGAAACATCAGACATTGGCTACATCTATTATGAGACTGCAAGGTTACGGTCCATATGAGTAAGCATGTGTCTGCAGCACCTCAAAGCTGTTTGAGGTGCTGCAAACATGGGTGACTGGTGCCACCTTAGTCACGGGGGCATGTTCCCCCCCCAGCAACTGGTCAGTGACTGGGGGCGGGATCCCCCACAGCCAATCTCACTGACTGGGTGGGGGGTCTCCTGCAGCCGATCATGCTGACCGGGAAGAGGCTGTGGCGCTCCTAGAAGTGGTTGCAGTGCTTCTGGAAGTGGGTGCAGCACTTCATCCGGTGCTCCCACTCCATGGAAGGCACTCACAGGGGGGGCACTGGCACTCCTGCCTGCCCCACCTGCCTGTCACCTAAGTGGGGAGCGCAGCCTGTCACCAGTGCTTTCAGGGGTGTACCCCCTATGCCTCGCCCTGGCTGCCAACCACATGTGGTACACAGCCATTTGTTGCACTGATAATTAGCAGCACAGTACCAAAATTTGACACTGGGAAGTCCTGGTGTCAAAAAAAGCCGTGGAAAATAAAGTGGGGCAGTGAATATGGCAGCAGTGTGTGCTGCTAGAAATGGAGCTGGATCAGTTCTGTTGCTAGCCTTGGAGTCCCCAAGACCCCAGGTACAGCTGCTGGGGCTAGCACAGGTAGTGACCCAAATCTCCCTTACCCAACCTGGGGCAATTTGCTGTGCACTGGAGTGAGCATGTAGGGGGGTTTCTTGAGTCAAAAAGTAGTGGCACAACTATGCACCACTGCTATTTGTCCAAAGGGAAATGCATGCCCCTGCACAGGTGCTATCACCTAGATGCACCTATGGAGTTGGACCCTTAAGTTCATGTAGGCTCCCTCTACATATTATAGGTATCGTACAATTAACTAGTTAATTGTGCAACTTCCTTAAGACCAGCTACACCTACAAATTAGCTATCACACCATAAAAAGAGCCAACTAGCTATAAAGTTAGATATTGAAAATGTGTACTAACTTTATAGCTGGTTGCTATTGAGCTTGAATTTGTATGTGTAGCAAGGTCTCCCCTGCAGCCGGGAGCCCTATCAGGGCTCCCAGCTTCCGGGGTGCACCATGCTCAGTCAGGGCTGGGAGTCCTGCAAGTGAGATGACTCTTAGCCTAAACAGCTGCTGAATCTGAATCCCAGACGCATAGAGACTTTGAGTCCTGCAGGTTTGGACACCAGATGTTGGGACCCAGCTGGGTCCTGGCAGCCAGGGGGCATGGCTACCCTGAGGGTGCATGATATCCCTGGGGATGTGGGATTATGGTGGCTGCAATCTCTCAGGCTTGCGGGTACCATGATCTCCCATCCCTGGGGGGAGTGGGTGGAGTCCAGGGGTATCAAGCTCCCCCTGCACCAGCACTAAGGTACAAGGGGATCTAATGTGCGATCCCACAACTATGCCTCCTGCCATGCACATATGCCATGGCAGGAGGTGCAATTGTGTGGATCACACATTAGATCCCCTTGCACCTTTACCTACATATGTAGAAGGGGGCGTAGAAATCTACTGATTTCAGAGAGGCTCTGAGCTAGTGCATGAATCCACCTCAGCAGACAGAATTATTGGTCTAGGACTTCAGGTTTTAACCCTTTCAGTGTGGACTTTCTATTTACATTCTGGGTCATTTAGGAGTCAGCAGATATTCCAAGCATAAGGCTACTAACTTGAAGTTTTTCTTTAACTGGATGAATGACTCCATTTGGGCATTTCCTACGTACTTGGATCATACCCATGCAGAGTCCAAAGCTAGTTGAAGTTCACAGAAAGAAGTCTGTTGGTTTCACTGGCCTCGGATAAGTCTTGTATGCAATTCTTCCATTTAACTTCCTTTCTTTTCTTCTTACTATTTTAGTTTTGGCAATTTTTTGTTTTAATAAATGTTGTTCATTTATTCTCATTTCATTTTTGAATACGTTTAATTAGTCTGTACTAACAAAACATTGATAACACTTATATGTGAGAAGAACTCACTGGTATCAACCAAAATGTGTCATGAGAGGACCTAGTTTTGAAATTAAAGAAATTAATAATCTTCCTAATGTGTTTGCAAAATGTTTTATCTCAAAATAATTATAAAAAACTACACAGATGTATCAATTCCTCAGAAGAAGCTGTATTCACTTTGTTCTTCTGATTTTTTAAAATGATTTATTAGTTAGGGCTAAAGTTTGAAGACACTTTGATGCTTGTTCCATTTTTTGAAATATTATTAATAATGGGGCTTTCATGCTATTTAGGGATTCAAAATTAAAACCTAAAATGCTTTTCCTTAATTAAATCAAACACAGAGTAACAGATCAAATGATCTTAAATTAATAACAATGACAAATCACCCTCAAACTGTTCCTGAACATAAAAGGAAACAACTCAATTAAACAAATGTTATGTCATCAAGAAACCTCAGTAAGAATTATACCAGTGATCACAGCTGTGTAATTTTTCTCATCATTGTTAATAAGAAACAAAATTATAATTACATGTGAGTTTAATTAAAAATTTGTATAATATCAATATGATGTCTACAGTTCAAGGCTCTCATCAAGGAGTTTTCAGGAGTAAGCCAACTTCAGGGGAAAGAAGTCTTTAAACATGAGAGGGCAAAAGAAAGAAAATGGTTTAGGTTAGAATTAAACTGACAGATGAAATTTGAACAGCTTACATGGAATAGCTGATAGGCCAAAGTGGTTTGCAGTAATTTGTGCATTTTAGATGAGAGTTATTATTATTTAACAGCTTATACAACTCCTATCAATATCAAATTAGAAGCTCCTCACAGATTCTAATCGGATATATATTCAAGTCCATGTTGCTAATCTCTGGTGCATGATTTAGATGAGTTCTTATGGCATTGTTAAGTAATAATTGTTCTTCTCAAAATAATGGCCATAAAGACCTCTCCCCCATCTAATTTTGACAATCTGATCTAGCTAGACAAGAAATAGTTTCACAATGTACTTTCTCTGCACCTTGGACTTGTTCTAAATGAGTGCCAGATAAAGTACCTACAAAGGTGCCAGTTTGAAAATGTAGCAAGTGGGTAATGAAGCCTAGCTTCATTGTGTGATCGGCAGAGGTAATCAACATCTGAATTAGAAATGCTAGACAGCACCGTACCTAGACTCCTCGTGGCTCAGAGTAAACTTTTAGTATCAGGCCCCCCTTCACCAGAGACAATGATAATAATAAATCAGACAAGAGAAAAAAAATCATTTTTGAGCCCCCTTTCTGTCTGGCTCCTGGGCAGCCGCCCAGTTCACCCATGCCTGTGTCTGGCCCTGATGACAGATCATAGGTGGGGTGGGAAAAGGCCATTGAAAGACCTCGCCAATGAAAGCAGGCAGTTTATGTTTGATTCTGTAGAGTAGGGAGAGCCAGTGGAGGGATTTTTAAAAAAAATGATGACACGATCAACATGAGAAACTGGAGAATTATTTTTTGCAGAAGCATTTTGCATGGGTATACGCAAGTCAAGATTCCCTTTGTCCGAGCTGAAAACCTGGGTGTCTCAGTAACTGGCATCTTGAACAAGAGTCTGATCTGGGTGGGTAAGAAAGATTGGGTCTTACAGAAGTAATGCAGAAGAAATCAGCAACATGTGGACGTAAGCCAGAGAGCAGTTTGACTGAAAGTAGACACGTATGGGTCTTAAATGAAAACCAGGACAGGGATGTTGCCCAATGGGTTGAGAGGCAGGGAGAAGGCTTGAGTTAGAGCTAAAAAATGAGGTCACCAGCCAAGATTTTAGTGTGGACAGAAAGAGGTCAGGAAAAGGATTGTCCCTCTCCCAGTACCATTTATGAAGTGTTTTGTTTTGCTTTGTTTTTGTGAGTATCTATGTTTTACAAAGTACAAAACCAGTTTTGGGAATGAGAAATGAGTATCTTCTAAAGCAGCGTTTCTCAAAGTGGTGGTCCGTGCACTGATGCTGGTCCGTGAGCCACCGGTCCGCAGCGAGTTGCCAGGAAAGAAAGAAATATATTTTCAGAAGCATAACATTGATATGTCATCGCGCCACAGTTCGTACGTTCCAACACTCCAGGTGACGTCATGTCGTGCGAGGTGAGGAAAGAGAAAGAGACAGCCGGTCACGTATTTGTGTAGCGCCGTTACACGTAGTTGCTGCGACCATCTAAACTGGGCACTGGTCCCTGGCCCACTGGAGAAAAAATGCCAGTCTGCCACATCAGATAGTTTGAGAAGCGCTGTTCTAAAGTAATAACTACCTTTCTGGGACAGAGTGTCATTTTTTCATTGCTTTTCTTTCTGCAGATATGCTTTCCCTTTTGACTATGAACTTACTGAGCTTCAACAAGGAGGTGTCCTCCATCATGTCTGGTCAATGGCCTGTTGGCTGAGAGGCTGTTTAGTGACGGGGAGGTCAGAGGACAAATTTCAGAGGCATGTGGGTCTGGGAGCTAAGTCTCATATTTCCTGGACAGTAGACTTCTGGGCAAAGAATAGGAAAATTGTTGTGAACAGTGTGAGGCAGTTATACCTTTTGGTCATTTACAGCTTTTAGGAGTTTTGCACAGCATTTTTGTGGGTGACAGATCAGGGACAATTAGTACTGGCTCTGAACTCTACCTGTAAGAGGTCATTGAAGACACTGATAAAAGCGGTTTCAGTTTCGTGCAGGGGGAAGAAAACCCGGGATTGTGGAAGACTAGGATAGTTAGTGGAGACGAGGCCCAGAGACCAAAAAACAGAGATCATATTTGTTCAATCAGCTTACAGAGGGTGGTAGTTAGAAAGGTTGGTTAGGTAAAGTTTGTTGCCCCCCCCCCCCCAAAAAAAAAGATGTGAGACATATGCTTTACTAAGGTTACAGGTAAGAAAAGTAAGAAGTTAAGGGAAAAAGTAAAGGAGTGGTTGAAACTTAAAGAGAGGGTGGTATGGGGTGGGCTCACTGGAACAAATGGAGCACTTTAAGAAGAGCCCAGCTGAGTAATTTCTGATTTAGTGATGCAGAGGAGGAGAAAACTGGGAGAGGAAATAGGAAGGAAAGCTGATCTTGATGGAAGGGAAACAGACATGTTGTGGATTGCCAAAGAATAGGTGATACCTTGCGTAGGGAGAGAAATGGAGGTAGGAGGAAGTGTTGAGAAGCAAGCCGAAATAGTTAAATGGTGACTTGGATTGGAAAAGTGAGATTCAGTTAAGATGAAACAGTAGAGTTATGTAGCAGGTATTTTTGTTGATCCCACAGGTTGTAAAAATTAATGCCTATATCGTTATAGGTTATCAACCAAAATTAATCTTTTCATTACTCATATTGCATTATTTAGTCTTGGATGGAATTCTAGTGTGTGCTAAAGCATTCACGTTAGGACCTCACCCCACATGCAATGAAGTCAATGGCAAAGCTTGGCTGTACAGACAGTCCTCAACTTACAATATTTCAAGTTACAATGGTTTGAGTAACAACATTTTGCACTTGCAATGGTTCTAAATTGACACCCAGTTTCAACTTGGATGTCAGTTTTGACTTTACAACACTTGATCCGACATGACACCACTTCAGCGAACAAGTTTGCTGCGTTGCCCATCTCCCTGGAGAACATCTGTCCAAACTGCCTTGGATACTTTCTTTAAGAAAGCAGACAAGACTCCAGAAAAACCTGCAGCCAGGACTCCTGAGACAACTCCAGCCAAGAACCCTTCAAAAAGCCCAACCAAGAGCTCTTCAAAAAGCCTAGCAGAGTCACCTCAAAGAAGTCCTTCTAAATCAATATGATTGCTATTTATGATATAAATACATTAATGTAGCTATATTACTCATCTATAATTGATTGAGTACAAAATTCTGGGTTATTTTAGGTGAAAATAGGGTATCATGCCTTGGTTCAGGAACCAATCCCGCAGTTATAAAATTGTTTCCTATGGGAAAACTGGCTCTGAGTTACAATGTTTTGACTTAAGTCACAGTTTTCAGGAACCAGTTGTGTCATAAGTCCGAGGATGGCCTGATTCTAGAATCAAGGCCCTATTTCTTGAGCAGACAATCATACTTGTCATAGATGTTTAGTATTTTAACCAGAAGTGCCTCGTTGCTTCTTTATGTTCCCATGCAGTCTGTTGGTCTTCTTACATTGTCTCTTCTCTTGAATTGTGTGCAGACCATCTTTTTGTGATTTATTAAGGGCCTCACTCAATGAGGTGCTGATTCTAATTGGGGTCCTCAGCTGCTACCTCAGTAACAACAACAATAGGGATGATATTGAGTGCACATCATTTTAAAGTCTACTTTGATCTCCCTTGCTGAATGTGACATCTTATTCTGAAGCTCAAAGTATACTTCATGAGAACATCAAGATATATTATATATTAGCATAATTAAATGCTATGTGATCACCCTGCATACACACATTCACATCTTACCTGTATGTAGAAGCAAGATCCAGAACTGTGACTTCACAGGAAATATTTCACACTTCCACACTCAGGGTGTTCTACAACACTTCCTGAACCTTATCAGCAAATTTGTGAATGAATAGCCCAAATCAGGGAAAGAAGATTCACAGAAACTTTCATTTCAGCATTTCAGTGGGGTAGTGATCAAAAAAAGAAACATTTAGTTCAGAGCAATCTGGCTACATCCTGAAAATGATGCAAATCAGTTCTGATTTTCTCATCCTTTATCTCATTATATATATACACTCTGACCATTTTTGGTTTTCTGGTAAGGTATACAGTAAACAGTATAGAAAGCATAATTATGTAAGTACTTAATAATAACCAAAATCTATTTCACCCTAGCTTTTGCTGTGGGAGCATTTGGGGATTCCCCTCCCCCCCCCCGTGAAGACAGGCAAAAATTGAAACTTATCTACAAATTAAAACTGAGCTGACAACACCAGCAGATAATTTATGAAGTCAAGTGTCTAATTACACACAGTCATAAATATTCATTCTCATGCTCCTAGTTAGAGAAAACAGAAAGCGAACAAGCTGATTAGTCAGTTGATGGGAAGCTGATTCATTTGGAAGTACAAATGCCCAAGAAAAAATGGAAGAACAATTTCCACCAATACGAACATCTACGGATTGCATTCATTTGGGGTGCAATGATGAAATGGGGAAGAAAATGAGTTTTCCTTTAGAAACTAAACAGACTGTTTAGGACTATAGGAACTGGCAAAAAAAAAAAAAAAAAAAAGGGAATTTGGAGACCATGTTTCTGTACCCATTGGCAAATATGTCATTTTTAAAGTTGCTTAACAACTCCCATTCTAAGCCTCTGTTTTCACTTTCTTCTAACTTTGGCAAAGTTTTAACGGAGCCTTCCCATGTCAGGTTTCTGACTCCAACTGATTTGATTTTTTTTTTCTGCTTAAAATAGTTCAAGCAGTTTCAAGAATAAAAATGAGGGGGAAGAATATACTGTTTTTAATATAGTTTACCCCTATTTAAAATATGTTTACAACAATTTCATGAAGAAAAACTCTAGGTACTCGATGCTTTGGAGGAAGGGTTTGACATTTGTCACCCTGGCATCTGAGATGTTTCTTCTGCTGTTCTCGTGAACAAGACAGCCATGTTTGATCACACGGCATGCTCTTTGAGAGTTTAGTTCCTACATCACCATAAGGAACTGGTGAGAATTTGGTAGTCCAATGCTCCTATGAATCTGCCTCCATTGATCCTATTCTATTTCTGGGGCTGACTAGAGCTGTCCCTGCATTTGCTGTGCTGTATTATGACAGGCCATTATTGCAGGTGCGTCAGAAACTAAAAGCAATAAAAATGTCTCTCCCATGCTCTTTATGTCTATGTATAATTGAGGCAGCAAAGCCTGATGGGTTAGCAGGGGCAGTGCTAGGGGGGAAGTTGGGGGGGAGGGGCTATAGCCACCCCAAAATTTGCCTTAGTCTCCTCTGACCCATCTGACCCAGTGCTGCCTCCCTGCCCAGGCCACCTATCAGCTGAGCCCACCCCACTCCCACCCACAGTGCAATTTTCTGGCTAGCCCCCCTCGTCACCCCCACCAGAAAGAGGCTGGTACCTCTCCTGTGGGTTAGTAAAGACAAAAACCAGCGTGGGGGGGTGGGGGAGACAAAGGACAAAAGAGTGAATAGACTGAGATGACAATCTCTGGAGAATGAAGGAGTTCTTTGCATTATTTTTATAAATATCACATTCTCCTCCATTTATCTGTGAGATATTATCCTGCCTGACTACACAGAGGTAAATCAAACAAAACTGTAAGGGAGAAGCAGACAGGAAATGAATGGAGGACAAAGATAAAGCAGGCCAGGAGTCCTTGAGGAAACAAAGGGGAAACTATTAGTTGGAGGAATAACCCTTTGCTTGGCTGCAACAAGTCTGTTGAGGTGTTTCCTTCCTAGCTCCCTGACACAGATGCAGAGAAATCATGCTGGGAACAGGAAAATCTGATTCCATCATCCTGAGATGGGCATAAGCTGGTCAGGGGGAGAAGGGAAGGGCAGGGGAGGGGCAGGGGAAAGAAGCATCAAGTGCTGCCACGGGAAGATGAAGCAGTGTTACTCTTTGTCCTTTGCATCTTGGTATCTTTGGGTGAGAGAAGACATAATGGCTTTGCAGAAGCTACCTTTGAGCTGCTAATCATCCACTGTTGGAAGGCTTGTTGGGTTTTTCTGGTTCAGAAAGGGCGGGGTGAAGGGACTTCAGCTCAGAAAACCAGCCCAGGAGTAATTGGAATATGTGGTTCCGTCCGGAACGAGGAGCAGGCGTTTAAGTCTATCACGTGGAGGATGAATTCAAAGAATCATGCAAGGCATGGTTTGCCCTGTACACATGAAAGGAAACTGAGACTGGGAGTTGGCAGAAGGCAAGGAAGGGGGTGGGTGGGCAGGGCGGAATAGGGCAGTTTAGGATAAAGAGGTGAAGACTGGGACTGAGATGAAGAACCTGAGAGTAAAGACTAGGATAAGAAGCCAGTTCATGAGAAAAGGCAGGATGGAAGCAATGGGACAGATGGGAGCAGGTTTGGAGAAACATAGGCCAAAATGTTAGAGAAACTTCTCCCAGAACATGCAATAGGGCACAAGATCCCTGAATCGCAGTGTTTCTTTGCTATCAGAAAACATCTTTGTGGCCCACTGGGGAAAATAAATGTATTTTGGCTTCTGCTAGTGATTGGTCCACTGAGAGCACAACAACTTACGCTCCCAGAGTAAGTGATACCAGTAGTAAGTGGTCAAGATCTGTGTTGAGCCAGAAGGTCCAAATCTCTCAATGATCCATCTAAGGGATCTGTCTTTTCTCACAGTGTAGAAGAGGTATTAAAATGACCTTAATAAAACATTATTCATGTTGAAAAAACAACCATTCACAAACTGGAAAATGAAAAAAATGAAGATTGCTTGGGCATTTGCAACCTATAGTCTGGCAGTTCCTAGCTTGTGAGTGCTTAGTGTTGGAAATTTTGTTCTACTTTTGTTTTTGGATATAAGTTTTGTTTTTATTTCAGTTGTATCTAAATCTTGAAGACTGACAAAGGATGCAAAGGAAAGAAGAGGCATGGAAATATGAAATATTTTACTCAGAGTAAAGGGAGGTTGAGAAATAGATTCTAGCTTATAATAACACTTCAGCTAGGAAGCTGTATTAACTTACATACCATGACATTAATGTCTGTTCTAGTTCTGCAGATTTCATGCAGTTACATGAAAGAAAATGCTCATGACCAGGACCTAAAATTAGGAATAAACTTTTTTGGCTCTTGCTGAATTTTAATAAGACAAAGTCAGATGTATCTTAGGGATTTATGCATCTTAAATCGTTTCAAAGGCAAGTATTTCAAACAGGTGCGGCTTTTGAAAAAATCAAATCTTGACCTTTGAAAACAGAGATTGCGAAGAAGATAAAACAGCTAAGAACAAAGAAGATAAAACAATTTCCTTCTGGTCTGCAGGGTTCTGCTGCTGCCTCTCACTACTACAGAATAGCTTGGGTGTTGATGGGTTATATAGTGTGGGAGAGGCTTCAGCTCTGTGCAGCAGCTGTGGTATGTATGGGCACCACGTAGCAAGGCCTCTATGGGCTGGCTGATAGAGAGCTGCAGCAGCAGGTCCTCATAAGGACCACATCCCACCCGTGCCCTGCCCACCTACATCCCTACATAGACTCCAAACCTGAAAATATGTGCCCTCTAGGCTAAGCACAGACAATCAAAAGCCTGAGGCTGAATCAATTCAGTCTTTGCAGGTTAGTCTGAGCGGTGTAGATTGAATCAATAAGCAAGTGAACAGGCATTCGCTTTCAATTCTGAAAATGCAGCGCGTGCCTGCAGTGGCCCAGGGCAGAAGCCAAGGGTGCTAGAGCACACATCTCTGCTCAGATGGAGCAGACAGCTTGGGCCAAGGCCAGCCCATCCACCCTGGGGGGGTTGGGGTTTGCAGGGGAGGTGCAAAGCATTCTGGGATGCCAGGGGCTGTGAGGTAACTTGAATCTGGAGGTGATCTGGGACAGAAGTTCAATAAACTGACTTAACCTAAATCAGTTAAGTCTGATGCTGCATCCATCCAAGTTCATCTTAAACTGGTTATGACCATTTTGAAAGTGGTTTGTGGGCACTAACTTCTGCTGTGTTACAGATTTGAACCAGTTGCTGATCACTGATACCAGTTTATTTGTAATTTTTGTCCCTAGCCCTAGAAGCAGATGCAGGATTTTGCAAAGGCGAGTCCAGGAACAACAACTGGTGCTGCAGGTGTCACTACACTCCCTGCTCCCAGACCTCTTCCCCTCCTTCCCTTCATCACTGGCAGTGGGGCAAGCAGACCACATTGTGGAAGTAGTAGTCAGGGACTTAGGTCACCAAAGTACGTGAAAATTCCCCCTATTCCCCTCCCTGCCTAGTGGCACATCCTTTCCCATCCCCTTTGTCCTTCCCCCACTTCCCCACCTACTGCTGCCACTGTCCAAGAGGCCAGAAGAACTCCAGAGCTGCTTCTGCCCACTCCAGCTTGGTGGCATGAAGGCCAGGCTGAGCCCAGATCAGCAGTGACAGTAAGAGGGGTTTGTCCTCCTCAAGCCTGCTCCTGGAGTGGCAGGAAACACCTGGGGGACCAGGCAGGGAAGGGAAACCAGCCTACCACCAGTGATGCCGTGGTCTGAGCCTGGCTTCCCTTGCAGCACAGCAGGAGTGGGTAGAGGGACCCTGAAATTCCCCTGTGCTCCCAGGTCAGTGGAAATGCCACCAGTAGCAGACAGGGTAGGGGAGACAGGTGGGAGAAAGGAGAGAGGAAGGAACGTGTCTCTGAGCAGGGAGGTGTGGGGAGTGGGCGAATGCTTGCCGACTTGGGGGACTTAAAAGTCCCTGGCTGCTGTTCCTGGTCAGAAAGGGGGTGAGGCTGCACCATTGCACCCACTCTGTATCCATCCCTGGTGCCCTCTCCAGAGACCTCAGTTTCCAGCTGAGAGCAGTCCCCAGCAGTGAGCCTGCAGCAGCTTCGCTAGCCAACTTCTGGGCTTGGAAAGCACTGTCGGGTGCCAGGGGCCAGGGTGTTCATGGAGAATGCTGTGTCTTGTCCTTTTTAATCCCCATTGCATAAACAATCCCTTCGAATGTGGGGCCCAGTAAAATCCATTGATGAGCTGTGCACTATGTATCAAGCCCTTGAAGATTCATCGATAGATTCATAGATTGTAAGGGGCTGGATGGGACCTCATGAGATCATCAGGTCCAGCCCCCCTGCACTAGACTACCGATGGTCTGAAGAACACAGATCGGGATCCACCGATGTGAAGCAGCCTGCTTCCTGCGGCTTCCTGCCAAATACTGCGTGCCGTGTTTAGATTTGTAGTCCTGTTGACTTCATGGCTGTGACTATTCACTTCTTCGTACTTTTTAATTATGGTCTCTAATGCCTTCATTAATATGCCAGGAGCTTCTTTTGCTTATTGCTAATTACTGCTAATTCTCTTAATACTTTATCATATGCTAATGCAATCCCCACTTGAGACTGATGCAGAAAGGGTGTTTCTATCCATGCAGATATCTATTTTCTGGGTCTTTGACTTGTTCTTTGAAACCAGATTATTTGCTTTGTCTGTCTTATACCTGAATTTAATTGTGACCGGCTCATTGAAACCACCTGTAATTAAATCCCACCAATATCCTCAGAGTAAGATGATTATGATACGTGCAGTACAGTATTCAACATATAACATCCTAGTCATGATAGGACTCATTACAGTTATTTTATGCTGCAAATAATATTTCTTTTTTTGTGAGGGAAACATACTTTTTCTATGTGTAACTGGTTATGAAAGATGTAAACTGGTTGCTTGATTTAACAGGCTTGCATTGGAAATGATTTGCAGATGTACACCTTACTCTTCATCTGACTCCTACTGTGTACTCTTCTGTTCTCCATGACACCAGCGGTCACAGAACCTGTGGAAGGTGATAACTGGCTGTTTTCTCTGCCTTATCAGAATACACTCTTGCTTTAATAGTCATGCCAACCCCTTCTGCTTTTTTTTTTCATTCCAAGTTTATTTATCTTGCCATGTTTGTCTTCACAAGAGAGGAAGTGGGGCTATTGGCTCATGCAGCGTCACTTCAGGGATACACAAATCTTGGCTGCTTTGGTTTGCCAAGGTCCAAGTGAACCTCTTTTCCTACTTCAGTGAATTCTCACCTCTTGATTTCTATGCTGAAAGTTAGATCTGAATGAGCTCCAAAAGTCAGAATGATCTTTTTCTATTGCTGATTTTCATATGGTTTTGACTGGATCCATAAACAAACTGTGTTGTTTCGGTTCAGATCTAAGCAACAGATCAGCTGAAACTTAACATTAGTTGACCACATAAATGTAAGTTTGGGGGTTTTGCTATAACTACCTAAAAAGGGTAAGTATTGGTGTTTTCACAATCAATTAGAATATCTTGCATTTGAAAGCTGGGCTCACTTTATTCCAACCACGTAGCTGGTACAAAAAAAAAATATCCCCTCCTTCAAATCACTGCCTCGTGTATATCTTTATGCATCTCCATACTATGCCAACTCCCATAAGTCTCCAAACAAAACAAAAGTTTCCTTAACTGAGGAACAGCTTCCTCAGTTCCCTCATTCTGGGTTGTGTAGTTTTTGCAACCCTGTATCAGCCACTTTAAATATATAAGTAAGAAATCACGTAGTGCACTTTGACTGCCAGTCCCAGCGTGCCCACGATACTTATGGAAGTTGGTAGCGGTGGCTGGCTCATATAATTGTGACTCTCTGGTGCCATTTTACATCTTCTTTTTCAAGTCTATGGTACAGTAAATTGGTCCCCAACAGGCAGTGCATAAAACACTATTTTTTTTAGATGCTACATTTGGTTTTATTATAAAAAACGCATTGTGTGCTAGAATGTGCAGTACTGGCAGTTCTGGCTCCTAGATTTCATCTGCAGGAGGGATGCATAAAGCTCAGATTTTTTTTTTTTTGATCAAACTAATCAATCATAGATATCACTCAATTGCATAAAACCCAGGAAATCAATCTGAACCCTTGTATGACTGCTTCATGGCTTTCTTTGCTGGAGCTTACTTTGGTATAAACCCACTCATGATTAAGATTTAAATAATAGGAATAATTCATTTTGGACTAGCTCATGTAAAATGCCATAGCTCTCTTGACTCCCTTGGGCAATGGCAACTAACATCAGTAGAGGTCTGAACCAAGTTCATTGAGATGTCTCTGGATTTACAGAAATTAATTTGGACATCATAAAATATACAAGACAAATGTTTATAGGCAATAGGCTGAAATAAGCAAGCAAACAACCACATCTCATTGTTTTCCTTTCCAGCCATGTCTACAGATAGCAGATGACCTTAGGAGAGTAATTGCCTTGAAACCAGAGGCTGAAAACTCATTAGTAGTAAGAAATGGTCTGAACCAAGTTCATTGAGATGTCTCTGGATTTACAGAAATTAATTTGGACATCATAAAATATACAAGACAAATGTTTATAGGCAATAGGCTGAAATAAGCAAGCAAACAACCACATCTCATTGTTTTCCTTTCCAGCCATGTCTACAGATTCCAGATGACCTTAGGAGAGTAATTGCCTTGAAACCAGAGGCTGAAAACTCATTAGTAGTAAGAAATGGTTTAAGAGGATAGGGCTTCCTTATGTTTCCAGAAGCTAGTGCCTCTTTAATTTACAATCTTCTGCCTTGTTTCAACACTATCATAGCAGTTCCCAAACACTTGGGACCAACAGACCACCATGAATCTAAAAAAAATATTTTAGACCACCTTTTCCCCTTCCCATCACACTTTTAATTGAAAACACCCTACATACACTAAGCCCAGTGCACTGTAAAGACCACATACAATAGCTGCAGACTGCAGTTTAAGAACTGCTGCACAGTCACATTAAATACACCTTATATAAAAGAATCCTAATTCAAGGGTTGTCAGATGTACATGCATATTTGGAGAAGCCCTTCCACTGTAGGCTTTTTAATTGAAAGAGTTTATCCAATTACATGAAACATTAATTAATTCTAACCTCATAGAGTTAGCACCCAATGAAGAAAAAATAAAGTTAACTAATTTGGCTGCTTATGCCGAGGACTCACCACATACACTAATCACAACTAGTTTTAATACATTTAAATTTATGAATATTGTAACTATTTACACATAATTTATACAATGTTACAAAAGGAAACACTCAAACCCTCCTGGCATGCTTCTCATCTGATGATGTTCTATAGCCTACATTCTGAGTTGGATCTTCTTTGACCCTTATTTGACAAAAAGACTGTGTGTGCTAAACTGTTATTGCCTCAAAAGTTCTTCCACTTGCATACTGCATACTTAAAATATAGGCACTGTGGCAGGCCAGTAGGGGACGCTCCTGCATTGAGCCACCCACCTCACTGCACCCAACCACCTTCCAGGCTCTGAGTGCCTCCCTGGGGGCGCCTCACATTTAGTTGACCCTCTTCCTGGAGCACACTCGCTACCCTGGGGGTAACGTGTGCTGCCACCACCCCAAGAAGGGACTCTCTCGACCCTGTGTCCTCAGGGAAATACAGGCCTAATAGTCCAATGGGTACTCAACCCAGTACAAGCACTTGGGGCACTTCCCCAAGTTGGGAGCCAAAAAGGAAAGTCTCCCTTAGTCTGCAGACCTAAGGGGCCTCTTAGGCATAATTTAGACCCGCCCCTCAAAAAGTCTCCTACACCGGTCACAAAGGAGAACTTTATTGATTACAGGGGGTAAGGGAAAGATAGGGTACAAGATAGAACAATATCATAGAAATCCCATCGAGCAAAACAGTCTGGCTGACGTAATATTTTGATCACGCATCTGAGTTACTGCCAGCTAGATATCTAGTAGTTTACTCACAACTATCATCCTGAGACTGTTGGAGATTCCCTCTGGAGGCAGGCCGTTCCTCGGTCATGAGCTATTGGGGAGAGAGCCAGTTTCAGATGGTAAAACTCCTCTCTAAGTCTGTGTCCCCCACATGGCTGCTGCCCCCTCCTCCTGGGCAGCCCTAACTTACATAGCCCCTCTGACCTTGTTCACATGGTCCAATAGGGCCCAGCACCTGTTGGCTGTCAGCCAACCAATTTGAAATACATCACTAGTTGCCAGGCAGACTCTAGCCCAGCAGGTAGAAGCCCCTCACCCACGTAGGTCCCAGTCTCGTAGACAGAGGGAGCAGGTTTCCCCCCTCCCTCAGGAATGTAGCCAGCTCAGGTTGCCTAAAGAGATAGGATCAAGAGGTGTCTCCTCTGCTGGGGCCATCCTAATCAAATTGTCACAGCACAGAGATTTCGGGGAGAAACAAAGGTGGCTTCCTGCCACAGGCACCTTGGCCTGACTTGGCTAATTGGCAGGGGTATTGCCTACAGTGAATATAGTATATGAGAAGACTCAGGCATATCTCAAAGATGACCCAGATCATCCATTAACTGAGCAAGGAAGTGCCTACAAAAACACAATACTAAATGATGTAGCCTGGAACATGCCTGAATCTACTTTCTCTTCAGATGTTAGGCATCTGACTCAAGAGCTATAGAGGAAGCACCTTTCATATGTTGGGATCCAGATGACTCAAGCATGTAAATTATGGAAAAACGGGGAAAAGAAGCCTCCTGTGATTTAACTTCTGTAGATAAACATAAAGGACACTCCCCAGGAATCTAGAAACCCAGGTTTTAGGCCTCCTTCACCCAAAGGCATTGAACTGGCATCTCTCTGACTTCCCAAGCATACTGCTGTGGCTACCCTGCACCAGGTTAGGAACCTTCTAGCACTCTTCCCAGCATTCCTTTTGAAACTGAGCCACTCCCCTGCACATGTAATAATCAGATGAAAGAAATGAAGAGCAGTGGGGAATTGTTTGCCCCATTAGGAGCCAGAGCGGAGGTTAGAACCCAAGACTTGCTCCCTACTAGGGCCATCAACAATCACACTGACTATATGTCCTCTACTTCAGAGGTGGCCATTCCATGTCATGCTTGCCACAAACAACACAGAACCTGTGAGTGCTCAATAAAGGAAGGGTCTGGAATGGACTGGTCAGGGGAATTGAGCCCTCAGCCCTCTAGAGCAGAGCTGGGGCAGGGCGCTGCTAAAAAAACTGTCAAATGTCACCACTGAGAGCCAGGTTAACCCTTCCCCGAACCTGAAACCCCCTGCCAAATCCAGTTTTTTTTTATCTTTGCTCATTATCTAAAGCTGCATCACTTATGTGGTCAGGGAAGAGTTAATTTGGCTCTCTGATGTAGGTACAGAACGGATGTGGGTCTGTAGCTACTGAACTAGTCATGACCAGTGCATGACCTATGGCACATGCTTAGTCTAGGACTACATGCTTATGTGCCCATACTGCAGAAATAGAATCATTACAAGTGCCAACTATTCCATATACGTGGCTAAAATGTAGAGCTGTGTGAAATTTTGCCTGGTGTTTCATTTTGAAACTGTTTTGATCCATTTCAAGCTCGAAACAGTGAAATCAAAAAGAAAGAAAAGCCTTTGAAGCAGTCTTGAGACAAAACAAGGCCACTCGAAACATTTCAAAAGTTTCAAAAAGTTTTGAGTTTTGAAGCCAGGCTTACTTGGAATCAGCACCAGTCGCAGCCATCAGCAGCATCCTGTCATCTGATCTGGCAGGCAGACTGGGGGCTCGCTTGCACCCCCAGGAGGGCTGTGGGGGCTGTGTTGGATTCCTCCTGGGGGTGCAGTCTCCCAGTCTGCCTGCCAGATGACAGGAGGCTGGTGCTGCTAGCTGGGGCCAGCAGCAGCACCCATCTTCCCAGTGCTGGGTGCAGAATAGCCTATGGGTGAAATGTTGAAAGAGCATTGAAACAGCAAAACAGTTTCAATGAAACAAAATGGAACAGTGCTTTTGAAATGAAACAAAACTTGAAACACAACACCATCCTGTTGAAATGTGGAAACGGAGTTGAAGCAGAATGGTGCTGTTTCACATGGCCCTATTAAAAAGCTTCTGTTTAGACTCAAAAATGGAAATAGGATGTCAGTCTTAACATTAACCTCAGATGACTCTCTCTCTCTCACTCTCTCTCGATATATACACACAATAGTGGGATCTTTGCAAGGCCAAAGTGGCAGCACCTAATGAATCAAAGTGCCTAACCAGTTTTCCATGAAAACAGAGGGTCAGTCTGTATGGTTCTTAGGGTAGCTGCATGTGCATTTGATCCAGGAACAGTTTACTTGTGAGTAAACTACTCATGAGTAAATGGTCCCAGGCAGGTGTTTACATGTGCAGGAAAGTGAGAGCAGATTTGCTGCCAATAGCAGCAAACTGATCCCACTTCCTAGGCCCCTGCTTCCACAAGGGGGAGCTGTAGGCTTTGGCTGCTGTGGGTGGCAGTGGCAGCTGTGGGTGGCAGTGACCCTGATGGTGTATGGCAGCTGCCAACTTCAGCCTCTCCCCAGCATATAGCTGTAGGTCCTGCAGAACCATGAGAAAGAAGCTGTTTGTGAGAGTTTGCAACATTTCTGAGATACAATGCTCTGTACCAGGGATTGTGGGGTGTGTATGCATGGGTGTCCATGCAGCATGGCAAGTTGGCTGGGCAGGCCCAGGCCCAGGCACCTGCTGGCTGAGCCCCACATCCCCACTTGCTCCAGGGTCCAGTTGGCTGTTGGGTGCTGGACACAGGCAGCCTGTCTCTCCACACCCCTTTCCCAGGCCAGACTGGCCAGGCTCCTGGCAGCACCTGCTGTCATGGCTCTAGATCCATTCCATGCCTCCCCCGTCACTACCACTAAGCCCCAGCACCCAGTCTTGGGGGAGTGTAAGTCTCCCAAGTGACTGGGATGCAGAGATGCCTGCCCCCCCACCCTACCCACAGAGGGTATCTCCAGGGAGGCACCCCAGGGAAAGCCCCCCCCCGAAACTGCTTTGCATCCTGTGTGTGCCCTTGCTGCATGTGTCCTAGGCGCAGCACGAGGAGCTGTTTGTGTGGACCCAGGGGTGCCCAACCCACTGAGCCATGCTGCTGCTGATGGCCTTGGTGCCTCAGGCACGCCTGCATCCCTGGCACAGGACCCTGAGCTTCAATGGTGCAGTGGACAAGCCTGTTCTGTCCTGCAGTCTCTGCTGCCTGGAGATAAAGTTTTGCACTGTATTCTTCCTCCCTGCATGTTGTGGGAGGGGAATGTGGGAGCCAGGGGAGCATAGCTGGGCTGTGCAGGGAGTGGGGGTAGAGGCCAGGCCTGGGGGCAGGGGCCAGGGACAGGAGCTGAGGTGGGGATAGCAAATGCTTACTGAGCAGTAAACAGTGCTACAACACAGTGAAGTGTCGTATGTAGATGCACCCTTTGTGATTGAGACCAGGTCCCTTCTCCTGTTATACAGACACTCGAGGACAGGCACAAGCCTAGCCTAGCAGAAGCTCCTGATATAAGCTGGCACCATGAACACTGTTCTCCAATAAGAGTGACTGTGAGTCTGTGCTGAATTCTCTGTACTCAATGAGATGTAAGCTAGGTTTTCTGGTCAGCTAGGTACCTCCCCTCTGAGCACTCCAGAACCTAAGATTATAAAGTCATTTTCCTTATAGTCATGTCAAGAATATCAGCCCTGAGAAGAAGTAGATTTCAACCAAGCTCCTTTGCCTAGCATTTCTTAATGTCTACCAGTATGTACCACTGTGTTTAGCATCCAGGTTTTCTGGTTTGTCCTCTGGAGTGGGTAATCCCCTCTGTTGACTCTACAGGGATTCTCTGCCTTCATCATATCAATTTCTTGAATCAAAGAAATACCAAACTGGAGATACCTATAGAAACAAGTCGGTTTAGACTTTTAAGTACAAATATTTTTAAAAAATCACTAATGGGTCTTGGATGTTTCACTGGCCTGATTTTCAGAGAAGCCCAAAACTATGTACTCCAAATGGATGCTACACAAGAGTACCTAGGTATCTCTAGTTGAGTGTCAAGAAATTGAGGTATTTTGAATTACAGAAAAGTGAAAGTGGACATTTTACTATCAACTAGGCCACTTTCCCTATTATCCATCCATCTATCTTCAATGGAGTATCTGACCACCTATTCAATATACCTGTCCACCTTGCTTTATGTGTTATACAGATTAATTGATATTTGCAAAGTGCCTTGAAAGAAAAAAGTAGCTTTATTATTACTACCTGCATTTTGGCTGCTCAGAAGTTCATGTGTGAAATAGTGGCAGGAGACTTTTCATGGTCTGAGAATTTTCTGCACTACTAATCCTTGTATTAATAGCTGTTTGAGTGTATTTGAAAGATGGGCTCAAGCTAATTGATTTTGAACATGTTTCAATTTAATATCCTGGTGAGTGATTAAAATAATACAACTTCTATCCTAGGCAAAAGCCACCAAACCCAACACCCAATGAGATTTTTTTATTCATTCTTCTTTCAGAGAAAATGAATGGATAAATAAATAAATAAATTAGTATAAACTGTTCCATCAAAATGTCCTTGAGGCTGCTTATTTTGGAAATTCAGCTCCTTGTCCAAGGGAGTTTACTTAACACAAGGATATGACCTTAGCTTTACTGCAGCAAGCAAAGCAAAATCAATACTATAGCGGTGATACTTAGGGACTGCTGATAAGAGAGTTCATGGGGAAAGGGAAATCACTGTGGTACAGCTCTGATAAACCAATAATTGTGTTTTATTAATATAAATGTGCTTGGGGGTTTAGGACATTGGTAGAAGACTTTTAAAAAAATCAAATCAGATATAAATTTAAATGAGAGGAAAATACATTTATCAAAATTAAAGTGTACATCAAAACCATTGGAAATATGACAAGAGGATAGATTGCTTAACAGTTGATACATTCTTGTGCGTGCTTCAAAGCAATTGAAGACTAGAGCTGGAGGCTCACGTCAGCTGGCTACAATGAGTGAAGAAAGAAGACATTGACATAGGACCACAGTCTGATACCTTTACTTGCTGAATGTCACCGTCTCCACGAAAAAGTTTTGGTGACTTCAAAATGAATAGCTGCGGAGTGTGGTACAGTTCTGAGTTAGCGGAATGATTACATTTATAAGCATCTGACCCAGAACAGAGAAGAATAGTGCTCCTGATGTCAGTTTGAATTTATGGGTCTGATGCTGTTGCAGAACAACACAAACTGCACTTCAACACAAACTTTACTGGCCACAGCTATATTTCAATAGGTAGCTCTCAGAAAACCTTGGGAGAGGTGATGTAGCACACTAGCTTTGCTGTTTGAAGTGTTCAAGGTGGTATGGCTTCATCTTGCCTTGAATGTGCCTCACTGAGTAATGTTCTCTTCAGTGTAGGTAACAAGCCAGGGCTGAATCCCATCATCCTTACTCATCTTGAATAGTATCATGCTCTAAGTAGACCATTGCTCCCTAGCTTTAGTCAAGCCACTCTAGGCATAAGGTTCAACTCCATGGGATTAACGGTGACGGTATCTGGTGCCGAAAGGATAATACTACCCCCGTCACAGACTGACATTAGTTTTGCTTTGATTTGGTTCTGGAGTGCTCAGAGAGGAGGTACCTACCTCACCAGGACACCTCTCAGCTCACATCTCATTTTGTACATAGGATTCACCACAGAAGCAGCACTCACAGGCTCTCTTTTTAGGGACCTATGGTCATGGTGCCAATACTCAACTTTTGCACAGTGGTTAGTGGTTAAGTCCTCAACCAGGCTGTTGTAGATTTGGGCTGTAGACCCCACGCATCATAAGATTCTCATCCCCAACCTCCCAGTAGTAGGGCACTTCTTAGAAAAAGCAGTGCATGAAGACAAGGCACCACAGATTACAGGCTCTTGGAAACATTAGACGAGTTGAAGTGAAAACAAATCATAATGGATAGTCCTAGATGAGCAAGAAAAAAAAAAGGATTGTTCAGCAGAGCAACACAACCAGATATTCAGCTGGTGTAAATTGGTTTAGCTCCATTAAAGTTAATAGAGAAATGGCAATTTAAACTGGCTGCACCTGTGGTCCATCATCTAGGTAAACAAGAAATAAAGACCAGATACAAAGTAAAAAAGAACTAGGGAGAAAAAAACAATACCAAACTGGACCTGAGTTGTCCACAAGCAACCAGAAAATACCCACCTTTTTATCTACTTTCAGAAAGGATATAAAGGCCAGAGTTTTTTGGAGTTGCTCAGTACTTTTGAAACAGATCTTATATAGATCAGAGCATCCATTCATTCTTATACCGCCGCATTATTTGGACTCTTAGACAGATGTTGATCTTTCTTTTTTTCTTCCTTTTTTTTTTTTTGAGAGAGAGAGAGAGAAAAAGAGATTGGTCCAAATAGCTTTCCAAGTCAATTGGTGTTTTAGCATTTCAGTGAGAACAAGCAAAAATATTAAGTGGTTGATTTCCCTACATCTTTTCTCCAAACACAATCTCTTAAAATTATGCATGTATATAATTCTCCCTATAGCCTCAACCTATCACATTTGTGTTGTCATTTCTACTCAAACTATTTTGAGGTGGGAGAAATGTATATACAGAAATGGGACATTTTCAAGCATTATCAGAATTATGCACACTACCATAACTAACATGAGTCAGATTGGGTCAAAATACTCCATTCATAGCAATTTCAGGATTTCAGATATCACAAAGCTTAGAAATATTCATATATATATATAGATAGATATATATTAAAGTTAAAGATCTCTCTCTCTGTATATATAGAACTTTAATCAGACCCCCTCAAAAAATGAGCAGGGGGAATTTATCCTTTCACCAAAGAGCCTGAGGCATAGAATTTAAGATTAATTTTTCATGCAACGGAACAGAGAACAGAAATAACAAATGTCTGTTACAAAGCAGTCCATTATGCTGATACACTATCTGTACACATTCATCTTCCTCTTTATTCATCATCATTTGTAAAGAAGTATTATTGCTTACCATCCAGTAGTGCTCGTCTCATATTTACCCACAATATTAAGCAGATGTCTGTAAGTGTAATTAAAGAGATAAACTATAGAACATTGTTCTTTAGTGATGAAAGACATGGTATGTGAAGAAGAGAAAATTGTTTTTTTTTTCATTTGCGAGTTGATATTTGTTGACATTTGCATGTGGAAGTAAAGGCTCAGAGAATGGTCCTTCATAATGTCTACATTTGATATTTCTTTCCTGCATTAAAAATCATAGAGAACTGATGCAAAGGAATTTTTTAAAGGGAAAAAAAAATATTTGGAAACTTTCTGTTAATGTCAAAAGATTAATTAAACTTTTTGGTACTGAAATATTATAGGTATATATATATATTTTTAAAGTCCATTGTCATGTAATACTTGTGTAAATTATTTCTCACAATACCTACCTAATGTGCAAAGTTCTTCCCAGTTTCATAAGAAGGGAATGCTTATTTCTTATACCAATTAATTCAGGGTCCTGGACAGACAAACAAGTAAAGGGAAGTTAGGGAAAGGGGTGCAATTATTAGAGTTATGTGAATGCAACACATTTGGAACCAGATCCTATTCCATTTCTTTGGAGCCTAAGTGCAATCCTATTCCATCCTGCCCAAATCCCCACAAAACCATTAACTCAAAAGATGAACAGGTCTTCCTCCACCTCTCTGCTCTTAGTGACTTCATCTTAAGGTAGCAGAAGAGTGACACTGTAGCTGTGAGGGTGCAGAAAGTATGCAAGATGCAAGGATGATATCTTAGGGTGATAACCTTTGTTGGACCAACTTTGTAGTTGGGGTAGAGTTAGAGAAGCTTTTGAATATGCCTTAGTCTTGAAGTTA
This sequence comes from Crocodylus porosus, assembly GCF_001723895.1. Taxonomy (NCBI): domain Eukaryota; kingdom Metazoa; phylum Chordata; order Crocodylia; family Crocodylidae; genus Crocodylus; species Crocodylus porosus. The sequence goes on along the minus strand of NW_017728948.1, from coordinate 9,016,731 downwards.
AAATGATGGGGTGTTATGAAAATAGGCAAGTTAGCATTTTTTCCAAGAACCTGAGAAGAGTGGGGTAGGATCACACTTGATTGCCTAAGCCTACTTATATGCCTAATAGATGGAAAAGACCTGGCCCCTAGACACAATGTATATCAATAAAGACCAACTTTTTTGGCAGCCATGCCACAAAGTAATCCCTACGCTCTGCGAGTGCCACTCTGACCCTCTTTCCCTACGTAATCTGTTGCACTGCTTTCTGTTCCCTATCCTATCTCCTGTTGTGTTCCCTGTGTTGGGCATCCCTGGGGTAAAAGCCCAACAAAAATGCTTCTTTAAGACGGACTGAGAGGTTAGAAAGGACAAAGACCTTCTGGGGGAGCCCAGAGAGGTTGTACATTCCATGTGGAGAAAAATAAGGAGGTGCTGTTCCTTGGTGCTCTCAAATGGCTAATTTACTGTCAATTTAGGCTTTAATGGTTAATCTTACTATTATTTTTATTTGTTCAGTGGTAACATGAAGAGATGCTTTGACAGAAACAGGCACCAGGGATAGCTATGATGTCATAGACATAGACATTAGAGCTGGAAGGGATCTCGGAAGATCATCGAGTTCAGCCCCCTGCCCAAAGGGCAGGAAGTAGCTGGGGTCATAGGATCCCAGCAAGATAAGCATCCAATTTACTCTTGAAGGTGTTCAATGTAGGTGCTTGAACCACCTCCGATGGCAGGCTGTTACAGACCTTGGGGGCTAGGACAGTAAAGAAATTCTTCCTTATATCCAGCCTGAAATGGTCTTGCAGTAGTTTATAACCATTCGACCTCATCATCCCTTAGGGTGCTCTGGTGAACAAATGTTCCCCCAGATACTGATGGTCACCCCTGA
>NW_017728948.1:8991087-9015757 GCF_001723895.1 Crocodylus porosus | reverse complement strand
TAGGTGCTTGAACCACCTCCGATGGCAGGCTGTTACAGACCTTGGGGGCTCGGACAGTAAAGAAATTCTTCCTTATGTCCAGCCTGAAACGGTCTCGCAATAGTTTATAACCATTCGACCTTGTCACCCCTTGGAATAAACATTTCCCCAGATCCTGGTGGTCACCCCTGAGAAACTTGTAGGTGGCCACCAGATCACCCCTGAGCCTGCGCTTTTCCAGGCTAAAGAACCCCAGTTTGGGGGGCCATGCGGTTCCACTTTGGCCCCTCAGAGTACCCTCCCTTTCCTTTTGCCTCCCATGCCACGATAGAATTATTTTATCTTGTAGAAAGGAGGCTGCCCCAGGGCCCTGGGGCAAGCTGTAGTCTGCTTTGGCCAATGGGTCCCTCCTGTACCCAGCTGACCCCCAGTCCGATTCTTCAAGCTCTGAGTGGGGCCCTCCTTGGCTCTACCACTGCCTCAGGGCTGTGTCAACTTAAAGGCTATCTGTAGCCTCCTTCTGCCCCTACAACCATACCCATGCCTCACAGGTGTCACTCAATCATCATTTGCCTTCTTGTATAGTCTTCAGCCATCTTAGCTTTAGCCTACAGATTAGTCTGGCTCTTGACTAGCTCCGCTCACTGTGGCCTGGTCTTCCAGTCTCAGCTTCTTGTTGGCCCCTGGCTTCCTCTGTTGTCTGCTTTGGGCTCAAGCTTTAGCCCTCTTGACTCATGGCTCTTGCTGTCTCAACCTCAGGCCTGCTTCAGTCTCATGTCTCTGCCTCTGGGAGGGTTGAACCTGGCATGCCCCTCAGGCACCTCGGTGGTTTCCTTCAACCTTTAGAGCCATATCTGGTCCTCGAGTATCAAAATAGAACAAACATTCAGGAACCACTTTAAAACTCAAACACTCTGCTCCCACATCTCACTTATCACCACTGCCAACCATATCCCCATGCTCTGGCTCTCCCAGCCCTGGGAGTACCTGGCATACTTTCAGCTTCAAATCCCCACCAGTCTGGGCCACCAAGAGCAACCTTTTCTGCAGAGCTCAGGGCTGCTTTGCTCCTCTGTCTCAGGGCCCGAGGTTTATATTCCCTGGGCTCCTCTCCTTCTGGTCAGGTTGTATCCCAGCAGGTCGTTCATGGGTTCCCTCAGCCTCTAGAGAATCTTACTGACATTGTTTTGGCTGAATTGTAGTAGCACCCTTGCCACCTAATTAGAGCTTGGACTTAGTGTCCTAATGGTAAGCAGCTTGCAGCCTATGGGTCCCTGGCTGTTTACTCCCCTGCATCTAGCCCATAATACTCATTCTTCCACCACCTGGGAACATCCCTACTGCAGCTTCTCCCTAACAGTAAAAGGATTCCCTGGCTCCCCTGGCTCCCTATTACAGATGTATTGAAAATGAGGAATATTTAACATTTCACTCATTTTATGTGAATTTAGGGCACATGAAAGCCATCAGATTGGCAGTCTAGAATGCCAAAATATTCTGGCTAGTCACAGAAAGCATACAACATAGGTAGCACTTTTTTAAACTTCTTTTTTAACCCAGATGCTCCAAAAGGGCCTTATCTATACTGAATATTTTAGCATGCATTTCTTGATAACAATATCTGCGATACTATTAACAGGTTGCATTCTCTGGGCATGTCCACACATGCAGGCATGTGCACTTGCAGCAGCTCAAATAGCAGAGGCACAAATTTGTTCCAGAGTTTTGGGCCTCATCACACATGCCTGAACATGTACTTTGGTGTGGGGCATATTGTGCCATTTGGGGCAAACTGGCCCAGCCCACCTCCTCTCACGTCTGCAGCCAGGGGAAGCAGTCCTTCCCAACCCCACAAAATCCCCTGCACCCACAGACCTGCCCCCTCTGCACCCCTACCCCCCCACACACAGTTCCCACAATCCCATGACCCTACTTACCTGCAACAGTGCCTGGCTCTGATCCATTGCTGCAGTCTTGCCCCACTCCTATTTGCCCCAGCATGCTGAGGCAGCATCCTGCAGCAGCAGTCACAAGGCATCCATAGAGATGCTGTGGCTGAGTGCCAGAGCATCTCCTTGGAGGACCCAGTCTCCAGTTGCCTCTAGGTATGCTCCAGTAGTGTGCCTTGTACCACTTTTATCCAGCATTTTTTTTTAATGAAACTGTATCAAATTTAGAGCCTGCACTGCAAATATGAACACTTTTCCATTCTTAGCAAGCCTCTTGTGGCATCTCAAACTGCTTTGAGGTGCTGCAACAGGCATGTGCTTGCTTGTCTAGATGTAGCCTCCGTGACTATTAGCTTTTCCACTCTATGTATGTAACCTGGGTACACTCAAGGGTGTGCCCTATTCTCAAGAACATGGGATGGGTAGGCAGGAGGAGCTGCTGTGAGAGGGATGCCAGAATTTCGAGCAGATCGCTCTTTCCTTTATAGAGTTAGCCCAAGCCCAAAGTTCTTAACTATATACAATTTATTGAGTTATAATACATATAAACATAAAACTAAATATCATATGCATATATTTACACAGTGAACATTAACCAATAACCGAGGTCAAACCCTAAATAACACTATTTACAACATTGCAATACAACATTTCAATTACAATATATAAGGCTCAAACATGAACAATCTTAATAACATCTATTTCCTTAATATAGTCCCTGACCCATGGCAAGAGATAGTCCTTCTTCCAATGGGGTCCCTTGCACGGCGGGGGTGGGTGTCCAGGAAGCATCAGGGGCCCCACCCCTTAGGGCGCTGACTAGGCAGGGCCTGCTCACCCAGCCCCTTCTCCGGGTTTTCCCACCCCAGATGTCTTTCCCCTGTGGGACCCAAGGGCCCAATGCCTCACGCTTCCTCGGGTGGTGGTCAGGGCACAGCTCAATGAGGTCTCCTCTGCTGGAGCACCTCTCCAGGCCTCTCCTGCACTGCTGGGCTCCTCCCCACCCTGTGCCCTGCTCTGGGCACCAAGGGGTCAGCTCCTCTCAGCTGCTGCATCACTGCTGCTGGCTCCTGGGTGCTGGACTTCACACTGCAGCACTACTATTTCTCCATGCCCTGGCTTCAGCTCCGAGGGCTCTTTTAGCACAGGCTGGGCCCTTCAGGCTCCATCCTTCCATCCTCATGCTGGGTGGCTCACCCAAGAAGTCTCTGAAGCTCCCTGGCTCCCAAAGCCTAGGCTCTGTGCACTGAACCATGCACTGTGATGGGCCCAAGAAATCTCACACTGCTTCCAGGGCCAGATCTCTGCACACTGTCCCTGCATGTTGTCAATAGCCTGAGTGGTCTGATACCACTTCCAAGGCTGCTCCTCCAGTGGCAGCTTCAGAAGCCTTGGGCCTATTGCCCACTGAGGGAGTGCTCCCCAGCTTTTCTTGGCTTCGCTCTTCTTGAGTCCCTTACTGCATCTGCCCCTTGTGCTGGGCTCGCAGCTCCTTTTATATGCTTCGGGGCTCTGCCCCTGAAGTCTTCCAGACCTGAACAGTTTACAGTCTTCAATCAGGTTCAGGAAATCTGCTCCCCCTCCCCTCAGGAAAGGGGCATGGCTTTATTTCTCCTGCAGCTTCCTGATTGGTGGATGGTCTCCACCAATCAAAACAGTAGGATCTCGAGCCTGGGACTCAACCCAAGCTCTGAAGGTGAGCCTGCTATATGTATATCTGATGGAGAGGACTTGACACCTGGTGCTCCAGTGGAGAAGTTTCATAACTAGAACAGATAAATCCAGTGGGCCTTTCTTCCACCCCTGTTGTCCCTCACTCCTGCCAGGCATCCTCCTGCCTGAATCAACCTCCAGGATCACTGATCTTCCTCCACCAGCTCAAGAAAGCAATAATTAGCTTTGCTGATATCCCAAGCTTGAGGGTTGACAAGGTTCCAAAGACTTGCTCCCCAGACACTCCTAATCCTCACATAGTCCCACAGCAAATGCCATAAACCAGCATGTATCAGCAGCAATAAAACATTCCTTTTGTAAATCGGAATGGTATTTCTGGGGCTGAGTAATTTATCTGCAAGAAACTATAATTCAACCCCATTACTTTTATTATTTATATTACAGTCAAGCCTGAAGGTTTCAGCCAAGGTCAGAGCTAGGCACTGTGCAAACATCCAGCAAGAGGTGTGCCAAATCCATGGATTATGCTGCCTCAGCATCAGTTTCACTGCTGTGTTTACAATAAATGCAATTTCCACATTTTTATACAAGTCTAGAGACTCTTATTCTATATTTAGATCTTGCTCACAGCAGTCTTGGTTGTTGAGGAGTAGGCCACTGTCACCCTCAGCTTCTAATTTATTTTTAATAGATTCCTTGGTTTTAAAGTCAGAAAAGAACATTCTATCATCTCACCTGACCTCCTGCATCACATGAGCCATAAAAATTGCACCCAGTTACTCTGCTATTGAGTACTAAAGCATATCTTCCAGAAAGACATCCAGCCTTCGTTTGATGAAGACTTCTTCCCCTCCCTCCAGAGTTTGTTCCTATGACTAATCACCCTCACTCTTCAGAATTTGCCCCTTATTTCTAATTCGAATTTGTCAGGCTTTAATGTTCAGCTATTAGTTCTTCTAATGTCTTTCTCTGACAGTTTAAGAACCTTTCTAGTAACTGGTATTTTTGTCACGTGATGGTACTTACCTGCCAAGATCAAGTCACCTCTCTGTCATATTCCTGAAAAGCGGAATAGATAGTAGATAATACTTTATTTTGCTTCATTAACTCCCAGTCCTCATGTTCAACCCTTCATTGTATTTCCCATTACTTTAGGTCCAGGCCAGTAACCTGAGTCCCAACATCCTGAATTGTTATATTTATTAAAAATATGATCTCTTGAGTGTTCTCCAATTCCTGCTAAATGCTGCTTTTGTTAATATCCTGTGCTATCATAACGGCTACTATCTGAACATTTCCTCTCTTAAAGGGTCAGTTATTCTTCTGTTTCATCAGATCAGGCCCAGACAGTTTTTGGAAACTTTGGAGAGTGGTACATGTCTCCTCCTACCACCCAGCACCCACCCCATAAGGAGTTACTAGCCATGGTTGCCACCCTAAACAACTGTTTTCCATTGTGCCAGGAAGGCAGGGATTGCCCCACATTGCAGTGATGGTTGGAATAGCCTTTTGAGCTGTACAGCTTTGTCTTTGTTATTGTGTAACCAAGAATCAGATGCACAAGTGAAAGACTAGGTGGACATTGCTTTCTGCAATGCACTGGGTTACATGTTTTAGGTCAGTCTTCCACTGCTTGAAGACTAAAATAGTCTCAGTCAGCTGTGGGGCTAGAGGTGCCAGAGAAAGATTGTGGCTGCTGGGGAAAACTGGGTGCCAGAGCCAACTCAGGGAACAGTGGGGAAGGCTCCAGGTGCCAAGGCCAGACCGGGAAGCCAGAGAACATAGAGAGAGAAGAATGGGAAAGATCAGGGAGAGAAGGCAGAAAGAGATAGAGATTGGGGGGGGGAAAGACAGAGGCCATGGGATTGAGATGGAGAAGCTAGGAGATAAAACCGGAAACAGAGGGAGACAGCTGAGAGTTAGAGAGAGATGGAAAAGTGGTGTTGAGCAGGGAAAAGGAAGCAGGTATGGAACCAGAGGCTGAGGTGTGATCTGGGGGGTTGAGAGAAGAGAGAGAGAGAAATTAGGGAGAAAATCAGGAGGGGCAGAAAGTAGAGATTAGAGTAGGGCTGGGAGGTCAGAGGCAAAACCCAGCTTGGGTTCCAAATAACAGCGAGTTTATTGGACAGGAACAGATGGGGACACAATATACAGGCTCTAGAGCTTATTGGTTTCTTTACACCCACTCACACATGCACACATACAATGCAGCTGGGGTCAAAGATGCTTGGTAGAGGGGCTGAAGTCTGGGAGAAGAGAGAGACAAGGTCCAAGTTGGAGGAGGAAAGGTATGGGTAATATCTACCTATCCCAGGCTGAACGTTGGTCCTTGTTGGCCAGTCGGGATCTCCTTCAGCAAGGTATTATCCAGAGGTGGTCACCGGCAGGGCCTCTGAAGTGGATAGGTGTTGTGACATGGATTTGATCTGATCCAGATGGAAATGGTGTTCCCACTGGGTCTGTCTTCATTGCCCGCTTTTATAGGGGCAGACCTTCTATGACCCTAGTGGTAGGGGCATGCCCCGGCAAGGGTCAGTCCCTGGTGTACTGAGCATGTGCACTCCAGGCGAGGACGTGCAGTTTCAGATGTCTGTAATGGTAGGTTGGCTGGTTTCTGCAGCAGTCTTTGTCCTCCAAATCTTGAACCAGGAAGGGTCAATGCAGGCTGATGGTTGGGTCCTCAAGTTGATGGTTTGGTCATTCAGAGGGAGCTATTTTTAGACCTACTCCCATTGTCTGTGAATCATCCATTCACACATGGAACCAGTTTACATTGGAGGTCATGAGTCACACAGTTACAACAGTTACGGTAGGGTATGCCCAGGCAGGGGACACAAGATGGAGACTTGACAGACAAAATAGAAACTTGACATGATTTATTCTAACTTACATATGTAGGCCTAAATCATCTAGTAGCAGTAAATCAGTAATATAAAACAGTGAAACTCTATATAAACTTAATAATTATACAATATAAACCAGTGGATATCCATAACAGGGCACTTATTTGCACAGGAGAGAAAAAAACAAAACAAAACAAAAACAACTTACTACCAAAATAAAAAGCTAAAGCTTATCCTGTGTCTTAGCTTACTCTATGTCTTAGCTCACTTATCTATAGGGAATAGAGAGAGAGAAAAAAAGTCCAAAATAGTTGGGGAAGGGAATGAATATCTATATCTAGCTATCTAGATAGATAGCTAGATACAAAGAAAAACTGGGGGTTATGTTACAACTGAATAGTTGCTAGTTTGGAGGGAAATATCCAGTGTCAAACACCATGGAACAGAAATATAAATAGGGAAGTAAACTGGATTTTTTCCCCCTCCAGTGAAAAAATGTTGAGATTTAATAACAAATTGAAATGCTCAACCCCCTGCATTTTTCAGCGTCCAGTAATTGAGGGTGGGGTGGGGGAATTCTTGTATGCTAGGATGGGTTTTGCAGCTGTGGGGAGGGAGGAGGACAGTCTAAGGGTGGAATTATGTTTCCCTCTGCACCTAAACAGCAGGTTTTCCAGATGAATAAGGTTTCTTCAGCACTTAGGCACAAGATGTGATTCTATTATCTCTCCACTATGAATTCATAAGGGTGCACATATAGCTGAGTGTATACAGTAGACAACGCACGGGGCTGTTCTGCCTGGAAAAGAGAAGACTCAGAGGGGACTCAGTTCCAGCCTGTCAGGGATGTACATCAGGGATGGGGGAGCATCTATTCACCAACGCCCCTCAGGGAGGACAAAAATAATAGGCACAAACTGCTTTGGGTTAGACATAAGGAAAAACTTCTTTACAAGTCGAGTGCCCAGGGGTTGGAACAGGCTTACTCCAGAGGTGGTGCTGTGACCTACCCTGGCGATCTTCAACAGGCATCTTGACACCCACCTTGTCGGGGTCGTCTGATCCCTGTGGTCTTTCCTGGCCAAGTGCAGGGGGGTTGGACCTGATGATCTGTAAGGTCTCTTCTAGCCCCTACCAACTCTGAAACCATGAAACTCTGCACAGGCTATTTATGTGTGCACATCTCTGTGTGTAAGTTCTGGAGGTGGAGAAAAGAGGGAGGGTTTTCTGAAGATTTAGCCCAAATAGTTGAGTGGTTAGGGTGCTTGCTTGGGAAGCAGAAGACTCAGCCTCCAGATCTCCCCATCCTTGCCTAGAGGAGGTAGGAGTGCAGTTTTCTGACTTCCTAGCACTAACCATCATACCACAGATCAGCCAATACAGAGGTCCTTCTCCTTTACTCCTTCTGAAGGTTGCAGCCAAGAGCAAGAGGTATGTGGATCCAAGAAGAAGAGATGAAGCTACACGTGGTATGGCTGGATGGTCTCCTGCAAAGGAAAAGGTCTTGGGTTCTAAAGTGGACTCTTGCTCCCAATGGGATGGAAACTTTCATTCTTTCTCCATGACGTTTATCCAGGAACTAGTAAATGCAAAATGCAGCAGCTCAGTTTCAAAATGAATATTGGAGAGACTGTTTTTTCCCCAGGCTTTGTGCCACTATATGAATGTGTGTGTATCTCTGTAGTGGCCCAACAAGTGCATAGCATACTAACCATTCTCAGTATGCATGTGCATGCCTGTGTAATAGAACTGCAACCTGTACATAAGTGCCAAAAAGGTTATTTATGCAACTGCCATTTAGGCAGTAAAAGGGTAATTTTTGGCTTAAGACCTTTTACTCTAAAAAGCAATTTATTTTTATTTTACTTACATTTGGTAAAACCTGAACATTTTATAGTTTGGAGCTTTTGGTATGTATGTGTGTGTGTGTGGGGGGGGGGGAATCCCCCTAAAAGAAAGTGGATTTTCTGTTTAAAAAATACACTATAATAGAAAAGAAATATTGTTTTCTACAAAAATATAGTTTTCACAGGAAAAGTCCAAACAGGCATAAAAAATGGGCAGAACTATTGTTTGAAATTAGCATATCTATTGTTTCTCAAAGACAACTTTAGAGAATGCTGTTGTCTGAAAAGACAAAGCATTAAAGGCTTCTTTCATCTCCGGTATATCTACATTGATTTATGTGAGCATTGAATTCTGAGAGAATTCAATGGGCTCAACTGCTGAGAGCTCTTGCCAAGATGTTTCAAGCAAAGTTGAGAACCTGCCTTCTGGAAATCAGGCCTCTTTCTGAAGTCTGTAATTGGCAACTCCATATTACTAAGCATTGTTAAAAATCTTTGCCTGCAAAAACAGGGTAAGAAGTAATCTATAGTTATATAAAATCAAGATTTATTTTTTTCTTTATTCGTATTAGACCTATGTACTTCAGACACAGCAAGTTCAGAAACATTTATGGATGGTGTCAATTTTCAGAAGGGCAGCCTCATTTTTTCTTGGGTCTAATTTGTGCTGATACAATTTTCACTTCCATGCTCCAACTCTAATTCATTTTGTAGGTGAAAATTGCACCCACGCAACATCGTCAACTTGTCTGAAAACGTATCCCTAATTATTGCACCACCACCTACATGATGGAGGAGCTCTTTACTGTTGTCTACTGACATTTGTTTGTAGAAGACAGATACATTGTCACATGAATTTTACATCAAGTAGGAGAATGCTGGATTGTAAAAGTAAATGCAATTGCCAATGCCTTATGTTCTATTTTAAATGATCAATAATATTTGTCACTGGCATTGCAGTCTATTGGTATACAGCATGCAGTTTAAGTGACTGTGGCTTCTTTTGGATTGGGGTGATTAATGACTGACAAATTGGTTCCATTTTATTGTGAGACTTTTGACTGAAGGACTTCAGCTAAAACAAGCCTCAAAACCAACCTCTACTAAACATCATGGATTATGTTACTATGTACATATGGGCTTTCTTCCCCTTGCTCCTGTAAGAGAATTCAGTGACACTACCTGGAAAAATGGTCTATCTTTTACTGCTGTTGAAACTGGAGGAGAGATTACACTTGGATTTGCTTAGCGGAAGAATGCAGCCCAGAATGCCTTCTTGACAACAAGGGATCATGGTTGACTCATATTCAGCTTACTGTCTACTGTAACCCCCAGGTTCTCTTCTGCGGAGCTGCTACTTAGCCAGTCAGTCCCAAGGCTGTACTGGTGTATGGGATTGCTCTCTCCTAAGTGCAGGACTTTGAACTTTTCCTTATTGAACCCCATGAGATTCCTTTTGGCCCAATCCTCCTATATCTCTAGGTTACTCTGAATCCTAGCCCTACACTCCAGCATATCCACTGCACCCTCCAGCTTCGTGTCATCCACAAACTTGCTGAGGGTGCCATTCATCCCATCTCCCAGATTGTTAATGAAGATATTGAACAAAACTACCTTCAGGACTGACCCCTGGGGCACTCCACTTGATATCAGCTGCCAACTAGGTGTAACCTGTGCTGGCACATTAGGGCAGGTGAGGTGCCAGATTACAGATTCTCAGGGTGCGAGTAGTCCCAGGAAACTCTACCCCCGCCCCCCCGGCAAGTCTGCTGCCTGAGGTGTCTCATGGAGAGGTGTCTCTCTCACTCTCACCACTCAAGAATTTGGTCCAAGCCCAATAAACACCTTGGGTTCTTTATTATATACAACTATATACAAAAAAGAAATGATTAAGCAAGAAAAGAAGAGAGTATATATATTGACTTCAATTAACAAATCAGTGACATGAATACAATCTGCAGCTATGACCTTTAGGAAAATGATTCATCCACACTGGGTAGTCTCACTTACAGCAAATAATCTCAATAATTGCATTCCCCTGTTATAAACCTTCAAAAACAGTTTCCCTTAGAATAAAATCAACTCCCATTACAGTACATGGCAATACAGCTTTGACTATGATCCACCACTAGGTGGCAAAGGCAAGGCTTTAGCTGCTCAGGGGAAAGGGGACTCCTTGGTCTTTCTTGGTAACTCAGCAAATTCAAGTCTCCTATCAGCCACTGCAGGTAATAAGCTTATTTTCTTTAGTTTCCTTTTGAAAAATAAACCTCCTGCAAACTTTAGGAGTTAGGTGTCCCCTCACACACCCATGCAGATTTGGGATTCTCACACTCTGCTCCCTCTCTGGGATGTCTCTCTGCCCCAGCACCTCCACATGCACATAGGGGATTCCCTCTGCAGGTCTCTGTTCCTGCAGTATGAGCCTTTCCAGTCCAAACAGAGGACTTCTATCCACAGGTCCATGATCAGGCAGCTTCTTCTATCTCCCATTTAGCTTACCAACCCCTCTCCACTCTTTCCTGTCTCTGATTGCACAGCTCTGACCTGAGTGGGAATCAGCTTCTCCTGGGATGACTCAGGTTCTCCTCTGTCCTGTTGTCTACTCCTCAGCAAGCCTCAGCTCTTTTCCCTCTGCTGGGGGTGAGGAAGCTGAGTCTCTGACTCTCTTTCTAAGCTGGTGTTATTCTCCTCCAGCTTTTCTCCCCAATGCTTTTCCTCCCTCAGCTTTTTATGGCTCCATAGTAGCCAATCAGAGCCCAGGGTTTGCAATGGGGGCTCTGGTCATAGTTCAAATCCTCCAGTAAAAAGCATGCCTTGTGCAAAGCATACCCTCCATTTAGAAAAGCCATTGCACCCTCTGCAAATATTTTGCCACCTGTCTTGCAAAGTTCTTAGGTACAGCTCACCCACTGAGCTTGCAGCTGTTATATAGACATGGAGCCATTGATTACTACCCTCTGAACCTGGTGTTCCAGCCAGTTTTCTATCCATCTTACACGCCATTCATTCAGACCATATTTCCTTAGCTTGCCTACAAGAATGTTATGGGAGACCATATCAAAAGGCTTGCTAAAATCAAGGTATGCCACATCTACCAGTCTCCCCGCATCCACAGAATCAGTCACTTTATCACTGAAGGCAATCAGGTTGGTCAGGCATGACTTGCCCTTGGTGAATCCATGCTGACTGTTCCTATTCACCTTCTTCTCCCCCAAGTGCTTAGAAATGGATTCCTTGAGGACCTGCTCCATGATTTTTCCATGGACTGAGGTGAGGCTGACTGTCTGCAATTCCCTGGATCCTCCTTCTTCTCTTTCTTAAAGATGGGAACTATATTTGCCCTTTTCCAATTATTCAGGACCTCCCCTGATCATCATGAGTTTTCAGAGATGATGGCCAGTGGCTCTGCAATCACTTCAGCCAACTCCCTCAGCACCCTTGGGTGCATCCTGTCCATCCCCATGGACGTGTACATGTCCAGTTTTTCTAAATAATGCCTAACGTGTTCTTTCATCAGTGACGGTTGCTCACCTTCTCCTCAAACTGTGCTGCCTAGTGCAGTAGTTTGGAAGCTGACCTTGCCTGAGAAGGCCAAGGTGAAAAAGGCATTGAGTACTTCAGCCTTTTCCTCATCATCTATTACTAGGTTGCCTCCCCCATTCAATAAGGGACCCACATTTTCTCTGATCTTTGTCTTGTTCCTAACATATTTATAGAAACCCTTCTCATTATCCTTCACATCCCTTGCTAACTGCAACTCCAATGGTGCTTTGGTCTTCCTGACTTCATCTGTGCATGCAAGAGCAATATTCTTATATTCTTCCCTGTTGTTTGTCCAAGTTTCAACTTTTTGTAAGCTTCCTTTTTGTGTTTAAGCTCATTGAAGAGTTCTCTACTAAGCCAAGCTGGTCGCTTGTCACATTTACTATTCTTCCTGCACATCAGGATGGTTTGTTCCTGTACCCTAAGTAAGGTTTCTGTAAAATACAGCCAGCTGTCCTGGACTCCTTTTCCCCTCAGACTTGATTCCCGGGGCATCCTGCTGGTCAGTTCCCTGAGAGAGTCAAAGTCCACTTTTCTGAAGTCCAGGGTCCTTACTCTGCTGCTCTCCATCCTTCCTTTCCTCAGGATCTTGAACTCAATCATTTCATGGTCAGTGCTGCCCAACTTGTCATCCACTTCTCCATCCCCCACCAATTCTTCCCTGTTTGTGAGCAGCAGGTCAAGAAGAGCATGCCCTCTAGTTGGTCTTCAACACTTTCACCGGGAAGTTGTCCCCCACATTCTGTGATCTGGAAACTTCTGCTAGTTGTCTGAAGAAAACCTCATCTACCTCATCTTCCTGGTCTGGTGGCCTATAGCACTCACCCACCACAACATTACCCTTGTTGCTCTCCCCTCTAATCTTAACCTAGATACTTTCAAAAGGCCTATCTCCAGTTTCATATTGGAGTCCTGAATAGTCATGCAGATCTTTTACATAAAGTGCAACTCCTCTTCCTCTTCTTCCCTACCTGTCCTTCCTGAACAGTTTGTACCCATCCATGACAATAATCCAGTCATGAAAGCTATACCACCAAGACTCAGTCTTGTCTAATAGATTGTAATCTTTATGGCAAGGACTTTCTTTCCCAATTGTGACATCTCAGTTGCCTATGACAACTGCCAATCCCTGAATCTGGATGCACTAACATATTTTCAATATTGTTATGTGAATGTGTCGCATCAAGGACTTAAAGATGTTTGGTTTGTCCAGGTGACAACAGAAAAGAAAGACAAATAGAGCAAAGAAGAATAACTGGGGGTAATGAGATGAAGCAGAACAAAGGGAAATGTAAACAATATAACAAGAAATGCTTGCCAGAGGTGAAAGCTGTTGAACTGTGGAACAGAATTCTTGATAGAAAAGAATGGCAGGATCCATTGTTTGTGATACTATATTGTACTGAAGAAAATTAAGTAGGTTTTAGTTCTCCACAGACAATGGACTAGAACACGAATAATGGATGCTTCTGGGAATCTGGGGCAAAATACAGATCCTGGGTAAAGGAAGAGAATGTTGTGCTGGAAGTAGTGAGGGAAAACATAGCCATTTATTTAGTTGTTGAGATTTACCAGCTGAAAGGGAACTTTCAAAGACAGGCAAGTTTAAGTCTCCTATCACAGTTGATTGAATGTGGAGATGGAAACTTGTAACTAAATATGATGCCCCAAAGCAAGCAGGAACAAGTCTTATGGGCAGCCTCCGTGTGTGGGGAAGGTGGCAGATCAGGAAGGGGTCAGGCAGCACAGCAGCAGACAGAGCAGAAAGCATAAGGCAGAGCAGGAAATGAGGCAGGGAGAACAGGATAGCCAGGAAACAGAAAGCAGAGCAGCAGATCGGGGAGAGGAAGAGGATCAGAATGACACTTAGGGATGGGGCATGCCTTCCCAAACGGTTGCCCTTTCTTTCATAGGTGATATGTAGGGAGGACACAGGAGGCACATGAGCCTCCCAGCAGGGCTGCTGCTGCCGCCACTGGCAGTATCTGTGGGTGCTCACCAGCTCCATCCCTGCTGCCAACACCGTTGGCAGTATATGTGGGCCCCCCACCAGACTAAAGAGGCATCAATTGCCTATGCTTCCTGCCTACTGCCCTAATTCATCAGGAGCAGGCCTTGGGCTTAAGAGACCTAGGGTTAAATCCTATTTTACTTTTTGCCCCTAAATACAGCTCCATAGCTGCAGTTTCTGGCACTTATACACAGTTTGTGATTCAGCTCTGGACATGCAAATGTACAGTCATTGAGCATGCTTAATATGCCTGTACTTTGACTGATGAACCAAGCAATGGCTCGGGTATACATATAAGGCCAAGCAAGTTCTGAACTTGTATTTGGGCTAAATCCGTTAACAGTGGAGCTGGGTACTGAGGAAGAACAAGGTGGGGGTCCTATATTTTAACCCAACAGCCTAGCAGTTAGGTCCCTTGTTCCCAAAGAGAAATAAATATTCCCAGTGCTGTTCCATCCATTTTATCCAATGGATATTAAATGTAAGGTGCAGCGGCTCTGCTTTAAAAAGAGGACTGGAGAGGGATAATCTGTGGCCTGGTGGTTAGAGCAGTCAGTATGGAAGTAAGAGATGCAGGTATTTAGACTAATTATTGTTAGAAAAGTAATGGTTACCTTGTTGTGCAATCACATCTGTATCAGTAACCACTAACAACCGAGTTAAACACACATCACCTAACACAGTTTTGGAGTGCTGGTTTGGCATTTACTAACTGCGCTGGGGGACCTAAAAAAAGGCTGTGTTTTCTAGACTTCTCATTTATATACATCAAATTATTTGCTACATTTAGACACACTTGTTTCTTATGGAGTGGCGGGATAGAAGTCTCATGAGAAGTGACTTACATGGGAAGCCTCCTAAAGTAGCGTTTCTGCTGGAGCACTTTGAAGCAGCATCAAAAGATGTAGCAAGGTTGATTTAAGTAGCAGAAAATAGCTGTGAATAAGCACTTCACAGACTTGTGAAGCTGGAGAGTAGGTCTCATCTGCTTTCTTCTAGAGCTCTTACAACTTTAATGAAAGTATGTTTCTTGAAGAAAAAGAAAAAAAAAATCCTTCTTACTCTCTAGTTACCTTCCCATCACACCTGTCCATCAAAATATGTATATGGTTCCATATAGCACAGCATCTGATCAACTCTCAAACATTAACAAACTTATCCCCACATTTTCTCTGAGAGGGAGGAAATGGGATAACCTCATTGTGAGAGAAATGACATACCTGAGGTTGCACAAGAAATCTTGGCAGAACCAAAAAGATGCCCATGACAGCTTAATCCAGTTCCTTTATCATAAGACCACCCTTTCTCTTTCTCCTTTTGGCCTACGCCATAAGTTTGATGATAAAATACATGATAAAATAGTTCTCTTTTGTCCCTGATGTCACCAGATATAACTGATTTGTAAGCTGGTAGCATCCCCTGCCAGCTGGTCCTGTGAGCCACAGATGCACTTTCCAAGTTCAAAATAGGCCCTTTATTCAAAGCCTTCCCCGGGAAAGGAAGTCAAACAAACGCAAAACATAGCATTTTCCCTTGAGGCTAACAAACAAAACAGTGCCTTTCCTCTCTATAGGCTGGAAAATAAACCAGCGCTTTCCTCCTTTCAAGCTTTCTAACTGCCATAGATTTCTTCATCTCTCTTCTCTCTTTCACCTCACCTCTTTTTAATGGTTCCAACTGGGGATCAACCCAGTGGCCTAATCCTCCACCTGTATACACCTCATCAGCAAACATGGCTATTGGCAACCTTGTAGATTCTTAAAAGATTTATACCATCTCACAAACCCCATCACAAAAATAGATGTATTGAGTTAGAAGACAACATTTTAACACAGCCACTTAACAGAGCCCATGCCACAGCTTGCGTTGCAAAGAGTGTGTTGAATACTTACTGGGTATTAAAAATTTAGTAGAAAACGTGCAAAACTTTCATCCAAAAACCTCCTTCAGGATACAAACCAATATGCAAAATGCAGGTCTGTGAAAATGCAAATGTGGGGCAGTGAGGATAAAAGGCAATGGGAGACAATAGGTGTGAGACAGGTAGTTGTGGGGGGAGGGCAAGGGGAAACGTTGACCTGGTGACAGAATGTAGCTGGTCAAATGGAGAGAGGTTACACGGGGGTTTTCAGAAGGCAGGAAGCTTATAATATGCCATAAATCTAATGTCTATATTTAGTACATGATTTTTAGTATCCAGTGTATTTATGAAGTGGAGTTCATAGGCTCATCTGTGAAAGGTGTTTTGAAAATTCCATTTGTTAATTAGAACTGAGAGATTGAAGAGAGAGTGATTGTCTTGTGACAAGTGTGCACTCACAGGGAATTGGGTATTTTTGTCTTTGATAGATTTTGGTTGGTTTCTCCTACATATTTTCCATTCAGTGCAACGGATGAGATAGATTACATTTCTGGAGGTGAAAGTGTAAGATCTAGGAATGGCAATGGTTCTGTTGTTGGGTGCAGTTATTGTGGGAGTTTCATATATTCATAGATTGTGAGGCCGGAAGGGACCTCAGAAGATCATCAGGTCCAGCCCCCTGCACCAAGCTGGAAAGACAACTGGGGTCAAGTGACCCCAGCAAGGTGACCGTCCAGTCTCCTCTTGAAGATTTTCAAGGTAGGTGATTGCACCTCTTCTGTAGGGAGCTTATTCCACAGTCTGGACAACCTATGAAGAAGTTTTTCCTAATGTTGAGTCTGAAACTATCTTCCAGGAGTTTGTGGCCATTACTCCTGGTTTTCACCAAGTCCCCTTTCAGCCTTTTTTTTTTTCAGGCTGAAGAGTCGCAGATGCCTCAGCCTTTCCTTGTATTGCTTGCCCATGTCCTTGTTCAAGTGTGGTACCCAGAACTGGACACGGTACTCCAGCTGCAATCTCACCAGTGCTGACTAGAGAGGAAGAACCACTTCTTTGGTTTTGCTGGAGATGCATCGATTGATGCATGCCAGTGTATTATTTGCCCTGCTGGCTACAGCACTGCACTGACAGCTCATAGTCATACTGTGATCTATTATTATTCCCAGGTCCCTTTCATTCATGGTGCTGGGCAGTTTGGCACTGCCAAGCCTGTAGGTGTCCA
Organism: Crocodylus porosus; assembly: GCF_001723895.1. NCBI lineage: Eukaryota > Metazoa > Chordata > Crocodylia > Crocodylidae > Crocodylus > Crocodylus porosus. Next base: position 8,998,825 of record NW_017728948.1, on the reverse strand, counting down.
GGGAATTGTTTGTTCCCAAGTGGAGCACTTTACATTTCTTGATGTTGAACTTCATCTGGTTCTGATCCACCCAACTTGCTAGCCTCTCTAGGTCCACCTGTATCTGCAGCCTATCTTCAAGTGTGACCACACTTCCCCATAATTTGGTTCCATCCGCAAACTTGGCCAGTGGGATCTTCATCGCCACATCCAGATCATTAATAAAGATGTTGAAAAGTACTGGACCAAGCACTGATCCCTGTGGGACACCATTGGCCACTTCTCATCAGGATGACACAGATCCATTCTTTAAGGCTCTCTGGGTCCTATCCCGCAGCCAGCTTCCCACTCACCTGATTATTTCAGAGTCAAGCTCACAATTCTCCAATTTTGTCACGAGGACATTGTGAGATACCAGATCAAAGGCTTTTTGGAAGTCAAGGTATATAATGTCGACCTCCTTGCTCTTGTCCAGGTGGCAAGTTACCTGGTTATCAAAGGAGATGAGATTGGGAAGGCAAAACCTGCCTACAATGAAACTATGCTGGTTGTCATCCAGAATCCTACCTTCTGCAAGCTTATCACAGACAGACTCCTGATGAACTTTTCTAGGATTTTCTTTAGGATGGAAGTTAGACTGATAGGCATATACTTACCCAGGTCCTCTGTCCTGCCCTTCTTGTGGATGGCCACAACATTGGCCTTCTTCCAGTCCTCAGGGACCTCTCCAGAATGCCAAGAGTTTTGGAAGAGTTTCACTGGGGTTTCTGCGATGCCTTCAGCCAGCTCCTTCAGCACTCTTGGATGAAGTTCATCTGGTCCGGCTAACTTGCATATGTTTATTTTTTTTTAATTGATCACACATCAATTTTATGACAATAGTTGGAAGGTGGTCATTCCTCCCCTGCTCATTCTGTATCCTACCTGGCATGATTTTCCCCCTGGCTTGGTGAAATACTGAAGCAAAGTAGTCATTCAGGAGTTTGGTTTTCTCCTGAGTGCTGGTAACAAGCTGTCCTGAGTTGTTGAGCAATGGTCCCACACTCCCATTTGTTTTTCTCCTGTTCCCAATGTACCTAAAGAAGTATTTCTTGCTGCCCTTCATTTCCATTGCTAATTTGAGTTCAGTCACCACTTTAGCATTTTGGATCTGTTCCCTACAAGTGTGGGCCATCATTGTATAGTCTTCCTTGGGGCCTGCCCTGAGCTTCCATTTTTTCTAAGACTCTTTCTTCTTTCTTAAGAGGACCATGATTTCTCTGTTTAGCCAAGAGGGCTTTCCAGCCCTTCTGTTTTCCTTTCCTCCACGTAGGAATGGACTTCCTTTGTGCTTCAAGGATTGGGTCCTTAATGAATGAACATTCTTCATATACCCCTGAAACATGGAAAAGGCCAAATTTCAGCTGATTTTGGTTTTTAAACTTCATTGCAGAACAACAAGGAAGGTTTTTTTGCCTCCCTGCCTGCCATCTGACACCTCCAGGAAAGGCATTCTACGTGATCAACACATCAAGGAGCTACTCAACACAGCTCAAAAAGACACTCTTATGAACCCAGAGGAACATGCATCCATCTTCAGCTGCCTCTGTGCAAAAATGAAGTTTATTTCCTACCTATGGGGACTTTTTACCATCTTGTACCATCTACAGTTTCCCAGAGCCTGATGAAGGTATTTTGATCCTGAAAGCTTGCAGAAAAGGGCAGTTTTCTTGCCATTTTCCAGTTGGTCTAATAAAAGGTATCATTTTGGAATCAAGAGTTCTAGTTTTTTGTATGCATGCTTTATACACACATTTCACCTTTTGTCCCTAGTCCTGCAGCATTTCCCCTACTAGTGACCTGAGCTTGTTGAAATTTGCATTTTTGAAGTTCAAGATTTCAGCCCTGCTATCAGTTTTATCTGTCTTGCAATGGACAATGAACATGATGGGTTCATAGTCACTGTCACCCAGACTGCCCTCTATATTTAAGTAGGTCACCAGGTTGTCTCCTTTGGCCAGGACCAAATCCAGCAGAGCATCACCTCTGGATGTCCCATGCACCTCCTGAGTCAGGAAGAGCTCCTCGATGCAGGTCAGGAAGGAACGTGACTGATTTGACCTGGCTGAGTGTTCCTCCCAGGAGATGTCTGGATAATTGAAGTCACCCATGAAGACCATGTCTCATGTACACATGGCCTCTGTCAGTTCTCAGGAGAACTCTAGATTGAGTTCCTCCCCCTGGCTTGGTGGTCAAAGGGTTTCAAGCCGTTCTCCTTTGGAGCCAATGTCAGCCACCAAGGAAGTGTACTGCTCTTTCATGTAGAGAGCAACACTTCCACCTTTCTTCCCTACCCACTCCCTTCTATGCATGACATAGCCCTCTATGGCTATGATCCCATTATGTGAGGAGTCCCACCAGTTCTCTGTGATCCCTACTAGATCGTACTATCTACTGGAGACCAGGAGGGTTAGCTCCTCCTGTCTGTTCCCCTTACTTCTGGCATTAGTGTACAGACACCTGAGCCCTCGGCTTCCTGTCACACTGAAATAAAACTGCTCCCTCAGCTCTTGCAAGAGTGGCTTTCATACTGTCCCTGTCTATGGAGCTTGTTTGTATGTTGGTCCCCAGGGAAATGTTTCCCCAACCCCCAGCACTCTTAATTTAAAGCCATATCTAGAAGATCAGCCATCCTGGCTGAGAACAGGGACTTACCTCTCCACATGAGGTGGGTGCTATCTTTTCCCAGGAGTCCTCTCTCCTTGAAGTGCAAGTTGAGGAAACCGAAGCCCTCTCAATGACACCACCATCAGAGTTGTCAGTTGACTTCCTAATTACTCCTGGACATATCATTTGTTCCAGGATGAGGAGCAGGGGGAAGTAGTCAGAGGTCTGGGGTGTTGGATGTGTGTTGACAGGTTTTACATTTCTTATTCTGGCTAAATAGACATTGGATTTATGGTGCATTATAACCTGCCTGCCATCTGATCACTCCAGCTTCCCTTTCTGCATTTTATCAGCTACATTCTATTGCCAGGTCTACATTCCCCCTTCCCTCCCAACTACCTGCCTCATACCTATTGTCTCCCATAGCCTCTGATCCTCATTGCCACGCATTCGTATTTTCACAGACTTGCATTTTGCATTTTGGTTTCCTTTCCATCCAAGAGAACACAAAATAATAGCAGACTTTCCCTGTGCCTAAAGAAGGGAAACCAAACAACCCAAACAACCTTGTCTGCCTGTGTCCTTAGACCAACATAGCTACAACCAACACCCCCGATACTAACTTAATGCATTGTAATTACTACTCATTAATGCACGTGTAGACATGCCCATGGATTTCCAAACTTCTCAAGAACATATGAACTCCCTTCCAGAAAAAACATCTGGCCCCTTCAAGGTTGCATCTCAGAAGCCAGATGTAACTCCATAGTTTTGAGTATTTCACTTTAATGTAAAGCTTGTATGATGCTTAAACTCTAAAAGAGCCTAAGACTACATGGGTCAGAAGCACAAACCAGAATGAACATTTTTATGTTTTCCTCTCATGTACAAAGAACAAATCACGTATTTCTGTGCAAACCATTTTGATTTCAGACGCATGAAAACAAAAGAAAGAAAAATATAATATGTCTATGTGTGTGTGAGGGATAGCGAGAACACAGTGACTCAGTGTAACAATTTGCAGTACAACATAAAAATAGAAGTTGATTCACAGCTGACCTTTCAGGAAACGGGGAAACTCATCTACATTTAAAAGGTGCAGTGCACTAAGAACATAATGACAGCATCTTCATTTTGTTACCCAGTTTCCTGCTCTGGGATTAAGATAATGGAAGGTCCCTGGTAATTCTGCCAAACAGAAGCTTCCCACTCGCATAGCTGTGATAATGCAGGTAGCTTATTAAATTACTCTAAAACTGAGTGGTTTTTCTTTTTCCTCAGAAAATTTTGTACATCTTTCGGAAGGCCTCCCTTGGGACAGTCCTATGTTTCATACACATTTCTTTTTCTTTTTGGAATCAACTCATTAAACTTCCAGGTTAATACTGAAGTGGCAGAAGGGAAGTTGTAGTTAAAGCATTGCACGGGTACTGAAGACACTTGGATTTTATCTCTGTCACTGGCTTGCTGAATATATAACTTTTCACTTCTCAGTGCCTCAGTTCCCTATATGTTAACCAGAGTTAATAGGGCTGTTGGCTGTGTTGGTCTAAGGACATAGGCAGACAAGATTCTTTGGGGAAATGTGATCTCTTTTATTAGACCACCTAAATAGTTGGGAAAAAAATGTTCTTTGCAAGCTTTCAGGTACAAACACCTTTCTTCAGGCATGAGGAGAGTTCATTGTATCTTATGTGCTGTCCAGTTGGCCTAATAAAAGATATCACATTTACTCAAAGAACCTTGTCTCCCAACTAGGATTAATGCTACTTATCTTCCTGAGGATGGCTTTCTTTCCTCTACTTATTTATTTATTTTTGGAATAAAGAGCTTTAGAGTAGATTCACCAAGGACTTTAGACATTATATTATAATGCCTCACCTTTAGGTGCCTCATTATCAAATGGAGTCCTTATCCCCATGTTAAGTGACCAGGCTGTGTATAGAAGACATGGGGTTAAGTAAGTGCTTAAGGATGCAGTTCACGAAAGCCAACAACCTTATCACAGACCTGCCTAAACTAGCCTGTAGGAAATGCTTAAGTTTTACCCTTTTCACAAATTCAGGTGTCTCTCTCTATTGTAATTAACCTTCCTCTGGAGTTAGTTATTAAAGCTGACTTATTCCCCCAAGGTACAGCAAAGAGAAGCAACCTTCTTCCCATAGTTGTTAGGGACTCACTTTGGATGAGGAAGAGTAGGCTTAACTCCACCTCTGAGGGGACCTGAAGTCCTCTCTAACACACTTGTTCCTTAACCTGGCTATGGGTTTAATCCATTGTTTTTCTCCCTCCTGCGTCGTAGTCCAACAAATATATTCATGCAGAATAATGCAGTTTTCACAGCAGAAACTGAGGAGATTCCTAGGACCACTCATCCAAGAAGTTTCAGCATTTTCCAGGGAGGTGAGAAATCTGAGTTCAAGCCCCTGTTTCATTTCAGGTAGAAAAGGGATTTGAACCCAGTTCTCTCTCAGATTAGGGCAGTTCTATAATCACTGGATAAATACCTTTTCTACCTCCCATGATGTTTTGTAGTGGGGTTGGTTGCACTCAAAGGCTGCATCCAGATGAGTCTGCGATGCCACATGCCACGCATTCAGCTGTTCTCTGCACTGCAAGGGAGCAATGTGGGAGGTTTTTTGACCCCGGGAAATTCAGAAGTAAAAAAAAAACCCCAAAAAGGGGGGGGGGGGGCAATGCACATGGGGACAGTGCATACTGCTCAAAACTGGAGCCTGGCCAGCCAGAGACACATTCCAGCTGCCAGCCAGGCTCTGAGTGGCAGGATCACTGCTGTTGCAGCCCCAGGAGGCCCCCAGGTAAGGCTGCTAGGGGCAGGCCTTCCCTACCTCACCCCAGGTTATCTGCCACATACCAGAGGGCACATGGCACAGTCATTTCTTGGGTACAACTAGCGGTGGCACAAAGTGTGCCACTGCTAGTTGTCCCCAGGGAACCAAACTCCCATGCTAGTGTGGATGCATCCAAAGTATGCCTATTATGGCAATACGCTGAAAGAGCATGGGTGGATTGTAGAAGAATACCTAGTTTGTGAAGCCCACAGACATTTAAGAAGGAGTCAGACTCCAAGCAATTCAGCTCTGTCAGCATGTAACCATTTCTCTGCGAGCCCCGTGGCTGACATTTATGGGTCCTTAGTAGTGGAAATGTAGGTGTTTACAGAATGCACGTCATCTGAGGTGTCCCAGCTTCTTACTGAATAGTATCCTCTTTGGAGTATAGTATTATGCAAGGCCAGGCAGACTGTGTTCATCTTCTAACACAGTCTTCACTAACTGGTTTCTGTTGGAAAGACTGCCCCTCTTGCAGCTGTTTCTAAGTTACAATGAGTACTTTGAGTAATAAAATAAAAAAAACCATATAATTCTAATGAAATGATGCATAGCATATGAAATGTCTTTGAAATGAAGAACAATGATAATGGTTCTTAAAAAGTAGTTACTTAAGTTCCTTGCATTTTCTTAGCACTGGGCATAACTAAGGGTTCAGTGAATTGCAGCAAAAAGAAGTAACCAAGAAAAGCCTGTGAGGCATGAATGGTGGTAAATTCATTCATCCCAAATGCAGTGTTACATATAAGGCCAAAAGTGTCAAAGCACAAGGTGTGCATTAGCATGCCATTATTTTTGTTCTTTGTGCCAACTCTCTTCTAACAATTGTATGATTCCAGCAGAGAACACTTTTTTAAAAAAAAACTATATATATTTATGTATTAATAAGGGACAATGCTCTTTTTTTCAGCATTGTGACTTATGCTGTTTTTATTGTCCTGATGGAGAGACCTGTAAAAATGTGCTGGTGTTTCCAGACCTGTAAAATATATCCATAATTGTGTGTGCGTCTGTACCTGTGTATCCATATATTTGAGAACAGGACTTGGCAAATATCCATCAACAGCCATGTGTGTTTGTGTGTATATATACACAGAGACAAGGATTTCTTAGGGTGATATCCCTTATTGGACCAACTGCATAGTTAGGATAGAGTTAGACAAACTTTCAAATGCAAGACTGTAGTTGGTCCAATAAAAAACGTAACCCTAAGAAATCCTTGCCTCCATGTATACATATAAAAACACACATGATTGCAGATAGATAAACAATTACCTTAATCTTCCAAGATGCTGTTATTCAGTGCCAAGTCCTGCCCTCAGATATATGGATACACAGATGCAGGTGCACATAGACACACACGCACACACACACAATTTGGTGTATATTTTACAGGTCTTCATTAGATCATATGATGCATATCATATCATATCTTGCATTTGAAAGTTTGTCTAACTTTATTCCAACTATCCATTTTGTTCAATAAAAGATAACAACCAAAGAAATCCTTGCCTCTTGCATAACTCCTGGACCATCAAAGCTTCATAGCTACAACAGCTCTCTAACTCTACTATGCACACAAACACACATATACACATATATGTATATATGTGTATACATATCCAAATACATATGTGACATTCAATCCACATTTACCACCTCCTGTGGTAGCTCTAACTCCACAGGTTATAGAAGAGACTGTGCGGGACTCACCATTTCTTCTGCTGAAGTCGGACCATTGTGCAAGCACAAATTCTGCAGTCAGAAAGAGAGTAATCATAGCTACTGAACCAGAACCCTCTGAAGAACTCATTAGAGTTCAGGGTCTAATCTGCCAGGGCTGCTATTTTGTTCTTGCCAGTTTTATTGTTAAGAAAATTGATGGTGAAATGTTGAAATGTTTTGTCTTATACAAGATAATTTTCCCTGCTTGTTTTGTTAGTGGCACACATTTTATCCATAGTTTCATAGTTTCATAGTTTCTAGGGTCAGAAGGGACCTGAGTAGATCATCTACTCCGACCCCCTGCCATGGCGGGAAAGAGTACTGGGGTCAAATGACCCCAGCAAGATGTTCATCCAGCCTCCTCTTAAAGACCCCCAGGGTAGGAGCCTGCACCAGTTCTCTTGGAAGTTGGTTCCAGATCCTAGCCACCCTGACAGTGAAGTCACGCCTCCTAATGTCTAGTCTGAATCTCCCCTCTGCCAGCTTGTGACTGTTATTCCTGGTCACTCCTGGCGGTGCTCGGAGGAACAGGGACT
>NW_017728948.1:8983054-8990987 GCF_001723895.1 Crocodylus porosus | reverse complement strand
GAGCAACTGCAGTATAATCCTCCCTGGTGATGGCCCCTCCCTTCCATTGGGTGTACGCCTCTCTTTTAGTTAGCAGACATTCCCAGATGCTTTTGGTGAGCCATGGGGGCTTTTGCGCCTTCCTGCTCCCTTTGATCCATGTTGGGATTACCTCCCTTTGGGTTTGGAGGATAGTCTGCTTCAGGAGCGACCAGTCTCCTTGGACACCTGGCTCCCCTCCCCTCTGGGACCTCAGTGCTTCCCCGGCAATTCTTCTTATCTCATTGAAGTCCGCCCTCCTGAAATCTAGGGTTGCTGCTTTGCTATAGGCCTTTGCCAGCTTGTGCTGGATGGTGAATTCCAGCAGGAGATGATCACTGTCGCCCAGGTGGTCGAGCACCTGCAGCCCCCTCATCAGGTTGTCTCCTGCCAGGTCCAATAAGGTGTCTCCTCTGGTGGGGCTGTGCACCTCCTGGGTTAGATGGAGGTCATGCATTCTGGCTAGGAACTTACGTGAGCAGTCAGACCTGGCTGACTGCTCTTCCCAGCCGATGTCCGGAAAGTTCAGGTCCCCCATGACGACCACAGCCTTTGACTTCACTACCTCCGTGAGCTGACTTAAGAATTCCTGGTCGAGCTCTTTACGTTGGTTGGGAGGTCTGTAGAAGATCCCCACCATTAAGTCTCTTTCCCCTCAACTGCCTTGTATTCTAACCCAAAGCACTTCAGAGTGCCCCTTCTCTGGTTCTTTATTAATTGACGACGATGTGTATTCCTCCTTAATATAGACTGCCACGCCCGCACCTTTCCTTCCTATCCTGTCCCTCCTGTACAGCCTATAGCCCTTGACATTCACCGCCCAGTCATGTGTTGAGTCCCACCATGTTTCAGTGATCCCCACTATGTCCATGTTGATGTCAGCTAGCAGGAGGATAAGTTCCTCCTGCTTGTTTCCCATACTACGAGTGTTTGTGTAGAGGCATTTGAGGCCTCCTGTAGATGTGTGCACTGGCCCCCTACTTTCAGCATTACCCTGGCTCCTGTCACTTACCTGTGTATATGTTCTGCTCGTCGGTCTAGGCTGGGCTGTACTTGTGGGTGTTGCTTGGTTTGGCAGTCCAATGTTTCCTCCACCCTTGTCTTCCCCTTCCCCCAGCAGAACTTAAATCACGATGGCACCAATCTGCTTCCTGACCTATTCTTTTAAGGCACTGGCAGACATCCCTGAAAAAACGAACATTATACCACCTACAGCTGTATCCAGATGAGCAAGCACATGCCTTTTGTGCTGTCTCAAAGCTGTTTGAGATGCCGCAAGAGGCACGATGGGAATGAAAAAATGTTCTCCGTGCTGCAGATTTGCAGCGCAGACTCTAATTTTGATACCAGGAAAGCCCAGTATAAAAAAAAAAAACTAATAAAGAGCAGCAGAGGGCACTCTCTTGGAGGGTGCTGTGAAGCAGATAGAGGCTGGGTCCTCCAAAGAGATGCTCTAGATCATCTCTATAGCTGCCATGTGTCCCTGTTGCTCCAGCACACTGCCTCAGACTGGTGGCTGCACATTGGCCCTGGCCCGTACACCATCGGGCAGAACCGGGCTGTCCCCTGCTGTCACTTGTTTTCCTGGCACTGCAGGCAGAAGCTATGCACCCTCGGGCTGGGCCACATCTTGCCTGCATGGAGCCAGACTGACCTGACGGTGCATGGGGCACATGAAGCCAGGACCCAGCCTGGCCCAGCAGGTCACAGCCAGGCAGCAGCACCTACTGCCAGACTGCTGAAGTGGGTAGAGGGTGCACGGACCACTCTAGGTCAGGGCTGCTAGCAGTCCAGCTGGCACAAGGGGCTAGCATCTCTAGATACCAACTGGATGGGCCTCGGAAGCTCCTGTGGGCAAGTAGCCCTATGCTGCTCATGAGGGCAGGTTTCTATATGGCTGGGGCCAGCTCAGGTGCTGACCCCAGCATCTAGCCCCCGCTTAGCTTTAGATCTGGGAGGAGTCTGGCCAGGTCAGTTAGCCCCAAGTGGCACAATTTGCCCCACACCAAAGTACATATTCAGGCACGTGTGCTGAGGCACAAATCTCTGGCACAAATTTGTGCCAAGGCTATTTGAGCTTTAGCAAGTACACACGCTGGCATATACGGGCACACCCTACCTGACCAAAGACTCAATTATTGTTTGGGGGTTTTTTAAGTGTAATTGCCCGAATGTTACCCACCACTGACTTCCTTCAGAAAAGCCTCTTGCTGGTCCAAGTGCAGCTGGTATCTTCCTCTGGTGCATTAAGAACCCAGTGTTAAATTATGTGCCCTGCCTGGCTTGACAGAAGCTAATTTTGCATAGAATGAAAATAATTCAGCTGCAAGTTTTATTGTTACTGCACAAAAGTCACAGCATAGAGTCCTGATGATGATTTCCAGCTAAATTGTGTCTTTGTGGTACCAGTGAAATTACTTGAGTGGTTTCATTTTTCCTAATGGCACTTTTCAAATGTCTTGGAATCTCTTACTCAGTGTGTTTGTGGCATTCAGGCTGTTATTTCTGTTTCTTCCAGTATCATGCATAGGGCAGTCAGTGAAGAGGAAAAAAAAACAACAACTGGAGAGTTAAAAACACTGGTAAAATAAGGGAACATTGAGAAAAGAGGTAAATGCATTATTTTGGGGTCAGGGCTGGGAAGAACGGTCACAGGAAGGGGTCGGGATGGCTTGATGGAGTCAAGCATAGTTTGGAGTTAGGAGCTTTTAACAGTTCAGAGTTAAAAGTTTCTAGAGAGCCTGGGAAGGAAAGGACAGAGAATATTCTTTATTAAGAATGCAGGAGGCCTTGGGAAGTGCAGGGATTAATTTATTGGTATGAGTGATATATATTCCTTTTTTTAAAAAAAAAAGAGATAGCAACATCCATTCAGGCACCTATATGGCTGTCATCTTCTTAACAAGCAAATGACTCTCTCAGTCACATAGGACAGAATTAACCCACTGCACAGGTAGAATTGAGGACAAGGATCAGATGCAGTTTAGCCTTTTAGATGCCTTCAGTGTAGGTGTTAGCAGACAAAATGTGGCTGTCTGACCCCAGGAGGATGATTAAAAAAAACAAGTTGAGTGATCTAAACTCATTGTCCAGTCAGTGGGACTCAGGTGTTACAGAGGGAAGATTTAAAAACCTAAGGTGCTGAGTAGGGAGTTATTTTTAGGTTGTCAATAAAAAATACAAAGTCAAGAGGTTATCTGAACTCCAACCCTTTTGTGCAGTTTCGGGTCTGGACTTAACGGCTGCATACCACATAGCTCTGTCTACTCAGGATCTGAAATGCCAATTCCTCATATGAAGATATGTACCTAGCTGGGCAGGACTCACACCTGGTGAGGTGCCAGAAGAGAGGTGCTGGTGCTCGTGCCCACCTTCTGCATAAAAAAAACCAGTTGTTAAAGCAGTCATCAGGCCCTTCAGGCCCTCCTCAGCCTGAGGGAGACATGCTCTGCCTTTCCTTTGGAAATGGGAAAACTCTAGGAGACAGGTAGGGTGTAGCAATCAGAATAGAATTTAGGTTAAAGTGTGTGACCGAGATAGGAACTGACCCCCACCCCTGAGTCCCAATCAGGATCCTGCACCAGCTTTCTTTCCCACCCCTTTTTTCTATACTTAATTATTGCTTTTGTTATTAAATTCCCTCCCCTAGTACATGAATTCCTATTCAACCTTAATTCCCTTTCCCTTGGACCATCATCTTGCTATCCATCTTCCCAGTTTTGGAGTTGGATTTGGATCCCAGCTGACTTTATAGTAGACATTAGCACCTGCCTTTCGAATTAATTTGAGTTGGGAAGTCTGAAATGAATCTGCTTTTACCTGTTTGCAGACCAGTGTGAAATACTATGCAGCATGTCCAACACTTGACTAAGATTTAATGCAGGGGTGGGCAAAATGCAGCCCACAGGCCAGATGTGGCCTGCCAGGCCATTTTATCCAGCTTGTGGGGGCCACTAAAAATTTTAGAAAATTAATATATATCTGCCCCTGACTGCCTGTCATGCAGCCCTCCGTGGCTTGCCAAAACTCAGTAAGCAGTCCTCTCTCCAAAATAATTGTCTGCCCCTGGTTAATTCCATGGCTCAGACATGTCTTGTCAGGGAGATGGAAGGGAGAAGATGGTCACCCAACTAACGGGACTGTTGATGTGGTCCAGTGTTGGTACCAAAATATTGGAAGTAGTGAAGTTCTCCACTTCAAGCCTCTTGCCTTTTCCCCCAAACTTCAAGCACTCCTCTTTCAATCCCCTTTTTCTTTAAGTAATTACTTCTTTTCCACTACTGGTAACTGCAACTTGTGCTAATGGCTGAGGATCTTATGCCTCTCCCTTTCCCTCTGTGACTCAGTATTATTAATAACTAGGATATTTTTGGTTTTCACTCATCAAGCATGTACCAAATAAGCTGGCTGCCTTTCAGCCTTGCCAATCAATTCTTTAGTTATGTTTATTAGGGCAGGATGCCTGGTCCTTTTTGTTGTTTCTTTGTGGTCACTCTGTTGCTATTGAATTCTGAATCTGCAGCTTTTATATATATAAAAAAATCTCTTTTTTGGTGGGATGTGGGAGTGGGGGACTTTCATTTTTATAAACAATTCTTTAGAGATATCAGTGGGATTTCTATGGCTGAAGCACCAAGAGCAATAAATGTGCTCCATATGGTGTCTGCCTTTTGACAGTGTGCTAGATGGATGGGTGAGCCTTGGGACCATGGTGGCAATTTTCAGTGTGTTTTACAGTGGATTTCTTTTTATTCCAGGTTTTAAAGTCAGCACAGCATGAAAAAAGGATACACGTATGCATCTGAAGACAGACAGAAAAGGCAGGAGAGGGGAAAAACAGACAATAAATCCAGCTAAGATGTGTAATTTCATCTCTGATAACTTTGAGTTATGTTTGGTGTGTGTGTGGGGGGGAGTGTTATATGCAAGGGAGTTTTGCAGCTAAATCCTTTTCTGTACTTTGAAACAATCTCTGATTCAATAGCTACATGAAGTTGTTTTTAAATCCCAGGGTCCATCTATTAGTACAGTTAAAAAATTGAGCTTGTAGAGCTTAAGCCATCTTTTTGTACAAGTTCATAATTAGGGAGATTCAGCTAAATATTATTATTATTACTATTACAACTCCGTAGGAGTTCTAGCAACATTTAAAAGAACCATACATAGCAAACATAGGCATAAACCACTTTCAAAATTAGGGACTAATCATTAATTAAGTTGCAAGCTATTTAGAGTACAGGTTATGGCCCAAATCCAGCTCCCCTTTAGGCAGGCAAGTACCACTAATGCAGCTAAAATTAACAAGGTAAGTGGCATTTCAGGCCTCTTACATAGCTTTTAGAATGATCCTGCTGCCACTGTACAACTCACCTGGGATAGACAGGAAACCCTGGATATGGGATGACTCCAATGGGCTCTTACTACTCTCTCTATCTCTCTTTAAATCCAGTAGGCGGAAGCACCATAAGAGGGGCCAGAATCCAGTGTAGCCTCCCTTTCAGGGCAGTAACCACCTCATTGAGCCCAAACCACTGCTCTCCTTCCAGTCTTACATATCTTTGTCTCTTGCACAGTGGACAAGCTTTACAAAGAGAGCTGCTGGGGGCTTTGGGCCAGGGCTATCCAAATAGCCCACAAGGAGTTAACCTGCAGCCCTCAGGATCGCACCTAGGCACCACTCCTGACACCGAGGCTGCTGCAGATGGAGTCCCTGAGCTCCCCTCCCTCCTCCAGCTTCAGGTTCTTGCTTCTCCCTCTGATACCCCCATGCAGTAGGAGTGTAGCAGGCTGGCAGGCAAAGGCTTGCAGCAGACTGGACGTTCAAGGCTGGAAGAATCTGCAAGCTCGCAAGGGACAATAATCAACTGTAAGCAATCATGAGTGATTGCAGGCTGCCTAGGAGGACTGGACCAGCTACAGAGGATGATTATCTGGCCACAGAAAGCGAAAGGCTCCTAGGGAGACAAGCAGGGAGATGGCAAATGGTGGCAGAACTGAGCCAAGGATCCACCCAGGCTGTAAGGCTAGAGCTAGCAGCACCATGAGAGGGAACTCACACAGAGAGAGAAGGAAGACTGCACTGAAGTGCTGTGGGAGTAGCATGTAGCTGGAAGCACCTTTATCGGGGTCTGGGAAGAGACCTCTGGACTGTGTTTTGAGCAGTGGTTTATGTTGATTCCTGTGTGGAATTATGTTGAGTTAAGCAAATCCCTTGAACCTGCTGCAGGGATGTATCCCTATGTAATGCCTTGGCAGGGGGTACCAACAGTGTACTGGGGGACCCACATTGTGTGTGATGTGAGGGACTACACCCTGTGCAGGTGCATCTTGGGAAGTGTGTTGCATTTGGTTGCTCCGAAGCCAGAATGCATGGCTTTGGACAATGTTTAGATTATGTCCTGGCATTTACTAGTAAGAGGGAGATGTAGATTCAGACCTTTTCTTGGTAAGGAGTGGTGAGGCCAGGACACCTTCTCCATGGATAAAAGCCCTAAAACATGTTTTTGAGCTGAATGTTGGCTACTTGTCCCCATCTTTGTGCCTTATGTGGGGTGATGCACCTTCCTTGGGAGCAGGATCTGAAACCCATGCAAGTGCCCCAAATGCCATTTATGTAGCTAAAATCAGATATGTGAGTGCTATTTGGCCATCTAAAGATGGAGTTGGATTCTGGTCTTTGTTTTGATGCATATTTGTATAGGGGCTAGTCCAGCAGAGTCCCAATCATTACTGGGGTCTTGGAGGAATAATTGTAATGCAAATACGTCATAAAGACAATAGGGGAATTGAATCTATCCCTAGCACCTATTAAAATCAAAAGGTTGGGAGTGGTGATTGATTTAACTGGATTTATACCAAGAATGAGTTTGGCTCAAGGATTACACCTGTGACTCACAGAGTGTATAGCTGGGAAAAGACCCATATGGTCACTTAGTCCATCCCACAACTCATTTCAACTGTAAAAAAAATTTTACTTCACGACACTTCTTCAGTGCTGTGTCCTGTCCAATTTTAAAATATGCAAGTGATGTGGCTTTAATGACCTAACGTTTCATGGTCAGACCTCTATTCTTAAATCTCTCTCTCTCTCTCTCTATATATATATATATATATATATCAACCTAAATTAATCTCAGTGAATTCAGGACTAGATGTTCAGGCTTGCCTTTCCCAGATCCAGCTTTTTACTCCTTAGTTTCTCTTAATTCATCTGCAGTGCTCAGTAAACCTCACCAGAACCAGCACACAATGATAAGAAATGGTACCTCCAGAGAGGCCTGCATCAGTGAAATTCAATGGCAGGACGAGATGAAGAACAGAACAGGGGTGACTAAATTACTTTTCCTTTGGTGCTTTCCCACCTCTCTATTTTCTGCCCACTTTAATGGAGGGCATTAGAGGAAAAATTGAGGGGGATGTGTCCACTCTACTTCCTACCAAGAATTTCTTTTTCTAATTCCATTAAAGGATGAACAGAAGCAAAGAAGGGCTTCTTACTCTGGTTGCTGTTTTGCTTCATGAAGTATTGCTATGTTGGCTGCATGCCCACTGAACTAGACAGACAATTTTAGATACTGTGTGAGCAAATAAGATGAAGAAAGAAAACAGGTTTTAGACATTTAGACATTTAGACATTATGGCTGGAAGGGACCTCAGAAGATCATCTATTCCAGCCCCCTGTCCAGAAGGCAGGAAGTCAGCTGGGGTCACAGGACCCCAGCAAGATAAGCATCCAATTTGCTCTTGAAGGTGTTCAATGTAGGTGCTTGAACCACCTCCGATGGCAGACTGTTCCAGACCTGGGGGGCTCGGACAGTAAAGAAATTCTTCCTCATGTTCAGCCTGAAACGGTCTTGTAGTAGTTTGTGACCATTCAACCTCGTCATCCCTTGGGGCGCTCTGGTGAACAAATGTT
>NW_017728948.1:8965799-8982954 GCF_001723895.1 Crocodylus porosus | reverse complement strand
CTGTCAAGCTTCTCCACATCCTTTTTGAATTGTGGAGCCCAAAACTGGATGCAGTACTCCAGCTGCGGCCTCACCAAGGCTGAGTACAGAGGGAGAAGGACATCCTGGGATTTGCTTGAGAAGCATCTATGGATGCAAGTCAGCTTTTTGGTCGCTTTACTAGCTGCAGCATCACATTGCAGGTTCATGTTCATCTTGTGGTTAATGATGACCCCCAAGTATCTTTCTTCCATAGTGCTAGCTAGTGTAGCACTGCCAAGCCTATAAGGATGCTGCAGGGTTTTTTTCCCAAGGTGGAGACCTTTGCACTTTTTGGTGTTAAACACCATCAGGTTCTTGTCTGCCCATTTGCTGACTTTAAATGATCCTGTTGAATAAGACCTAGTGGGCCATTAGTTTTAAGAGGAACTTTGACTTGACTTGACCCAAATGAATGTGTGACATGAATGCCACATGCTCCCAGAGGCTGGTGGGGCATGGCAACTGCCGGCAGGCAGCAGTGGAGGTGTCAGCAGTGGGGATGTGGTGGCGGTGAGTGGGGAGCTCTTGCAGGCAGCTGTGGCAGTGTCGGTGGTGGGTGGTTAGCACTGACCATTGGTTGGCAACCACCCACAGATCCTGCCAGCAGCATCAGCGGTGGCCAGCAACGATTGGGGACTGCCTGCAGACGCCACCAGCAGTGTCGGCGGTGTGGGGGGGTAGGGTGGTGAGTGGCAACCACCCATAGGCACTGACAGCAGCATCAGCGGTGCTCTTTGCTGGGCATGCACTGCCAGTCTTAGAGGGTGCGCCTGCACCCCCTACACATCGCCACTGACTTGTGATATACTCAACCTGGATCTGTGTTTTGTAGCCTCCACCTTCTGTTTCTGTGCACATCTGCACGCCGATTCCAATTACTGTTAGTCTTGTAAATTACTTGGTAAGACTTGTTCCATTACTTCAAGAGGAAGGTGGCAGTTACTGTGTGAAACTTGCCGTGAACTTTATGAGCCTATGAAGAAGAGAAAAGGATTTTTAGCTATCTTGACTGGAACAACTGTGTACTTAGGAGAGCTGTTGGATAAGCTTTCAGGCATTAAGTGGCTTTCCTTGGGTCCTGAGGAAGGATACTTGATGCCTGCAAACTCCAACAGCTTTCCCAACTACCCAGTTGGTCAGTAAAAGATATCAGTAAAAATCTTTGCCTTTCATTCATTTCCTGGACCATCACGGTGATAGCAAAACTCCAAACCAACAGCATCATAAGCATGTAAAGTAAGCTTTGGATTTCCAGTATGACAGATTTGCAAATGTATGCTGATGTTTCAAAAACCATAATGATCGTGGAATAAGATTGCTTGAAAGAGTGAATAGCCTTTGAGTATCCCTCCTTTTAGTCTTCTGGATTTATGACTTCCTATTAGCAACTTTTCTGCCCAAAAGTAGTCAAGTGGCTCATACCCTCTGCTTTTATGGCCTATTTTATATTTCATGCTAAAAAAATCAATGTCAGAAGTGAGGTAGGTACAAAGGGGTCTGTGAAAAGTGAGAACTTGCTAAAGGTTACAGATGTACTGCCAACACCTGTTCATTTTATTGCAGCCATACATGACCAGGTCCACAGAGGCTCAATCTTAATGTTGTTAATAGTTCCAGCTAGTGAAGTAGCCATTCATATTGTCCTTCTGGCTGGCAGGGTATTAATGGCACATTTAATGTTGTGAGGTCATGAAGAAATTCTCATGAATGAATTTCATCAAAAGGACAGTGTAGGTTCATAAACTTGTATTTACACTTAACTGTGTCAAGATGTCAGAAGCCATATATGGTAGCACTATGTGTAAGGCTTCTGAAGAGCAACCAGTGTAAATGGAGCTAACCAGGTTAACTCCATTTAATTTACAAGCAGGGCCAGCTGACCCCAAGAACTTCATAGTCCCAAGGGGTTATTGCTTCTGCTGCAGTACAGCAAGGGCTCCCTAGGAGCAGCCCCTACTGCCTTGTTCACTCCTGCATCAAACACTACCGGAGGAGTAGCTGCACATCCCATGGCAAAAAAATCCTGTCTGGGGAAGTGGGGATGCCATTCTTCTCAACACTTCCCCCATTGACTACTGGGTGCAGATCTACCTATCTTCTCTCTCTTGGGTGTGTCTGCTCTATCAAAGGCTAGGTATGGACCTTGCACATAATCCAAACTAAGTGCTTGGAAATTGAGCAAAATTTGTAACCATACCGAAGTTCAGGATACATAGACCAAACTAAAAATGGTGGAACCCAGTGTAAGAGTCCTGGATTGATGTGGTATTGGATAATGCAAATTATGTCAGTCTGGTACACTGAACTTCTGTACCAGATCCCCTATCAAATCAAGTTAGGATTCTGCCTGCCAGCATCCCAGGTACTGTTGTAGTCTCCTGCTAGCCTCCCTCATAGGGAACCAGGCTGGAAGTCGACCCACACTCAGCTACTCTAGCTGAGCACCTAGTGTGCCCTTCCCTTGGGCTGTCATAGACCTGAGCCAGCACAGACTCTGTCCTCATCCCCACCTCTGCCCAGATCAGCCACAACCAGGTGTGTGTGTGCAGGGGGCGGGGAGTGCTGGGGGGAACAGAGGCTTCTGCCACATGGCCCAGCTGGGGTTGTCACAGACCTGAGCTAGCACAGAATCTACCCCCATCCCCACCTGCCTCCAGCCAGCTCTCGGCTGCAGCAGGAGGTGGCAGGGGGAGGGGGCATGGAGGCTTCTCCTCCATGGATCTGGCTGCCAGGTGGAGGCTTCTACTGCATGGATCCAGCATCCAGTCAGGAGCAGCCTGGATGCTTGAGTGTGTTCGGCTAGCTTTGGCAACCAGATAAGCCTAAGATATGTGCAAGATTGCCCCCAACCTGCTGGCCTTGGCCAGTGCACACAGCCTGAGTTTCCTCCACCCCGAAAGGGTGAACATGTGTTCTGTTCACTACCAAACTAGCCTAAGCTGCTTAGAAAAAATCTGCGTCACTTAGATCGATTCCGCCTTGGGTTTTTTGAACGTCTGTACATAACTCAAGACTCCCGGGAGAGGGCTTGAATTCTGGTGCCCTATGCTGCAGCTGATGTGGGATGGTTAGACAATGGTATTTAGATGTTTTCTTTTGATAATTAGCTTGTAGGTAAAATAGATATGCATTAGACTGATGGTCTAGGGTAACAGCAAGGGTTGATTGATTTCTAAAAGCTTGTTTCTGAAATTTTCCTGAAGGCCCACTGTGTCTGACAGGCAAGCAGCAAACAGACACACAGGCTGGGAAATTCAAGACATGTACTGTTCCATAACATGAGATAAGGTGGCACCAGGTCACAGTGCCCAAGTGCAGAGCCTTTGGGATTTCCAGTTTGGGGAGAACGGACTACGTTAGGAGGACACCGGTAAAGACCAAATTAGGATGTGTGCACGTGATGGGTTTGTGAAACAAAGGGATATGCTGACAGGTCAGAATGTGGGCGGTATGACAACCACAGAGAGACCAATCAGTGATGCCTAAGATAAAAAGTCATCAGAAGGATACAAAAGGAGG
Organism: Crocodylus porosus; assembly: GCF_001723895.1. Classification (NCBI taxonomy): domain Eukaryota; kingdom Metazoa; phylum Chordata; order Crocodylia; family Crocodylidae; genus Crocodylus; species Crocodylus porosus. The sequence continues at coordinate 8,979,414 of NW_017728948.1, read as the reverse complement.
GATTCGAGAGGAAAGGGTCACCAGGAGGGGACCCAGAGCCACTATGGACAGAGGGCATACCACCAGCCCACTGGGCTCAGTCTCCAACCTTCAGTCTGAGGGCTTTGGGTCTGCCTGGAACAAGTGATCTGGGTCAAATCCAGTGCCAACAATGTGCAGTGAGCTGTCTCTTTAGCTGAATCAGCAGCTGCTGCCAGAGTGCAGAGCCAGCTGGGGCAGCTAAGACACCCCTCCCTTACCATCCCCACTGTGCACCGGTTGTCATTCTTCCCAGGATACCTGCAGGAGCTCACTATGCCTCTGCTATGGTGCAAAGAGTTTCTCCCTCGAGGGAACATTTTTTAAGGGAGTAGTTCAACATTAAATGCAAGTCTAGGGGCCAAATCCTAAAATGATAGAAATTGAGAGCCAGATTCAATGGTGCCAGACCTATTTACACTGGGTAGAGATTCAACTATAGGTCTGATGTAGACTGCCATCTCCAGTGAAGTGGAAGTAATGAGGAGACGTTTTTAAAAACAAGCTCATATTGTTCACCTTATGAAATGCAGTCTATTAACTCTGGTGATAAGGGAAGTTCTAGAGGGGTACTCCAAAAATGTTATTGCCCCTATTTAACACACAAACAGAGGGTAATTCAATAAAATTTAAAAGAAGACAAATTCAAAACTGATAAAGGGTGGTAGGGTGGGGGGTGGATGTGTGTGTTTTAATCACAGCACATTAGACCATGAAATTCCTGGACACGGAAAAATCACTGAAAGTAAGAACTTAGCAAGCTTCAAAGAGAAAACGAGCATTTATCTAGAGAGTTCTTAATGAATGGCAAAAACTGTGGGGATATTCTACTTCCAGCTTCAACACTTAAACCAATCTCTAACTGTTAGAGACGGAAGGCCTGTAGTGTAACAAAGATTATCCTATACCTGAGTACCAAGGGACTATTAAAAAAATGACATTGAACTGGATAGACCTAAGCATGTAATTCTAGCACATAAAACATGTGCTGTATGCATTTAATACAGATCAGGCATTTGTACCATGTGCACATTCCATCCATAGCCAGTGAGATAAGCCAGGGTCTTCTGTATACTGTATAGGGGTTTTCTCATTCAGTGTATACATTGTCTACTGCTTTTGCTACTCAGAATCCCTGTTATTACACTGTGCTGCTGGGCCGTAAGGATGCAATGGCCAGAGCTTTCACAAAACAATAGTAACCTTTTCAGTTGTGGGCCTGACTTTTGTAGAGCAATACATATAAAAGTTAATTTGGAGTAAATGCATAATAACATGGAAGGGAAGTTCCCATTATCATGCTCAAGGGACACATCCTTATATGCAAGCATATGTATAAAGCATTGTCTTCTCATTTTAGTTAGTCCATTCAGGCTCATTTACCAAGTCCAATGATGTATAATTCACCCCATGGGTCAACTAACCGTGTTGGCTGCACCATCCGAGCATGTTTAAGTTTGGATGTGCTGTATGATGTTATGACAAACAACCAGAATGTGATGGCTGTTGAATTTAAAATCCAGATTTTCAGCTTGTGCAAATCACTAAGGAAATGTTTTATGGTTTAATACCTCCATTTTGGCTTTGTTTAGGCGAACAACACAGGGGTTGCATGTATATGTATGCTTTACTGTGGAGGAGACTAATTAGCACTGCGGTAAAGTGGCACCATCTACACATACACCAGTATTGGGGCACAGTAAACTAATTCTGCTGTAAGAGTACTGTCCCTGATGGTACTGACTTATGGCAGAGTAATTAAGTCTGATGTAATGCACATGTGGGCAGTAACCACAGGGATCAGGCCAAGTAATCCCAGGTAGCAGGGAGTCAGACTCCTACCTGCTGCCTTGCCACATGGCTCCATGCTCCTCCATTGCGTGATGATGCCACCTGGAGCCTAGGGCTGCCCCACGAGCCTGTTCTACTCTGACTCAAATTGCTACTGTCTTGGGCACATGTGTAGATACTGCACCAGGGAGCAAGATAAACTCTAGAGTAAACTATTGCATTAATTGCACATGTAGATGCAGCCAGTGATATTCATACAGAACCCAATTCTTCTTTCCTAGATGTTGTAAATCAGGGTGAACTCTATGGAGGTGAATGTCTATCGATGTTGTGACATTAGATTTGGACACATTGGGTGTGTCTACATATCACCGTGTCTTAGTACTTCCTTTTGGAAGTACTAAACCATGGCACACTAACTGCCCATACCACTCCACGTGCACAGCTAGATTTTGCTGCTACTTCACCGTAGTGGGGGGGGAAATGGGGGAGTGTGCCTTTATGGCAAAGTACCTGCTAACCACATGCTGACCCATGTGATTGCTACATCTCTATAGCGCACTGTATGGCAACCTAGAAATGCTCCTATTTCACCTGGATTTTAAATTCATCAACTTAGTGGTCGCTACAGTGATGTAGGATGACATGTAGACACACCCACTGAAACTTAAAGCTGGAGAAACAGCTCAGCACACTATTCTGAACCCGATCCATATTGAACTTCTGCCATATTTCCCCCTTGCACAGAACCTCTGGCCAAAATCTTTTGGCACTGCTTTGCTCTCTGGGTAATAATCTCCAGATTCCTCAATCCAAATTCTTGTTTAGAGATGTCAAGTTGGAGCTCTTGAAATTCCCAGCAATTTACTGGATGCCAATTGAGTGTTTAAAAACAAATAACTATTTTGCACAGAGTACGATGAGCCAAAATCATCTCTGAAGGAATTGGTGCCATTCCTGTATAATTAAGTATGAGTTAGATTGCTTAGATTGTTACATTGTGTTTTAAGTAGCTGAGAAGTGCTAGTGAAGTAAACAGGATTACATAATTACTTAAAGTTCACACAGGGGGAAGCCTGAAAAGTTATTTGATCATGTCAGTTAAGCTTACTGCACATGATCAGGAGCAATACAGGGTGGCCATCCGTGTGTCTCTGTCTATTTATGCTCAGCTGTACCACAGAGGCACACTAACATCATGAAAGTCTCTGAGACTTTAGTTGGAGGACAATCACAACATGAAACTGTGAAAATACATAGTGGTACCCACCAGCTGCCTCGGGGTTAAAGCATGTACCCTGGACACGGGAAACCTGTGTTCTAGACTCACGACAGTGAGCTGAACCCATATATCTCACATCCAAGAAGCAGGTCCCAGTCACCATGGCATGGATTAGGTAGACAGCACCTTCCATCTCTCATAGACATAGGACAGCTGTTAAGTGGCTGCATGTCTCTGTGGCCTGCTGAAGCCTACTCTCTCCACTACTACATTCCTCCTGCAATGACATACCTTTTGCCATGCATCCATCTGACACAGAGCAGTGAAATGAGTATGCAAGTTACTGGAGATCCATTTCTCTTTCAGCTCATTATGAGCACTGCAGACTTGCACTGATGCAACTCCAGTAGACCAGCCCCTGCCCTCTGTTACTAAAATGTCATTCAGAACAATGCTATTTACAACAACATTACTCCAGATTTACACCAGCATCAGTGGTGTACTTAGCATTAAAGAGTCATTGCATTAAAGGCACAAGCACCTGCAGGAATGAGGGCCACAACCTTGAACCCCATCTTCCACGAGCAATTCCAAGCCCTCTGACTTCATCCCATCATTTTTCTTGGTGTCCCAGCTTTACTATAAAAGGTGCTCTCCTACATTCAGCCGGACTGCAAATGATGTGGGTTCAAATCCCATGTGGTCAGGGGTAGGATAATGAATGGACCCATGGATTCTAAGCCTAGTCCTGCACCAGTTTGGAAGCTACCACTGTCGCTAGAGGACCTGTGCCACATGGCCATTGAGAGAGGTGTGCAGTGCAAACCGCTTTAATGGGGGTTATTTTTTTCTTATATTTGCACCTTTTTCCATATTGGATAATATAGTCAACACTGGCAACTTTCTATCATGGGTGGTGGTTGGGGCCCCGAGCCCCAAGAATTCTTAAATCTACCTCTACATGATGAGGCTAGAACCCAGGTGTGACAAATGCATTAGTCATTAAGCCAGGACTGCCCAACTTCTGGACAGCTGGGGAACATGTGCCCTCAGGCCTTCCCTAGTGTGCCATGCTCCCCTCGCTCCCCAGTGTCGTGGTCCTCTCTGCACTATGCACTGTATAACATGGTACAAAAGGAGAGCCCTGATGTCTGCACAAGGGCCCAGGGCCTCCCTGAGCCCTCTGGGTCATGGCTTTCCTTGACTCCACTGTACCCCAAGGGACAGGGGCAGGAAGCAGAACCTGGAGGATAGAGAGTGAGTCTGGAGAGACCCCAATGACAGCAACAGGAGGCAATGGGGCCAAGAGGCATTCGGACTGGGAGCCTGGGGACTGTGTTAACCCCTTTCAGGCCACCCACGGAGCATGGACTGCCAATTGGACAGCAACTGCACTAGGCTGTTATACTGAAGATGAAGGGACCATCTCTGTGCCAAACTCAGTTGTGTTGTCTGTCTCCCCATTCAGGAGCAGAATCCAGTAAGATGTCACTTTTAACTGTCAGGATCAAGGATGGAGTCCTCATAACACAGGCTAAGGCTTTCCATGGAGAGAATAGAGAGTTATGTGCCTCCAGAGTCACTTTAATGTACTCATTGAAAGAAGAGGAGACAGTCCTGTGATCCTGCGGGGCAAAATAGGATCCATCTTGGGTGGCAGACTAAGCTATCAGTTGGAAAAACAGGAGAGACTTGTATTTCCACAGGTGAAATAGGATCATTTCCAAGTGCAATCATGCTGGCTGGAAACAAGTAGCTGCTGAGTCAGGGACAACTCAGTGATGAAATAGAGTCTAGGCACAGGAGTCGAGGTAAAATGAAATGACAACATGGAAAACTCTTATGATTTCTCCTTCTTGCCTAGTGTGAGATTCAGTCAGTGGTTTTTCCATGGACTTTGTCAGACCTGAGTGAATGCCAGGAAGCAAAGTAATTTTCAGATTTGAATGTTCAACCAAAAGCTCTAGAGGGGGTGGGGAGCATTGTGCTCCTCTAATCATGCATCCTCAGTACATCACTTTCCTTAGCCATGTGCATTCAGGCCACATTTAGGGCAAATTGTTTTATTTATATTCATTAATCTTGGATTATTATGAACCATTCTGATATATTCAGAACAGCCTTGATGGCGAGCACTTAAAACTACTCAGTCAGTGGTCCAGTTGGCAAGAGGTCAGGGAAGCGATGAAGGAACATTTTTTGGTTCTTTTGCTTTACGCATTTTTAAAAAATGCATGCTTTACAATAATGACAATTTTAGTGTTCTTAGCTATGGAGTGGTTGATGAAATTTGAAGGACTCTGTCATGTTATGTTACCTCTGCCACAGCTTATACCTGTATATTCAGATGCACTGAATCTTCCATTGTTATCATTGGTAGGAAGAAAATAAAATATTAAAGGAAAAATAAATGCAGAGGGGCTTTGCTAGATTCTGACTGAGTGAAAGCACTGAGGATGTTTCAGGTACTTGGCTCAGTTGGTACTAGCCATGGTGTATGCCAGTTATCATTAGGGATGCCAATTAACATTAGGGTTCATAGATTTCATAGACATTAGGGCTGGAAGGGACCTCGGGAGATCATCGAGTCCAGCCCCCTGCCCAAAGGGCAGGAAGTCAGCTAGGGTCATAGGATCCCAGCAAGATAAGCATCCAATTTACTCTTGAAGGTGTTCAGTGTAAGTGCTTGAACCACCTCCGCTGGCAGACTGTTCCAGACCTTGGGGGCTCGGACAGTAAAGAAATTCTTCCTTATGTCCAGCCTGAAACGGTCTTGCAGGAGTTTGTGACCGTTCGACCTCGACATCCCTTGGGGCGCTCTGGTGAACAAACGTTCCCCCAGATCCTGGTGGTCACCCCGATCAACTTATAGGTGGCCATCAGATCACCCCCGAGCCTACGCTTTTCCAGGCTAAAGAGTCCCATGTCTCTCAGCCTGTTGTCGTAAGGTCTGTTTTCCTGACCTCTGATCATGCGCGTGGCTCTCCTCTGGACTCTCTCAAGCTTCTCCACATCCTTTTTGAATTGTGGAGCCCAGAACTGGTTGACAAGAAAGGGATGGTTGCAGATACCATTAATACAGTTGCTTCAATTATTACAACTCCAAGTCAAATTGTTGTTTTTGCTTAGGCCCCAGACAAGGTTATGGCTCTTCTGACTATACTCTATAGGTTAACACTACACTAACAAAAACAAAACAAAACAAAACAAAACAAAACAAAACAAAAATTTAAAAAAGCAAAAGGTGAGCACTTGTAACGTTTTATATAAGCTTACCAACTCCAAATGGGGAGCTAGCCCCTCAACTATCTGAACCACTGCTCTGGCTTTCAGCTTTTCCTCTGCTGAGTATGTATGCTGTATATGGGAGAGATCTGTACATGCTAAGTGCCTTGAGCCCATCCTGAATGATAGCTGGCTGCTGATGCATCACAGGATGTCTGAAGCCTACCAGCCTAAACAGTGCGTACCTGCTGGCTGGTATTGCTCTGCCTGACATCAGAAGAGCAGCAGCCAGCAGGATAAAATGACTGTGAAGGTGTGAGACACCTGCTGTATGACCATCCTGCAGCACGCAAACATCTGAAATAATGGAGGAGCTTCCTCACCAGCACCCAACCTCTTAATGCAACACCCAAGGAGACAACTACAGATGTGGCATGAGACTGAAGAAAATACTTGACAGCAACAAAATGGACATTGCAGCTGCTGAATCTTTACGACCAGGGCTTTATGTAGCACAGCAAAGGTGGCGATGTCTCAACCACCTGTGCACCAGAGTCGGCTACTCCAGGGGACTAATGAAGAAGTGGGGCTACATTTTTGGTTCAACTACCTGTGACTGCCACACAGCCTCAGACCATGCAACCCCTGTTGCAGTGCCCATTGCTTGAAGGCACGCGTACAATGAAAGACCTCACCAAGTGCAATACACGAGTGCGCGCATATGCTACAAAATAGTCAAATGAGGTGTGGAGACACAAGAAGGAAAGGAAAACTTGTAGGTTTCCAGGCTGTGCTGTCCATGGTGTCTCACTGAAAACATGTTGTGTTGGCTCCCTGCCTATTCCTTGCTTCTTCCCTCCTAGTTCCCTGGATATGAACCCTTCAAGGGCCAAGGGTCCTACTCTGTTACACATGCATTTGTCCAGCTCTTACTGCAGCCTGCTCTGTGCACAGATCCTTCAGGGTGTTCCTTGATTCTCTGCTCCTTCTGGCTTGCTTTTCCACATACTCCCAATGTGGGGCACAGATAAGTGGGAATAGGGTTGATACAAATATTTCATGCTTAGCAGATCCATCTTGCTTAGCATGCCTGACTGTTGTAAAGGGGCTGGAAATAACAGTTTCCCCTTCCAACAACTGAGCCAAGTTGGCCAAAAACTTTTTACCTTCCATAATTTTTCCAGTGGGCAATTTGAAGCATAATATGGTCCTGTGGGATGCCTAATAATCACCAAGACGAGTAAATGGTGGCTCAGGCTCACCTCTGTCAGCTGTTTTAAGATTTACCATCCTGAACAAAGCGCCACAAGCAAATATGCATCTTGAAGAGGTAACTAGGCAGCAGCATCTCTGTGCATGTCAATCTTAAACCAGGGCTTCTCTCAGAACTGACAATTCACCAGGCAGTTTGAACACATTTCTGAACTTGGAATGAATCCCCGTTCGAGAGAGGATTCTATCACCGTGGCCATCTCCTAGCAACACCTCCCACCTGCTCGTCTATTCTGAACCTTGCATATGGGCCTCTGCAGAGAAGTGGGGAGGATGGTAAGATGCTGAGCTAGATTCTACCTTGATCCACCGTTTTTTGCAGCGCAGGAGTGGGAGTGAAGGGTATTGGACACAAATCATATAAAATTAGGGTTGAAAGGGACCTCAGAAGGTCATTTAGTCCAACCCTCTGCTAAAAGCAGGGCCAGCCCCAACTGGATCATCCCAGCTAGGGCTTTGTCTAGCTGGGTCTTGATAACCTCCAAGGATGGAGATTCCATAACTTCTGTGGGCAACCTGTTCAGTGTTTTCCTACCCTCCTAGTGAGAACATTTTTTTTCCCTAAGATCTAACCTAAACTTCCCTTGCTGCAACTTGAGCCCATCACTCTTTATTCTGTTATCTGTCACCACTGACAATAGTCTAGCCCCATCCTCTTTGTTGCCACCCTTCAGGTTGTTAAAGGCTGCTATTAAATCCACCTTCAGTTTTCTCTTCTCTAGACTAAATAAGCCCAGTTTTCTGAGCCTCTTCTCCAAAGCCAGTGTTCCCAGCCCTCTAACCATTGTTGTTGCCCTCCACTGGACTCGCCAGTTTTTCCACATTCTTTTTGGAATGGAGGCCCAAACTGGACACTGTACTCCAGATCTGGCTCACCAGTGCCAAATATAAGGAATAATCATGGAAAGTTAGGGAAGGGACTTCAGGAGGTCATCTAGTTCAATCGCCTGCTCAAAGGACCATCCCCAACTAGATCATCCCAGCCAAGGCTTTGTTTAGCCAGGTTTTGAAAACCTCCAAGAATGGCCCTGATGGCAACACTTCTACTAATGCAGCCCAGTACGCTGTTAGCCTTCTTAGCAAAAAGGGCACATCGGTGCATATTCCACTTGATGTCCACCATAACTCCCAGATCTGTTTTTTGCAAAGATACTTTGTCAGCCCCCAGCCTGTCCTGGTGCACGGGATTGTTCTGTCCTAAGTGCAAGACTTTGCACTTGTCCTTGTTGAATTTCTGGAGGTTTCTTTTGGTCCAATTCTGCCGCTTGTCTAGGTCTCTCTGAATCCTAGCCCTACTCTCCAGTGTATCTACTACTTCTCTAGCTTGGTGCCATCCACAGATTTGCTGATGATGTAGCCCTTCCCATTTTCCAGCTGGTTGATGATTCCTAGAGGAGGTGTTAGCAATGCGATGGCTTGGACCTTTTGTGGTCTCCTTTGCACCCCTACAGCCACATTCAATCCTCCAGTATAAACTAGAACAAAAATTCAAGTAACCACTTTAATCTCAATGTCCCCACTCTGGGGCATCATGTTACTGCCAAGTCACTTTCCCACTCTGGTGCACTGTGCCCTGGGAGTCCCTGCTGTGGCCTCCAGCTCCCCCTCTTCACCAGTCTGAGCTGGCAGGGGCTCCTCTCTCAGCAGATTTCAGGGCTGCAGTGTCCCCCACTTCAGGTACCCAGGCTTATATCCCCTGGGTGTCTCCCCTTCCAGTCCTGGCTGGCTGCAGGTATGCCCCTTCACTTGAGTGGGCACCTTGCTGCATCTAGGCTGCAATTACTCCCTTCCTGCCTTCCCTCCTGCAGCTAACCCAGGTTCAGCTGCCTGGGGATCTTTCTGCTACACTCTGTCTCTTAAAGTAGCAGGAGCATCTAGATCACTACCATAAGCAAACAACTCAGCAAGAGGATGGGAGGGAATCTGTAGAAGTCCAGTTTTCCACTCCTCCTCTTCTATCCAATTAATTTGTTTGTTTTGTGGAATAGAAAAAAAAAGAGTATTCCAGATCATAGTCCCGGGGGATGGGGGCTAAGAACAGTCTGCATTGATGTAATTGAGATGAAAATTATTCTGGCTCTTCAAAAACGGACCCTAAGGAAATGAACTAAGTATAGAAATATATGTACAGCAAATGTTATTTTCTGCAGAAGGATTTGAAAGCCAGTGAGTAGGAAGTAGTGAACTTCCTATATTAAGCCTTCCACAGCTTTATCTATAGAATCTAATGTAATAAAATCTGAACCAGATTCAGGATCTGAAGGCTGCACTACTTGGTGGAGCCTGGGCTCTCTAACACCTGGATGTCCATGAAGTTCCTCCATAGGCAAAACCACAAGTCCAGGGTTCTGACTCCTGGCCCTGGTACGGAAGACAGTCCTGCTGCTATTTATCCAGTTTATCCAATAGTTATTAAAAGTAGCCAGGCCCCCTCCTTTTTAGAACAGGATCTATCCCACTGAAACACATGACCTGTGGCTTGTCCTCATCTTGGCCCTACATATCTTCCTTTCTTAGCCACCCGAGACAAGGACCCAGTGGGCAATGTCCAACCTGTGGCCCAGTAGTTAGAGTGCTAGTGTTAATAAATCTTGAGTGAAGGGAGACTGTCTCTTGGTTTCCCACTCCCTGGGCCAGAGCCCTGGCCACCAGGCTAAAAGTTAGGAATCCCACCCCAGAAGCATTTGTGGTTTATTACTTTCAGGAACTTAGTCACATGCCTGCACTCTTGATCCTATTCCACTTGCGAATACATGTGGATAAAATAAAGCCTTCGGAGTGTGCCCAGAAAGGAAGCAAAGGGCGCAGCTAGAAGGAAGCACACATGGAAATAGAATCAAAAATCTGTCTAAACGGCATTTACATGGCTACATTTGGACCCATAAGTAGCCCCACCGCATGCAAATGTGGATTTGGCCCCCGTGAGTCAGTCCTGCATCCCAGGCAGTGGAACTCCATGGACTGATTCTCTCATCCATGAATGAGCCAAGAAATCCTCTGAAGGGGACAGCCTAGGGTCTGGAGAGGTGCCACGCACAAGTGAATTTTTAGGCATTCATTTTTAGGAGAATTTATTCTGGGTTTGCAGAAAGGATGGAGTGTGTTACCCTCTGTTCCAGTTCCAAGCAGCATGTGGCCCCTTCCCACCACAGATCCCTAGGCTAACAGTAAGCCTTGGGCAGATTCTGGGACTGCCTCTCCAGCCCTTTTCACTGAAAGTGAGAAATCACTGGTGGACAAGAGCCTTCGTTTCCAGCACCCAGAGGAAAGGTACCTTCACTTACCAGTAAAGGTTGCTGAGTACACAAGAAATAGAGTAAAGTTTTGATGTTTCCTCCACCTCGGATGTCATAGCAGCTGCCTTGAGGCTGTTCTATCCTCTGAAGGAACATTCTGTCTCAGCAAGAGAAAAGAGAAAAAAAAGAGAGATCCTACACCGTTATAATTACTTGAACAAGAATAAACACACATATGGTGTGACATTTTCCTAATGCTTGGATCTTATTTAGAAATAGATGTATTAATTAAAGGGGGGGAGGGGGGAAAGAAAAACCAACAACCTTTGAGTCATGAGGACATGACAAGCTGTGCTTTGAAAATGTTATTTTTATTTTTTAATGACACTAGTGTTAATTTATTAGCTATTACAGAGTGTGTGGGCTTGTTTGTTTGTTAAAGGGCAGTGTCATTCAGTCTTCCTCATCTGCTTTTAAATTTAAATAAATATACAGAGCGATGCAAAGGGTGAAATCCTTCCTAATAGAAAGGGCCAACTCAAGACCTTTCTGACACAAAAGCTCTCCAAATGTGATGCTAAACTTTTTCACATTTCAGCGGGGGGGGAGGATCCAATTTGAGCTGAGACATTAAGCAGTGCATAGACTTTACACATTGTGCGTCCCAAAATGAAGCTGGTTTTCTAGGTCATTTATATGGTGCAGGTTTTAGGCCTTTAACATAAAGTATTTTGGAGAATGGTTTGCAAATGCTATAAATAGGGATTTAGAAGACAGCTTAGAAAAGGCCTATAAACCAGATAAATGACACAGCCTTAAAACCTCCATCTATACAAAAACCCTAATCAGCAGAAACAAAAATGGCTCCCTTAGTCATGAAACGCATTAACCTATCAACTTAACACCCCACCCCCTTGTAACATGTAGAAAGAGAGGAAGAAAGAAAGAAGCCACACACTGAACCTAACACCACCTACATTAGGCACAATTTTTAGCTTTAAGAAAGAAGTATTGGAGACTAAGGAGTCCACTAGGACTTTGCTATTGCCATTGATTTTTACATGGAAACTCTCCAATTTTATAGAAGTGGGTGGAAGTATAAAACCCCAAGCTTTTGCTCACATTCTTTCCTCCCCCCTCAACATTTAATAGAATCTTTTTGCAACTTAAGACATTTGGTTCAGCACCAAGGGTTACATCCTCGGCTGGTATAAACCAGCAAATGTATATAGCAATATATACTAGTTTTAAATTAGCAATATGTTAGCTATAAATTAGAAGGGGGCAGATCCAACATAGGCAAAGTGGGGTGGAGGAGCAGACACCTGAGATGCAGGGGTGGATTCCTTCTTGCTCCAGCTTCCTCCCTGCCAACCCACCAGTGTGGGCAGACTGTGCTGTGCAAGCTTTTGGGGACTTTCTAAAGTTCCCAGAGTAGGTGAGCACTCCTGTCTTTCCCCTCCATACCACATCCTGTCTCCTTCCCTTCCCTTCTGTGTCCTCCACCTCCTGGCCCAGGAATCGGTGAAGCTTCAGAGCTGCTCCTCCCTGCTCCATCCAGGCTGTGCAGGGACTGGGCTTAGCTGGGAACAGCAGCAGCAGCAGTGGGGAGGAGGTAAGTTCCCCCACACTGTCCAGCCTCCAGGGAGTCACTGCCACTGTCACTGCCTTAGGTTATCCCAGCCTTCAAGCAGTCCATCCCATCCCGTCCTCCCCCCCAACCCTGGAGCGGGCAGGAGCAGCTCTGAAGACTTTCCTGCTGAACAGCAGGAATAGCAGCCATAGCATGCAGGGGGATGAAGGAAGAGGAGGGAAACAATGCGTCTCTGAGCATGGAGGGAGATTCTCTTTTACTTTGGAGACTTTTTTTTTAAAGCAGCATGGTCCAGTCCAAATGGGGAGGGGAGTGCACCTGTGCTACTGCACGCCCTCTGGATGCACCCCCTTGCTCTTGTATTACCTTATGGATTTTTACTTCAATAGCTGTTTTGCAATGTCCAAGAGGTTATTATACATAGAATTAACATAATAAAACAAAAGGATATCTATGGCTGATTTTCAAAGAAATTATTACAGTTCTGATGCTATGATAGAGACTTCCTGGGAAAAGAGTGGAAAGACAGTATTGCTAATATTTAATCATCAGCACTGTTTATTCCAGTTGGGGAAAATGAGCTCAATTTTCTGATAATGAAATTGTGTCTTTTAAACATGTGTGCTTTCTCATGATTCCTTTTCTATGTTGTAAACTTATGTTTAAATATTACTGCTGTGCCAAAAAGAGTGGTTCACATCTAGTTCGTTGAAAACTAGTAGTTGTAAATAATCCATCCTAAGCATTTTTATAAATATTTTCAGTTTCAAACAAATTGAGAATGTATCAGGTTTCAGTATTTTGTATTCCTTCTTTCCTCGCCATATTCCCCTCACTGCTGGGGGGAAAATATGTTAAAAAGGAAAACAAGAAAACACAATGAAAAGGATCTTTGAAAAAAGGATTTAAAAATTTGTGTTAACAATGTAATATTTCTAACAATGTCAGTTTTGGGCAACTACTCTTTATTTTTTGTTGGAAAGTAAGGGCAACATTTTAAGAGTTCTAGTGAAAACAATTAAGCATAAAGAGCATTCCTTATTTTAACTTCAGCAAGTATACCAGCGATAAAAAATCATAAAATAGCACGGTGTATATTTCAATCAATTGGATGATATAAGAATAGTTCTGCAAATATTCTGAATCATGGATTATTGTTATCTTCCTGTTGAAAGATCAGTGACAGACTTCTCAGCCAACCTACAAAGATGTTCATTCCTGTCACGGTTTTCAATCTATTCTTTTTTTTTTTTTTTT
>NW_017728948.1:8903136-8965421 GCF_001723895.1 Crocodylus porosus | reverse complement strand
GCAGTAGATTAGTCCAATGGGCATTAAGTGTTACAACCCCCCCCCTCTATCTGCACTAATGCACAGTGTCGTTAGTCCAGGAAGCAGGAAGCATCACATAAAATGTGTTCATCTGTCTTAATATGCAGTAGTGCTGATTTACAGGCACTAAACTTAATGCACTGCAATTATGGAGGATTGATGAACATGTAGATGAGCCCAAAGAGGAGGAAAAATAAGAAACAAAAGGGAAAAGAAACAGGTGTCTGTCATTTCTCCAAGAAAATTCTTTCCATGGGCTATTTTGGGGGTGGCCCAGCTATCTGTTGTCCTTTATGCTCGACTTGGGATAAAGTGTTTGCAATGGAAAGGTTCTACTAAAAGGTCACACCCAAGCCTTCGAGAAGGAAATGGTATCCAAAAGGATTTCTTCTGCATGAAACACCTTGAGACAAATGGGAAGGGTTCCCAGATGGGAGGACCTGCGGGGGAGAAGTTTCCCTTACACCAGCCGTGACACAATTCTGTGAATGGAGAAGGCATGATAGACTGTCTCAGTGGCTCTGGCCATGCGCTTTCCTTGCCTCATCTCCTGGGAGGGAATGAACTAAACCTGTTTTGTTTTTTATTCCTCTGCTCCAGAACCAAATGGCCAGACAACTCTCTCAGAGATGTCATGGTGAGTTTATAGGCACCGACGGTGGAATTTAGTCTGAATCTCATTAAAGCCCTAAAATAATGTTGGCAAAGGAGATATTTTAATTCATGATGAATTACAGGTGGGAAAAGCAGCATAGCTTCAGTCCAGAAAATATGTGATATACACAGGAAATCAGGGCTGGAGATGAGAAGAGGCTGATCTCTCAGCCCGCAAAACACAATAGTCCATGTCTGATTCTGTGAGTATTTCCAGTGTCTTTTGTTCTGAGACAATTTGTGCTTTAAATTTTCTGGATCAGCTAAAGCCTCCTGGAGAGGGAGGGCTGGGTGATGGTATTGGTACCAATTCATGATCTGGGAGACTCCACTTTAAATCCCAGGTCTGTTCCAGCCTTCGTGCATCATGCAGAGAACGTGTTTTTGAGAACATTGCTGAGAAGTTCGGTTCTGCCGACTCACCCCCAGACTCCTGAAACTAATCTGAATTAATTTCTTGCTCTGAAAGTAAGCATCTTGAGCACAGTAACAGGTGTTCCTAGACAGCTTCAATGCCACCTTTTTCAGCATGGCTCTTACAAGGCAGGAGCACCATGGAAGCAATGCAGATATAATCTCATTTTCTCTGAGCCTTAGCTCTTCATCAGTAAAAGAAACATAATAGACTTCCCTACTTCACTGGGGTATAATGAAAATAAAGGCATTATCAATCATGAAGTGTTCAGCTACTAGGGGGAACAGGGAGCCAGATATGGTTAGATAGAGTTCAATACTATCTAGGACAGGAGCAGGCAATTATTTTGGGCAGAGGGCCACTTACTGAGTTTTGGGAAGCCATCAAGGGCTGCATGACAGGCAGCCAAGGGCAGATAAATATTAATTTTCCAAATTTTTTAGGAGCCCCACGGGCCAGATAGAATGGCCTGGTGCCCAGGCTGCATTTTGCCCACCCCTGATGTAGGATTATGCCCTTACCCCCAGGCCTTTTTCTATCATTGAACATTGTCAAATGAGCTTTAGTTAAAGCACCTTTGCCATCATTTTGAACTGCAGGGATGCTGATACATGAGACACAGAAGCTGGCTAGAGTGTGCCAATTAGCACGCTCCAGCAGACTTGATTAATTGATTCTGCTCCAATGCGCTGTAATTACAGTGCATTGGAGTAGCCTCCCTACTTAGGTCCAGGTACACAGTATCAAAAGGTACCCCAAATTGTGGCTAACTTGTAAGTCCAGGGCCTGAAGGAACAGATAAGTGTACTTGCAGACTGTTTTTCTGCCTTTGCCTTGGCAGCTTGAGTGCATGTTGCATTCCTTTGAGGTACCCCATTTGTTGTATCAGTAAACGCCATTGGGACTCGCTTTACTCAGTTTGCTTTGCTGTCTTCAGTTGAATTATTCATTACTTTTCTTCTGCCTCAACTCTCTTTTTTTTTCCTCCCTTTTATTTAAACTTTCTAAAAAAAAAAAAATAGGAGCTTTGCTGATTTGAGAGGTTAACGGGAGCTTGTCCTTCTCTCTACAGTTTCTAAGCAAACTTTTAGCATGACACTCTGATGATTTAATGCACAGGAAGACATTGCTTTGAATTTCCAACAGAATTTTTAATATTTGAATGCAGCCTGAGCAGCAAGGATCAAAAATACAGTTTCAAGAGGCTTTTGTACTCTCCTTAGCAATCCAGCATCATTTTTTTTTTACTATTTTTTCTAACATCAGATATAAAGATGCACTGAAAAGTTTAGATTAAATCTAAAGACTTGTTAAAGTGGATGCTCTACAGGATTTGGAACAATCTGACCTTATGGAGAAAGTTCACATCAAAGTGGAAGATAAATCCAAATTCCTAGATGATCAGTGGACCGATTTCTGTTTTGCAGAGCATCCTTTAAACAACTGGGGAGGATTCTAAGTGTCAAGCACGCAGGAAATCACAACGGGAGCTGCAGAAGAAGCTACTGAATGTGGACAATACACTTCATCAAAACAGAAATTATGTGCTTTATTTTGTCCTGTAATTGGAACTGGAGTTCACAGACTTATTTGAGTTGAATGATTAGATGGAGATGATCTAAGCCCTCTGACTGACTCAGATATTAGGCTGCATAGTAACTTCACAAATAAAAGAACTCCAGGAAGCTGGAAATTTGGAGATTGAAAATGTTTGCTTAATTGGAACCCAGTGCTGGTTTCTGACCATTATAGTTTAGCTGGAGAGGAAGGGATGCATTGTGTTAGAACACCAAACTAAAAAATTATCTGGGCCCAGGTCCTTCTGTTATTCCCTTTTCTTGTTTGACCACAGGCAAAATCCTGACTCTTTCTGGGCACAGACAGACATGACAACGTTTGCCCTATCTGGCCCCAGAAAGCAGTCTACAACCACGACGAAACACAAGCGCACAACTGCAGCGTTCTTTAAAAGGGCCCCATCTCATAACAGTCTGAACCCTCATTCCATGAGGATTCAGATGAAGAGGCTCCAAAATGGAGAACCTTCATTAAATTGTGTCTATATTTGCTGGGAGCAGAGCTCGGCTGACAGTCCAGCCCTGCTTCTGGTACTGTTTGTAGAATGGGAGGCGGGTAGGGAGCAGAGGGAGCTCATTCTGCCGGTTGCCCAGTTGGTGCTGGAGGGTGGGGCAGATGCACCCTTCAAGTGGGTGGCTCCCCATCAGCCCCCACACTCCCATGGAGTTGGGAAACCCCCAGAACAAGCTTTTCCCCTTGCCTTCTCCCCACTCCCCCATCCAGACACAGCATTGGAGCTGTGAGAGGGAGGCAGAGCTAGGGGAGAGATGCCCAGAGCAGCTCCAGGTTGCAGCCAATCCTTCACGTTCCTGACCCAACAGCTAAAATCTGCTGGTTCTGGAAGCTAAGTCTAACTCATGGCGCTTTCTGCAAAGTACCATGAGTTAAACCGGGGAGCTGTGTTTCTGTGGGCAGCCTCTCTTCCTCATTTGTAACCTGGTGATAATAATGTGTCCTTTCTATCTAAACCATAAGCTCTGCAAGTCAGAAGCTGCCTGTGTTCAGTAGGGCACCCTGGAGGAAGAGAAGGAACAATGGTCATAAACTGGGAGAGGATGGTTTCAGGTTGCATGTAAGGAAGAACTTATTTAAGGTAAGGGTGACCAGAATGTAGAATAGACTTCCTAAGGAGGTGGTGCAGTCCCCAACCTTGGAAATTTTCAAGATGAGATTGGACAGACACCTTGCTGGGATAATTTGGTCTCAGCAGTATTCCTGCCCAGAGCAGGGGGCTTTGAATTTAATTTTTGAGGTCCCTTGTAGCCCTTAATTTCTGATCCTGGATAAAAAAAATGTATCTTTTAGGTTGAAAATTTGGACAAGGGGTAAAAGAATCTCAATAACTATTAAAAAAAAAACAAAAGCAAACACAGTGAGGATAGTGACACATCAGCCCCCATAATGATGCAGATAAAATCTCTAAAGATCCCTCCACATATGCAGGCATGTGCATGTGCAGTAGTTTCAATAGCAGTGACACAAATTTGTGCTGGAGATTTGTGCCTCAGCAGCCATGTCTGAACAGGCACTTTGGTGTGGGGAAAATTGTACCACTTGGGGCAAACTCACCTTCCCAGATCTTCAGGCAGAGGGAGATAGAAACTACGGCTAGCACAGGTGCTGGCCCCAGCAGCATAGAAGCCTGCCCTGACAAGCCTGTCCACTTGACAACCAACCCATGGCTGAGTGGGTGCAGGTCCCCTCTGGGCGCAAGGCCAAAAGGAAGAGCTGGGTGCAGGTGGAACCCTTTCACATGGAAAACTCTTGTCCCTCTCCCAAGACCACCATATGGGGGGAAGGAGCATCCAGCTTCTGGGGATCTCCCTGGCTGCACCTGACACCATACCCCAAGGAAAGATCAAATTAGTGATCCCCATGGAGGAGGCTTTAGGGCTGTTGGACAGGCGTGAGTAAGAGCCCATGGAGGGGACCCCTTATTCCACTGCCCAGGGCCTATCCTCCAAGACCATGGGCGCTGAGGCTGAGGCCAATCCAATGGAAAGTCCATCAGTGGTGTTCTCCCCCCTCCAATGATCTAGGGGAGATGGGGGACCTGGGGCTCACCCTGGTGAGTTCTGAGTGGGGAAGTCCCCTCTTCCAGGACTCCAAGATAAGCACTGATGCCACCCCGGTGCCTGATGGGTCTCCTTCTCCCCGCTCCCAGTCAAACCCCATTCTAGCCCACCCAATGGTACCACACCAGAGGGTGTCAGGTTGAAGTCCCCAGACTAACAGTCTGATCTTGTCAGGGACCCCATGAAGACCCCCCCAGGGTTCCAGCTCTGCCCTGCCATGCCATCTTGTGAGGGAACCCCACCCTTACTCCCACCCGCATCCCAAGGGGCTGCAGAACTCTCCCAATTCCAGCCAGAGTCTGGGGTCTTAGCAGACCAGGGGGTTCAGATGGTACCTAAGGAGCCTGCTGAACCCCAGAACCAGGAGGAGGACAGCCAAGAACCAGCAAGCTCCGCAGAGCCTGCAGACCTCTTGGTTTTGGTAGTCCCCAGGGGTGAGCTACTTGCATTTCTTGACCACAGGTACTGCCAGCAAGATACAGCTTGCCATGGGCTGCTGGGGAGATTTTAACAGCGTCCTCACCACTGTGAGGGTGCTGGTGGGGGAAGCCAAAGAGTCCAAAAGCTGCAATGCCCAGATGTATAGGTGATCCCGCAGTTTCGTAGGTGCCATCTATATTTATGGGAGGGGATTACGCAAGCCGGCGGGCCCCACACTGGTTGTTGAGATGCATGAAGCCCTTGCTGAACTGTCTACTTCATCCCCCAGCCATAAGGTTGTTTAAGATTATGATCATCAATGTCTATGGCTGCAGGAAGGGTCTCTGGAGATGCTGGCTGCTCGTCTTCCTTTGGGCCGGGTGGATACCCCATGGTATTCTCGCAGAAGACCTTGACAACTCTGGCCTATGTGCCTAATTGCTGGCTGGAGTCAGGAGGCAGGGTAGTTTTTAGTCATCCCTCAGCCACCTCTTGTCCAGTGGCCACCTGGTTTTCCCCAGACCTGCACCGGAGGTTCTCCAGAACACTGAGGTTTTGCCAGGCCGCCTGCTGCACCTCTAGGTTCAAGTTCAGGAGCTGCTCCCAAACCTTCTGAACATGTATGCCCCTGTGAAGGACCCAGAGTTGGATTTTTTCCACTAGGTGGCCACATACCTCAGCACCCTCAACCCTTGCAAGTGCCTGATCATTGGCGGGGACTTTAACATTACCCTAGATGCCTGAGACCAGTCAGGCAGACACCAGAAGTGGAACCAGGCCACCATGTGTGGAACCAGGTTGTCTTTGGTGGACTACTCCCCAAAGGATGTCTGGCGTGTCTGCCACCATACTAACCCTCCACCTGCCTTCACCTATGTGAGGATGGGAGAGGAGCAGGCATGCCACTCTCGGTTTGACCAGGTTTATATGTCTTTGCCGCACTTTGCCCGGGCCCACTCATTTGGCATCTGGCTGACCCCGGGCAGCAATCACCACCTTGTCTGGGCTCAGACTACACTAGGGCCTGGGCATCCGGGGTCGGCCTTCTGGTATTTCAGTACCAGTCTGCTGGAGGATTTGGGCTTCATGGAGGTCTTCCAGGAGTTCTGGATAGCCTGGCAAGAGCAACAGGCAGCTTCCCCTCAGCTCAGGCATAGTGGGACATAGAGAAGATGCACACTGGGCTTTTTTACCACAGCCACACTCAGGGTCACACTCAGCAGAAGGTTGCAGTCTGGGAGCAGCTCAGGTGAGATGTGCTAAAGCTGGAGAGGTGCCTGGCCACTGACCCAACCAACCCGTCCCTCTCTGGAGAGTGTCAGGAGAGGTCAGAAGAGCTTTATGCTCTGGATGACCACCACACCCATGATGCATTTGTCCACTTGTGTGTTCAGCCCCTTCAGGAGACGGACCGCAGCTCCTGCTTCTTCTGTGCCCTGGAGAGGAGGAAGGGGGACAAGAAGTACATCACATGCCTTCTGGCAAGTGACGGCACCCCCCTTGTGGATCCAGGTGAGATGTGCCGGCACATGCAGGCCTACTATGAAGAGCTCTCCCTGGAGCCAACTGGCACTGAAGCCTATTAGTCCCTGTGGAAGGGACTCCTGCAGGTCAGTGTGAGCAACTGGGACTGGCTGGAGGCTTCTCTCACCCTGGCCAAGTTTTCAGCCACTCTTTTTCTGATGTTTGGCAACAAAGCACCAACATCAACAGCATCAACAGGCTGACTGTGGAGTTCTGCTGGGCCTTCTGGGGAGTCCTTGGCTCAGACTTTGCTGTGGTCTGGGCCAAATCCAAGGGAAGAAGGGATCTCCACTGTTGTGCCAGAGGGCCATGCTGACCCTTCTACTGAAGAAGGTGGATCTCTGTGACCTGAGGAACCTGCATCCCATGTCCCTCCTCTGCACAGACTACAAGATGGCAGCAAAGGCCATCTCCTTTGTCTGTGGTCCATGCTGACTGACGTGATCCATCCCAACCAGACATACATGGTGGCTGAGTCTGTAGTTCACCCTCATCACATGAGCCACTGGGGACCTCAGCTGATGGCTCCTCCATGGAGCCATCATTATGGGCATGCATGTGATGACCTCCACAGACACTCTGGTCTCCTGCCCCTTCTGCCGGCAGAGGGAGACCCTGGCTTACATGACCCTTGAGTGTGCCAGGCTGAAGCCCCTCCACCTCCACCTCCAGAACCTCCTCCTGAGGTTCTGTTTGAATTTGGCTCCCCACCTTTTTGCTTTTGGCCACCCTAACTGTGGTCCCCCCAAATGCCAGGACCTCCTGGTCAACCTCCTCCTGGCCCTGGCCAAGTGGGCCTTATATGTGCATTGAAAAGGTGAGAGGAAGGAGGGTCTGGCCTAGAAGGTGCATAGAGACTGCAGGGATTCTTTCCTCTCACCTGTCCATGCAGGTTTCTGGGCAGAGCACCAGTGGGCAGCATACACTGACTCCTTGGATGCCTTTGAGAACTGGTGGGTGTGGCCTGGGGGCTCTGCTTGGTGGATTGTGAGGGGGACTGTATGGGTGGGGGGGACTGCTCGGGTGGAGTGGGTCCCCATCTGCTGCCAGAACAGTGCGCAGCCCCCTCCCTCATCCACAGCAGCAACAGCAACCATTACGGTACTCAGGGCCCACTGCTGGCAGTGTCTCAAAATGGCATGGTGTGGCCCCGGCAGCCTCAGGCCCAGTGCCTTCTGTGTCAAATGTTGTGGGCCCAGCCTGGCCTGGGGATGTGCACCTTGGGCAGGATGCTCTTGCTGTCACCTGGGGTCCCAGCACCACATGCAGAGACCAGCCTGGGACCTGGCTCCAAGTGACCTGACACACTGTTGAGCTGGGCCAGCTCCAGGATGCAGGACCCCCATCCCCATGTCCCTACTTACCAGGGATGGTGCCTGGGGATGCTTCACTGCTGCTACCTTGCCCTGCTTCTATTTACCCCAGCACTCTGAGGGAGTGTGCTGGGGCAGTAGGTGAAGGGGGAAGGCATAGAGATGCTCTGGATGGGTGCCAGAGCATGTCCTTGGAGGACCCAGCCTCTGGTTGTTTCAGGGAACACTCCAAGAGTGTGTCCTACACCACTTTTTTCATCAGGGTTTTTTTTTTTAATCCTAGGATTTCCCAGTATCATATTTAGACTTCCATTAGAAAAGGACAGTAGTTGATTGACTTGATGTAGGTATTTACTGATCTGGTTGAGATTAATTATATTTATCTAAGGCTTAAAAATTGACCTTTTTTTGATTTGTAATAATTTATTACCATCACTCAATAAGCAGCCAATTAATTAATTCAGTTTTGTTTTCCAAACTTATCCATCAGCTGTATTATACATGAAGTTTACTTGTAGCACTGACCTATACTTCTCTCTAGTCTAAATCAAAGAAGCTTTTTATCATTTTCCCCTCCTAAAATTAAATGGTAGGATGCTAGATAAACTTCACAGAAATGTGGTGATGTTTTGTGCAGCTCTGAACAGACCAGCAGTTCATTATTTCAGGTATCTGAAGACATAACTCAGCTTTGCCTGTCTGCATGGATCCTGAAGCTTTTAAACACCGAAAACCAGCCATATGGACACTTAATCTGAAGACTGAATTCAAAATGGAAGCTTGGCTATCATAGGCCCCTACAGGGATATAACAATTTAAAAGTAACAGCTTTGCACACTTGAATGAACAGCAATACAGGTACCTCTTCTGTTGCATAAAAACCTTTAAGCCACCTAAAAAACCTTGGATGCATTTTCTTGTTTTATATTGTTGTCACACGGGTAACCACTTGTCATGATTTGAAAGTTTAAAATGTAGCCTGTAAGTTTCCTGGAGTATAAAGATTATCAAGTCACTTCCACTAAATTATTGTGTACGACATATGCTCCACTCAGGTTTCCTGTGTATTTGGTGCTGTCTATGGAAGTTAAATAACTAAGAGGTACTTCTTGGTAATTTACTACTAACTAGTCATAGACACCTATCCAGTAAAAATATTTAATCACATGCCAAGTATCACAGGCAAATGCCTGGGCTGGAATCATAGGTAACCTCCTTAGAAGGCTGCAATCATGCTCTCTCTTCACATTGTGGGGATTCTCTGCTTCTCTCGCTGTCTGTTTAAGAATTTGAATTGAATTATGTACTTATGAGCTTTGCTGGATGGAGACTTAGGCATATAAGTGGGTGAAGATTTAAATTAAACCTCGTCTTCATTTTTTTAAATTCCATAATAATGATTAAGTTGTTCTATATCTTAGCCAACAGATGGAGACAAATCATTTAAATCTCTGCTCAAACTCAACTTTTGTACTTCATTACTTTAATTGCAGTTTCATTTTAGTCACAAATTTGGCAAATAAAATAACTTCTACTGAATGTTAAGAGTGAAGTTACTGTGTCAAGGCACTTGGTGTGCCTCTCATTTTCAGAGAGAGAGTCTGCTTGAGAATTAGGCTGAAGGAGGAGGGAAGGGAAAGGTGTTTAGAGGGTCATCTGACTGAAAGGGGGCTGGGCTTGAGCTATAAAAGCCCAGGGCCTGAGCAGGTCAGGCAGTCTACCCTTGAGTGGCACTAAGGTAGGAGCTTTTGGCAGCAGGGCTCCTGACATCTTTGGATTGGGGTAGGCAGCACTAAGCCCTGAGGCTGGCCATGGCTTGGAAGAAATAGATCTAGAAGCAGAGGGGCCAGGGGCCCCAAGAGGGCTGTTGGTGAACAGCTACTGGTGGTTGAGGAAGGGATTGAAGGGGAGGTATGGAGGTCCCCACTGGCTGAGCAAGAGAAAAGGAGCAAGGGGGAAAAGGATAAAGGTCCTGGAGTGAAGAGATGTAGAGTCAGAGCCTGTTGAGTGGCAGATTGTGGGACCAGGGTAGGCCTTCGAAAGGATAGGCCTGAGGTTCACACAGAGAGATCCTGAGCCCCCAAAAAGGACTGGGTACTTGAGAGAAGGACTGGTGCCTAGACAGGGAGGGGGAACCAGGATGATCTCATGCTCAGGGCGACACCTTCAGTGCTTGGGGCCCACCAGAGGGCAGAGCAGCGGGATGGGAGTCCATAGCCCTTGAAGGGTATATGTCAGCAGATCTCTCGTGAGGCTTGGGAGTGAGAATTGGGGAGGATGGAACCCATGAAAATACCTCTTCAAGCAATGATGATAAGTACCTATGGCCCTAAGAATAAAACTAGGATTGAAAAGCCCTAGGACAGCCTCCCTTTCATCAAAAAATTAATAACATCAAGTCAAGGTGGGTGGCAAACAAACAGGAAGAGGAGCCAGGTTGTCAAGGGCTGAGCAGCCACCAGGGGGCATTGTGACTATCACTGGACAAGCACTTGCTATGGTTACACATTACACTTCGACCTCTAAGGGTTCTTAAAATGTGAGTGGTCACATCCTAAAGCTCATTAACTTTAGCACCCAGGGCCTCTGAAGGGGCCTATACACATGCTCCAACATGTTCTAGTTACAATGCATTGAAGCAGACTCAATTAATCAAGTCTGCTGGACCATTCTAATTTGAACACTCCAATATACCGCAGTATCACATGTATGTATCGTCCCACATGTCAAAATGGCGGCGGTGATGTTTTAACTAAAACTCATTGAACAGGCTTTAGTTAAAGCATCCCTGCCATCATTTTGAAATGCAGGGCACTGAATATACATGTTGCTGCAGTGTTAGAATTAGAGTAACTGTCTGGGAGCCACTTTAATTAAAATGTCTCCTGCCACCTCACCACAGAATACATGTATAGACACCCTGTGTGTCTCAAAATTATGCCACTTCAGATGAGGGCTAGCTCTGAGCTGCACTACTCATACCCCCTTGGTTTGCCGTCCTTCTAGCTTTATATAACTTCCCTTCTTTGCTGCCCAGTGACCAACTTCAATAGGACATATGGAAGGTGTGGTAAGCCCTGCCTTAGGCAATGGTTTAGTGACTACAAAGCACATAGCCTGTTATTCTTTTCTAACAAGTACAGGTTTTCTTTCCTTTGATAAAAATCTGAGGTTTAGTTTAGTTCTGTAAAATTTTACCATCAATATAAAAAGGATTCAGATGACAGAAATGGGGGGGACCTAAATCCACCATTGTAGCTAACAGCAAAAACATTAGTTGCATTTAATTAACTCCGAATAGTTTATAAAAGACATACCAATTTGTCTATCCTGCATTCAGCATGTGATTTCTATTAGAAACCTTTTGTGGTAGATAACAGGTCAGTTTTATTTTAATTAACAGTGGAGTAACTAATGAGACAGGCATTTCAATATCTTCTACCATCTCTAATCTTAACACCTTCCTCAGACAGATTTAAATAACAACACAGTTCAGTTCTTAATTTTATTCATTCATTGGAGTGGGGGGAGGGGGGGTGGAGTCCAGCCCACTCACAACATGTGAAAAGCATCTCATCCCTTCTAGAACATAATTTAATATGTTTGCAATTAAATTAAAAATGGTGAAAAAATATTTCTCCAAAATGCAATTAATCCCAGATCAAGCATATTTTTCCCTCACTACACCAGCATTGGCTGAACAATCACTAAGCAATCACTGCTGGAAAGGACAAGGCGAAAAATGTTCTCAATTGTGCAGTGGCTATTAATGAAAACACCAGAAAATGGAGGCAATAAAATGAGGCAATTAGCCTCATTTACTCTAAATAGCCGCCCTATTTTCTCTTGTTGTTATTTTATAGACCTTATTATTTAGCAACCAGACATGGAATTTGTAAGTAATTTTTTTTTGCACAGAGATCCTTTTTTGTTCTGTTTTTGTCTCATACTTCCCCCACAGAGGTCCTGGACTATGAATGAGGTTCATGGGTTCTACTGAAATATTTTTTTTATTCCTACAGATGTGCTCAGTAGTATACAGACATAACCATAGAGAATCATAGAAAATGAGGGTTCAAAAGGACATCGAGAGGTCACCTAGTCCAACCCCCTCCTCAAAGCATGACCATTCCCAACCAGATCATCCCAGCCAGAGTTTGTCTAACTGGGCCTTAAAAAACTACAAGGATGGGGATTACAGACTGTCTGGGTAACCTGCTCAAGTGCTTTATTACATGCCTGGTAAGAGAGCTTTCCTAATATCTTAACCATGATGGACACTTCCCTTGCTGCAACTGGGGCCCATTTCTCCTTGGTCTGTCATCTGCCACCACTGAGGACAGTCCAGGTCCTTCCTCTTAGGAACCCCCCTGCAGGGAGTTGAAGGCTGCTACTAAGTCCCCTCTCATTCTCCTCTTCTTTTGACTAAATAAGCCCAGTTCCCTCAGCCTTCCTCATAAGTCATGTCGCCCTCACTATTTTTGTTGCTCTTTGCTGAACTTCCTCCAATTTTTCCACATCATTCAAAATGCGGGAGCCCAAATCTGAACACAGTACTGCAGATGTGACCCTACCAGTGTTCGATAGAAGGGGATAATCACTTCCCTTGATCTACTGGCAATAATCCTACCAATGCAGCCCAGTATGCCATTAGCTGTGGCAACAAGGACACACTGCTGACACATATGCAGCTTATTGTCCACTGTTACCCCCAGGTCCTTTTCTGCAGAGTTTCTGCCCAGCCAGTCAGCCCCCAGCTTGTACCAGTGAATAGGATTGTTCCATCATAAGTGCAGGACTTTGCACTTGTCCTTGTTGTACCTCATGAGATTTCTTTTGGCCCAATCATCCAATTGGTCTATGTCTCTCTAAATCCTGTCCCCACCCTCCAGCATATCTACTACTTCCCCCAGCTGGTGTCATCTGCAAACTTGCTGAGGGTGCACTCTATGCCATCTTCCAGGTCATTGAGAAAGACCCTGGATAAAACTTCCTCAGGGATTGACCCCTGGGGCACTCCACTTGCTACCAGCTGCCAACTACACATTGAGCCATTTATTATTACCCTCTGAGCCCGATGCTCCCATCAATTTTCTATCCACCTTACAGTCCATTTATCCAGACCATACTTCCTAGCTTGCCTGCAAGAATGTTGTGGGAGACCCTATCAAAAGCCTTGCTAAAATCAAGATACACCACACCCAACAGGCTTCTTACATCCACGTAGCCAGTCATCCCATCATAGTAGGTAATCAGGCTGTGGTCAGGCATGACTTGCCCTTGGTGAATCCATGGTGGCTGTTCCTAATCATTTTCTTCTCCTCTGAGTGCTTCAGGATGGATTCCTTGAGGATTTGCTCCATGATGTTTCCAGGGACTGAGGTGTGGGTGACTGGTCCCTGGATCCTACTTTTTCTCTTTCTTAAATATGGGGATTAGGTTTGCTCTTTTTCCAATCCCCCATGACCTCTCCTGATCACCATGAGTTTTCAAAAATGTTGGCCACTGGCTCTGCAATCACATAAGCCAACTCCCTCAGCACCCTTGGGTATATCCCATCCAACCCCATGGATTTGTACATGTCCAGTTTTTCTAAGTAGTCCCTAACCTGCTCTTTTGCCACTGTTGGCTGCTAACCTCCTCCCCAAACTATGCCAGATGCAGAAGTTGGGGATCTGACCTTGCCAGTGAAGATTGAGGTGAAATAAGCATTGAGTACATCAGCCTTTTCTGCATCCTCCGTCACTAAGTTGCCTCCCCCATTCAGTAAAGGACCCACGCTTTCCCTGATCCTTCTCTTGCTACCAGGATACTTGTAGGAACCCTTCTTGTTACCTCTCACATCCCTTGCTAGCTGCAACTCCAGCTGTACTTTGGCTTTCCCGACTTCATCCCTTCATGCCCAAGCAATGCTTTTATATTCTTCCCTAGTTATTTGTCCAAGTTTCCACTACTTATAAGCTTCCTTTTTGTGATTTCCTTTACTGAAGAGTTCCCTGTTAAGCCAATCTGGTCTTCTACCATACTTGCTAGTCTTTCTGCACGTTGGGACAGTTTGTTCCTGCACTCTAAGTAAGGTTTCTTTAAAGTACAGCCAGCGCTCCTGGACTCCTCTCCCCATCAGACTAGATTCTCAAAGAATCCTACCAATGAGTTTCCTCAGCGAGTTGAAGTCTGCTTTTCTGAAGTCTGGAGTCCTAACTCCATCAGGTGCTCATTGGGGAGTAGACTCACCTACCACTGAATCTATGGATTAATGCCTAAGATGTTCCAGTTCTATTTTTGCAGACTGACCTGATTAAATTTTACCTATTATTGTCAAATTATCTAATAAGTTTTGTCCAAATCATTTTGTAGTTCACCCCTCATTAATTTAGTAGGAATTAAACACAGTTTTTCTTTGCTTGGGAATTCTGTTAGTTTATGACATGCTGACATAAGTATTGAGCATTAGGTCAAGCATTAGGTACATGGTAACTCAACAATTATCTTATTCTCTTCATTATTTAATCTATAGTTTTCCTTCCCCTTCTTGTCATCTGGCAGTACCTTCTATTCTATCAATCAGCATGTCTTTTTTCCCTTTAAACAGACATTTTACTATTCTAACCACACGTGTGCATACGTGCGCGCACGTGCACACACACACACGTCTGTTTGTATTACTGGATCTTAATTATCGGACCTGGGTACTGTTCATTAGGAGCCTGTTAGTGGAGGATCTTAGTCTTCTGAATGTTAAGAATCAGATCCATTTTCCTGTGTGCCTCAATAAAGATGTTAATGATGCGTGAAGGTCTGCTTCCAAGTGTCCAGTATGCTGATGACACTATAGCATCATCAGCATACTGGAGCTCAATGATTGAGGTCAGGGTGGTCTCGGTTTTGGCTCAGAGTCAGCTGAGGTTAAACAGCTTACCATCTATTTGGTAGTTTAGTAGTAGTCGAATGGTTTTGGTTTTTTTTACAATACAATGAGATAAAAGATGTTCTGAGCTCAAGTGAGTGAGGTTCTTAAGCGCATTTGTCCATTCATAGATCCAGTTTTCAAATGCTGAGTAATCTCCACAAGTAAAACAGCATTTATTGTGGAGTATATCCATTTGAAGACTCTGGAAAGACTCCTATTTATTTCAGTTGACTGGGGAATAGGCTGTTAACTTTGATCCTGTAACCAGAGGTATGCTTAACTTCATCTGTAGTTTCAGATGTGCTTAATTTCATTCACTTGAGTAGCTCCAATAAACCCAATCGGGTGATTCTTAGTGTAAAGTTGTTGTATATGTGTTAATGTTCTTAGAAGTGGAGACTCACACAGGTTTTTAAACACATTGGTCCCATTCCAAGACCTGCAGAAATGAATGGAATCTTTCCACTACAACATAAATTAGATGAAGCCTAGTCATGTTCCAGTGAGTGATCCCCGAAAAGCATCAGCTTGCACTGGGACAGCTGAAGCATCAAAGCCTTAGACATCTCTGTGGCCATAAGGGGCATAAGTAGGAAAAATGGCTTCAAATCGCTTCCAAGGAAATTTAGATTGGAGAGTTGGAAAAATGTACTGGCTGCAAGCATGATCAGGCATTGGGAAAGGCTATTTAGATAAATTGTAGAATCTCCATCTCTGGAAATTTTTAAGGGCAAGTTAGACACTTGGAAAGGATAGTCAGGGATGATTTGCTTTGAGCAACGGGTTCGACTAAATGACCTCGATGAGATTCCTTCCACCCCTACATGCTTATGATCCTAAAAAGTGAAGTAATTTTTCTAAAGTAGGTACCCAAATTTGGAAATAGGTCCCAAATATTGGAAATAAACCAAACAAAAATGCTATATTTTTTGTTAGTAAAATCAACCTTACCAGAAAAGTAGAACATAGCCTTTGTATTTTCAGGCTTACTAGGAACCCTTTCAATTATTTAGTTTGTACGTACACTAGGCCTGACATAACTGTGAACATTTTAATTTCATATGAAATTGAATGCAATTATGACCTACTGAAATAGAAGTGACAATACTGTCACAAAGGTAGAGAATTACAGTCTGATGAAACAATTACTGTAGCGCTATTCTTTATGCTTGCACCTTTTTTTTTTTCAAGTATCTAATGGGTATCCCATGACACTAACACAACCTGCTAAAGTAATGCATTGTTATTAAGGTAATTTCTTATAACCAGTTCTCTTAAGCAAATGAAAATCCCCTCCCCCTCCCCCACAGCTAATCTTTTATTTTATTTATTTTTTTAATGTGTCCTTTGAGGAGGACTAGGAATAGTAAATTAATGATGCTTTAGATACCAAGGGCAAATATGTCTTCACTTTAGGGACATCTGCCATTAACTTCAGGATGCAGGTTTCATTCTTTTTCATTGTTCTCCATTTTAGATGGAGGGGGGTTGTGAATAAAAACTTTCTAAAACAAAAGGAACAAATTATATAGCTGCCTATCAACCAAAGACTTTTGATTGCACTTATGATGGCGGTCATGTTTTCCTTCTGCCCAATTCAACACATTCACGCTTATTCAAAGTTTTTTTACTCTTCTGTATTTACTATAAACATAAGTGCATAGGGGCACAGGACTAGAAGCTGTCCACTGCATTATTCAATGCAGTTCTCATCAGAGGACATTATATTATATAATCCCTATCATAAACCAAAGAAAGGTAGTAAGCCATGTAAGTGAAGTAAGGCAGAAGGTAGGGCAGGGTAGCATTAAAACAGGAGACCTCTGTTTAACAAATAGTTAGTTTGGTTTTGTACCCAATACACCTCTGGGAAGACTGTTCCAGAAGCTAATTTGACTGTTAGGAAGTTCATTTTAATTGCCGGCCTAAATGAATTTCTGGCTAAATCATATATGTTTGCTCTTGTACCAGTGCTGTACTTTATGATATATAGTTCTCCCCCTCTGGTAGCAACACACTGGTGTAAGTTTGCAGAGCAATCACATTTCCCCTCAGCCTTCACAGTGCTAATCTAAGCAAGCCAAATTATTTTTGTCTCTATTCAAAAGACGGGCTTTCCTGTCTATCAGTAATCTTAAAAATCCCAATCTGGGCCTCTTCCAGATTGAATTCATTCTCCTGGACCATGAGTGTCCACAATATTCCAGTTGTGGTCTCACTATTGCTTTGTACAGTGGAGTTACTACTCCCTGTCTCTAATGGAAATAACTAGCCTGATACATTGTAGAACGGCATTTGCCTTGTTTTCAAAGTCATATCCTATTGATCATCCTCATAGTCTTCCTGTGTTTGCTTAATACTTTCTCTTCATCTCTCATTTCCAACTAGTGATCTTCTTGGTTGGACTAAACTATCTCATGCATCTAACATAGATTTATCTTGTTGTCTGGGTATATACTTCACAAAGAGAAATTTGAGTGATCTGATCCCAGCTTCACCAGCACATTTTAGCCATTTAAAGCTTAATCCTGTAAGATCCTTATGATTTACAAGAAAAACTAACAGATCACGTGATTAATCTCTTTTTATCACAGCCAATACTTTACTAAAAAAAAAAAAAAAGAGAAGAGAAGACCAAACAGTCTGTCTTAAGACATACTTGCCAGCTTCACTCGGGGTGTTGTGATGACTTATTACTAAACTACTGCAATATTCTGTGTAAAGGCAAAGTATTATCCTGACACGTCCTTGTAGAATTGTCAGGGATTAATGCTCCTTGCTGTGCTTCTCAGCAAGCTAGTATTCATGAAACCAAACGACATGGCTCTTGTGTCTCTTGAATTGTTTGCAGTCATTCTCCACACCTGAAGTAGCCTAAATTGGATGACTGAGGAATGCTACAGATGATACTTGTTTGTTAGGGGTTTTAGAAATTCCCACGGGAATACTCACTAAAATGATAACAAACTGGAAAATATCTTTTCTGTAAATGACTCCCCTCTTAATGTTTCTGGCACTCTGATGAGTCATAGAGAAGAGAAGTAGGACTGGAAGGAATCTTCAGAGGTCATCAAGGCCAGCTTCCTGCCTGAGGCAGGATCATGCCTATGCAAACTATCCTATACAACCCATAATCTAAACTGGACATAAGACTACCATCAACCCTGACATAACACAGATATAACACCCTAATCTGCCACAGTTAAAACAGGGGAACCATGACAACCAATTTTCTGTTTCTATGAAATGTTGTCAATATATGCTTAAGAGATCCTGGGTAGAGGACCATGGCCGCCAGCTACAGAGGAAGGCACCCCCCGCACACACACAATTCATACCAATATGATCATGGGGCAAAATTCATTCTAGACCTCAAATATAGTGATTGCTCTAAACCTGATGCTAGAACATAGGCATAGCTATTAGGGCTGGCTGTGTGAAGCTTCAGTCCCTGATTCGATTCGGTAGAGATGAGGCCCGAATCGGTGGCCGAATCTCCGAATCAAATCAGAGGACCCTTTAATCTCTCTGAATCGAATCAGAACCTTCTGAATTAATTCGGAGAGATTCAGAAAGATTTGGTGATTCACATACAGACACAGATTTAATTGTTTTTTCTACATACCTCTAGGTAGAAGGCAGCTCATGAATGCTGCAATGCTGGGGCACAAAAAGCACGTGGGCACTTCTGGTCCACTTCCAGGTCCACCAGGGACCCTGCTACCCCTCCTCCCATTGTGTCCCTCTGACTCAGTGACTGGTGCCTCCTGGGTCTGAGGGGGAGCACCCAGTGTCCCCATGCAGTCAATCGCTGAGCTGGGGAGGGCATGGGGAGAAGCCCCTGCATGCTCCCAGCAGACCCAGAAGTGAACCAAAAGTGCTTCTGGCCCACTTCTGGGTCTGCTGCCAAGCACATGGAACCCGCCTCTGCCACCCCCCACCCCCCACTCCTGTTGGATGCTCCATTCGCCCCAGCATCACAGTGCTCATGAACCACGCTGGTACCTTGAGGTATGTAGAAAAAAAATTTAAAGCTGTGTTTATGTCCAAATCAAATCACAGATTCTTTGAATCAGCATTGAATCTTCAGATTTGAATTCAGTCGAATCAAATCAGGGATGGTGATCTGAATCAATGAATTGAATCACTGTCCCTGATTTGGGTCGAATCCAAATCCAAATTGAATAGGGCCTGCTTTGCACACCTCTAATAGCTATGTCTAGATTATCCTTGATCGTGGCTATCCAACCTCTTCTTGAGCATCTGTGGTGATGGAGACCCCGCAATCTCCCTAGGCAGTCTATTCCTCAGCCTCACTATTCTAACAGTGGTTGGTTTGTTTTTTTTCCTGATAACCAACCTAACCTTACTTTGCTGCAACTTTAAGCCATTGGTTCACATCCTCCTCTCTGCAACAAGAGATAAAAAGTGTTTTCCCTCTTCTTTATGGCAGCCATTCAAGTATTTGAAGACTCTTATCATGCCTCCCATTAAGCACCTTTTCCACATGCTGATTATGCCTAACTGCTTTAGGCCCTTGATCATCTTTGTTGCCCACCCTCGCTAACTCCTCCATGTGCTTTATAAAATGTGAACCCAGAACTGCAGACAGTACTCTAGATGAGGCCTAACTAGTGCTGAGTAGAAAGGCACTATCATATCCTGTTTCTTGTACCTAATGCTTCTATCCCAAAACTGTACTGGCCTTTTGTGCAGCTGCATCACACTGCAGACTCATACTGAATCTGTCATCTATTAAGACTCCAAAGTCCTTGTTCATAGAGCTGCCATCAAGCCAGGTGTCCCCCGTTTTGTAGTTGTGTTTTTGATAATTTTCCCAAGTTGCAACACTTTGCATTTGTCCTCAATGAACTTCATCCTGTTGACTCTAGCCCAACTTTCCAATGTGTCAAAATCCTTCTGAATTGTGCTCACATCCTCCAGCATGTTCATAATCCTTTCCCAGTTTCATGTCATATGTAGACTTGCTTAAGAAGCGTCATATG
Organism: Crocodylus porosus; assembly: GCF_001723895.1. Classification (NCBI taxonomy): domain Eukaryota; kingdom Metazoa; phylum Chordata; order Crocodylia; family Crocodylidae; genus Crocodylus; species Crocodylus porosus. The sequence continues at coordinate 8,945,505 of NW_017728948.1, read as the reverse complement.
TCAGCACCTAAATAATTAATAAACACATTGAGCATCACTGGGCCTGTGGGACTCCACTCAAAACCTCCTGCCATTCTGACATGGACCCATTAGTAATTACCATTTACTTGTGGCTATTGAGCCAGTTATCTATCCACCTTGTAGTAATTTTATACAGCCCAAATTTCTCCAATGTGTTTATGAAGATGTCATGCAGGACCTTGTCAAAAGCCTTGCTGAAGTCCATATATATTGTGTCCATAGCATTCGCTTCTTCCACCCAAGTAGTTATTTTGTCAAAGGTGGAAATGAGGTTTGTTTGACATGATTCTGGCTGCTTGTGATTAGGCTTTCTTTCTCCAGAGACTTGCAAATGGTTTTCCTTAGGATATGCTCCCAGGTATTGAGGTGAGGCTAACTAGTTTGTAATTCCTCAAGTCCTCCTATTTTCCATTTTTAAAGAAGGGAACTACAGTGGCCCTTCTCTAGACATCTGCTACCTGGCCCATCTCCCACAACTTCATGCAGATCATTGCCAGGAGCTCCAAGATCTCCTCTGCAAGTTTCTTCAGTGCCCAGGCATGAAGTCCATTTGCCCCTGGTGACTTGAATTCATTCAGACCCAACCAAAGCTCTGTGACAGTCTCTTCTGTTATCTCCTTCCTCACCTTCCCACCTTTCATATCTAGATAATGCTTATTAGGTGTCTGACTGCAGTTTAATTGGTTTGTGAAGACTGGGGCAAAGTACCCGTAGACTAGCTTGGCCTTCTTTGCAACTTTTTTTAGGAGTTTCCCCTGGTTCTTAACAGAGGACCCACAGCTTTCTTGGTCCTTCTTTTCTGGCCAACAGACTTACAGACCCTCTTCTTGTTGTTCTTAACCTTGTTTGCCAGGTGCAGCTCATTCTTTATCTCTGCCTTCCTGATTATTTCCCTGCATTAGAGGCATTTTAAAAGTTCCTTGTATAGCCACAATGGTATCTTGCCATTTTTCTTGTGCTTCCATCATGTTCTTGTTGGACTTCCAATACTGTGCCCTTTAGAACCTCCCACCCCTTTACCCCTCAGTCTATCTTTCCTTGGCACCATGCCTACTAACCCCCCGAGTAGGATGACATTTACCTTTTTGAAATCTAATGTCCAAATTTTGCGGACCTCACGTTTCCCTGTTTCAGGATCTGGAATTCTATCCTATCATGTTTTCTACCTCTCAAGTTACCCATCACCTTTGCATTCTCCACCAATTCTTCCCTGTTGGGCAGGACAAAATCCAAGATGTGTGATCCCCTAGTTGTATCCTCCACTCTCTGGAACAGAGTATTATTTGATTTAAGAGAGGGACGATATGGAGATTTAGATCCTGTTCTACCACATTCTTGCTCTATTACTTTTCAGAAACCTCCACTCCTCACCCCTACCCTGATGTGTTCGGGGAATTGGTGCCTAAAGATTTCTGAGGCACTCAGATACTATGACAATGGAATAAGGATAAGTAGAGTTAGGCTGGCTGATTGAGCTGACCTATCTACAATGTTGTGAAGGCATATTTCCTAGTTATTGAAATCAATGGCTCCATTCTTCAGCATTTCCATGTCAGTTTGCAGTGTGTGACCTAACTTTTCTTTACCTGTCAATTTTTCCTTTGAGGATTCCTGAAAAAATTTGGCTAGATTGCCCCTTTCCAAACACGTTTACAGTAGGAAGGTATTTAGTGACCAGCTGGCTCTGGGTTACTCAAGGGTCTTATCTAAGATGTAAAGGCAAGGTGAAACTGAGAGATAAAAAAAGCCCGAAGTGTGTATAATATTTTAGTTTTTTTGTGTAACTAAATGGAAATATAGCTTCAGGTCTTCGCAAAAAAATTACCTTACGTGCCTAATTATGAATGTAGGGATGAACTCAATCTTGCTTAAACTGGAATAATTTATAATGAGAGAAACAGCCCTACAGAGCAGCAATCTGTTGATGGCTTCCAAATAGCCTAATTACCAAGCACTTCCTAAGCTTATGGGGCCCAATCCTGAAAGGTAATGGGCAGTCTCGATTCTCCCCTCTAAAATGGAGTGCACTTAGCTGCTTGCAGGAGGTGAGCTATCAGTTATTGAACTGCAATCAAAGAGAACAATATGAAGGGAAGCTTTAGGATCATATTGAAATTTTTAAATCTGATTTTATGAAAAATTATTTTTCCAGTAACATTACATTCTGTTTCTCCACTGTGCTGCATGCCTCCTGGCAAAAACAAGCACTGACCTATTAAATGGTCCAAGGATACAATTTACTTTCTAAGCATTTGTCCATAGTTTTTCAAGTAAAGTTGATCCTGTTGTACATACAGCCTCCGTGAACATTCCCTTCTGCAAATGTTTCACTGGTACGACACTCTCAGAGTTATTTTCTTTTTTTTTATTTTAATCTCATTAACCTCATCAAAAGGTCTACTGAAGTGTGATCATCTTTTCTGTCTCAGGATTGCAAAGCAGTCAGCACTGTGCTAATGAGCCTTTTGAATGCAAAAGTTGTACAAGTTGTACTCTCTGGTGTCTCTTACAAAATTCCTCTAAGAAATCACAATTTTCAATCCCATCTCCGAGGATACCTAGCTGTCTCATTTAATAAGTTGTTATGGAGTTTCATGCTAAGTAAAATTATTTCCTTTATAAGCCAGATGCAGAATCATGTTATTCTTTATTGAACTTAAAGGCTTTATTATTTTAAAGGACTTTTATTTAAAGCTTTGTTCAGTTTGATTCACTTCCTGTTTGTTGTGGGTATTCCCTATTGCAGAGAAAGCCAGTTCAAGAGTTTTTATTTTCTGATTTCCATGGTTACAGTCAGGATACCGAATTCAGTTTACTACATTGCGCTATACCAAATGCACTGGGCAGTTGATATTCTACCCATTTTTCACTTGCATTTTGCAACGTGCATTCAGTGCCAGTTAAAGGCACTTCAGAATGTAGTTCTGTTTCCATCCACATACACACCAAACAGAGACTGGAGTCTCTGCCCTTGGGGGCACCATCATCATCTGGAGTGCCATAGCACTACCCTTGCCAAAACAGAAAATAAGGACAATTGTGTTATTGGATTTTTAGTGTGTTATAGAGCTTGGTGGAAGTGGATTGAGACTTTCATCACCCACCAGAGGGAAGATATTCAAATGTTGGTTCCTAATTGACACAGCTGACACATTCCTGAAGGTCATATCATTTCCGTCACAACAGGTATTCCTGATGCAATACTGAGCACTGCTGAGCATATAATGACAATGAAGTGAGGTTTATTTATTAATTTTTTAATTAGGGATTTAGTAGTATAGGATTGATTTGGGGCAATGTTCATAGACCAACATTATGTTGACTGGATTAAAATGATTTCACGCTCTTTCCTGGGAGATACCTAAAGGGTTATCTCATCAGGTCCCTTCCGGCCCTAAACATCTGTGAATCTGTGTGACTGAGAATATCATCCCAGTATTCATATTACAATGAACCCAGCTCTGGAACAAGTCGAGCTCAGCCTTCCCAAGGTTCAGCCCATCTACTACTCCTACTGATGGTCCCAGAGGGAGGTGGAAGGACCCAACACCCTGCGGAGGAATCTCAGACTGAGCGATGAATGCACTCCCAGAACAGCAACACATACCATGGCAGGCAAGCAAATATCATTTCTTTCCATCTTAGAAAGGGACATCAATGTAGCTTGTTCTTCTGGGGGCTGACCCAAAATCAATAAGAGTCCTTCCACGGGCTTCCATGGGCTCTCTGGATGGCAACCCTTGTTCATGGCTAAATTGAGAGCTTGTCATATTAGTGGTTCCTTTATAGCTAAAACTTTGGCTAACCTTGTTTTATTAATATGTAATCTGGTTGCTTAATGGAGTAACGCACCTCTTGGAGCACAGTAACAAGCGGGCCCAGAGGCATGTTAACTCAGGGAAGTTGCTTAAAGGAACAGTAGGAGATATAGCCCGCTCAGCTAAACTTTCAGATTAATGTAGAGAGGGGCAAACCCCCAAAGGTTGTGTTGTGAGAAACATTGGAGGGATGATATTCAAACCTCAGTGCCTATTGGATACAACTGACACGTTCTTGGAGGTTGCTTAATCTCATCACACCAGACCTTTCCGATGGAATTGTGAACATTGCTGATTAGCTGGACCTAATCCGCCCTTGTATGGCATCATTAGTCTGTGCCCCAAGTACCCTGTCTGGCCCAAGGGCTGGCAGTGTAAGATGATGGCATTCAAAATTGTGGTACGAGGGACTGCTTTCTAAGAGAGAGTGTAGGCAGGGTATGGTAAAACTCTTGTTAAGCTCAGCCAGCTGGAAATGGACATGGAATAAAATAGGCCTCTGGAAAGCAATGCTAAACTCTGAGTAATGACCAAATATCATAAGGAAACAGGAATAAAAAAAGGAAATAAGAAAACGCCCTGGGAGGAAAAAATGGACCAGTAAAAGCTCCAGCCAAACCGAAACTCACTGGAGACATGGAAAACTACGGGGGAAAGTTAAACAGTCCTCCATTTTGTATCAGCAAGCAAAAAGCACCAGCCTGATTTCTAGCAGCATCTGGTTCTGAAGCACTCAGTGTCTTTAGTACTTTTCAGGTAACTCAGGCACAGGAGGATAATTTTGAAACCATATTAAAGAAATTTCAGGACTACTACACTCCAGGTAAAAATGAAACTCATGAGCAGCGTGCATTGAACTAGAGAGTAAAAGGACACCAGACTGTGATTTGAATATGAGACAAAAAATGCAGGGGAGAGAAAGGAAGATCCAGAATTCACAACTGGCAATGCAATTATATTCTGTCAAGCAAGGGAAATGCCCCAGGGCCAGGGCCATAACTGGATTTAGGTAACTAAAGTGCAACTCGGGTGAAATTTAGGTGCCTAATTCAAATTCTTTCTCTCCTCTATAGAGACCTAAAAATATTTAAGATGGTCTGGGTCTTCTCTGCCAGAAATCTCACTTGTCTAAAGTTTTGCAAAAGTACACACTCAGAACTCCAACTTGGATAAACTAGGCATCTCATACCTACTTCCTATCGAAGTTCATTTGGGAATCCCCATATCTAAGAACCATGAGGAGCCAGAACTAGAAGGTACTTTTGGAGAATGCTCACACAGCCTCAGCTTCTGCTATTTCACAGCGTGGCTCAGGATGTGGGACAGCTGGGTTCAGAGTCATCCTTAACCTTGAAGACTTGAAGCTCACATCTCCTACTTTTTAATGAAGTGCCCAAATTATCATGATGAAGCCTAGGCTTGGATGGGCTCCATATCACCTTTGGGAATGGGCCACTGTTTAAAAGGAGTGCAAGACCCTTGGAGCCAGAGGCAGAAGGCAAACTCATAGGAGGTCCCTAAATCTCCTTGTCCTCTGTACAGGATTATAGGTGCCCAATCCAGATTTGTGGATTCCACTTCCACAGCTGGCACCTGATCATTAGATGTGGGCATCTCCTAAGTCCCATTGTGGATCTAAGCTTGAGTGACTGAAAGAACACTGGCCACACACAATAGTCATTAAAGGGTGCTGGGAATCCAGTAAAAACTTGATGTACACTGAAAATAGCTTCTGAGGTGTCCTCCTTTGCCTCTAGCTCTTAATAGTAACTGTACATTCTTACTTTCTGAAAACGCAGAATTTGAGGTGGTGATTTCTGCAGTGCAGGGACACTTTCTGCCTGTTATTCTGCCTGGAGCAGTGAGTCTGCTCCAGGAATTGGCCAGCCACGTCTCTGAGCTAATGTAGAGGACTGTTGTGAAGCAGCTGCCTGCTGAAGCCCTTCTCATGCGCAGTGAATTGTAGAACTTGAAAACCTTTTCATATAAACCAATTTTATAGTAACTTGTTACCAACGTGCAATGAGTTAAACTATAAAATGATATAGCAAAACATTAATTGCAGGGCATTATGGGTATTATTTTAGGGCTGAGACCCTCCAAACAAAACCAGAGTCTGGTTGCACTAGAGGAATTGAAACAGAGAGAAGGGGTAAGTCCCTTGACCGGTGTCAAGCCAGAAGTCAGCAGCAGATCCAGTCACAGCAGCCTGTTCTTCTGAGTTGCATTAGCCACAATAATCCTCCCTCACTTAAGGCAAATTATCATTATTCAAAAATGAAAACGTTTTATACTTTCTTTTTGAATGGAAGTCAGAGCCTCATCTTTAAGGTTTAACAGCATAGCTGTTAAATTAAGATGTACACATTCAGCTTTTACGCGCACTCTGAAAATTGGCTATTTGGGATCCAAATTTACACCTGAAAGCAATATTTCTCATTGCTATTCATTCTCTTAGAAAGTACAATCTTAGCAATTACTCCAGGAGTTAAAAAAAGAGTCTTTGTCACAACTAGGTGAAATTACAGTGCCTGAGCTGGTATTAATGTAATTCTGAATTATTTACTATTTAAAACAACGTGCAATTACTGTCCATTTACAGTATAAGCTATGAGACGTTTTATAGGGAAACAGGCATTACATTGCTTTTCACTGTGCAGCTCAGCAGCTCACTATTTGTCAGTCATGTAGCTGGCAGAAACTTTGATTATGTTAAAAAAAAGGATACAATTGCCATCTTATAAAAAAGTTCCCCATAGCCCAGTCCAATTGCCCAGCACACTCTTACACACTCCCTCTGCCACCAATAGTCCTTCTGCACCTTTTCCAGTCATCACTTCTAAACCCACCACATAACTGGTAATGCAACTCTCCACATATCCAAAAGATGTAGTAAGGTTGTAAAAGGTACAGAGAAAGACACTCAAAATGATTACGGGTATGCAGCAGTTGCTAGATCAGGAGAGACTAAAAAGCCTAGAACTCTTCAGTCTTGAAAGGTGAGGGCTGAGAGGATAGGATGCATGTCTTTAAAATGACGAAGATATGGACAAAGTGAACAGGTAACTGTTATTCACCAAGTCCCAGAATACTAGAACTAGGGGCACATGCTGAAATTAGTAGGTGGCAGGTTTAAAGCTAACAAAAGAAAGAACATTTTTAATGCAACACTAAGTTAACCTGTGGAATTCATTGCCATAGGAACTAATAGAGGCAGATAGCATAGCCAGGTTCACAAGGAGACTAGACAAATCCAAGGATGTTAGAACTATGAATAGCTGTTGGAGGTGTTTCCTCTGGTATCCCTAAACCAATAATTATGGATGCCAGGGAAGGTAATGAATCAGGGATGGATCACTCTAGATACACCTGGTCCACTACTCTCCTTCTAAAGCATCTACTCTTGATGCTGTGGGAGGCAGGCCTATTTGTTATGCCCAGAAAAAATGGTGGGCCTGATGGAGATCGGTTTGGGCACATCTAAAATTAATGTGACTAAATAAACTCCAGCACAGTTTGCACTGGAGTTTATTGTGCCTGGGATTACAGCACATGGAGCTGCGTCAGAGCAGCTCCAGCCAGCAGCCCCCACACTGAAGCCATCAGATGAGTACAAACACCACCACTATACAGACAGCCATTGGTCCTTCATTTGTGACCCCTAACTAGCCTGTCATTCAAACTTTTTATTAAACCACACTAGCTCATGGATGCAGACAAAACTAATTGCTATATGGACCAGCCATAAGGATCTGGTATTGGCAAGCCTGCACAACTGTTAGAAATTCAGTGAGTTGAAGTTTGTGCCGCTAGCAATCAGGAAACAGCACATAGTTACCCATTGGATTCTGGATTGAATGTGGGGTAATGCTTCAAGGAAAAGAGAATGTTTTGTTAAATTTCACTGAATCCTAAATATTTCAAACTTGTAACCACATGTTGATTCCTTGTAGGATTATACTTTTTTTTTTTTTTTTTAAACTGCAGAAGAAGCCCAGGATGTAAAAGTCTGCAAGTCTTCTGCTATGAATTATAATGAAATAGTTTGTCTGCAGTAGGGGAAAAAAATATCAAGCTAAATGTCAGCAGTATAATAACCAGATATGTGATTGGCAACCCTCCATATTCCAAATGGAAGCAGGAGGAGCTGATGCTGAAAATAGGCTATAATAATGTGGTTGGGGAAAAAAGAGATTGAGAGACCCCAGAAGGGAGAAGAAGGGATTGAGCATAGAGACTTAGGGCATGTGTAGACGAAACAGGAGCCCTACATTGAAGTGGTGGTTTTTAAAAACACTGTTTCAATTTAGGGACAAGTAAACCCCTGTGTCGTGCACACACTCAAGCACTTACCTGAGTCTCTGGTGTGCAGAGCTGTCCCTGGGCTGTAAGGGGAAGGGGGATGGTGCTTCCCTCTGTGGCAGTGACAGTCCCCCCAGGTGGCACCCACCTGCAGGTACCCAGTTCGGGTGGTCCCAGGGGGCACTGCAGCCACAGAGGGAAGCACCAGTGTCCCCCCCTGCAACTCAGGTAGGCAGGCAGGCTCCAGGGAAAAAAAGAAAAAAGAAAAAGATCAGGTTTGCCACTTTTTTTTTTCTTGGGTGGAGCCTCTCTTCCCAGGCTGCTGCCAGGCTGCCTGCACCAGCTTCCTGCAGAGCCCCTGAGCTGCACAGAGCCTGGTGCTTCGCCTGGACAGCAAACTAAAACTTCTCAGAGGAACTTTAGTTTCCTGCACCCCAAGTCATTTAAGGCACATTACACCGCTGAATTTGCTACAGCAGCTGGAATTACTGTGCAATAGGCTGCCCACACATGCAAAAACCAACAACATTACAGTGGTGCAAAAACATTTAACCTGCTTTAAAGTTTCATGCACACATGCCCCTTGTTTTGTCTACACATGGCCTTAAAGAGGTTTAGGCAGATAGGATTGAAGAACCAACACTTCAGATGAGCATCTAGGTGTTACCTGACTGAAAACGATGGAACTATGTCAGTATGCACCAGCTAAATAAATGGCTACATATGTTGTTGAATAGAAAGGTCAGAATGGATCATTAGCATTAGTAGATTCCCACCTAGTAATTACCCCATCAGGAACCTGCACAGAATTAAAGGTGTGTTTAACGTGACTGCTAATTCAATGGGACTACTTCTGAGGTAGAAACATTTAAATATGTGTGTTGCAGAAACTAGGTCTAAACCTGTAACTTTGGCTGGGGCTAAAGAATATTGTTGTGGAGTAGCCAAATGGTCACTGGGGCTAGGTACAGACATTCAAAAAGCCTGCAGCAGAATCAGTTTAAAGGTCTGGAAAGAAGTGTCATTTTTTCCCCAATCTGGCCCCTGAAAGTCCTCAACAGCTGTGACCAAACACAAGTGCATGGCTGCAAAGGGCTTTTAAAGGGCCTGATTCTGCAAAAATCTGAATCGTCATTACATTAAACTCCAGATTCAAACTGGACAAGCATTGAGAAAACCCTGGTGAGAGAAGTGGAGTTGGGTACTGCGAGCTTGCAGCTGTAAGTAAAGAAAGTATTTACTGCTCTGCTCTTCCTCCTCCCCCAGTCAAAGAGACAGGACTTGTACACTTTTAAATGAACAGGATGTTAACAAACATCACTGACTCCATCGATGTTTTTTTCCTATACAGAGAAATCTGCAGGGCCCCACAGTTTTTGCTAACAGCACAGGTCACAAGAGGCAACAACTTCTTTTGGAAACACATTCCATTTTAATCGACTGCAAAATTCACAGTCTGCCATGTGTTGGTTTGTTATATAAGTCAGGGAAGAGAAATGATGACACTCATGACTTCAATGTAACTAACAATACACAGCACATATTGGCAGTATTTGCAATGACTGTCGCCTTGCTAATTATCTGAAGAGAAGAATGATTTACTGAAGAAAGAGATGACTAATTTTTAGTACTGAATAAATGTGAGAAGGTTGCAATCTGCAAAAGCAAAAATTAAAGCAACATGTCTGAACAAATTACACATTGGGCACATTTACATGTGCGCCCCACTGCACAATTAGTACTTTGCACCCCATTGCACAGTTGGTACTTGCTTTAGTAAGTACTAAATGACTGTGCAGTACCCGCCAGTACTGCACAGTCCCTGTGGTGCACATGGAGTTTCTGACCCTACTGCACAGTAGCAACGAGCTCATTGCTACTGCACAGTAGCGGTGGCATGGTTAGTGCCTGCTGGGTCTATGTCACTGTAATGACAAGCCACAACATAGCACCACATGTAGATGCTCCTACTAAAGATAGTTCCCTCAGTCTTTGTTCAGCCCCTGGCTTATTCTCCCTGGGTATGTCCACATGAGATGCTTTATTGTACATTAGATTACCCTAAAGCACAGTAAAGCATAGCTATCTACATGTGTGCATGAATTACTGCACATTAAATGAGATTAACAGAACATTAATTAAAATGTTCTGTGTGCCAATACCAATACATGCAGATACTAAAAAAAGGCACATTAATGGTCTGAAGCACACATGTAGACCTTGACTAGGAGCAGTTTGTTCCTGTTCAGCCCAGGCAGCAGGGGGCTATGACTTCTGCCTAGCTAATACAGGGCAGGGGGGAGCTGTCCCAGCTTCAGGACAGCTCTCTTCTAGCCACATGGAGATCAGGGCCGGTCCCAATCTCTGCACAGATGGGAGGGAGCTGCCATGCAGCTGGGACAGCCCCGTCCCCCGGTCTCCAGAGCCCAGTGCCCCCTGCCAACCCAGGGCTGGCACACAGGGTAGCTTGGAGCTCCTCCTGGATGTTTTAGGGGGTTAGAGTAGGGCAGGAGCAGCCCTGGACTGAACTGCCCCCATTGGGAGCAAATATACTCCTGATAGGCGCATGTTCAGATATGTGCCCAGCACAGTTTAATGCTCCTGAATTTTCTGCAGTAAAGCATCACTGTCTACACATGCAGGACATTTACTGTGGAGTAAATTAGGCTACTGTGCAGTTAGCTAGTACTTGTAAATACAGGTACTAGATTAACTGCACAGTAACTACTGCACAGCAGCGCTCATATAGACAGTGACGGGGAGCAAATTTGCTCCCTGTCAGCCTATGCAACAGGAGGCCACAGGGAACAGGGTGCTCTCTGTCCGTGGTCCTGGCACTGCTTAGCTTCCAACTTCCCCCAGGAGCCAGGGGCTGATCAGGGGCTGAATTCTTCACCCATCCAAGCTCCCAGCACAGTAGCAGCCATCTCCACACCATGCAGAGCTGCTCAGGGGCAGGTAGGGACTGGGAACTCAAGCAGGGCAATTACCAGCACCCCTCCTCACCCAGCAGGAGGTTTGCTGACAGTTGCCCAACACTTGGGACAGCTCTTAGCAAACCCAATGTTGGGCAGGGAAGCCTTGCCCCAGGGGGGGCTAGCTGGCAGCTGTGTCTCCCAATATGCATGGGGCCAGGAGAGCTCTGCCCTCTTCAGGGGCAGCAGTTTCCCAGCCCCGTGCACAGCTGGGTCCCCTTCCGATGTGCAGGGAGCCAAGAGACAGCTGCAACTGCAGCTGGCAGAGCTCTTCTGGCCCCATGAGCGTTGGGACCAGTCCTGTGCTCCTTTCCAGCCTCCAGGCTAGCACCCAGGGCAGCCTGAGTTCCCCCTGCCTACTGCATTAGGGCAGAGCAGGGCAGGACCTTACTTCACAGTATTTTACCGTGCAGTAAGCCTAATGTGAATGAATAGCACATGCAGCTGTGCTCACTGTGGGGGAGATGTGCTTCAGGTAAGACTGTCCTGCCGAGAATACTTCAGGCGCCCTACAGCAGAAAGCTGTGAAGGGCACGGGTGTCCTACTGCTCTCACACCTTTGTGTGCCCATTTTGGACCCTCATGATTTCCCTGCTCTCTCTTTCCCCAAAGTAATGACCCTGAAACACATTATTTCAGGTTGGCAGTAGGGATAAGTTGAAATGGTCACTCTCTGATTTGCTTCTGCATTTCAGTGCTTATTTTCTGTTGAATATAGGCAGGTAAATACTCCCCATGATGAAGCAGCAACATTGCACAGGAAAAGCACAGCAGGAGGAGGGCTAACATTTCAGCCCTTTGCAGTTCTCAGTCCTGTCTCCCTGCCTGCGTAGTAGCAGACCAGGAGCATGCATTCAATCAGGAGATCTCTGCAGCACAGCGCCTGGGATTTATGCATGTGGCAGCTGGGCATAATTTCCAAATACACAGCAAAAATCTGCAGAGTAGAGCTACTGCTCTGAAATGATAAAGCATTTTATTATCTTTTGATGAGTTTCCTTATTTCTCATCATGCAAAACTAAACAGGGATAAAGCAATATGAAGTATGACTTCCACAACTTCGCATTTATTAATGTAATAGAGTTCAGCTTTTGTTCTTTTTTGGAAGCTGGTACTGGAAATTATGGGTCTGCCGACATGCAAACCCATAGCACAAGGAATTAATTTTCATTAAACAATTATAATTTTTGCTAAACAGGCTCTAGATGGAGACATTTATCTATAGCATTTTTTTAAACATTGTTGGGTTGAATAACATACTGGAAACCAGAGAGAAAGCAAATCCTGTCAGATCTAAGCCTACTACAGAACTCACAAAACAGTTTAGTTAATGTGGATAAGATTGAAAAGAATTGATTTCTAAATGTTAAGCTATATACCTTAACAAATGACTGTGGCACACTGCACACATATGTGTGTGTGTGTATTTAAAGGAATATTACAAATACATTATATTTTTATTAAAAATATAATTATGCTTAGGACCCAATGGGTATTTAATTTTCTTTCTCAAAGTCAGTAATTCTAAGAAACACTTTTTTTTAAATATAGAAATGGTGCATCAAATATAATTTCATAATCAGTCTCCCAGACTTAATAAATACACAGTGAAATCCTTCTGTTTGACTGAAAAATGGTCCTTTCACCTTTCTGGTAGTAATGACAAAAATTAATCACATTTTGTAACACTTCTAATAATATAAAGCAACTCTAGATATAGGAAAGTCAATATATGTTGTAGCTATGTTCTAGTATGCTATTTTTAATCACCTAACATGCTTCAATAGAAGATAATGAAAAAAACTCCTTTTGATTTCAATTTGAACAGGATTGTTCCCTAATTATACGTATAGGGATTCACACACACACACACACACACACACACACACACACACACACACACACACATTTTGCCAATTTTTCTTTTAGGACTTGATCCCGAAAACACTTTAAAAATATTAATTTATCCTTAGAACAGAAGTTTGGGGCTATGCTGGACAAAATCAGCAACTCATATGAGGAGTAGCCTCACAAACTGATGGGACTATATGCCTGCCAGTAAGACAAACTGTTGTGTGTGGTAGGTCATGTTGGAGAATTGTCATATGGCTTTACCAGAAGGGTAATGAGAAGTAGTAAAATAGCGTTTAATAGGGAGGAGTTGGGTAAAACCCAAGCAGCAGCAATATTGACACACCCAGGAATCCACCATAATGCATGGATTTCCCCCTGCTGCAGTAAAACTCTCCCAAGTGAGAATCTCAAGAGAGCAGAGTTTACCAGCAAACTTGGCCACAAGATGGCTTGATTGCCTTTTTGGCTTGTGAACCTGTTGTGTATGGTAAAGTGAATGTTTTTTTTCCTCCACAGTCTCAATGTAATTTCCCTGTAATTTGTATTAGTGTTAACCATCATAACTTTAGGTAGGCTTGTTATCCATATACATGCCCAAACCCATTCTGAATCTCCTCATTTCCTAATCTCAATGACCTCACTTGGCAATGAGTTCTACTCTCTAAATATATGGAAAAAAACCCAAAACAAATCCTATCATATTTGAATTTACTATCTTTAAGTTTCATGTAATGCCCCTCTTTTTTGTTTTATATAACAAGGAGAAGAGATGTCCCTACTAGATACTGTTTTGTTTACTTGTATCATACTCCCATCTTACTCATATTATTTCCAAAGATTTTTTTTCCAGTTCTCTTCTTTTCTCCAGCTATTATAAGGGAAGGAGGAAAGAAAGAAAAAGAAAACAGTGAGGGCTTATGAAAAGCTCTTGTACAGGATTTCATGTTCTGAAAATCTGGAAGCAAATAATGTTCTGGAGAGTGTTTGAACCAATTGTTTTATCTATTTTCAGACAGAATCCTCCCTAGACATCATTTGAATTGGGCCCTCCTGTTGCTTATCATACAATTGTAGACAATTAGGATTGGAAGGGACTTCAGGAGGTCACATCTAGCCCAATCCCCTGCTCAAAGCAGGACCCTTCCCAAGTAGATCATCCTGTTGTCCTGGGGGACCAGGCTAACTCTCAGGATCTCAGAATTGCACTGTTAGATGGGAGGGTGTGATACAATTGCTTATATACACACACAAAAATCAATTAGGCACACACACACACACACCAGGCACATATACACACACACTAGGCACATACACACACACTACCAACTCAGGCACATACACATCCAAGATTACCAGTCTCGGAACATGCACACCTATCAGCAATTCAAGCACATGCACACTACACACACGAAAATTAGACAAAGTCTGTTGTTAATACACACACACCCAATACACATACACAGATCACAAATTCATATATCACACATGCAATTATATACATACACACATATATATATATATACACACACACACACACACACACACAGTTTAATAAAACAGTTCAATAAAACTGTTCATTTAGAACCTGAGTTGGGTTTTGTCTTACTGACCTCCCAGCCCTACTCAACACCAATTAACCTTAAGTTACCCCAAGCCCCAGTGACTTTAAGTAACCCCAGGGGCCACTTTAATTTTAAATAACTCTATTCTCAAGTGACCTCAAGTAACCCCAGGTCCCCTCCAGTCTCGTGGTTCTAATCCCACGCGGGGATTAGATAATTGCATGTGTGATATATGAATTAGTGATTCACGTATGTGTATTGGTGTGTGGGTATTAACAGCTGACTTTGTCTAATCTCAGCCTCGGTAACTTTCCCTCTCTCATCTTAACCCCCATCCACCTCCCTCATTCCACCCCATATGAAATCTTTGACCCCGGACTCCCCCTCCGTAGTCACCAAGCACCTTAGGTATCCCAGATACCCTAAGCACACACATACCACAACAGCAAATATATTTGCCAGTTCACACACACACCACCCACCTACACATACACACAGGTGAGTTCCTAACTTGGGTGGTCTGGTATGTGTGTGCTTGGGGTATTCGAGATACCTAGGGTGCTTGGTGACTATGGGAGGGGGAATCCAGGGTCCAAGGTGGGTGATAGCTACCTATCCCAAGCTGAGAGTTGATCCTCAATGCCCAGTTGAGGTCTCCTTCATCAAGGTGTTATCCAGGGGGGGTTGCCGGCAGGGCCTCCAGGGTGGGTAGGTGATGTGACGTAGAGCTGGTCTGATCCAGATGGAAATGGCATTCCCACTGGGTCTGTCTTCTTTACAGGGGCAGACCTTCTATGACCCTAGTGCAGGGGCACACCCAGGCAAGGGTCAGCTCTGGTGTACTGACCATGTGCACTCCAGGCGAGGATGTGCAATTTCAGGTGTCTGTATTGCAATGGTGCATTGGCTGGTTTCTGCAGCAGTCTTTGTCTTCAAAATGCTGGGTTTCTGGGTGAGGTTCTATGGTTCCTGGGTGAGGTCCATGGTTCCTGGGTGAGTCAATGCAAGGCAATGGTCTGGTCATTGAGCCGATTATTCAGTGGAGACCAGCTACCTCTGTATCTCAAGCACCCTCATTCATTCCCATTCATTCAGGAACCAATTCACATGAGACTGGTTAGATATGAGTCACAGTTACAACATAGGTTATACCAGGGCAGTAGACACAAGATGGAGGCTTGACATGCAAAATGGAAACTTGACATGACTTATGCTAACTTACACATGTAGGCCTAAATCATATAGTATCAGTAAAAATCAGTAAAATGTTCATATAAAACAGTCAAAATCAAAACAAATATAATAGGAACATAATACAATACAATATAAAACAATAAAAATCAATACAAACATAATAGAACACTATTTACAATATAAAAGGGGCTTGTTACCATGAGGGAGTATAAGAACTTAGCTTACCTAGTATTATTTGTAATCACTTATAAAGGATAGAGAGGGCAGAGAGAAAGTCAGAAATGGTTGGGGAAGGGGAGGGAATGTATTTTTAAGTTAAAAAAAAAGAAAGAAAAACCTGGGGTGGGGGGTTGCTACAACCCAAGCCAGAGCTTTGTCTAGCTGGATTTTGAAATCCTCCAAGGATGGAGCTTCCACCACCTCTCTGGGTAACCTGTTCCGATGTTTTATTACCCTCCTCATGAGAAAATCCTTCCTAATATCTAACCTCAACTTCCCTTGCTGCAATTCGAGATGGTTGCTCCTTGCTGTCACCTGCCATACCACCTAGTAGAAAAGTTCCTCTTAAGATTATACATACTTTCAAATCCATGCAGAGCAGTCCTTTTCCGCTGGTGTTTTCAGCTCCTGAAAAGAACTGCCCCACAGTAGACAATCAGCATTAATTCTAACTCTAACTACTTTACCTAGGCATGATATATCTACAATAGCTCTATCTTGTGACCCCGCATAATGCTATACCAATATCAGCGTTTCACAGTGAATCTGAAAATAATTCAGTGGAACTCGGTGTCTTAGTGAGCATATGTATCCTAGTGAAATCAAACAGATAGGCTTCCAGTTTCCAGTCACCAAGTTTCCACACCGGACCAAACTGTTTTCAGGCCTATTTGCAACAGTTAACCCTTTTCCGGCACAGCAGAAAAGTGATTCTTAGCCCCAGGTTTTTTTGTGGTTTTCAGTTTGTTTTTATTTTAAATGAAGGTATACAAGATGAACATCTCGCTGGGGTCGTTTGACCCCAGTCCTCTTTCCTGCCATGGCAGGGGGTTGGGCTAGATGATCTGCTCAGGTCCCTTCTGACCCTAGAAACTATGAAACTAAGACTAGGCTCATTCTGCTCACTTAGCTTCCTCCTCTACTTTAAAATGGATGGGACATTTTGTGACACAGACTGCACGTCCAGACTCCTATTGTGCTGTAAGTCTGCTTGTATCTACCACCCCACTAGGACACTATATTATTCTCAGAATGGGGCTTGATTCTTTTCTCCCTTCGAGCTATTCTACAATAGTAAAGCTGCATTTATTTCAGTGATATTGCTTCTAGCTGACACTGGTGTGAGAGAAAGGAATTGAGAATCACAGTGTGGGAAGTTCACCTGTAATCCTTAAAGATGAAAACCACTGCATACATAAAACATATTATTATAGGCTCTTTATTTGTCACTGGTGCTTGATTTGACTTCCATGGATGTTGGAATGCTAAGACTCTCTAACTTCATCCCGCCAGCTTTATTAATATTTACAAAAAGACTATTCCTACATTTAATAAAACTGCAGACTTACTCCCGGCAGAAATGCACATATTTCACTTACTGCATATCTGATCTTCCCCTGCCTCTTAATTGAAGCTCTTAGGTTGTCTTTGTTTGCCCAAATAATGTTGATCCCTAGTGTAATAGCACAGGCATACTTGTTTATACAAACTCCTAATCCCTGATGCTCCTTTAAAATGCATCACTTTGCTATGTATACAGTGGAGAAGATGCTGCCACTTCATTTTGAATTTCCTTTGTTCAGGCACGGACCCTGGTGTTAAATGGAGTATGTCATAGTTTCCATGGAAACCAATCAAAATTCATGAAAGGACCAATTTGACTGGCTCTCGCTACCGACATTTTATTTCATTTGAGCGCACAATACCAAAAGATATTACTTTCATCTACTTTAAAAAGAGGGTGGATTAAATTGTTGTATCAAAGTTTCATGGTGGCAGGCGAACAACATTATTCAGATGTCTGCAGGCAGGTAGTATATTTATTCTTGATTTCTAGAGTCAACACCTTTGCTCAGGGCATGGTACTGTGCCTAAGAACAGCCCTGCGCAGGGCATGGGATGGGAAAACTTGCCCCTCATTTCATACCTGTTGGTCATTGTATGCCAGAGAGAGGATACAAGAGTCTCCCTAGTCCCTGCCTTTCTCAATCCACTCCCATTCCACTTGTTCTTGTGGAGCAGTGCACATATCCTGCACATCGGTTGCAATGCAGGGAGTGAAAACATGGCCTTCCAGGCAGGTTGGATAAAGAAGGATCTCCTTAGTCTCACATATGGCTACCTTACCTGTACTCATAGTGTGGCCTACCATGACTAAGACTCTAACGTCTGCACCTTGCCATGTCTCAGACAATTATTCTGATAAGAGCTTCCCCTTTTCAAATATACACTGCCACAATAGAAACACAGGGGATAAACCGGACTCCATTAGATCCCATTATCTTTAACAGCATCATGTGCAATAAATTATCCCTCATTAGGCTATGTTCTAACTTGGGAACTAGGAATTAGTCAACTATCACCAAGCCTAATTCCTCTGGCTATTTATCAGAGAGAACCCTGATTTGTGTATATATATATTTTTTTCAACTGGAAAAGAGATGGTATTGTACAAAGTTAATGCCAGTCTGTATTTACTGTCTTGTAAGTTGTTATAGTGATAAACTCAGCAAGACTGGATGCACGTATTAATTTACAGTATTAAGCATACATCACAACTACAGATGATGAGTTTTCTGCATATACATTGTGTCTCATTAAAGGCAATTCTGCTTGACCCAAAAGAGAACAGAGTCTAAGGTTTTCTTATAAATGGCATTACAAACCATAGTGCAGAATCTTGCAACAGAATTGAAAAGTTAAAATGAAAAATAACAGCAGAGGGAAATGAAGAAGCACAGAGATGGGCGGAAAGCTATGCTAACCATATTCCACTGTGATTTCATATTTGCTATGGCAGCATAATCCATTCAAATATATTTTGTCATAAAAGCATATGGGATAAGGTTATATCATGTGAGGATATGCATATGTGCTGAACCTGAGGTACAGAGAGTAGAAATATTAGAGATTCATCTCGTGGTATGTTCCTTAAACAGTGATTTGTGGAAATAGTTCCACAAGCAAGTCTATGGTTGTCAGCTGAGTCACCAGTAACATTATAGTCCTCATCCAAAGGCCACTGGAGTCACTGGCAATCTTTCCATTGACCTCAATGGGCTCTGGGTCAGACTTTATTTAAGAAGACTTTCCGTTTTTTTTTTCTTTTTTTCCAAAGGTGCCTGAACATTTATATCTGTAGTCATTTACCATCAGCTGAGGGTTCGTTGGTCATTTTAATTAGTTTAAATTCGTGATGCCATAATGCTTTCCCTTCAGAATTTATCCCTGGTATAATCTGCTGCTCTTACCTTTTTGTTCAGTGGGTGCATCTACACATGCTATTAATACGAAGCAATAAACTCCAGTACATAGCATGCCAGAGTTTATTGCTCCTGGGCACAGTGTTTACATGTGCTCAGGTCTGCAGCAGGTTGAGCCAAGTTAGAGCAGCCCCAACCGTCATCCCAGAGCTGCTCCAACCCAGCTCAACGTGCTGCAGAGGGGCTGGCTGAGGCACGAGGATGCTTTAATGTGGGGCTAGCCGGCAGGTAGCCCCCATACTGAAGCACCATCGAGCTGCAGCCAGCCCCATCAGTGTCTACATGTGTGTTGCTGCTCAGTAGAGAACCCTGCCACAGGACAGTACTTGTATTTACAAGTACTAACCCATGACAGAGTTCATTAGTTTACTGTGGCCTAATAAGACTTCGCATGTAGACCCTGAGACTTTTACTGTGCAGCTAATTAGGCACCCCTACAGTAAACATCTTGTGTAGACATGCCCAATATTTCTTTAATGCTCACTACAAGGAGGCACCATATCACATAGCACTCTGCACTTCAGGAAGTTAGCATGTGAATCCTACTGAGATACACCCTACATTCTTTGCAATATGGGCTTTGGTTTATCTTTTGCTCTAAGTTTCTTCCTTTTCTCAAAGGAAGATTTACACGGCAGTGTTTAAAAAGAAAGAGAACCCTTCAGATCATTGTGGTGGGGAGCAGGGGCATAATTATGGATATGAACTGAGCCCACTTTCCAGAGTGGTAGGAAGTTTATAAAATTAGGCTCCCGCCTGGGAAGGAAATGAGCAAGTAACTTTGAGCCTGGGAGTAAGCAGTCCCATTCAGATCAGTGGGACAACTATCATTTGCAAAGTTAAGCACCTGTGAAAATTTTGGAGCTACAAAAGCTTGGTGGGAAATACTTGCCTGGAAGCTGATGGAACCACACTAATATACATTAGTTGAGGACCTGGGCAGGTATTTTGTTTTGTTCATTTTGTAAAATTAAATGTTTACTTGCAATATTTGATTGTGGTTGTGTCAGGGTGAGCTGTGTAGTTTTTGCTAATAGGTTAGACAGTGGATGTGTATAGGATGGTTTGGATAGGGAAGATCCTGCCTTAGACAGAGGAATGGACTAGATCACATCTGGAGGTGCCTTCCAGCCCTGTTTTCTATTATTCCATGTTTCTCCAAGCCCTATATTCTTGGTTTCTACTAAAATCTGTTAGACCAGGAGTTTTCAACTTTTTGGATCAATGTACCCCTGGCAACCAGATGTGGAGTGGGGGGAGAGGGAGGTGGCTTACACGCCAGCTGCTCTTGTTGCTCCGTTTGTGAGCTTCTCCACCCGCCGTGTCTGACCATGCAGGTGGCACCTGAGCGACAGCACAGGATGATGTGCGGTGGCACTCCATCCCCACCTGCTCACGCATACCCCCTAGGATCTTCTCAACTATCCCCAGGGGCATGCGGAGTCCCAGTTGACAACCCCTGTGTTAGATAATTTTTTAACATAGCAATTTTTTGAGTGAAATCTTCAGAAGTACCTAAGTGATATAGGAGTCCAACCAATGGAATTCCACATACCTACTTTTGGAAATGCTACTTGATATGCTTGCACAGTGTTTAGCATAATGGAGACTTGACCTTCTCTAAGCTTTAGCTGCTACTGCAGCATAGATATTCAACAATAATAGTAGTTCATGGAGTGTTTTTATTAATCATCATCAAAACTTGCTGCCCTAATTGTGGGTTCAAAATACAGATGGTTAAAATGCTCACTTGGTTTTTGGAAAGATGATGAAAATGATCAAAGGGAATGATCATTGCAGGTTCAAGCCTTACTTGGAAACAGAGGCAGGCAGTGTTAATGGCTTTAAATTCCTTTCCTTATGCAATTAATAACCCAGTGACATAGATCTTTTCAGGCTATTACAGGAGAGCCATGTGTTTGATACCGTTGTCGTCACTTTAACAAATTGTTGCACGAAATAGCCTTTCAGAGCTTTTGTTGATTGATAACTGAGTTAAGGTAACTTCTCTCTATTGGGAAAAAAAAAGGAGGATGCAAATGACTTATAACTGCAGATCAGAAAAAGAACACTCCATCATTACGTCTGTAACCTGTCAGCACGTTTCTCTTAATGCTTTTGTGACAAAAACCAAAACAATGAAAAGACCGAGTATGCTCTTTGAAACATAAATATTTCAAATAAATACCTGCTTTGTTTGCCCAGAAGGCTTAAGTTGTGATTGCATAAATTAGGAGAGAGGCCAATTTCAAATCCCCAGAGTTTGTGCTTTTAAGAATCTCTTTTAGGGTAGGTAGTCAAACTGGTTTTTTTGGTAGTAGTTGTTGTGGCATGACTGGCATTCAGCAGTTGCATCTCAGAGGGTGGATCTACACAAGATATTTACTGCAGAGTAGGCTAATTAGTTCTGCAGCCAACATCTCAATGTCTACATGCTCTTCCTTATTAGGAACATGTAAATTAATTAACTCTGCCATAGGTTAGTACTCTAAATACAAGTACTATTCTGCAGTGGAGTTCTTCACTGGGCAGCAGTGCACATATCAACACCGATGGGGCTGGCTGGGGAAGGACAGTGCTTCAGTGTGGGGACTGCCTGCCAGCTAGCACCACACTGAAGCACCCTCATGACCCAGCCAGCACCTTTGCAATGCGTTGAGCCGGGTCGGAGCAGGCCAGGGCTGGCAGGCTAACACCCTGGGCTCCCTGCCAGCCAGGGCTGCTCCAATACAGCTCAACATGCTGCGGTTCCAGGCACTCATGCAAACAACCCAGGAGCAATAAACTCTGGTGTGATAAGCACTGGAATTTATTGCTTCACCTTAATAGCATGTGTAGACATGCCCAAATTTCAACTAGAACAAGTTTATATAAGGATGAGATTACATATTACAATTATACCATGTTAAGAACACTTCAAACTTGAACAAGTACATGTTCAGGCTGGTTAACAAGTGTTAATTCCCTTCACATGCAGCCTGGGAAAGGCCAGGGAGGGTGGGGGTTGGGGTGTGAGAAGATGCGGAGCAGCTGTGGTGAAGCACTGGTGGAGGGACTGTTTGGGGGGATGGGGGCATGATCTGGGGATAGATGGAGCTGATAGAATGATTGGGAGTCAGGGAGAAAGGGTAATTGTGGGTGGTGAGGGGAATCCAAGTAGCACAGTAGCACAGAGGGGTACCTTCACCCCTTCTCCCCCAGTATATACTGTGGCTAGAGAGCTGGAGAGCGGTGCAGGCACCAGCAAACTTTCATCCCTCCACCATATCCCTGATCAGGCCTCTAGCAGCAGGTCTGAGCACTGCTTGCTAGAGAGGGTATTACCTTTAACATGCCAATGAGCATGAACACATGCTAACCTTAACAGTGACTAATATTCCTTACCATTAGCACTTGCTAACTCTAACGTGTGATCTCACCTTACATTAACAGAAGGTTCAGTTATATAAACTCTCTTTTTAAGCCCCAGATGCAGACCTTGCTGTGCTGTCATGTGTTTTTGTCATGTCTTCCAAAGTCAATCAAGACCAAGTCAGATCATTTGTCGCAGATAACTCCTCAATGGAACACCTACGTAATGTAGGAAGTGTTATAAATGTTCCAGTAAGTAGCATCTTTTCCTCCAGCAGGTGCCTTATGCTAGGGCTTAGAATGGATGTAGGGGGGTTGAGGTGAATGTGAATACAGATGAGGCCTAAAATCAAGGTCCTGATTTTCCTGTAACATTTTTTTTTTTGGCAAGGGTTGAGGGCCTAATTTATTTTTGGGAAATGATGTTCTAGGTCACCAACTTCCGCCACAGTTACAGCTCGGCAGTGTTACTGTCCACTATTAATCAGCTTCCTTGTACTGACTCCGTGATCCAAACAGTTGTTGTGTTTGCAAGTAAATTTGGAATTCTTCTGAATTACAAGGAGGTTGCATGAGGAAATCATTATATAACTATAAAGGTTTCTCATGTGAAGTAAACAGAAGTCATTGTTGCAGTTTGATGGTTTTGTCTTATAAAGCATGATTTGATACTCTCAGACCAAATCGTAGGGCCTAATCCTGTGTAGTTGGGTTGGTATCCTGACCCCCATATTTGGGGTCAGGAAGGAATTTTACCCCATGGTGTGACCCCCCAAGACAATTTGACACTCACATGACTGTGTAATCAACTAAGTCACAGCCACTTAATTTATTTATGAAAATAGAATGAAATACCATATTGAAGGTCTTCCTAAAATCCAAGAAAACAACATCTATCTCTACTCCTGCATCTAAGTGTTCAGTGACCTGGTCATAAAATGAAGCCAGATTAGTCAGGCATGACCTACCTGCTACAAATCCATGCTGGTTGTCCTGCTGCATTTTTTTTCCCTCTGGACTAACAAAAATATGATCCTTCATAATCTTTTCAAAGACTTTTCCAAGGATGGAGGTGAGACTGACTGGCCTACAATTACTCAGATCCTCTTTCCTCCCCTTCTTGAAAATAGGGATCACACTGGCCCTTTTCCAGTCCTCTGGCACCTGACCTGAGCACCACGAGCACTCAAACAGCCGTGCCAGCGGTTCTGCTAGGACACCGGCCAATTCCTTCAGTACTCTCGGATGAAGCTCATCCGGGCCTGCTGACCTGAACACACGCAGTCCATCTCAGTGACTCTGCACCAAGTCAGTATTGACAGTTGGTGGGCTGGTGTCCCTCTGATGCCCATCTACGAACCCATTAGGAGACTTATCTTGACTCTTGTTCAGGAACACTGAGGGAAAAAGCTCGTTGAAGAGCTCAGCCTTGCCCCCCTCCCCCCATCACTAATTGTTCAGTAGGGATCCTATGCTGCCCTGCGCCTTCCTTTTACTCCCTACTTACCTAAAAAAGACTTTTTGTTGTCTTTAATTTGTGTTGCTAGCCTCAGCTCTGTAGTTGCTTTGGCCTTTCTAACTGCCTCCCTGCAAGTGCAGGACAAGTAGGTATACTCCTCCTTGGTAGCTTCCCCCTGCTTCTGCTGCCTATATGCCTCTTTTTTGCCATTAGGTAAAATATGGTTTGATGTGTTGCAGCACTTGCCAAAATACAGCACCGTAAGTCTAGATATTTGAATAAGACAATGGTTACTCTGCTCTTTTTAATAAAGTACTTCATATCCACAGTTTGCAATGAATTATCTCCCTTTTGTCCATAAAGACTACCTCTGCATTAGATCATACAATACAGTAACTGTCATGGTTGCATTTCTTTCTGCAATGGTTGGGAACAGAGGAAACGCCGTACTGGGTCAGATCAATGGTCCATCTAGCCCAGTACCCCAATTCTGACAATGGGAAAGCAGGAGGTGCTTAAAGGGAGGCATGTGAACAGGGAGTGCCTAGAGTGATTATTTCCTCTTCCTTACCCACTCTGGCATCATTCATTTAGGGTTGTCAGAGGTTATATCCCTGACTGTTTGATTTAATAATTCTCAATGGAGTGATCCCTCATGAATCTGTCTAGTCCATTTTTTAACCTGATTATACTGTCAGCTTCTACAACCTCCTGTCTTCCAATAATCCCTGTCTTTATGGACCTTAGCTTGGTTCATGCAACATGAAAGATCCCCCAGCAACACTGGCATGTGTTCAAGGTAGACCAGATACGTAAGTGATGGCACATGTGCCTACGTTCTGGGAACAGAAGGTAAAGCTGGTGAGTAAATGATTGGAAATACATGGTACTTTATTGCTTAATTGGACAGTGGACAGGGCTTACTTTATTCATTTTAAATGTAGTGAAATTACATGTTGTGTAATGTTGGGCAATTTAGCTACTCAGGCAATAATGCTCAGGAATACTGTAGTTACACCATTCTCCTACTTCCCATGGGAAAAGTATTGATGAAAGCATCTTTTCCATTCCCTTTCTTTTATAGAAAAAATCCAGGACAGAAAGCACTTCTTTCCTTTGCTTATGTAAACATGCATTAAATAAACAACTGTCCTGTTGCAGATTGGCCTTTTCAAGTTTAAATGTCCCAATTAAAATCTAGTGTGTGCTTCAAAGCATCTGGTGAGTTTATGAGAATTCATATATTCTAGGGATATGACAATCCATACCTACATATTTTATTACACTGTGATGGTGAAATCCATTTTAGACAGAAATATGGTCCCTTTGCTTCAGCACTGACTGACAAAAGCTAAAATAATGCTGCACAGTTTGTAACAGGTTAGGCAAATAGTACAATATGCTAAAAATATTCCTCAGGGAAGAACAGGGGCTTTTTGAACTGATGAGGGTCTACATTTTTTAAAGAACCATTATGCTCAGAGTAGCAAGGCACTAAGAGACATACATGGTTATTTTGTATCTTTCCAAGTGACTCAAGGTATATCTATGAAATTCAGTCATCCATCCCAAGACTGATGAGAAATGAACTCATCCCACTTGCCCTTATTTTGCACTTAACAACAAAATGTCATGTGGTCACTGTTGAGCAGTGCTAGGCTGCTCTAATGGGCTCAGCCAAGACTAAGAACCTGAGAAGGTCTCCAGACAAGCTCAAGAAAGCTACCGCATTATATTTTGGGGGAAGCAGTGCATGTGGAACAGAAGCAAGTGTGTTGGGTTTGTGCCTTGGCAACCATCTCAGGACCACCATGGAGACCGTATAAATATACAATTAGTACTTAGAAGCCTAATATCATGGAACTTAAAAGGAGTCAGATACCTAAACTATATAGATGCTTCTAAATATACCTCTTTGTTGCCTAATGCTATTTTAAATCTGCCCTGAGTTACTTTTAACATCAGACTTAATTATCTGAGAATCTCTCGATTCCTTGTTATTCAAAATGCCATAGCATTTTTTCCCAAAGGTATAGGACAAATTCAATAGGCATAATCCAAAGCATGCTGAAGTTGACTGAAGTCTGTTCACTGACTCCCCTGGACTTCAACCAGTCCCCTGCTGAGACATCTATCCAAGTTGTAGAGCAGGAATGGGCAAAATGGAGCCCGGGGACTGGATGCGGCCTGCCAAGCCATTCTATCTGGCCCATGGGGCCCCTAACAATTTTAGAAAATTAATATTTATCTGCCCTGGACTGCCTGTCATGAGGTCCTTGATGGCTTGCCAAAACTCAGTAAGCAGCCCTCTGCCCAAAATAATTGCCCGCCTCGTCATAGAGTCATAGAGAAGTACATCTACAAGAGACCTCCAGAGGTCTTCTAGTCCAACCCCCTGCCTAAGGCAGGATTATCCCTGTCCAAACTATCCCATACAACCATAATCTAAACTCTACATAAAACTACCCTCAACTCTGATACCACATAGACCTAATACCCTAACCCGCCAGAAGGAAAGCAGAGGAACCAAGGCCGCCTATGTCTTGCTTCTATCAAATGTTGTTAATATATGTTCAAGAGGTCCTTGGTAGAGGGCCACAGCCCCAACTACAGAGGAAGGCAAAAGCCCCAACAGTCCATAACAATTTGACCATGGGGTAAAATTCCTTCCTGATCCCAGATATGGTGATTGATCTGACCCTGGAGGGGCAAGACCTTTTATCCATGAATCTCTGGCTTTGCTCCTAACAGGAGAATTGACATACCCCAGTTGAGGTCCCCAGCGTTAGCTGTAGCCAACACCTAATGCATTTGGAGAGACTTAAAAATACCCAGAGAAATAAAGTAGAAGAAAAGGGAATGTTGGGGTGGGGGGGGGAGGGAGTTGGAGCAACAAGCAAAGTCCAGAAGCTTGGGAAATACCCATGGTAGAACATAGGCATAGCTACTCCTGTATCATCCCAGACCAGTGGCTGTCCAACTTCTTCTTGAACACCTCCAGTGATGGAGAGTCCACAACTCCCCTAGGCATCTATTCTCCTGCCTCTCTATTCTCATAGTGAATTTTTTTCCAGATATCCAACCTAAATTTACTTTGCTCTAACTTCAAGCCATTGGTTCACATCCTCCCCTCTGCAGCAAGAGAAAAGTGCTTTTTCTCTTTTTTATGGCAGCCCTTCAAGAGTGTGAAGCCATCCTGTCCCCTCCTAAACACTTTTTCCATGAGGGAACATGCAAGATTAAATGAGCTGCCGCGCACCCTTCTGCCATGAATTTGGTAGGTCCCTATATATTTTGTTAGGAGTTCCCCTTCACTTGTTAACAAGCTTCCTTGGTCCTCCTTTTCTGGCCAACATACCTACAGAATCTCTTCTCATTGTCCTTTACCTCCTTTGCTACGTACAGCTCATTCTTGCTTTGCCTTCCTGATGTTGGTCCTGCAGGTTCCTGCTATTTCCTGTTATGCATTCTTGGTGACCTGCCCATTCTTCCATTTCCTCTATGCCTTTTTTTTTTTTTTTGCTTTTTTTTTTGTACTTGAGGCATTTTAGAAGCTCCTTTTGCAGCCACATTGGTCTCTTGCTGTTCTTCTTGTCTTTCCATTGTGTTGCAGTTTCTGTGTTTTCAGTGTGCCCATTAGAAACTTCCAGCCCACTTGGACACCTTTATCTTCCCATCTATTCTCCCATAACACCATGCCTAGTAGCCCCTAGTGTCAGATAAAATCTGCCGTTTTGAAATCTAGCATCTTAATTTTGCTTTCCCTTTCTCAGGATCTGAAATTATAGTGTATTGTGATAACTTCCTCCCACGTTACTCATTACCCTCATATTCTCCACAAGTTCTTCCCTTTTGGTCAGGACAAGATCCAAGATAGATAATACCCTAGTTGCATTCTGCTGTGCCATCTTCCTCTACACCACCATCTTTTCTCCCAGTCCTCTCCTCCCAAAGGAGAGTGTAACCCTCAGTGTTGACATTCCAGTCATAAGAGCTGTCCCACCAGGTCTCAGTGATGCCAATCTGATCATATTTCTTTTCACAAACTGCAGCTTCCAACTCATTTTGTGTAATCCCCATACCTCTCATGTTTGTTTATATACATGGATAATACTTTGCATTTTTACCTCTTTGCTTTCTTATTGTGCCACTTTTTTTAGTTCTGTAGCTCTCTGGCCCTTTCCCAGCGTTGAGTTGCTTCTTTGAGTCTTTTCCCTGCTGGACTGCTTGCGCTGTTGGAGGGCTTTGATCATCATCTCTTGTGGAACCTAGTGTAAATTGCTCTTTACTAGGTTGGCCCAAAGATGGTCTTCCCCGTTCTTGTCAAATGGATCCCATCTATGGAAATCAGCCCTCCTCCAAATAGCATCCATCTTTTGTCAATGAAGCTGAAGCCGTCATGTGAACACCAGTGTCTCAGCCATGCATTCACTTCCAGGATACGATGATCTCTACCTGAACTGTTGCCTTCCATGGGAAGGACTGATGAGAACAATACTTGTGCTCTAAGCTCCTTAAACCTCCTGCCAAGAGCCTCTAAGCCATGTCTGATCTGGTTGGTGTTGTTCCTAGAAGTATCATTGCTACCTATGTGGACAACCAGAAGGGGATAGTGGTCCAAAGGATGGATGAGCTTTGGCAGTCTCTCTGTGCTGTCCTAAATTCAGGCTTTAGGCAGGGAGCACACCTCCTAGGCCCCCAAATCTGGACAACAAATCAGTGTCTCTGTCCCACACAGAAGGGGATCAGCAACCACCACCACTCGTCTCTTCCTTCTTGTTGCAGTAGTTTTGGAGCCCCTGTTCCTGGAGCACTTCCTGCTCTCTAGGCTGCTGTGAGAGCAAGAAGTGCAAGGCCCCAGGATGTCTTCTCCTCTTGCCTCTTCCTCAGCAATCCCACCCTAGTGGTGGCTGACTTCAGTCCACTCCTCTTCAAGTCTGAGGACCCTCCTTTGAGTAGTTACATGCTGCCGCTTCTCCTCATTGCCCTTTGGCCCCTCCAGGACCAGAGTCTTATAACTCTTCTCCAAGTAATCTTCTTGGTCCTTGATGCAATGTTTCCAAGCTGTGAATCTTCTCCTCCAGAGCAGACAGCAGGTTACACCTGGGACAGATGAAGGGCTCCTGACTCTTCAGGAGGAACACAAACGTGGCACATCCCACACAGTCACAACAGCTGATCCAGACTCCATTTATGCCTCCTTTGCTCCTTGAAGCACAACTATGCTGTAAGGAAAAAAAAAAGAGGGATGTGGGGAAAAGACAGAGGGAAAAAAAAAGACATACCACAAGAACCTGCACACCAAGCACCTGCACCAGGGCCCATGCCCACTCTCCCACCCACACACACAAACACAGACTCTCCTGCTTCCTATGCAAACTCCTCCATTTCCTGCCCTTTGTTCACTGTCATTCTACCTATATAGTTCATTCATATATAGAGACATTAAATCATCACTATGGCAAGACTGCTGTATTTTTGTTCACTGCTAAAACTCCTGAAGTGCATCACTGCTCAAGAATCTAGCTTTCCTGAATTTCTCGGCAAACTTGAAAATGGACCAATTGTCATTAAAAATGTTGCTGGACTTTTTTTCTCAATGTAAGCATTTTTGAATAAGTGTGTCTACCATACCAGAAAAGGATGTCCTGAGACTTTCTTGAGAGTACCTAAGCCATTTAATAAGGAACCTGGGGATTCTTAAATGACTCAGAAGAGTGTACAGGCACACGTTTGCAAAAGGAAAAAAGTGAGTTCTGCAATGCTATCCCTGACTTTCACAGTTGTCTTGTGTCCAAAATGTGTTTGTTCCCCTGACAAGAGAGTTTGCCTGCACTCATACAGAAACACACCTAGAAGCTCACAGTCTTTGTGCTGGCTACCATATTTCTGTTCTATTGTATGCTTGTAATATCTGGGGAATATTTCATAACAGGAAACGCCTCTTAGAACAGCATATGCCATCAAATGAGAGGTCTGAAATAGCACCCTGTGACTGAGATGGTCTGTCAGCTGGCATCAGAGTGAATGAAGAATAGCTTGTGAGCAAAATGTCAGTCTAAAATATGTACTGACCAGCTGTTAAATGAACAGTCCAATAGTTAGACACCAGTGTGGACTCGATACCCAATTGCAACAAACTATCTGTGTGATCCTGTTCACCTACACAGATGTGCAACTTCAACCTTAAGGCTGACTTAGATACTATTTCTTTTGGTGAAGGAATTGGTTTACCCCCATTTCTACCAAAGGTAAAATGGAAGAGTAGGAATATCTTCTCATCCTTCTTCCTAGTGGTTAGTGCCCTTGTCCAGGGACCTAGGTCTGCGCTCCTCTCATCAATATAATTTGAACCTCCATCCTGGCAAAGTCCTCTAACAACCAATCCATGGACTGGATATTACCTGGAGCTGGTCTATTAGGCAGCCCTTTGAGTAAGCAGTGCCCCCCGTCCTCCCTTCCCGCCCTGGTGAGCTGCTGCAGTGCTCAGTAACTTTTTTGACTTTTTTTTTTCCCTGCAGATTTTGCAGGCAATGCTAGATTTTGTGGAATCTGCAAAACGCATAAAATCACAAATTCAGTAGGTCCCTACTTGCGAAGATCCAATTACAGACTAATTTAAATTGAGGAGGTGATCCCATTCTAAATGTGAAATGCTACAACCGGTGAACCGTGGGGAAGATAGCACAGCCTAGGGCAGGCAGAGGTGGCCAAGCTGTCACAGGTGCCACAAGTAACATGGACAGCCTGTGACTGGCATGTGGCAGACCAAGGAGAGGGCATTCAGCACAGCAGATAGCAAGGCCACAAACTGGCAGGGAGCGCAGGGAAAGAAACAGAAAGCAGAGCAGCAGATAGTGTATTGGAAAGGGGTCAGAGTAAGACTTAGGAAGGGTGCCGGGCCAGTTTGCGGCACTCCTGCCAAAAAATTTGGCCCCCACTGGTCTAGCGGATGGAGCATTGAACTGAACTGCAGGAGACCAGAGTTATGGTCTTGGCTATATCAATGACCACTTTTGTAACCAAGGTCGAGTGTGTCACCTCTGTCCATGTATTTATGGCTCTGTCTGCCCCCCTCTCCCCATATTCTCTCTGCCTTCTCCACATGTAAACTTTGAGGCAGGGACAGTCTGAGAGTATGTGCTCGTGCAGTGACTAGCTCTGACCTCAGATGGAGCCTTTAGGCGCTTCTAGAAAACAAGCAGCCAGAGAATACCAGCTATCACGGCTGCTCCTACATTTCCATTTCCTGTGCAAAATCTTGTATTGCTATATAATATGTGCCCTTACTGCTACAGTACACACTGGGGACTCTACAAAACGTTATGGCATACAGAAGCTTTTTAGTTAATAACTGCAGTCCAATGAATATCCATCTGCTTTAAAGGTCAAAGGAAAATGATCCTATCTTCACAGACATATACATTATTTTCTATTTCTACCCAGATCACCATCACCATTTTGCAATGCTACAAAACATGATGGAATATAATTATACTTCCCATGGTCCTAAAATTGTACAACAAGCTTCCTTCTCTTTTTTTATATCTATGTATAAAAATACGTTATTGCACTCTCTTTCTAATAGGCTTCAAAAACTTCAGGAAAAAAAAAAAAGATAAATTGGTAAAACAATTCCTATGGGCATTTTTTTTTTTTATCCATACCCAGCTTAGAAACAGATTGCATTGCAAAAACACAACGCACATTTTATTAAGTAAAATAAAACTATTCAGACACATTGCAGCTTTAAACCCCCTCCCCCCAAATGAACAAACAAGCAAGCAAACAAAAACACCATCTAACAAAGGCAAGCTAGGAGCTTTTGTTTTGACATTGAATGAACCTTTGTTTAAAAATCAGTGTGTGCTGTTAGCAAAATATACAGTATTTTCCTCTGGTGTGCTACTTTGCTGATTTTTTTTTTAACCACTGGTGGAATGCTTATTATTCTCCAGAGCTTTCTGATCAGGAACTATTATATCGAGGCTTCCAGATGACTTATTAGGATGAATGACAGAATGCTAAAAGGAAGAAAAAAGAACGGGAACCGCTGTGCTGCAAAAGGAGCATAGGGGAAAAGACAGCGTGCAGCATTGATGTATTCAAGAACGGTGCCTTCCTACATAGTCAGAATTAGCAGCGTTCTCCTTCCAGAGACTTAATTGGAAATTTGATCAGGGACTTCAGTGAGCTGGGGACACGCTAGGTACTTCTGAAAATCATACTCTAAAATTTGGGGTACTTTCTTTTTCCTCCTGTTTTCTAAGACTAGTTGGGGACAAAAGTAGAGGAACAAAAGAGGAGAATTCAATTCTACTGTGCATGCCATGGTCAGAAATATCGTGTGGTGCTCTCCAGGCACTATTAAAAAGTCTGCCTTTGTCAATGGGGATGAGAAAGGAGTACCTGAGAGGCTGTCCATTAGGGCTGTACAACTGGGGAGGAATATGTGCTTGAATGAGATTGACATTTCTTTCCCCCTTTTGCGTCACTCAAAACCGTGCGCGTGAAATCCATCCAAAACTGTGAACAGTGTCAGGATCCTGAGACGGCATTTGTCAATAAAAAAGTGATTTGTCAAGAAGAGAAAAAAGGGAAGAAAAGAAAAATAATCACCCAGCTTTGCCATACATCAGTCTTCTCCTAATAATAGGCAAGGAAGGAGTGATCCATACGCAGTGGGCGTCGTTCCATTGACTTTACCTGCTGCTGGTTTAGGCCATTTTTGCAATCTCTCAGATATCACCATATGGCAGGTGGCGATAGTGAACACATAGCAATTTGAAACTGTTCATTTGGAGAATGGTGTGAGCTAAGAAGAAAAGGGGGCATGATCCTCTCTTGGTTTGGGTCTGTTTTGTGGGAAGAGAAGGCAGGAAACTTCCATTATGCCTTCTTTTCATCCTCCAACAGGGACAGGTTTTCAATGGGCTCCCCATTAAAATCTGACCAACCTTCCCTGCTATTTTGGGGAGACAAGGAGGACCTGCTTTATTTGAATGTTGCTTATTTCAGCTCATTCACCCAGAATTTTCTCATGATGGAAACTCTTCCAATGAATTAAAACGTACAGAAAACACATAAATATGTATAAGCTGTTTGTTGGGGAAACCAAATTAGACACACGGTTGGGGTGAACGCCCGGGGGACAGATTCCATTTCACTGAAAAGGCATTTAAGTGGAATTAGGTGTCCAAGTGTGAGTCTATCCCACCCACTTCAAATCCCTGAAAAATCACTAATACAACTGCTTCTGTAACGAGCCACCAACTGGCCCTTAAAATTAAACAACCAAAAAGCAGCAGGCAGAAGGAAGACCCATCCACCTTTCACACCAGCTGTCTTTCAGGGAGTCCAGCAATGTGGAATAGAAACTCATTTGGACATTTAAGTCCATTTTGGCGGCTAATAAGTGGAAGAGAATCTGGCTCAGTCCTTTTCTATCTACGTGTTTCAACACGAGAGAAACTGAACTCCTTCAGGTTCTTTCATTTCCCTTCCTCTCCAGGACCTTGGACACAGTGCAGTCCTTTCAACACCAGCTTTCTGTGTTGTTGTTCTGTTGAGTTTCTACTTTCGGTAATCTATCTTTTGTGCTGGAGGAAAAAGATCATTAATGATTTTGACCTTCCACTTAACTTTGATAAATGTAGAAGGCATCAGGTTTAATCTAGTGTACCACCTATTGAACCATCCGCACTGCGCATGCTGCTAAGCACTCTTCCAAACAGGAGGGGAAGTCGGTATCCTTCACTCTTTAGTCAGAACAGCAATTACACTGCATTCTCCTCTCTTTCAGTAGTTGCCAGTATTTGTCGTGCCCCAGTGTATGTCATATGAGAAGCAGTCAAAACTTCACATTTTGAAATGGTGGTGTGTGTGGTTTTTGTTTTGTTTTATTTTAAACCAGAGTCTGATTCAGCCTCTCACTTATGTTCTCCCAAAAGAAAAAGAATAGCAGCCCTAGCCTGTCAGCTTTTACTTGAAAGCGGTGGTCTCAAGCCACAGCTCCTAGGTAACGTTTTTTCTGCCAGAACTTCAGACGTTGCTTGTAGCTGCAGGAAATTAAAACTGAAGTGGACAGGAAGAGTAAAGCACGATGTTGCCCTCAGTGGGCACATCCAGACAAGCGTGCACACGCATTTCCATGGGGACAACTAGTAGCGGCACAATACGTGCCACTGCTACCTGCCCCCGGGGAATGCCCATGCATGCATGCTTTGGCATGCAGCAAGTTGCCCTGAGTGGGGTAGGAGAAACTAGAGCCAGGGCCCCAGCAGCTTTACCTGGGACCAGGGGGGCCTCCTGGGGCTGCTCCAGTGGTGATCCAGCAGCAGGGAGCCTGGCCAGCAGCTGGAGTATGGCTCCAGCAGGCCAGGCTCTGGTTTTGGGTTGTGCACGGGATCTCCCAGTGTCAAAAAAGCCCCCATGCTGCAAATTAGCAGCATGGGAAACACCTGCATGTGTGGTGTGTGAGGTGTGTGGCACCGCAGATGGGTATGCAGCACCACATACTGCACATGCATGCTCACATGAACATGCCCAGTGTGTTCTTCACTTGATTTTGCTGAGGCTAATGAGGGTTTGGGACCACTGGTTTAAAGGTTTAATTGTGACAGACACCTTATTTCCTGAGGTTTTTGTAACCTGCATAGCGGTTACAGTTGTAGCGCCCCCTTCAAAGGGGAGCACTGGAGTGGGTGGGCCTAGAGCTATGTCTGCATCACACCAGAATATCCAAAGCCACTCCCCAGGTAGCTGACATTGCGGTCAAGCCCCAGTGCATGCATTTTTTAAATGCATTATCACTTACAGGCAAAATATTTGAGAATGTTGTTTTAATGAGAAAGCAAATAATGTGCACCATTAACCCAGGGAGATTAACCCTGAAAACATAATTCATTCTCAACCCATCGTTGTTTCCTTTTAAGTTAATGGGGCTTTGGAACGAGCATCAATACATCAGGACTTTATACAGTATATTAATTTTCTTCAGA
Organism: Crocodylus porosus; assembly: GCF_001723895.1. NCBI lineage: Eukaryota > Metazoa > Chordata > Crocodylia > Crocodylidae > Crocodylus > Crocodylus porosus. Next base: position 8,910,486 of record NW_017728948.1, on the reverse strand, counting down.
CAAAATCATCAGCCTTGTGTCCGGTCCTGTGTGGTCTTCTTTTGATACGCCTCAACCACAAGGCACTTAATGTTGTTAAGAAGTATGATGGCTTGGCCATCATTAATTTATTCGAACTAGAGGCAATTAAAAAAAGTGTCGAGGAAATACCTAATAGGATTACAAATGTTTTCAGCTTAACAGATTCGGAGCTCTGAAGTGCAAATGTAAAGTGGTGTGACTGAGTCCTGAGTGCCTTTGTACCAATAGTACCTACAGCTTCACAGTTACACCACAGGAAATGAAAAAAAAAAAAAAAGAAGCAGCAGCAGCAGCAACAAGAAGCAAAGCCATCACGCAACTGATTTAGGTACAGTTTTATTCCTGGATTCTGAGTCGATTCAGAGAGAGATCCCAGGTGGGATGTGTACACAACCAGTGTGCTGATCCCTGCTTGCTGGATTATTTGTGTATTTAGCTTCATCCAGCGACCAGCTAATATAAAATGCACAACCTGTCCAGGAAACAGAGCGCAGAAACTTGGACTCTTCTCTCTCAGTGGAGTGCTCTAACTACTAGGATACAAAACTATGCTTTTGCCGGCTTGTTTTCCTTCTGAGTCCATGCTTCTGGCAGTCTTGGCTGCACAAGGGCCTGCTTCTGCAGGAGAGGGGAAGGGCTCATTTTCTGAGCCTTCTGTAGCATACCATCTATGGCACTGTCCTGGGCAGGAGTTGGTGTGGGGTCAAATCCCCTCAGGCTCAGGAAAGCCTATATCCCAGGCAAGAGGTACGGGCAGCCTGGATGCACAGGGCAGTGCCAGCTGTGGTGACATGATCACTTGCTGCTGCAGGGGTGGCTATGTTTGTCCCCACTCCTGATCTCAGGTCTCCCATTTCTTCAGTTAATGCTTTAACCACCTGGCTATTATGAAAAAACAGGGACCTGACTGTCAGCAGTTGCATTTTAGAAAGAAAAAATCTTTGCCAGGTAGGTGTTAATCCTAAAAGTGGCTAGGGAGCCTGCTTCCTAAACATAAGGTCCAATGAGAGTTTTAAATAACCCCTGGCCTCATCATTTCCTATAGCTAGGAAATAAGTATTAGGCACCTTTTTTCCCCCTGTGTTAGGCATCAAACTCTTTTCCTAGCTATTTCCTATAACTAGGAAATAATTGGAGTTACCCTGCTAGAGCCAGGCACGTGAGCTTTAGGAATGTCACAGCTTCAGTTTGATGCATCTAAAGCATCTTGGTGAATCTCAGCCATGACACCTAAATAATACGTTTGAGGTGCACAATTCTTTGGATTTCTCACCTAATAATATTGGTGACAGCACATCAATAGCCTATAGAGAACAAGCTTAGGGTCACACTCTTGCATGGTGTAATTCTGAGTAGCTAAATCAACTCCCGTTGAGCTATGTCAGTTCATTGTAGCTGAGGATCTGGACCCGGATTCTTTATATCATTGGTGATTTAGGTGTTACAGTGCCCTTGCAAATAGACAGGTCAAACCTAACAGAATGAATTAATAAGATTGGCACCTAAACGGCATCTGAATGGATTTGGATTGATGCAGTTGCCTTAGCAACTTTGCTGTCAACAAAGGGAATGTGTGCATCAATACCTTAGCATTCCTATGCACTCAGGTCTCTGCTTACCGCCACCGAGTTGTGTACAACAAAACGATTCAATTAAATTCTCCCTGGAGGAACGGCGCCGATGCTCAGAACTGTTTGCATTGACTCGCATGCAATCCACAGGGAGGTCTGATCGTGACCTTCTCAGTGGAGCGGGAGAAGATTTGGGCATGTGATTATCCCGTGTCCTATTTGTGTCCGTCCCTAACCACACAGGAAGGGAAAAAGCGGAGGCTGAAAGCATGAGATCCTGCAATGCAATAAGAATATAATCACTTTATCCTATGATGGCTGGGTAGATCAGACGAGTCTCTACTGTCACTAATATGGTAACTCCCTTCTACAATCTGTCAAAAGAATTTGTTTTCTACCTTGTTTTCTTGTATATTAACAAGCTTAGGGACTTTTCTTTTTCCTTCCTTCCTCTTTTAAATGTAAAAGTTTGTTGCAAAAATCAATTCAGCCTGTTGAGTGAGTGATGCAGTGGCACTTCTGCAGACACACTATCAGAAATCTATGGCACTGTCTTTTGAAAACAGCTCTCTCTTTGTGCAACTTCTCTGCAAGGCATAGTAATTAGCCAGTAGCAAGTTCAGGCTTTCTGATTCACACAGCTCTTCATTTTAACATTAGATAACCTAAATCAGGCAGTATCTCCCTTTCATTTTCTCTCCTCCAAGAATAAATATTCTCAGGCACTTTTAAAATAAAACCACATTGATTGTGTTTTCATATAATTTGCTGAAGAAAAAAAAAGATATACTGTATGCATTCTGAAAAAGCCACTCATCGTTATTTAGTGTAATCAGATAATGAAATCACAGCTCTTAGCTGTATTAAACGGACAAAAACAAATGCAGCTTTTTCCTCTACATTTGTGATATAGAAGAACATCATCTACAGTAATTGCAGGTTCGGGGCATAAAAATACACTTAAGATACAAAGATATGTCCTCCCATATTTATACGCCTGTCATTCTCATTAATGATGAGGAGCAGCACGTCTGTGGCATAACAGAATATGGTGGTAAATGGTTTACATTTAAATTAGCATGTGAATAATAATTAAAATTAAGGGCATGTTAGTAATTCCATTGGCACTAACTGCTACAGCTTCTCAAATTGCGTGAGACAGAAGCACACAACCAATCTAGGTTATGGAAACTATTTCTGCTATCTAAATAGTTCTGGGTAATCTGCTGCCTAGGTAAGTTTATTTAATGCATGAAACACAACAAGGGTGAGCTTCTGAGAGGAGAGGTTATACCTGAAAAGATGATCCATCAAAGGGAACTTATTTATTTTGTTGGCCAGTAATACACAAGACAAGGCTTGGAGAATCAAGCCTTATATAGCTCCCAGAATGACACTGCATAGTGCTGTCTGTAGAAGGGGATTAACCACTTGCTATATGGTGTTAGACTGATTCCTCCAATTCATCATCAGTATTACTGCCCTGCCATCGTGGCTCTCAGCAAACACCAAATTCTTCACTTGAATAAGTATGAAAAATGCTGGGGTTTCGTAGTATAGCGATTACTTCAGACAATTGATATTTCAAGATCTGTTGCAGCTAGACTGTACAGGATTAGTTTAGCAAGAGGTCCACAAGGCCCCATATACACTGGGTACCCCAGCATTTCATGGCCACCTACATCCAAACACGCAGGCCACATTCACACACGAAGGGGTGTGCACTTAGAGGGGCACAAATTGCTGCAGTGCAACCCCCTGCATGTGCACTTTGTTGCAGGACAAACAACAGGCAAATTGCCCTTGCCCAGCTCTTCCTGGCTTGTCAGGCATGGAGAACTGGAGGCTAGGGCCAGCACTGGTGCTGGTTCCAGCAGTCTGTCCCGAGTGGCAGGAGCACAGGTTGGGCAGCATGAAGGCATGGCAGGAAGCCAGAGTATTGCTTTAGACACCCTGGCCTCTGTGTGTGCTGGTGCAGGCATGCGGTGTGTGTGTTGTGCTGCTTTTTTCTTCCTGGAAATCCTCATAGCGAATGTTGGCCCCATACTGCACATTTGCAGTGCGGGGCACATGTTAACATTTGTTGTGTGAGGTTTGCCACAAACGGCATGCTCTTGCATGTCTGGGCATATGGAGGGATTTTGAATGTGGGAGGCTGCAGCAAAGTGGACATCCCTGACTAGCCACAGGGCTAGTTTCCCCACCTGCCTCTGGGCACACTGTCCACCTGTCTTGCCTGCCATGCCTCGCTGCTAATTAATTAGGTCGTTAATTAAGGTGGGCGGCTGCCCATTTTACACCCTGATATCGGGGGGCAGGGAGCCATCCATGGCTCCATTCCACCCGTACACTGTGGCTCAAGCCTCACCGATGGCATCTCAGGCAGTTGGCTCAACCATCCCCTTTGCCCATTAGCTATGGCCCCCAGTCATGGGACCTTTGGCTTCCATAAGCCCTGGCCCCATTTCAAGCCAGTTGGGACCCCAATCTTCTTTGCTTTTCATGGGTGTCCCTTGCGGTGGGCCCCTGGCCCTTTTGACCCTTCCGGTCCTGGCCCCAGTACTGACCAGTCGAGTGCCTCAGCTGAGTTTTCACCTCCTGCCTGCACTCAGGGATCAGGGTCCCCCATTCCTGACTCAGGTGCTTCTGGAAGCATGCCTGGCCCTGTGGGGTCACTGCTGCTGCAGGCTCAGGAACCTCCAGAAGCTTACCTGGCCTCCCCTGCTCTGTTGGAATATGGCCCAGCCAAAGGTGAGGGCTGAGGTTAAGACACCCCTACTCACCTTTCACCAGGGTGAATTAACCTGGGGGTGAATGCCTGACCTGGCATTTCCTGGGGGCTCCTGCACCACTGAGAGCCCCACCAGGCCACCCACTCCCAGCAGGGTGCAGTTTTAGGTCATGCCCAGGACCAGGAGCCTCCAAACCATCCCCTACAGCTCTTGCCCTTACCTCCAGGATGCTGCATTCAGCCTAGTAGCCAGGCAATGTTACTGCCTGGCTTGCAAGCAGTGAACTACCCTGTTTATATTGGCAGCCTTTGATGTAAAATGGCTGCCAGTGGCAGGCACCAACAGTGCCCTGCCACAGAGGCTTGTGTGCAGGTAAAAAGAAGTGAGAATGCAGGGAGAAAACCAACAAATAGGGTGTATAGTATATATACACACGGGTTTCACATTTAATGTACATACATTATTGAAGGTTGTGGTGGGCCAGCCGCACAGCTTAGGAATAGGAGCATATCTTGAGGCTGGTGTTTTCTTCCTTTGCTATGATCCATTGCATTTTTCTCATGGCAAAACTCTTAAAATCAAGATGCCGTCCTGTTTCCTAAAGGTCTCCTTTTGCCTTGCATTGGAAGTTTGCACCGTGCACATGAAAAGTGTAAATGATCAAAAATCATCTTGTAATTAGAAGGAAAATAAATAATCTCTAAAAGATAAAGGGAACAGGGCTCATTAAAAGCATAAACTACCTTTAAGCAAACCAGCCTTGCAAATTATTGGCCCCTTTCATCATGATAAACAAGTACAGCAATTCTTACAAAAGCAAACATGCTTTAGAATGAAATAGGTCACAAATACTCATTGCACAGAAGTGACTGATTTGCACACTGTGTGCCCAGGACCGGTTTGTGAACCCGTTGGGCCATGTCCAGAGAAGTGTGGCCATGCAGTATGTTCTGTTGTTCTCCGTGCTGCAAGGGAGCAGCGTGGAAGGTTTTTTTTGATCCAGACTAGCACGTGCGTGGCATGGGCATTCCTCGGGGACAACTAGTGTTAGCACAAGATGCATTGCTGCTAGTTGTCTCTTCTCCCCATTTCCTCTGGTTCTACCATTGCAAATCCCCAATTCACTCCAAGGCTGCATCCAGATGTGCATGGATGTTTGGTTCCCCGGGAACAAGAAGGCAGAGGGGGAGGACAAACTTTCATTCGGGTCTCCAGTCCTCTGAGTTGCAATTCTGAATACCATTCTTTATTTATGGGGTGCAGAAGAAAGAGAGAGAGTTAAGGCACAGGAAAAGAAAGCTGCCTATTGGTCATGTAATCTAGCAAGAATGAACTCAGGATGATCTAGGCTATATTCAGGCATGGGACTGACAGGAAAACTGCTCATGATTAAGGTAATGCAACCAATCACTTGTGGGCCTTTCTCCACTCCACATAATACCTCATCGGAGGTAATCAGTCCACTTCTCACTCAGATCAATGGATTTACCTTGGCTGAGGATGTTGGATACTGAAGAGAGGAAAGAATTTAGTCCTCAATGAAAGATTATCCTTGAAATGGAATTATTATTGATTTATACAGGCATCATTAAGGTGTAGTTCAGACCTAAACTCCATGTTTCATTGACACACTTGGTTGTATTTGTGAAGTTATGTAATGAAGTCAATATTAAAAAGAAAAAGAAAAGAACTTACTTTACCTGACCCCACCTGAAAACCACTTTATTTTTACTATGAGTATCGTAAAGAGCTCTACGTTTGTGTGTATGTGTCCACCTTCATTAAGCTCTGTGTTCCAGCCTATGCTGTACCATTCGGTGTTCAGCACTGCATTTATTCCTTGTTAAAGTCAGAACCATCACAAACTAGTTAGCTGCAGTCAATCATTATTTTGTTCAAAACGCAAACACCATCTGCACCAAGCCAATTTTGTTTGAAAACCCATGCACTGTATTCGATATCATCCTCAAACCTCTTACCAAGCAGAATATTTCTTGCTGCTAATGGGAAATGAGACACTTGTATTCATGAGCTGCAGTGTGCAGCGCAGTCTGATCCATGAAACATGGGCTACAACTTGGCTGGCTTAAAAAAAAAAGATCAATTTTTTTTCCCCCTCTCACAGATTCACCCTAAAACCAAGTTACCTTTGGGGCTCACTGGGTGCCATGCATGGATATTCTCCCAAATTAGATTTACTCCTGTGCTGTTAAGTCTCTATTTGTAGCTACGGTGAAACCAGGTTCAGTTTTCTCACTTTTGTAGCTGTATTATAATATCTGATATAAATTCTTTTGTAATTTCATGATTTAACTGGAAGACAATTAAATGAAGTATTTAGCACACCCCCAGAACATTGTCTGCCTCTAATGGGGGAAATAACTCCTCTATAGAAAAGTCATTTGAGAAAAACTGTCCTTCAACCAGGGGACTTCCAGATACCCCAGGGTGACCAGAAATTTCTAGAGGATTCTGGGGATGTATGAGCAATTAAAATAATGTTTGGGCGGCCTTAGAGGCTTTTAACAATCTGGATAAGAGAGAATCAAGATCTTTGGATGACCCCAGGGTTCCCAGTTACCAGGTCTGGTAGAACCAGTAGGAAGGCTGATTTCTAAAAACCCTAGCAGGACTCTCAGGATGGCTAAGGTGGAGCCAGATGAAAGGGTAAGAAACTTTCTCTTTTTTTCCTTTCTGTCTCAAACTTATGGTCAGTTTTGGTTGTATAATTATTTTCTCTTACATAATAAATCCTTTTTGCTGTTTTGACTCCTTACTCATTGCTTGTGAAAAGAACGATTTCTTGGCAAGTGATATTCTAGGCCAGGCCCTTCTATGGAAAGAGGTCCTGCCATTTCTTCTTTAATAACCAAAAGAGGTGACCACCTAGGGCTAGCAGAGCTTCCCTTATTGCACCGGTGGGGTCCATTGTAATCTGGTACATAGCCTCCACATGAGTTAAACTAGACCAACCTTGGTCTGTTTCTTGGGGCAAGTGGTAGAACAGTGGGGAGAAACTCAGGGCT
>NW_017728948.1:8899605-8903001 GCF_001723895.1 Crocodylus porosus | reverse complement strand
ACTCAGAAGAATCAGAACTGTCATTCCTCCCTCTCCGTTGAAACTGGATTCAATCACAAACCAGCACCACATTCAAGAACCCAAGCCCATAACTTCAATTAACTTCTCAGCTGTCGACATGTACAATAATTAACTTTACTAATCCCTCACATTGCAGCCAGCAGCAGGAAGAGGAGTATACAGGTTAATTTCATTTCTTAATTAGAATGATAAAACGGGAAAATATTGATACAGTAACAAGCAAGAAATCCACATGTTTAATTACAGGCTATTTCATTTTATAGCAGTATCTGACTGCTGGTCTGCACATATATTATTAATATAACCTCTGAATGCTTTGCAATGCTGTACCATGCTGGTTACAAAAATGCCTCATCATTAAAAGTGAAGCTTGTTCATTTCTTTCTATAGAAATAAAAATCTGGAAACAATTTTAATCAACCTCTTTATTCATATCCCTGGAAAAGCAGATCCATCATTTTCATTATGCCTTTTCACTGCAATGGTCAAGGTCCATAAATAGCCATGTAAGTCTCTTCCCATGTATCTACATCCCATGCAAACAGCCCTGGGGATGGAAGCTTTTTGCCTATCTGTAGATCAGGTATAGCTTGGTCAGTATGAGTGCAATCCCACCCTATATATCCGATAAGTGTGACCCGCCCCATCCTTCAACTCTAACACTGCTGGTAAGAGTATTACGCAGTATAGTTTGTTGCAGTTCATTTGCTGTGTCATATATATTAATGACATTGTATAAAAGAAATGAAGGGACAAGTTTCTCAGCCGGTAAAAAAAATACAGTCAAACAAAACAGAGCAAGGGATGACAATAAACAAAGGGGAGTTCAGGTTTCAACATTTCTTCTGACATATGGAACCAACGTTACTTTTACCATGGCCCTTCATTTAGCCAACAGAAGTTTCTTAGTGGTGTGAGTAGGGTGATAGTAGGGATACAATAATAGGGATAGGAGGAATGGGAATAGTAGGTGGTAAGCAAGTATAAGTGGTACTATCTCCCATCCACTAATACCTGATATTTTTGTGGCTCAATCTTTGGGGACCTTGGCTTCAAGAAGTTGAGTAACAGGCCATTGTATGAGCAGAGCATCCTTACTAAGAGGCTGAAGGGAAACCAGAGTGCTGCTGCAATTTGGAATGAAAAGAGATGTGGGAATTAAAAGGCTCAATGTCATCAAGAGAAGTAGATAAAGCTGATCATAGAGGGCAAAGAAGTGCCAGCATTATTACTGCTACAGGTACTACTTCCTCTGAATTCTGCAAGAATTGTATGCTTTAAGTAGGAGAGAGGTGTTCCCATGCTTTATTACCAGGTAAAGTTGTAGGGAGTAAGAGAGAAAAAGATGTAGAAAGTCTCAGTCGTTACTGTTTATGATGTATATGCTAGATGACCATATATGGTTGTTACAGAAACAGGGCAAGAGGTGCTTTATTGTAGACCTTTGCCCTTGATGAGAATGGTCAACTGCAAATGTAATATAAGGCCCTAATCCTTCCCAAAGATGCACTGGTTGGAACCTCTAAAAATAATGAGGAAAACAATAACCTAATAAACTCAAAGATGCCTTAATCTAACTTCTGCCCCTATTCACATTTGTTTTTCTCACAACACTTTATGTGATGGAAGGAAAATAGTACATTTTGTAGGGCAATGCTTTGAAACCCTTGCCAAGACCTCTGCATGCTAGATTCTGTATAAGTGCAGATCAGTGACCCAGGCAGTTTGCAGGGGTGAAGGACAATTAAGCCATCTTCTGTAACTTCCATAGGGCAGATGCTACATTAACTTTCAGTCCCAAGGCCAGAGGTGAAGGAAGAGAATGGAGAGCGTAGGATAATGTGAATACCCGAAGGTTCAGTAATTCATTAGTTCTTGCATTAGGTCTAGCACCCTAGGCAGTGAGTCCTTTAGCAGGGTTCTGTGTAATTTACTGCCTATTTACACATGATAACAGGTACTTATTTTCCTTTCAACCCCCCCACCATCAGATCAGCCTTTTGCTCAATCTAAAGTGTGCTTCAGTGTTTCATTAGTGCTTCTTAACTCACATTTCCCCTCTGCATACAGTAACTGAAAATCAGTAGCACAGGAAAGGGTCCCAAGGCAGCAGTAACTTACCTTCTACCCAGCTACAGAAACTTTAAGAAACTTATACTGTTAGTCAATAAAAATGTACATTAACTGGAGACGTTCCAATTGATTCCAAAATAAGCTTAGTGCCACTCAATACTACAGCTAGAAAGTCATGTATGTTAGCAGCTACTTTGATGAGTACCTTTGAGGCTGGTACAGACAAAGTATAGGCAACCAAGAGGTTTTTTTGTTCTGGTTGTCTCCAGGGAAGGCCATTTTTCCTAAAGAAACTTCATTCGCATGTTGACATTGAAGTGGTCTCCAAGTACAGCACCTATTTCAGCCTTTCAGCTCCAAGCAATGAGATCTGGAAAGCTGTAGAACAAGGTCTTCAAAGTTTTTTAAAGGCAGCAACTGAAATCCACCTTTAGGTAATGAAAGGCATTGTTTGCATACAGAACGTGTACTTGGCTGTATTGGTATAGTTAATCTGGTACACAACCATCAGTGTGGATATAGTAATATTGGTACGAGTGCTTATACCAGAATAGCTATTCCTATGTGGGCGATAGCTGTTTGAATCCTTGTGTTTTATGGCAGCACACTTGGTCCTGCTAAAAGATGTTCTGCGAGTGCACATTGAATATGGACAGATTTTTGGAAATCTTAATGTACTTACCGGCCTTGTATGCTAATGTAAGTTCCACTAGGATCTGAAATGGACAGAGATAACAGGTACCCCATTACAGTTCCTCACTACTGCAAAGCAGAGGAATAGGTTGTAACCTGCTTAATTTGCATGTAGCAAATGACTACCCTGAATGAAAGCAGACAAATGAAATCTGAATGGGGGTTCACTTTTACACTGGTAGATTTTTATACCTTTTATTAGTAGTGTTGTTACCAGATTTGCCTGCTACTTTGGGGTGTGCTGTAAGGGCTAGGGTCTTGGTAATTCTATTAATGTGCTGCTTGTATTACTTGTGTTTCTATACGGAGCTGTATCTCTCCCCCTGAAAGCCCTCACCCCCCAATGGAGCTACCTTGCAGGACTCAGTTCAGTGGGGCTGGGTTCCTCCAGTCCCCAAATCAGTCATACACACAAACACACACAGATTAACGTGACACGCCTGACCTGGCCGGGTTGATCAGGATGGACAGGCTGACACCCTCATATGCCAAGAATCAGTTCATCAGAGCAACAATAACCACAGTCAGACACAAGCACACAATTAAACAGAATACCTCTGAATCTGGCTGGGTGTCCAGATGATACCCTCATGGGCCAGCATTCAGTTC
>NW_017728948.1:8892536-8899505 GCF_001723895.1 Crocodylus porosus | reverse complement strand
TTATTTGTGAGTCACACAGTTTGCGTCCTGTGTCAGGGTTCCCCAAGAACATGGAGCTGAGAGGTAACAGTGTCACAGGATACCAACAAAATTTTTTTTTGAAATACCCTACTTTATGGACAGTCTGTCCAGCTCTTGCCCACCACACCCTGATGTTACATAAGATACAGAATGTGGGGTGTTGCCCTGATCTTATTATAATGACATCCCGGATTGTGGTGCTGGCTTTGTGGGCCAGTTGCATGACTCCATACCTCCCCTACACCATGCCCCATGCCTCACAGATGGCATCCTTATAGCTGTTCTCCCAACTGCTGATACAGCCCCTCACTAGGCCATCTGACTCTATGGCCTCTCTCAGTCCCACTGTGGGTCTTCAGACCTCTTGGTCCCTTTGTACAGCTCCTCTCTGGGCTTCAGACCATTTGATCCAATACAACTAATTCCTGGCTACAAGGACTGTAAGTCTCCCTCCTAGCCCCTGTCTGGGTTGTCAGCTCAGTTGTCCACTTTCCTAGTGGCTCTCCAGGCCCTCAGACCCATCTGCTTCTGCACTGTAATCCCAGCCTGTTGCTGGGCGGCTGGATCCCTCTGGTCCCACTACAATCACTGGGCCTCACTACATGTTTCAGGCCCCTCACTGGGCTTCATTACCTAGGCCTTTGGATCCATCTGGTCCTGCACTATTCCCCAGCTCCTCGCTAGGCTGCTGGACCCACATGGTCACACTCTGCCCTGGCAGGTCTCTATAGGTAAGAAGAACTCAATGGGCACCTCTACATGTCATCCTACATCACCATAATGATGCACTACATCGCAATACAATGCACTACAGTGATGTAGCAATCACATAAATCTACATGTGATTGGCAGCTACATTGCTATAGAGGTGCACTCCCTCATTTAAGTGCACCACTACAGCGAAGTAGCGGTGAAAACTAACCATGTGCCATGCACACAGTGCAGTACAGGCTGCTACTGCACCTTGCTTTAATACTTCCAAAAAGGATTACAAAAGCATGTCAATGTGTAGACCCACCCAATAAAAATCAGTATCCGAAAGCTAAAGCCAAACAAATTCATACAAGAAACAAGGCACACATCTATAGCAAGACAAATAATTAACTATTGAAGAAAATATTCCGGGGATAGGGTAAGTGTCTGCCTCTTGCTGTCTTAGATGCCTTTGGATGCATTTCTAAAAGATATGTTTTGACAAAGACAAATTATATTTTAGTCAGAAGTTATCAGACTGGGTAGAGGAATAGCTAGATTAATTTCTATGGCCTGAATTATGCAAAAGGTCAAAGCACATGACCTATTTTCTCTTCTGGCCTTAGAACTATGAATTACTGGTACTGCCACATTTAGATCTTATCTGTATATTATAAAGCATCTTGCTTTATCGTCTGAGCTGTGTAGAATAACCCAATGTTGCATCGTAACTTGGAACCATAACCAGGGTAACACTGCTTTCCAGAAAGTTGAATAGCAAATATTCTAAGTACCAATGGAAGCCCCAATTCTGTCAAGCACTCAGCACCTGACAAGGGGTGCTAGATGCCATCTCAGCTAGAGTAGCTTATTAGGAAGCATCAAACTGACTAACCATTCATTAGCATGTTAATGTGCTTTTAATAATTATTATTTATTATGTCAGTTAGTTTTAGTCAATTACATACCATGCCACCCATGTCAAATAATGTAATTTCCCTCAAAGTTCAAAACCTTGAAAGAAGGTGCGCTTGAGACAGCATATCGCATGCAAAACATATGGCATGTCTTAATAAGGCTTAATTAAATACTTGTTTAAATCAAAACATTGCAAAAATATTTATTCCATTTTACATATAATTAAAGTGCACTTGTAACATTATGTTAATTGCTAGACACAGGGGGGAAATCCCTCTTAATCCATTAAAGAAGCATAAAAACTCTGTGTGCTTACCTTAATGTTAATTCGTTAAAATTTGCAAAGCACTTTGGATTTTAAAGGTCTATACATTAGTTTTAGTTATTTTTATTATTTTTCCAAAGAGAAGTTTTTGGCAAAACAATGTTTTTCCCCACATTTTATCAGTCTCCTACACCAGTGCACAGCTTAAAGGGAACACAGGCCATCATTGTAATAGCATGCAACAAGCCTTACATCATTGCATTTCTGCCTATTTACTATACAATGAACAGGAGATACTTGGTGCTTATTACTTCTAGAAGATAAGCAGCTATAGACCTCATCTGAGATCAAGATTTTAGGTGGTATATAAATATCCTGTAAGGTACAGTCCTTACACAAAGAGCTTTAACTCTAAGGCTAGATACAGAAATTACACATCAACCAGTATAAACAATCAGAAATCAGTTCAAATCTGTAACACAACAGAAGTCCAGTGCACATAAACTGCTTTTAAAATGACCAAAGCTGGTTTAAGTTAAACCTGGATGGATGTAGTATCAGACTTAACTGAGTTAGTCTAAATCAGTTTATTGAACTTCTGTCCCAAATCTCCTCCAAATCCAAGTTAATTCACAGTGTCCCTGCATCCCAGGATGTTTTGTAACTGTCCTGCAATCCCGCTCCCCTCACAGGGTGGGTGGGTTGGCTTTGGCCCAAGCCGTCTGCTCCAGCGGAGCAGGAAGGCAGGCTCTAATGTGTCCCGTCCTGTCACTCTGCCCCTCCACCCCGCCCCTCAGCTTCTGGCCTGGGCCACTGCAAACATGTGGCTGCATTCCTGAAATCAAAAGTGAACGTCTGTTCTCTTGCTTACTGGTTCAATCTGTGCATCTTCAATTAACCTGCAAAGATTGAATCAATTCAGCCTCAGGCTTCTTGAATGTCTGTATTTAGCCTAAAAAACAAAAAACACAAAGCCAAAGCTAAATGAAGAAAATATCACTTTCTGCTTTGCAGCAGTGATTCTCAAGCAACGTGCCATGGTATCCTGAGGTGCCGTGCTGTTCTTTTAAAGATGCTGTAGCCCTCACACAATATTAGCACTGTTATGTGTGCAATCAGCTACATGTGATTCACAAGGCAACCCCAGCGATTTCAGATAGGAATCCATAGTGTCATAGACATCCTGGCCTGTTGTGGTGTTCCTGGGCTTTTTACAATGGAAGAACTGCTTGATTATTTTTTCTACAGTCAAGAAATTAGTACAAAACTAAGAGCTGGCATTTTTCAAGGTGGGGGCCTTGAGTCTAAAAAGGTTGAGAAACACTGCTTTGCAGGATGGAAACCGAGCCAAAGTAGAATGATTTGTCCTATATGAAGCATGCAGTAGGACAAAGAGTCACAGCCAAATCTCCTGAGTGTCATTCCACACAATCAGCCTTGTTCCAATATGATTCATGAACAGAAGGAGAACAGACTTCAACATATTTCTTTCTTGCATCTGTTCCCCAGAATACCCTTCATTCCAATGCAAGGAAGATAGGGGAAATGCTTCTTTTTCACTTTGTATATCTAAATAGCTGCTTTCCAGCCAGGTAAGTGTATTTTTGGCACTTAAGCACAAACTGTGATTATACTTCTCATGCATTGTAGAAACCCAGATGTATGCACACAGACTGAAAGGGCACAGTAGTCTGAGCAGTTATATGGCTACATACGCACATACCTGAACATAGGCCCTGGGGCAGGGAGCAACTTCTGGTTAATACCCACCTGGTGGCTAGAGCATTGCACCAGACAGCAGAGGGATACAGGTTTGAATCCAGTTTGGTTAGGGACCTAGAAAAGTGAGCCTTCTGCTTCCTGTGCAAATGCTCTAACTGATCAGCTACAGCCGCTAAAACATAGGAGATCCTCATCTTGTGCTGTTTGTGTCACTTAGGTATCTATTTGTGCCGCGTTCTGATGCTAATATCCCTTGTAGTGTTATGGAAGTGCTAGATCTATGATTCTACAGCAAGCAGTTGTCTGTGATGCATTCTTGTTTGCACCAGTTTTAACTGCTGTTTCCAGTCTTTAGAACACATTGCACTTCTGAAAGGCGTTCAGATCCCTTTTTACATATCCCTGATAACACACTCACTGCCTGTTTGCTGTGGCTAATCAATGCAGCCTAAGTGCAGCATCAACAGCCGCCCCTATCATCAACTACACTTTCCCCGCACAGATGCTGAAACGCTGCACAGAGGAAATGTTCTGCTGCCTTTTCAGATTGCTCCAAAAATGATGGATAATCTCTCATATGGAATCAAGTTTATAAGCTTGCACTGGGTCAGAGGCCAATACATGGGGGTCAGACTCATTGCTTATCTTGCTTGCCTGGCACTGTAGTTGTATTTCCTTTAACGTGAATAAATGACCAAACTATAAGTCATAACGATGTAGCTGCTGTACAGCATATGCCTCCAAGTTACCATCCATAAATGAGAATGATTTGGAATTGGATGATCTTTTATTGACATGCAATATACAACTGATGCACAAACTATACTCAGGGATCATTAATCCACCCCTGAAATGCAGGTACTTCTGGAGTGGAATGAGCCAGCTGTTAAAAGCAGACATTGATGCCATGAAGCCAAGATTAATTTTTTTCCCAATTGATTTATGGACCTGCTTTCTTTCATTTCTTCACATTTTCTGGCACACTTGCCTGTATCGCCTGTCCCACCTAGCAAAAACAGTACACACTCAAAGAGTTTTGACAAAATTCACCGCATCTGAATATAGTTCAGCAATCTAATGAAAACCAGAAAGGAAAAGTGTGGAAACAACACAGATTAAAAATCAAAAGTTGGAGAGATCACATTACAAAGCAATCAAATCTAATAAGGAAATACGAGTTAATCAAGATGTGCATATTAAAGGATCCAGTCAAAAATAAACTTGTCATCTGACAGCAGGCTTGAAGTGTATGGGGAAAGGGAGGCTGGTTAAATATTAACATAATTAAACCCTAGGTTGGACTTAAAATAAGGAGGCAAAACATCTTCACAACATAAATCCATGGTGAAGTTAATACAAAAAAATAAGCAATTTCACTAAACCTCCTGGGAACGTATGGTTACAACATAGTATAAGCACACATTCGTTTTGGCTTAATGAGATGCTACTGTCCAAGTTCTTTTTTTTTTTTTTGGTTCATTAATCTTTCTTTTCTTCACTATGACATAGAATTGGAGTAACTTAGTGTGCATACGCACCACTGTCCTCTTCTTAGTGGATCCAGAACTGCTCAAGGGCATGTCAAACTTTCTATACCACCAAGGAGGACTCTCCTTCTCAAGTCTAGGGACTGTGTTTTTGATGTAGGGATATCTGAATGTAAGTGCTTGGAAAGGAGTTGTTCCAGAATAGCCAGGGTCATTTTTGCTTCCCTGCCAAGCTGAGGACCAGGCCTCAGTAACAAGCGAGATTGAGAAAATTGGCCTTCTTGCTCAGCAGTTATCCCAAGCTTGACCGCAACTTGATATAGAAATGCCCAGTGTTTCAGCACTTAAGAAATTTGCAATTGCAAATGAGGCTATGTAATCTGCTGCATCTTTCAATTTAATTCTACTTTGATACCTCATTAAATGTTGTCAAAATCAGACTCAAGTCATTTGCTAATGGAAGCACAGTGCTTCCTTCACTCGCTAATTTAGTGCCATTATGTTAAAACGCAACTCGTGCTCCAAGAAAAACTGAAGAACTCCATGAGAAGGATTACAGGGCTTGACTCTAGATGATTGTTTTTTCTAACTTGGGCTCAACGTCACTTGCTTCTCTGCCACAGGCATTTCAGTGGATTTGCACTTCATTTTATGCAATGATCCGGACCACACTGCATATCTTCAATTCATGGTGTATTGCTTATCAGCATTTCTCTTTCTTTTCAGAGACTATCCAGGGCAAGCCAGTTGTTTTCAGATTCCTCTGAGGTTTGATGTATTCATGGCAAAGTATAATGCTTAGGGGTCATTAGGATATTATCAAGACTTCATTAAAAATATGTTTTCTCATTACTTGGCATTTCCATTGCAGTTAACACTGGTAATGCAAAATGCACTAATAGTAATGGCCCTACATTTTAATACTCTGGTATTCATTAGAGAGTGTTTGCTCTTTTTGTAGGAAGTTACTTTATCCTCAGGCCTTATAACCAATGCCTACATTAAACAAAACAGCACATCCCACTAATGAAAGGAGAATATTCTGCTCAAACAATGTTATCTTTATCTTTAATCATCATCATGCTTGTCACAAGCACCATGATCATCTGGAGGTCCATGGGGTGTCATGAATGTTTTCTTGTTTTACTTGGATTGAAATGGTATGGGTAGTGTCACTGGAAATCTCATGTTATGGTGTCTCCGTTTATGCTGCTGTTATCACTATATAGATTATGTTTTGCCATCTGTATTTTCTTTATGACTTTGGACATGGTTCAGCCAAGCAATTTAGGGATGCATACTTAAGGACAACTGCCACTCCCAGACACAAACATAAGGAGTCATTATGGGGTTGGGCACCCAAGGCCTTGTTTGCCCTAAATGGGGAAATCAACTCTTTTATGGAAAAAGCATACATATGAGAAAAATGGCTCATCAGCCAAAGGAACTCCAGGTCCCTCAGGGAGATCATAAAGTTCTGGAGGATTCTGGTGAATCATTAGAAATTAGAATAATACAGATGAGGGAGATGGCTTGGAGGTATTTTTAGAGTCTAGCTATGTTAGAATCTTAGTCTTCAGTTTATTTTCTGAGCTGAAGAAGTATCCATAAATCAGCAGGAATGCTGAATTCATATAATCATAGAAAATTAGAAGGTCATCTAGTCCAACCCCCTGCTCATAGTAGGACTACAGCTAACTCAATCATCCCAGCCAAGGCTTTGTCTAGCCAGGTGTTAAAAACCTCCAAGGATGGAGCTTCCACCACCTCTCTGGGTAATCTGTTCCAGTGTTGGAACCTTATGAGAAAGTTTTTTCCTAATATCTAACCTAAACTCCCCTTGCTGCAACTTGAAACCATTGC
>NW_017728948.1:8873377-8892436 GCF_001723895.1 Crocodylus porosus | reverse complement strand
CCAATCCTACTATTACATCCCCATCTCAGTCTCCTCTCCTGTAAACTAAATAAGCCCAGTTCCCTCAGCCTCTCTTCATAAGTCATGTCTCCCAGCCCCTTCTCCATTTTTGTTCTCCTCTGCTGGACTCTCTTCAATCTGTCCATATCTTTTCTGGTGCCAGTTTCAGGTCTCTCAGAAGGGCTAGGGTATAAGGGTTCCAGTATAAAGACAGTGAGCTGAGGCTTATGGGGGTAAAAGTTATCACAGGGAAACCTTGGTCTGTTCCTTGGGACAAGCAGTGGGACAGCAGGGAGAAACTTGGGGTTCTGGGGACGCCCTGTGGTTTGGTTTGTGCTCCCAATATGGATGCGCTCTTTTATTGCAACCCCCACTTTTGACGACTCCCCTCCTCTGAATAGACATAGCCCACCCAAAGTGTTGACGATGAAAAGAGAAAATTGCCAGAGACTCAATGAAACCCATTACTGACCTCAATGCTACTGCAAATTTGACAGGGGAAGGTTTTGGTGATGAAAAGCCTAGCTAATGTCTGATCCGTGGTGTGGTAGGAAGAGTGCTGTGTCAGGAAGTCAGAGCTACACAATTTCATGTCCCCCTGGAGGCAAGAGGGATTTAGAGCCTGGACTCTGGTTTCCTGTGAGAGCGTCTGAACCTCTGAAATAAGAGGAAATAGTTATGTACTTCTGACAGTGCACTAGGATTGGTAAAGACTGCATAGGGGAGCTATCTATCTGTTCTGGGGGAATTACAATTAGTCTCCAGGCATACACTAGGTAGTCCATTCAAAGAGTAAGAGAACCTTGAGTCTTCCTGGGCCAATTAGTTGAAAGGCAAGGATGATATATTTTATTGGACGAACTGAATAACTGAGATAAAGTTAGAGAAGCTTTCAGATGCAAACGGTGGGATGTGTACTTTTCAAACTAGCTGCTGGCCAGCTTTAGGGGTGTAGATTAGGATTTTGGCTTTGGTTCCTATTCCCTTCTCCTCCTTTCTAACTATATTTGGTTATGGCAGGACACAGTGGGGAGAACGGTTACAAGATAGGTGCTTGCCCAGCATCCAGTAAGTGGGGCCATGATCCTTCCTGGAAGCCCTTATGTGCTTTCACAAACATCATAACTGAATAATAAACATAATGAAGAAGGAAAGTGGGCCTCTTTTGATCATAGATCTCAGGCTCTTCAGCCTGGTTCTCTTTCTTGCTGCTGTGAAATCACTCTTTGTTTGGGGAGCGCAATAAAATGTTGAAGCAATACTTTAGCTCATAAGTTAGCAGTGATGGTTATGGCTCTGAACCTATACATGACATATGCTCTCCAGAGAAGTTTTCCATGGGCTCATGTATTTTTTATTGATGCACTTAGTTCTTTCAAAGCAGTGCTTCTCAAAGCCCACTGGATTTTTGTTCTCAAATCTAGAAACTAATAAACAAAAATAAAAGTACAATAAGTACTGTGTGCTGGGTCTCATTCCCCTGCATTGCTGTATTCCATAAAACAGCTTATTCAATTCAGAACAAAGAGGAATAAAGGGTGACCTCACGCTGACTGAAGGAGCCTTATAAATGTGTTTAAAATCCCTCTCCCCTTCTTCCAGTCTTGGTACTGTAACAAAGTACAGTCAATGTGCTCTTTGCTGGAGGGGGATTCAAGTTGTTGACTTTGGATTTAGGACCCAAATACCTTATTCTGGGGGAGAACCCGGGGGGCATCCACCCTCAGACTCGCCACAACCTTTCCATTTGATAATAGGCAAATTTATTGATACACAGCGAGAACAGAAAAGAAGCGATGCCAACAATCAAGCAATTCTATATATCTGCCAAATCCTAGGGCTGTCATCAAAGTCAAAGTACATCTGCCCAGGAGGCAGTCTTCACTCTGAGGTTCTCTCTCAGGTGTCAGATGTCAGCATGTCAGCAGCCTGGAGGTGGGATGCCGAGGCCCACACCCCTTTCTCCCCCACAGCGGGGTGGATGAGATGCGCTCTTCCCCACCTCTGTCCATAGTGGCCTCAGGAACCCCTCTCAGGGACCCTCTCGGGGATGAGAATGGGAAGCTATCTGGGTGGAACGGGAAGGATGGGGAGGATGAGGAGGGACCTGGGGTGGGATGAGGAGGAGGAGAGACGGGTAGGAGGAACTGGGGAGAAGGGTTCCCTTGCTACTTTCAAGTCTCTGCTTCTGTATTCTCCTTCCCTCCTGAAGTTTCCTGATGACTCTTGACCCATGGCTGTTGCTGGTTGGTCTCTCTGTGTTTATCACATGACATAGCTGATCACATGCACTGCACACATAATAGTTGGGTACTTCTAGGCCTTCTCCAAATTTGGTCTGTTCTCTCAAAACTGGGACTCAGGCCTTCCTGCTCTGGGACCTTGTTAGCCGGTGCCACCTTAACTCATGTTATGGAACAGGATGGTACGTGCCCCCAGTTTCTCAGACTGTGTCCCCTTTTTTGTTAGACAGCCTGTCTGCTTCTGAAGGCTGAGAAACTCTGTATGTGTGAGACCCAGGATTTTTTAGAAATCAATTAACCCCCGATGCCCATCCTGAACTGTTGTAATGCATACATATATACCTATAAGCCAATTTGCCAAAAGAAAACCTTTAAATAACATTTTTAAGCTACTAAAGTGACCTTGGTTTTGTTCTTGACTCTGCCTCTGACCTACCAGGTTACTTCCCCAGTCTGTGATGCTGATCCAGCTAGTTGAAAAATGTTTGTGTTTTCATCCTAATATAGAGAAGTAATTAGCTGTGTTAGTTTGAAGTCAGTCAGAAGGCAGGGTAGATATGCATCTCCATAGACTAACTAAAATATATACAGTTAGAGAGAGTACACAAGCTTTCATGATGCAAAGCTCACTTTATCAGATGCTAAGAACCCTGGAAGGGTTTCTCAAGCATTTAAAAAAAAGAAAGAAAGACAGAATGACTATGTCTACATTAGCCTAGTGCTCAAGGCACCCAGCTGAGAGACAGGACACACAAACACTTGTTCATAGCAGATACTAGGATTTGGGTCTCCCTGGAAAGTGTCCTTACCATCAGGTTATGCAATAAATAGTGTGTTAATGTCTTTTTTTTTCATGAAAACTTTCGATAGCCCTGAGCTTCTTTCTAATATACAATGGGAACAATTCTGAAGCTTCAAATGTTTTCATGGGTTAGGAAAACTTTTCCCACCCAGCTTTAATACTCATCTCTGTTGTAAAGTATTTGGAGACCTACCAGCTGAACAGTATATAAAGGGCTAGGAGGTATTATTCAGTTTTTCCCTACTGGGTGAATCTACATGTACACTTTACTGCGGAACTGACTAATTAGCTCCACAGTAAAACATCACTGTCTACACATGCACAAAATCAATTAACTCCACTGTAGGATATTAGTGTCCAGGACAAGTACTACCCTACAGTGGATAGTTACATGAGCCAAAACACATGTGTAGACAGTGACTGGGGCTGGCTGGGACATAAGGGTGCCACAGTGCGGTGGCTGACTGTCAGATGGCTCCACACTGTAGCACCCTTGCATCCCAGAAAGCCCATCCATGGCATGCTAAACTGGTCTGGAGCAGCTCCAGGCTGGCAGGCTGACCCTTCCTGGCTCCCTGTCAACTGGGACAGTTCTGACCCAGCTCAATGTGCTGCAGTCCCAGGCACACACATAAATGTTGTGCCCAGGAGCAATAAACTCAGGCAAAAACTGCAGTGGAGTTTGTTGCTATGTGCTAATTACATGTGTAGATGCACCCACTGGGTGGGGATGTATTTTTTCTGGGGACATGTGCTGCTGCTACCTGCCCCCCGGGGAGCACCTGTACATGTGTGCTCTGATACGTAGCATGTTGCCCCAGGTGGGGTAGGGGAGGCTGCAGGCAGCACCTGAGCTGGCCCTAGCAGCCTTACCTGGGGTCCTGGGGCCATCTGGGGGCTGCAGCTGCTATGATCTGGATTTGGCGTGGGAGGCCAGACTATGGCAGTGAGACTCATTGTTACCACTGCTGCTGGAACACCCAGGCCCTGCCCCACACACTGGGGGCCTGGTGCTTGGGGGCTGGGGGTGGGGAGTAAGGGCCACCAGCAGGGCTGGGGAGGGGGGCGCAGCTCTGGGCTGGGAGTGAGGACCACCAGCAGGGCCAAAGGGCTGTTTTCTACTTAAACTATTTACTCGGTCAAAACTGGTCATTGATTTTACAAATGAGTCCTGGTATAAAAAAGGTTGAGAACCACTGCTCTAAATAGGCATATAGTCTATTTTACAGTCTGCCCCAGTGGGATTTGCTATGCAGGAAGAAACTGCTCAGCATGAGTTAGTGTGGTAGAAAATAAGTTTGAAGTCCAGTCTCAGTATGTATTGTTTGCATTATTATTCACATGTTCTTACAATACCTCTCATCAGAGATGCATGACATTGTACAGAATACTTAATTAAGTCTTCTTAATTTCCTCTGTCTGCTTTTATGACACCAAAATGTCACATTTATGGGAAGTTTTTGCATGAAGTTTTGTAATACGTGAACATGTCAAGCTTTGCTTGCAGATGGCCCCACTTCACCATGACCGTTTGGAAAGAAAGGATAACTTCCGAATTGCAGGAGAGGAGAAATGATCAAATTGCAGCATGCTCCTATAAACCTATGCATTTCCCTTCAAGACAATTATCTTCCTTTCATAAATTAGGAGAAAGCAACCCATGAGCTTCCTAGGAACAGTTAGTGTTGTTGTATCTCCTTAGTTATGTATCTTTTATCCCCTTGAGTACAAGGGCAAACCACAATTCCTTCTTACCTTGGCAGAGCATTACTTCCTTATTCTTCTTTTTCACAGTTGGCTTTGTCCAGCCATAATAGGTAACTGGGGTGGCAAAGCTTTCTCGTCATAAACCAATATATTGATGTAACTGCGAGCACTAGGACACCAAATGTTTGAGGTACTCATGCCCCAGAGTAAAAAACTGCACAACACTCAAGCTTGTACAATAGCTTGCTTAGGAATTACATGTGGCTTTCAAGCTGCCCTTTATTTATATACATACCTCTGTTGTATATATTCATAGACTTCAAAGGCAGAAGAAATCATCCTGGTCATCTAATCTGATTTCCTGCATAACATGGGCCAGAGAATTTCTCCCGGTGGCTACAGGAGTTCAGCACCTGAAAACACAGCTCCTCAGCATTTCTAGATCAATGCAGTGCCACAGAAATCAATGTCAGATGATACCAGTTGAAGATTTGACCCATTCCCTATCATGCTGGTTGCCTGAAACTGAGTAATTTAGGGGAAGATTTTGGAAGAATAGTGCAGAGTAAGTCTATCCAACAATGGAAAGATGTGATGTTAGCACAGACAGGCCTACTCACTATAACTTCAACTTACATCAGTTAAAGCACTAGTGAAGTCGTGGCAGTGAGGACTATATTGCAATCTAATATCCAGAATGAAAACTTTCAGGATCCCTTAATATACACTTCATTTGCTATCTCATGGCGCTATGCCATCACTAATATAGTTGCCTGTATTAGCCTGATTAATATTAACTGGGAAATGTCTAAAATTGCATACTCATTTTGCTGGAAGAACAGATACTCAAAGTCTGTTGACTCTAGGGTGACAGGGTGCCCTCACTGGGATGTTCATCAGTACTTCTTGTGCACTGGCTCCTGCCTGCACTTTCCACACTCAGAAATGTATTGCTGAGACCATTTCCAGGCGTTCGTTTCTGGCTGCTCTTCAGATCTTGGTTTCTCATGTTCCTTCAGGTTCCCTTGAAACATTTCAATAACTCATTTTTGCATTTGTAGTAAGCACTTGAGAACAGATAGGCAGGAATTTCTTATGGGGGTCCCAGCCAAAGCTTGCTACTGCTGCTGTGGAGTCATGCCTTACACTTGGTATGAATTCTTCTCTCCTGGAACGCAGATCATTGTGACTTGCACAACATCTAGAGGTACATAGTTTTGCCTGACCGCACACTATGTGTAGAACACAATGTCCTGCTAGACAGAAATAGTATCTTTTCTTCCTTTAACTCTTGGACCTTCTCCCCGCATCCAGTTCTGAATAGGAATCTGATGCCTACTGGTTGTGCAGCCCTGTAAAGTTTTGTGATCTCCAGCAGACCTTAAAATACTCTTCCTTGCTGTGATACAAAGATTTCATTTCTGCAGAATACAAAGCAGTTGAACTTGGAGTGATGTTGTGTTTCACTCAAGTTTCCTGTTCCCACCACTGAAATCATACATAGAAGGGTATGTTCCTCCCTTTTTGAACACAGGAAAAGAAAGGTCAAGCATTGATTTTGCTCTGAAAGTCAATAGGTTTTCTTCCCATTTCTTATTCAAATGTTAGGCAGGGGGTGCACAGCCAGAAAGCTGGAAACAACAAGTGAATTGCCCAACCCACAGCTGCCCCCCACCCCCAGCCCTGCTGGTGGCCCTCATTCCCAATCCACTGCCCCTCATCCCCAGGCTCCAAGCACTAGGCCCCCCGTGTGTGGGGCAGGGTATGTGTGTTCTAGCAGCAGTGGTAACAATGAGTCAATGCCATAGTCTGCCCTGCTGTTCCCCAAATACTGTAGCTGCTGAAAGTAGAAGGAGTTTTCCCCAACCCACCAACTTGAAAGCTAATGGGCACTTAGGACTAAGGATCTATTTAATTGGTGGTCTCCTGGATTTTGCAGAAACCGTGATTGTCTATGTAGTCTGTGAAATAAAATAAATGCATACATGCATACATACATAAAATGCTGGATCCCCAGTGGGAGGGCAGAAGACAAGATTGTGACTGCCTCTTCATCCCTCCTTCCCTCACTGGGGCCTCTCTGCCAAACAATGCTAGGAGATTGGCTCTGCATGCTGTGAGCAGGCCACGAAAACCCATGTGTCTCACCACAACTTAGATAAGTCCCTACTTGTGACATACCTGTCATAAGAACATAAGAATTACCGTTTACTGGGTCAGACCATAGATCCACCTTGCCTGTTATCCTGTGTCACACAGTGGAAGAGAGTGGATGCTGAAAGAGAGTTGGTATAATAGTATGACCATGGTTTTTCCAATTGTGATTAGGAACAGTCAGCATGGATTCACCAAGGGCAAGTGTCACAGGGCACACAGGTGCCCTGTGCCTGAAAGCAGAAACAGCTTGGGAGAGAGCCCTAGCAGCGAGGTGGGAAGCCCAGCTGCTAGGGAAAACCCAGCTGCTAGTTACCAGGGCAGCCAGTGTCACAGGTGCTGGTTGCTAGGACAACCGCTGGGGAATCAGCTGACAGGAAGGGGCAGGTCCTGGCACATATAAACTCCAGGAGTGAGGCCAGGAGGGCAGTTCCCCACTGGCAGCCATGGGAGAAGGAGCTTGGCTATGGTAGAAGGAGCTCAGCCAGTGCAGAGAGGAAAAGCTTGACCGCACGAGCAGCCACTGATTGCTGCTATGGGTTGGAGTGTTCCCCGGTCAGGATTGAATGTTGTTTTAGCTGGACAGTTTAGGTTTTTATGTTATAGCCCAGGGGCTTTGTGTTTTGTGTTTGCTGTTTATCTGGAGGTCCGGGTGAGGCTATTAGGGGTTGGTGGAGGCCTCATAGGGGGCTGCATGGCAGCGTGGGGACCCCGGTGCTGGAGAGGGCATGGCATTTTGGGTGCACTGGCCCCAGCCCAAGGGCTTGGGGCAGCGAGAACCCCCCCAGATCGAGGGGGGCCAGGAGAAGCCTCAGAGCAAGAGGCAGAGAGAAACCCTAGTGAGAGAGAGAGAGGGCCATGAGGAGCCCCAGAGCAAGGGGACAGTGAGAAGCCCAAGAGCAAGGGGACAGTGAGAAGCTGAAGAGCAAGGGGACAGTGAAAAGCCCCAGGGCGAGGGGGCAGCGGGAATGCCCAGGGAGTGAAGGTGGTAGGAAGCGTCACCAAGAGGGGGCAGCAGAGTGCCAGGAAAGTCCAGGACAAGACAAGGCAGTGGAAGCCCAGGGAAGTCACAAAGAGGGCCAAATTACAGCAAGGTCCAGGTTAAAACCATGTCAGGACCATCTGCAATGCTTGGGCTGCGGTATAGGGGAGGAAAAAGGAGCTGCAGACAGCACCCCCGGTCAACAGGGTGCATAACGTGGGCAGCCTCCCGCTAATTACCTCAATTAATTAATCAAGTAAGATCAAGGCGTGGCAGGAGAGTAAGCAGGTGGTTGGCCCATAACAGGAGAGCAGAGTCACCAATACAGAGACTCCAGTAGAGATACTCCTGTCACAGCAAGTCATGCCTGACCAGCCTGATTGCCTTCTATTACAAATTGACTGGCTTTGTGGATGTGGGGAGAGCAGTGGACATGATATACCTTGACTTTAGCAAAACCTTGATACAGTCTCTGACACCATTCTTGCAAGCAAGGTGAGGAAGAATAGGTTGGGTGAATGGATTCTAAGGTGGATAGAAAATTTGCTGGATCATTAGACTCAAAGCGTAGTAATCAATGTCAGGTTGTTGGCTGATATCAAGTGGAGTGCCCTAGGGGTTGTTCCTGGGGTTGGTTTTGTTCAATAGTTTCATCAGTGATCTGGAAGGCACCCAGGAAGTTGTCCCCAACAAGTTTGCAGATGGCACCCAGCTGGGTGGAGTAGTAGATATGATAGAGGGTAGGGCTAGGATTCAGTGAGACCTAGATAAATTTGATGACTGAATTAGAAGAACTCTCATGAAGTTCAATAAGGACAAGCACAAAGTCCTGTACATAGGATGAAACAATCCCGTGTACCAGTGTACAGGCTGGGGGCTGACTGACTGGGCAGCAACTCTGCAGAAAAGGACCTGGCTCAGTGGTTAAAGTGAACAATGATCTGAATATGAGTCAACAGTGTTCCCTTGTTGTGAAGAAGGCTAACAGCATCCCAGACTATATTAGCAAGAGGGTTGCTAACAGGTCAAGGAACTGTTCCCCGCTATTCAGCACTGGTGAGGCCACATTTGGAGTACTGTGATCAGTTTTGGGCCTCCAACTACAGCAAATATGTAGTCAATTTGGAGAGAGACTTGCAGAGGACAATGGAAATGTTTTAATGGATTGGGCACCTGACTTATGAGGAGAGGGTGAGGGAACTCACCCTCTATGTGGCATTGGTAAGGCTGCAGCTGGAATACTGAATACAGTTTTGGGCACCACACTTTAAGAGGGATACAAATAACCTTGAGAGGGTCCAGAGGAGGGACACTTATATGGTTAGGGACCTGCAGATAAGGTCCTATGAGGAGAGATTGAGGGAGCTGGATCTCTTCAGCCTCCGCAAGAGAAGCTGAGCAATGATCTAATGGCCGTCTACAAACTCATCAGTCAGGTCAGCAAGGAATAGGAGATACTCTGTTTACCAGGGCACCCCTTGGGGTAACTAGAAACAGCATCCACAAACTGACATAGAGCAGATTTAGACTCGATATCAGGAATAACTTATCCATGGTAGGGGTTACCAGAATCTAGAATGGGCTCCCAAGAGAGGTAGTGCTCACTCCTCCCTTGGAGGTCTTTAAGAGAAGACTCGACAAACACCTGGCTGGGGTCATCTGACCCCAGCACTCTTTCCTGCCTAGGGCAGGGGGTCAGGCTTGATGACCTACAGAGATCACTTCTGACCCCCAAAATCTATTAAGTCTCTGAACTGGGTTTATTTATTCTAAAGAAACAAGACTGAGAGGGGATTTAATAGCAGCCTTCAACTACCTGAAGGGTGGTTACAAAGAGGATGAAGCTGGACTGTTCTCAGTGGTGGCAGACAAAACAAGGAGTAATGGTCTCAAATTGCAGCAGGGGAAGTTGAGGTTAGATATTAGGAAAAACTCTCTCACAAGGAGCATAGTAAAGCTCTGGAACAGGCTACTCAGCGGGGTGGTGGAATCTTTCCCCTTAGAAGTTTTTAAGGCCCAGCAAGACAAAGCCTTGGCTTGGATGATATATCTGGGGATGGTCCTACTTTGAGCAGGGGTTTGGACTGGATGACCTCCTGAGGTCCCTTCCAATCCTAATTTTCTTTGACTCTATGATTCTATGAAGATGATTCTCAGAGTGGCACAGGGATGACATAATGCCCCCATATCATTCCCTCTACAGTTTCTGGCCTGGAACGTCACAGGGGCACTCTTGCCTGTTCTTAGATACTGGAATGACCTGCTAGGAGTAGTGCTGAAGCTGAGAGAGTGCCATCATTGCAATAAGCAGGTGTGACGGAAGCTAGTTTTAATTTAGATAGGCACCAAGAGCGTTAGAGTTGCATAGGCTATGCAAGTTCATCTGAAACCCTTGCCTGCTACTCTGTTCTTTTGTGTCTTCACTGCTATCGTGTCCCAAGCTAGCTGTATTCAAGCTTGTGTAGGTATGCCTCCATGTGCAACAATCACACCTCTGATTGCAGTGTAAACCTATCAGGAGTTAGAACAGCTCTGAAACAGAAGGGGAAAACAGCACAAAATAGTCTCCAATGGAACAGTCTCGGCAGGATGTGTTCTGAATTTCAGAAACAAAATTGGCTGGGCTCAATTATACTGTAATAGAAGTACAGACCTGAGTGAACAAGGACCCTTTTAGTAACATGCTTTGAAGCCTTTGCTTAACAAAGAGGTCATTTCTGGTTTAATACACAATTCCCGTGTGGCACATTAATGAGCATAAACGTATTTAAGAGATTTGTGCTAAGTAATTAGGGTACTATGTGACTGCTTTAGCATATTCCCCATCCCTCCAAGGGCCAGAAAGAAAGAAAGGAGGACTAATTTTCTGTTTGAACTATAATTAGAGACAAGGGAGACTCATTAGTACTTAGTGCCTAAACATTTTGGCAGGTCAGTTCCCTCCCTTTACCTCCCACATTGTGCTGTTTAGGCCAGGAGGACTGACAAAGAAAATAGGTTTCTATGAATGTCTGTGATAAAGAGGAGGCTGTTGGGTCTCAGTGTCTTTTTGGTTATACAAGAGGATGGAAAGATGGCCAAGTTGTAAGATATGAGTTATGTTTCTGTATTTTCTTTCCAGGAAGGACTAGGGATGCTACAGTAACATTAAGTAGTCATTGACCAGGTCCCTTTCCATGAGTGGATCCACCTGGCATGCTGCCCTTCTTGCTCCAGAGACTTTTACCTTCTTTTCTATCCGGTAACCCAACTTCATCAGAAACAGATGAAATCTCTTTTGGGGGAGTGGGAGATGGGAATTCAAATGCTTTTAGGGTGCAGAAGTGAATAGGGTTTAGAATCCAGTTTCTTACCTTATGGGCAAGTGTTTCAACCCCAAGGATATTTTAACAAAAGATGCATAAACTGTCCTCCTTCCCATGTCACCCCATATCAGTTTTCTCCATCTAAGAAATCAGGGGTCCTTGTGGTGTTCAGGTGCTTCCCGAACAGAAACGGGTTGCAACAGAAGTTAGGTGGCCTTTCTGGAATGTTTCTAATCATGTCCAGTAGTGCTAATTTAGTCACTTAAGGCTCTTTCCACCTAAAGATAGAAGCATGTAGGAAATCTCAATCCATCTTTAATGGCTACAAGAGGTGGAGTATAATCATGTTTAATAACTTGATACATAAGAGCCTTGCACATGCCACTTGAAGTTGAAATCAGATCTGAACATAAGAGACAGGAGCTTATAATCTAAACCAAGGAGGGAATGCTCTGTACATTTCCATTTTGTCACAGACATACAGCATTGGCAGCCATTTTGTTGTTAGTTTCCAAAATGCCCTTGTATACACATACGAACTGCGACAGGCAGTTGGGGACAGGCCCTCCAGCCACAGAGCATCACTGCACCAGTCATGGCCTGGACACTTGGGATGCCATGCCAAGGTAAGCCGGGCAGGGGCCTGTCAGAACACACATATATGTATTATTGTAACATCTCAGCTCCTCATAATCTTCAACATATTTATCTTCATAACGCCCTTACCCTTAAATATATAAAGAATGGAAGACTTGCCAGATCCTAAAATATAAAACCAAAATCATGAAACCAAAAAGAAAAGGCATTTTAAATGAAAGAGAAAGGGTGTTCTGAAATGTTGATTGAAATAAAAAAAAAGTTCAGGATTTTCAAGATTTTCTCTCACATTTTGTCATAAAGAAAATCAGTGTATACTTAGACTTCCAAAAGGCCTTTTATCTGGTATCCCATGATATTCTCATGGGAAAATTGGAGGATTGTGGGCTTAACTGTTCAGCACTCAGGTGGGTAGGAAGTTGGCTCTGGGGTAAGACCTAAAGAGTTCTAATGAAAGGATCTGTGTCATCCTGATGAGAAGTAGCCAGTGGTGTCCCTCAGGGGTCCATGGTTGGTCCAGTCCTTTTCAACATCTTTGTCAATGATTTGGATATGGGGGTGAAGAGCTCACTGGCTAAGTTCGTGGATGACACCGAGTTATGGGGGAGCATGGTCACGCTTGAAGAGAGGCTGCAGATACAGGTGGACCTAGACAGGATGGCAAGTTAGGCAAATTGGAACCAGATTAAGTTGAACATTGAGAAGTGTAAAGTGCTTCATCTGAAGACAAATAACACCCAACATACTTAAAGGCTCAGTGGCGCCACACTGACTAGCACCACGACTGAAAAGGACCTAGAGATAATAATAGACCATAGTATGAACGTTAGCCGTCAGTGTGATGCTGTAGCCAGCAGGGCAAACAATACTCTGGCATGCATCAACCAATCCATCTCAAGCAAAACGAAGAAAGCGATTCTTTCACTTTTCTCAGCTGGAGTACTGACACCACGGCTGGAGTACTGCATCCAGTCCTGGGCACTGCACTTGAACAAGGATGTGGAAAAGCTTGAGAGTGTCCAGAGAAGAGCCACCCGTATGATTAGTGACTTGCAAGGCAAGCCATACGAGGAAAGGCTGAGGGATCTGGGACTCTCCAGCCTAAAAAAGAGAAGGCTAACAGGGGAGTTGGTAGCAGCTTACCACTATATCGGGGCGGACATCAAGGCTGTTCACCAGGTCACCCTTGGGGAAAGCCAGGACTAATATTCACAAACTCCTAGAAGACCAATTCAGGCTCAACGGTAGGAAAAACTTCTTCACAGTCAGGGTGTCCAGACTGTGGAATAAACTCCCTCCAGAGGCGGTGCAATCACCTACCCTGGAAGTCTTCAAGAGGAGACTGGACAGTTGCCTTGCTGGGGTCACCTGACCCTAGTTGTCTTTCCTGTCTAGTGCACAGGAGCTGGACCCGATTATCTTGCAAGATCTTTTCCATCCCCTTACAATCTATAAATCTATGAATCACTTTGGACAAAGCCATCTTTTCCAACTGGAAAAATATTAAGCAAAAAAAAGAAGAAAAATCAGCCACCTCTATCATTAATATGTATGAGCCACTCTTGTGACTAGAAGTATTATTGTGCTTCTTTGTCTCTTTACCCCAAATTGAGATTCAGGAGCTTCATAGTACAGCAGGAACAGATTTTGCCACATCCCAAGAAGAATGATGTGTGTGGTTTCTACTTGGTAGAAGATGTCTTTTGCACGCTTTCTAAGAATCGTATATGAATATTGTTTTTTTCTATGATCCAACTGAAAGGAATAATCTTCCAGAGGCCACAATAAAGCTCAAGAGAAATACTGAATGTGTATGATATTATACCTTGCTTTATGATGCTGGTAATTTTAAAGGAGTCGTTGACCCAAATCAGTTAAGTCTGATACTGTATTCAACCAAGTTGATCTTAAACCAGTTTCAGCCATTTTGACTGGTTTATGTGCACTGACCTTATATTCTGTTACAGGTTTAAATCAGTTTATGATCATTTAAACTGGTTTATGTGTAATGTCTGTCCCTAAC
This sequence comes from Crocodylus porosus, assembly GCF_001723895.1. Taxonomy (NCBI): domain Eukaryota; kingdom Metazoa; phylum Chordata; order Crocodylia; family Crocodylidae; genus Crocodylus; species Crocodylus porosus. Next base: position 8,878,623 of record NW_017728948.1, on the reverse strand, counting down.
CTGAGAAGTGAAAGGGTGTAACAAAGTATGAGCCAGGTAGAAGCCACATTAAAAATTATGATAATACTTCTTTACTGGTAGGGGTGTTATGAAGATATGCTGAAGATCATGAGGAGCTGAGATGTTACAATAATAGAAACCACACGAATGGTTTAGATGGATCGAACTTTATTCACTGGTTTGTTTTGCCTTCCTCTAGTGAAGTAAAACTGTCCAGTCAAGTCACACCTAAAGGCAACTAGGAACTTTGGCCAGTTTAGGTTTGACTGAAATCTTGAAAGCTGGGAAAAAAGCCAGCATTTGGAACCCATGCATAATGCTTCAAGAACTAGTAGTAGTAGTAGTAGTAGTAGTAATAGTAGTAGTATGTTATGTTAGCCTCTCATCCTGTCCTTACAAATAAGCAAAAGAATAACAAACCTCCGAATTGCTGGTAACCATGTTGATGAGATCCGTGATTTTTTCAGGGGGGAAGCAAGCTGAAAAGAAGCCCCCAAACTTTTTCCAGTTGAAATCAACAGCAAAAATCCCACTTCCAATGATAGAAAAGAATTAGGGATCTCAAAAACAATTTACTTTTCAGAAGTTTTTGTGTTCTGGTTGCCCTAACTTTTTTGCTACACCTGACAATGTTGCTGTTTCTTACCTCCACTTTTAGACATAAGACTCTAAGACTATATGTTGCTTTCAAACAGTTTTTCAAACAAATGAAAATTCTCAGGCGGGCGTCCCAACACAGCATAATATACGCTGTATTAAGAAATAAACATCCCAAAAACCTCAGTACCTGGTCTGGTTGATAGTCATCATCAGTCAATCAAAGCACAGGATGATTACATTCAGTAGACATATGAAAACTTGAGAATAGTATTGGGAATTGCTTAAAACAAAGAACAGCAAAATTTGGAGCCAATAAGCCACAGAACTTCAAAGGGTTTAAGACGTTTAAGTACCACAGATGTCAAAGGGATATAGGCACCTACATTCATTTTCTTGAGGTTTTAAAGTTAAATAGTCAGTTATAGAATTACCACTTTCCATTACCCCCATTCTTGCATATAAAATATTGCATTAATCACTATTTGTTTTTTGTTTCGTTTTGTTTTTTTTAGATTTTATTCTTCAATAATCAGGGTTTATAAACATACTAAAATTAAAGTGGTAAATATTATATAAATATATATTTTTAATCAGCAACTTATTATCCCCCTGTTCTACATAAACCTTTCCAGCCATCATTTGCTAATGAATTATAGTTCTATTATGCTAAAACACTATTTGAGAATGCCACCAAGAGATTCCAAACTTTTGTTGTATTTCAATGGTTTCCAGATTAAATTTGTTCAGTTTAGATATAAAATGATTCCTTGCTCCCTACCTTTCCCCAGGTTACCCATCTATGACACACCAATCTGTGATTTGAAAATAAGGTTGGGTTCTTCCTGGATCACAGTTCCTGTGAAATATATGGGGGGTTTTTTTGCAAGAGAGAAATACAATGCTAGATATGCTAGATAGATACACTCAGGTTATTGGATTATATGCACAAAACAGTGACTAAACATTACAAACTGTGGAATGCAGGAAGTCAGATTATACTGTTTCCGTTGTTCCTTCTGGCCTAAAAACGATGGCTTTCTTAATATATTCAGAGGAAGTAACATGCTTGTGCACAGAGTTTGGACAAGTCCCTTGTGTCATGTCTCCCCTTAGCCTTACTTCGAAGACTTAAGTAGGCCATAAGAGGCGTGTCAGCCTTTTACTAGGTCCTTTTATGACTCCATTTCCTCACTCCCAACCCACAGCCCCCCAAAATCCCTGGTGCCCTTCACTTCTCACCCACAACCCCCTCCCCTGCTGGTGCCCCTCATTCCCCACCCACAGCCCCCCACAGCCCCCAGGTTCTCCAGGGCCAGGACCCACATCTCCCTGCTCTCCCAGCAGCACCCAAGCCCTGGCTGCCACCTGCGGGAGGTGATGGCTGCTGCAGCTGGTGCAGAGCTCAAATCCTGGCTTCCCCATTCTTGCCCCATCCCTTCCCCTGCAGGCAGTGCTGCCAGAGTGGAGCCCTTGGCAAGGGAGGATGTGGGCTGCCCACTGCAGGTTTGGAGCTCCCCACCTTCCCCAGGGGTCTGCAAACTAGTGGACAGGATCCAGTGTGGGAGGGAGGGAGTGCTGGGCTGGGCTGGGCTGGGCTGTGCCATGCCACATCAGCATGACTGCCAAACTGAGGTGCCCCTTCCTCATCCACCAGCAGTGTGGGCGTAACTCCACATCACTACTGCTGCCATCCCTCACCTGGGTGGCCATGGTGGTGCAACACTGTCCCACAACGGGTCCCACCAGCTGGATCTCAGAGGCAGCTCCTGCCCAGAGCTTGTACAGCCCAGCTGCATCCCTGCACCCCGCTGTGGGCACAGAAATCTCAGGGGGCACATTTATCGTGCCCCTAGATGCTGATGTTTTGACCCCATTTGGGGTTGCGACCCACAGTTTAGGAACCACTGACCTAGGGAAAGTATTTATTGAGTAAGAAGATGCAGATTTATACAGTCACGCTTCAGAGCAGAACTGCAGTTCAGTCCCAGAATAATCACTGTCATATTTTTTTCTTTGTAAGTGAACCAACCTGCGACTTTGTGTAAATATTGGTGTTTTCTTTCTTGCCCTCATATTACAAACTCTTTGGGGCTGATAGTATCTCATACAATTTAACAGTACTTAGAAAGATGGGTCCTGAGACTGGCTGGGACATCTAGGTCCTAACATCAAAGTAATAATGGGGAATATCATATGGTGGCACAATGTTTCATGGTAACACTTGTTTTTTCCAATCATTGTGGAATAGTTCTGTTATTTTCCTTGGTGGATATAGAAGGAATTGGCAACACGTTTGAGGAAGAGTGGTGTGCAAGTGCCAGGATGGCCTTTTGCGTATCATGAAGGGAATTACTTTATGCCAAAATTAAGACAAAAGGAATTAACTTTGTCAGGCAGGACCCTGGACTTACCGTATTTTCTCACATGAAACGTGTACCTTCTGCCCCCCAAAAATCAGCCCTTTCAAACCTGGGGTGCATGTTTTAAGCAGGAATGCTGATTTTCTACCCATTATAGGAGCAGTCTGCTTCAATTCCAGCTCCACAGTGCGGCAGCTATGGAGCTAATAATATTCCTTTGACTTAATGGTTCATTGTCTTAATGTCTCACACTCCAGAGGTGTTAACAGCCATCTTTCCATCACTACCCAAGCTTACCTGGCTTAGAGCAATTTTGCAGCCTGCTAGTGCTCCTGGCCTCCTCTCCTATTTCACAGCTCTTTATCTTTTTTTTCAGAATCATAGGTCCACCCATGGAGACCAGTCATCAGCAACAAGGCAGTTTTAGTTAAGCAGAAAAGGGGAGAGTTAACTGAGATCAGGCTCTGTCCCTCTTCTCTGCAACCATAGCCCTGGAAAATCTTTTTTTCTTCATTATGACATTCAAAAACGTGATGTATGTTATATTCAGATACAATAAGGTAAGAGAAAGCACACCCATCTCTTCTCAAGAGAATCTTTTTTTTTTTTTTTTAATTCACCGTAAGTTTAACTAGCATTCAGATCATACAATGGGAATGCAGAAAATAAATAAATAAATAATACTCCTGGAAGGATGGATGTTGGCTGGTCCACAGGATATTTAACTTCTCGCTGGTTGTTCATTTCTTCAGATGCTTCATTCCCCTCAATGCTTCTCTGGTTTAGTCACAGATCTACAATCACTAATGACAGGCACCTATTTACACTTTGATTGGACCTATGTTAATAAAAGGGGTTGATCGTGGAGAACCCCTACCTTAGCTAAGTGAAGAATGTATTATAAGGTCCTGCATTCATTATGTAGCCTTTGCTTAATTAGGATGATCTTCAGAGGTTATCAATTAGGTTTCCACACTTGACAGTGAGTGCCATTTCTTACAGCAATGTGTTGCAATTAATTTGTCTTACTGTGGCCAAACAGCCTGTATTTTCCTGTTTTAATTAAAAAACCGAACAAGCAACATGGATTTTAACCTTTTAAGCCTTCATACAAGATGGGCCCAGTATTTCTGTTTTAGCTACACATCTACACAGAGGCATAGTTATGTAGTTCCATGCCAGGGGCAGCCATGCAGTGCACACAAAATCACTTTTCCTGCCAATTGGGGTAATGCAATGAGATGCTGTTTCAGCAAGAGCTGCTTTTTCACCCTTTCACAAAGGCAAAGCCCAGGAATACTGCCCTGGCCACTGCTTTGCCTTCCCCCCCACCCCCCATACTGTATTTACTGCAGTATCATACAGTTTCTGTCTTTACATAATGGAACAGATTTATGAGATGGAGACATATGCCAAGGCTTTTAAAACATTCTTTACATCTTGGTCTATAGGGAGCAATACTGCATTGTCTTGTGATAGCAGTCCTTCAGTGCCTTACTTCCAATATCTTGCTCTTCTTACAGCACCCTGCTACTCACTAGAAGGTACTATACTTGATCTATACATTGGGCACTAAGCTGTTACTGGAAACACAATTTTAACAGTAGGTAAGTCTGGCTGTTAAAAAAAAGGACTATATTTAAAGTTAATGTACATTCCTTTCTCTCTGTCAATGATTGTGATCATGGACAATTTTATATACCTAGCAGAAAGGTTACATTAGGGGATCTCTTCAATAATAATACATCTGTGTGGAATACAGATGTATCTAGCTCTAAAAGAAAAGGAGCCTTTGGTGGCATGGGACCATTGATGTTGATTTCATAATGTTATCTGTTACCAAGTTTTCTGTCCTGCCAACAATACAGCAACATTATTTTGACAGGTGGTCTGAATCTATTATACATTCCTGTCCTTAGAAAGCTTTAATCCCAGGATATTTCTATTCACCTACCAGAATACTTTGAAGACTACTTTTTTTAGTATCCATGGCAATACAAATTTACAGGGAAATCAAAATGACTCTGTTTCATTGTATGTGAAACAAGCAGAGAATCATCTAATTCTACTTGCCTTCTGTTCTATAATACCAGAGAACAAGAGACTATTCAATTATATTAAGGGCAAGAACATCAGTAATATAAAAAAAGTTCTTATTTCCATGAACATAGCAGTAGAGGAGGAAACCCTATGAAAGAAACCCTGTAAGATTATACAGTATCAGGCATTTTACTACCTGGAATATTCTATTAACCAGAGTTCCAGCTGAGCAGCCAGATGTGGAGT
>NW_017728948.1:8831150-8873277 GCF_001723895.1 Crocodylus porosus | reverse complement strand
GAGAGGGAGGCCCCCTGACTCTGCGTCCGAGTTAAAACAGCCAGCCTCAGGTAACCAGAATTTTTAGATACCCAGGACCCCCCATTCCCCACTTGTGCCAGATAGCAGGGCTTTTACTGTACTCATACAGTTTTTCCACAGCTTTCCAGTCAAAGGAGTTTGCAGGTTCTGAACTGGACACCAAACAAGGCTTGCAACACCTGTCTGTCCCAAACCCATGGTATAATTAGGTGGACTCAGGAATTTTCTGAATATCTTGAACGACTTCTTTCACTTTGTACACATAATGCATTAGGTTTTTCTCATGCACTCAGAGGTTAATCCCTTCCTTCCAAAGAGCTAGTGGCAACTGCATTCAGGTTTCTGTGCTACCACATGGAGAGCTTGGTGCAGAGCACAACTAGTCTCTGTCTCTACCCTTCTTTGCTTTTTTTTTTTTGAGGATACCAGATGCAGAAAACAAGCATGGAGGAGCCCTTCATGGGCTATGTCATTCTTGATGTGAGGAGAAAACAGTGGAACTACTGCTCTTCTCTTTCCAAAACTTCACCAGTTTGGGATGCTCTTTCTTCTTCTCAGCTTGCACATGCAGGAAGTATTTGGAGGATTCCAAATGTTGGGGGTTTTTTTGCATCTTTCATCCCAACCTAACATAAAATATTCTATACCTTAAAGTAAAACAATAACTATAAGTAGAACTGTGTACTGGGTCTGTTCAGCCCGCTAACAAAATAGCAGTGTCAGGAAGATATTACATGTATGTGAGAGGACTATAATAAAATACTTGCAGGACAGATTCAAGGAGTGGAACTGATTGAGTGGAGAGAGATAAGATGGCTATTCCAGGTGCCAGGGTCTGTACAGGAAAGGTTTTCTCCAGACTAGCAGTAAGAATATGGGAATGGGATGAAGAAAAACGTTGAGGAGCAGAGATAGATAAGAATGTTGATCTAAATCCATACATGGCAATTTTGAACTGGACTTTAAAGCTTGTAAGAAATTAATGAATAAAAGAGAGCTTATAAAACAATTGTGCTTCTTGCTATGTTTGGACCACTGCTACCCTGAGGCTTTTGTTCAAATACCCTCATTAAAATGGCCCCATTTTGTCCCACAACAGGTGTTGAAACTCTGATCTTCACAGGTAAAGCATGAACCTCTACAATGAACTGGGCCACTAATCTTAGCCTGAAATACTCTCCGATCCTTTGCTGGATAATCTAGCAAATAGCAGTGTATGGTGAGCATTTCTCTTCTAAAATATTGCCCATTGTTAAATATTATCCATTTGATGACTCTGTGTCTTAATTCAATATAATACATATCCTCCTTCCCTCTGCAGATATCATACACATCATGCTACTTTCCCTTTCAATAATGCTAAAAGCTACCACAGCAATAAAATAAAATGTAGCTACAGAGAACAAGGCTTCTGCTCCCTGAATTATGATATATTTGTTTGATTACTATTATCATCATCAACATGAAGTAAGATGCCAGCTGCCTTCTTGGATGACATGCCATGATTGAACTGAGGAGCTAAAGAGGTAAGAGTGTAAGCTGTTGTAGTGTGAGCTAAAGGGACAAGTCACAGTGGCTTGAGAGCTGGTAACAGCTAATTCCCTCTACAGTTCAATACCAAAAGAAACATGTCAGATATGCACCGCCATGGGCTCCGCTAGTGCCTAGGAAGATTATTTATAAACTCAGCACCATTAGGTGTTGACACAGAACTCCTTTGAAGTCTTACACTAGCAATATCTCATGAAATAACTTTATTAAGATAATCTTTTCTATCCCATGTCACAAAACTTTTCATGCATACATGGGGCAATAAAATTTAAATGGATTGTGTCAGTTTTTAATTGTATTGTATTGTATTATTTTTTTATAGCTGCCTAAATGATCCCATTTATCCACTAGACTGATCTTCTGTGAGTTGGTTTTGTACTTCTTTAATTTAGAGAGACTTTCCCCTCCTGTGCCTAAATATAATTATGGTGATGACCCGTATGGTGAAATGAAAGCAGAAAGGCTCTTTTGACAGTTCAAAGTGCTCTGATGTACAGGCAGAAATTGAATGAGACACTCATAATGGATGGTGCCTAAGTGGCAAAAAAAAAAGGGGACGGGGAAAGAGAAATGTGAAGATGTTATGCTCAAAACTTGTTATCTTTATAATTCAAGTCAAAATTTCCAATAAACTCTTTATTTGTTGGCAGATTGTTGCACATACCATGCAATGATATAGGCAGGGGATTAAGTAGATATTCTCCTGCGCAATCTATCCATAACTTGGATAATACCATAAAAAGAGATAAAGGGCACATCAACACATTGTCCTGTGGCAACATAGTGATCACACAGGTCTACACATGATTGCCAGATACGTTGCCCTAGGCATGCACTCCCTGGTTATAGCATACCACTATGGTGATGTAGCGGTGAAATCTAACCATAGCAACATTGCCATATGGCGATGTGTAGATGCGCCCAAAGAGAGCATCCTTCACAGAATTAATACTTCCTCTTCTGGACATGTGATCAGGACAGGTAGGGAAAGTAAGAAGCCTTGTATCCGTTCCTTCTGATAGGCTGGTGAGTCACTAGCACAAAGAAAGATACACATGGTATCTGTGGGTGCATCTGCATGTGAGAATAATGCAAAGCAAAAAACTCCAGAACTCTCTGAGCCAGAGTAAACTATTCCCAGACACCAGTGTCCACACATGCACCCAAGACCACAGAAATTTGAGCCAAGGCAAAGAAGATTATGCTAGGTCTGAGGGCATGCTGGGGTCAGCCCTAGGTTCGGGGTGGTCGTATCAGGCAGCAGAGAGGCTGGCTGCGGTATGACGGTGCTGAATGTGTGTAGCCACGTGGTCAGGCAGCAGGCAGGAGTTTGACCACCTACTGGCTGGGCTGATTAGGTACAATTTACAACCATGGGCAGTGTCTACACATGCTTTGAATCACAGTTAATTACTCCTCCATAACACTAATTACAGCAGCATATGGTGATATAAATTAGTTTACCATGGACTAAAAGGATGTAGACACGTATACACGTAGACAGTGATGTCTACTCTGCAGCTAATTAGTCTACTCTGTGCTTAAGTGCATGTGTAGACTTGGCCTGTGTTAGGTAGACTATTGCGTATGTCTCCCTACTATATAGAGCTCCCAGTCACAGTCTGCTTCCCAGGGCAGATTTTACAATGCTGTGCTCACCCTAGGATCTGATTCCTTTTGTGATCAATGGAGCTGTATGGTCATTAACTCTAGTGGGCTTTGAAGGAGGTACACTGCATATTTAAGGCATTTCATTATCCCTGACAGTTCTACAATGAACTGAACATGTCAACTTTATTTTACATGACAAAACCGCATCCCGGTGTGCTTTTTAGAATGTAGTGCTCATTTTCACGGAAAGGAACATTTCAAGAAACCAAAGATTGCATACAGTTTATAAGCATTACAAAAGCGCAAAATCAGGGGTGGCTGACCATGTTTGCCTATGCCTTTCTTGCGTGCATGTATTTCACTGTTGCTTAATTACATGATCCATTTCTTAAAATTTTACATCTGCTTAAATACAATAAGGTTCATTGATGCTTATGGGATTCTTGCCATCAAACAATCAAAGCAGAATGGGATTTTTAGGTGTTTAAACCAATGAAAGGTCCCCTTGATCTAGTGGATAAGGCAAAAAAGGTTAAGATATAAGGTTCCTTATTACCTGGAACAAAGGGCTTGACTGGATAGAATATGGGTATAAAATGCTAACTGTTCCTTTGGAAGATTCTTCTCCTCGACTCTCAATGAGATCATTATGAAAAGCTCTGCTTCTTGTTGCACTACCTTCATCTCCCTTTTCACTGTGGAGCAGAGCATGGTTTTGAAGACACAACAGGACTCTAAGCATTTTTATGAGCTAAAATAAGTGTAGAAAGGGGAAGGTGAAATACTGTAAAATATGAGCCAAATTACCAAGGTCTCCTGTACTCCTGCTGGCAGTTTAAAATTTATTATTCTATACCCAGGCAAAGTTCAATTCACTTTTTAATGCCTACAGAGAAAGGTATAATAAGTAGCTGAAATAGAGGAATTTGTGTGCTATTCTTATTATATAATAAAAAATACCCAGAAGTAACATTATATCAGACTGGAAAAATTGTCATTTTAAAATAAATTAGACACAGCCATTCATATCTCACCTCAATATTTCCTTTTCTAATGTTCTTCGCTTCCTGGGGAGAGGGTTTAGAAAACTTTGAAAATATTGCTGTTTTATGGAACTTATGAAATAAAGTGCACCTGTGCTTGAACTCCAGACTTCTGTCATGCCTTGGTGAGTATTTTATGAATTGTAAAATTAAAAAGTAAATTAAAGGTACAGTAGGAGATGCTGACTCCTGATAAATTTCAGATGGGATTTATACAGTATGGGATTTCTGCATTTATACCTGTTTTTTCTTATATAGTTATGGGTCTTGTGAAGGGTTTGGGAGATGTTCAGGAAAGAGGGGAGGAAGGGTAGAAAGACAAATAGATCAGCTCTTCAGTAGTCATGAAATGGCACTTTTCCCCAAACTGGGCAATCTTGTGGATGAGGTCTTTGACTAGGCATTGATTCATGAGAAATTGGTTCAAATCTCGACTCATTTCCTTCCTGGCAAGTTCCTTGACACAGAAGCTGTATATTAATTCTCCATCTTTAAAAAGATAGTAATACTCTCCTACACAAACTGATTGGCTTCTTTTCAACAACTGAAATATTAAGATGCATCATTCAGAAAGGCCATATATATCTGGATAGGCAGATATAATAGAGCTCTATTGACCTATGAAACTTTAGGACCTGCTTCTCAGCTTCAATAGTCTAGCAATTAATTGTAATTCTGTGCTCAATACCTCTAATTTTTAATTACCACCATCAGACTGACTGGAGAAATAGAAAGTGTTGTGTTTCTTTTAACTGCTCATAAAAAAAAAAAAACAACAGTAGAGCTTGAACTAGTCCAACTTTGACTTCTAGATACTGCAGATACAAAGAAAAGAAAGTGAACATCAGCAATGAGCAGTTTAAGGCACTAATTTTGCTAAATAGATGGCATCTATCCCAGTCCAAAGGTTTCCATATTTTTTTTTATGGAATAAATTAATCTAAGGAGTGAAAGATTTTAACATGACCTTTTGAAGGTAAGTTACTAAACATCTGCATACATTTTGGAGTACACAGATCTTAACATGATTAGCCACATGGCAACAATAAAGAATAATATGTTTATATTTTTCATTAAGGATCTCTACACTCCAAAACATATGCAACTATTTAGTATGTGCTTTGTATTGAACTCAGTGCTACCAGTGCTGTGTGTTAAGCATCTTGTTTTGGGCAGCTCTGGATCCCAGATAAAACAAGTGCTGAGTACTTAATCCTAAAAATGAGTGAGAGTTCAGACACACCCTTGTGGTTAGCATTTTCTGTTGGCTAGCTTTGGGCCTCCCTGTGCTCTGGAGTACTTTTTGGAGACACCTAAGTCTCTTCATTCATTCCTATAAGGATCCTACATATCCAATACCATTTAGATCATCCCCTTGGCCTCTACTTCTTAAGCCTTTCAATACCCAATACCTACATGGTCAATTTGCATCTCGTAATACAAAATCTGGGCCAAGAATAAGTAGCTAGAGAGTGGGGATTAGGAAGCAGAACTCAGGAATATCATTGTTGAGGTGTTTTGCTTAAAACTCACCTACTTTTCTCTTCGTAGCTTATTACTTGGGAATAACCATTGTTCAATTAATATCAACAGTGCTTTTAACAAAGAGCAGTTTTAAACAAACATCATTTACATTGATTTTAGGACCTTCAAATATAGAGAACTTGTTCAAGTTGAGTGAATAGAATGAGGAGACTGCAGAAGCTGATATAAGTGCAGATGAACAATTTGATCTGCACTAGAGCCTGAAAGTGGGTAGGAGGAAGAAACCATCTTCACACTGGACTAAAATGGAAAGCTACAGAGCACCAGCTCAGGTCCTGGAGTATAGCTCTACAAAATGGGTATTTTCTATTGTTCAGAAAGTTAAAAAAGAACTTAACTGTTCACGGATATGCTTTAAGCAATGCAGCTAGTCTGAACTATGCTGGTTAATGCCTAAAAAGTACAACTGTCAAAATAAAATAAAAAGTTTTAAGCATAGATGTCCTTGTTATGGCTCCATTTTGTCCAATCCCCAGACACTAGTATTTACATCATCCCTTTGTTTAGGAGCATAGTCATATGTTTATTTAATTAAGCCTATTTTATTTTCCTGTCCCAGACCTGACATTAATTATCCCATGAAAGTTTTTACTCCAACCAGAAGCAGAACCATTTATAATTGCTTTTCTCTTAAAACTCAAAGTCAACTTTTGATCCATTAAAAGCTATATTGTCAAAGCTGATTAGATTTTATTTTCATCATGCAGTTTTTGAAAGCATTGTACTGATTACTTTATGAATGTCCAGCTACAGGACATCTAGCTTCTGCATTAATTTGACCAACAAACTAAATCATTAAATCAAAACTTATTTTTTCATCAACTCAAAAGTGCATAAGAAAGATTAAACACAAGGTAAGTGGTATCTATAACTAGAAGGTCAGCAAAACCCTCTATAGACAAGCAGCAACCATGGCAAGGTTTCATGTAGCTAATGCACTTCAAGTCCTTTCTGTATCTCCTTATGCACTGGTTCCCTCAGACTGTGTCCCATAATAATGCCAACACATGCCATGCTCTGCTACCTGGAGTGTGATCTACATACCAGGAGGTGCATCTAGATGAGATGCTAACTGTGCAGTAGCTTAATAACACTGCACAGTAGGAGTGTGAGAAGCGGGCCCTATTTGATTTGGATTCGACCTAAATCAGGAACAGTGATTTGATTCATTGATTCAGATGGCTGTCCCTGATTCAATTCAGACGAATCTGAATCTGAAGATTCAATGCTGATTCGGACATAGACACAGCTTTACAAGTTTTTTCTACGTACCTTGAGGTAGCAGGCATGGCTCGTGAATGCTGTGATGCTCGGGTTCCTGAAGTTTCCCACAGGAATGTGTGGGGTGGGGGAGGCCTCCATGTACTCAGCAACAAACCCAGAAGTGGACTGGAGCATGCAGGGGAGCCCCCCTATGCCCCTCCAGCTTGGCAATGGGCCGCAGGGGGACCCCAGGTGTCCCCGCCCCTGACCCAGAAGGCACCAGTCACTGAGAAGGGGAGGCATGGGGCGGGGGGGCAGTGCACCATGGTGGTCCCAGTGCTTCTGGTCCATTTCTGGGTCTGCTGCTGAGTGCACTGGGGAGCCCCCATGTTTCTGTGGGATACTCCATGTGCCCCAGCATCACAGCATTCATGAGGCCCTGGTACTTAGGTATGAGGTACTTAGAGCTATGTAGAAAAAATATTTAAATCTGTCTCTATTACCAAATCTCTGAATCTTTCCAAATCTCTCCAAATCGATTTGGAGGGTTCCGGTTCGATTTGGAGAAATTAAAGGGTCCTCTTATTCAATGGGATTTGCAGATTCAGCCACTGAATCAAGCCGAATTTCCACCAAATTGAAACAGAGACTGAAGCTTCACACAGCCATACTGCACAGTAGCCTAATAACACTATGTACTACTTTACCACGCAAAGCTGTGCTAATATGATACTGTGCAGTAGTATTAAGCTAGTATACATTTAGTGTCTGTAAAAGCCCATACCCTGGTGCTACCGCACAGTAGTGCCTGTTACTGCACATTGGTTTAGTATTTGGTTATCCAAGCATTAAACTAAATGTGGAGTAACTACAGAATATTACTGAACATGTGCAGTAATTTTAATTTACCGTGGCACTCACTACAGCATTTAGACTTCTCAAATTGGTCAGGCACCCTGTCCTCTTGGAAGACAACAGCTTGCTTGATGGCATGAGTCCTTAAGAAGTCCAAGGAGTCTCCCTGCCATAACTTTGTTGATAAAACTTATTAATGGGAGGAAGTCCTTAATTCCTGTCTCTTTTGGTCCCCTCTCAGTTCTCACATGATGGCCTTGGTCCTGGGGCTCTGCCTCCCCTACACTCTGCCTAACACCAACCAATAAGATGTTGAGGCTCAATCAAGTATAAATTCAGGGTAACAGCCATGGGTGAGGCAATGGCCCTTGCTTAGAGGCATACAAAGTTAAAGTTCCATGCAGTCTGTTTTTTATAAAGTCCTTATTTTTCTTTGGGCTTCAGTGTTTGCCTGAGCCAGTTCCTCTGAAATCCTGGGTAAAGTACTTTACCTCAGGCACCCTCCCCGAGTGTACTCACAAAGTCATGACTTCTCTATCTCTTTTCTTTCATGGACTGCCTGCCATCCCAATCCCAGCCCTCGTCATCTGGGATCCACAGCTGCTGCAAGTAAATATACTGGCTCATCTGAGCCAGCTTTGGTAGGACACCTTGACACTCTGGGTTCCCACCAATTGCCCCTGTCAGGGCACACAGTCCTTCTGCGCTGCTCCTGGCTCCTCAGGGGATCCACTTCAAAGTCCTCTCTGGATGTTGATTGGGGTGGGTTATAACCCCTCACTGGGATGCCAGCCAGCAAACTGCTGATGGCACACGTTTATAAAGTGTGTCCAAACTGAGACCAGAAGGCTCTCTTGATTCACAGAGTTATATTTTTTGCTGCTGCTTCTCTCATCACTCCTGCGCTGCCAGTGAGTCTCTTCTCATAGCAGTGTCCTTGCCACAGTAACCCATTACCCTTCAACCATACTAAGTGCTGGTGGCACTTGAAATGTGAGCGTCTTCATGTTAAAGCTTGTTAACTCATGCTAAGTGCCCTCTTGAGTTTCGTAAAGTTACGCCATTTCAGGCAAGGGTTACCTCTGGGCCATGCTATATAGTTCATGTTAGGGTAACTTCAGTCTGCTCCGTGGAGATAAAATGATAAATCTGTAGTCTTCCAGCATCCCAGGATGCACCACTTTCAGCCCCTTTGCCTCTTAGAGCCTGGATAGATATCAGGCGACCTGCCATCTAGCCACGCCTCTGCTCACCACCCATCTAGTGGTAAGTCAGAGATATGCAGGCAAACATGGTATTAACCTTTAATGTGCAAGTGCTCACTGCATATTCTAACTTTTAATGCCTCTTAACATTCCACAGATTTAATATGCTCTAAATATAACATCTAATTTTGCCTTAAGGTTATATATTTACTATAGCCCTGATTAATCCCCATCCCTACTGAAGAATCACAGTACCACATCCACATCCAGAAATTACCCCTGTTCCATCTTCAATTCTTCTCTTTCTACCACTCCTGTACTATGAACAACAAGTTGCCTCGTTTTATGTCTCCTGAACCTTTACCTTTGTCCTATGTTTTTATCATACTTTTATCATAACAAGGTAAATCCTGTTGACCTCAGTAGAATGAGACTAGTGAGTTGAACTTCTAAGCATTGCAGATGGCCATTAAAAAGGTCAAAAGTTATGACAAACATTCTGCTTTATACATTCAGCAACCTTCATGTTTTTACCCATGAATGAACCCATTTAACTTAGGGAACTGTTTTCACAAGAGTGAGGGAAAAATTCAGCTATGTTCTCTATTTTGAAAAAAAAAAGAAAGAAAAACATTTGGGGATTCACATGTATGTGAAAAGTTAAAAAAATAAACATTTTGTGCAAAAAAAAATTTAGTACAAATAAAATATTTGAATAGAGAATCTGTATAGCTTTTTATTTGAGAATCTTAACATGTACTATAAATATTAATAATTTAAACAAGACCATGCCTCAGGCAGCTGCTGTAGTTCAAGTTCAATCATGTTTATTTGGATAGTTCAGTGATTCTCAACTAGGGTGCCATGGGGTGCCAAGACATCTTTTTAAGGGTGTGATGGGTTGCTACACACCAGTAGTACTATTAGGTATGGAAACACCTGCATATGATTCACAAGATAAACCCATAAATTTCAAATTGGAATCCATAAACACAAGACATTCTGACTTATTAGGGCAAAAGAAGAATTACTCTATTACTTTTCCATAATCAGAAACATCCAAAAACCATTTTCTAAGGAATGTCTTCAGAATCATAAAAAAGTTGAGAATCACTGAGGTAATGCCTAAGGTCAAGCCAAGAGTAGGGTCCCATTTTAATAAAAGCTGTACTAACATTGAGTACTTGGTAATTCCCACCCCAGAAAGCTTCCAGTCCACAGATAAGATGAACATAGGATAGCAAAAGAGTTTGCAAAAGGCACAGAATAAGCACTTCAATGGCAGGAAATCTCATGGTACTTCTGTTTTACTAGGGGCATAGGATATTTGAAGGTAGATAGGCAAAATGTAAAGAAAAGGATAGGGGACTCGCTGAAGGGACAGGGCAAGAGAGAAGTGGTTGAGAAGGGAAGATGTGGAGCAAAGTTGATGTGAAAAGATTGCAAGGGAGAGAGAACAACCAGTTGTGACAGGACATCCCTATGAATGCCCAGAGATCCTGCCTTTAACTTCTTTTGCTCCTCCTGGCTGGAGTATCTGGCTGGTTCTTCAGTGTGTTTTTTAATCACAATGGATGGAAGGCACCACCTGGACATCAGTGCCTCTGGAGGAGGAGATGGGCATGTCATGCCATTTATATATGTACATATCACATTTCATATGCTTGCAGTTGACAGAAACTCCATTAATCAGATGCTCAAGGCACAAACATTCAAAACAGATGCATCCAATTAAAAATTTAGCATAATGTTGATATTTATGATTCATAAAATGGGAAATTAATGATGATCACTCTCATACTTATTTGTATCTAAATTATCCCATCGTTCATAATAATAAAATAACAAAGTAATTTGGGATGTGACCTCAAACATTTTACATGCACGAAGACCCAAAACAGCTTGCAAAACTATAGACAAATATACACTGTATATATATTGAGTGCACCCCCTACATACTCCCTGTGTGGCACCCTGCAGCCATGCCCCTTCACATGCCATGCCCCCTCACTCTGAGAGCACCAAAATATAGGAGGGGCATGTGCATGGCTGCATGGTGCTGCGTGGGGAGCGGGTGTGAGGGGTGCACCCCTCCCTGCGGCCATATGCTGCCCATGTCCCCCTGCCCGCTCCCCTTGGGGCTGCCTGCAGCTGTCCACCTACCCCCCCCACACCATGACCCCCACTCCCGTGGCCCACAGTCAGCAGGTGCTCCCTATGCAGAGGGGGCATGGTGCATGGCCACAAGGTGCCGTGCAGGGAGCGGGCTTGGGGGGCACACCCCACCCCATGTGCTACAGGCAGCAGGCACTGCCTGTGCCTTGTGTGCCCCTTCCCCACATGACATCCTGCAGCCACATGCCATGTCCCCCCATTCTGGGAACACTGCCAGCTGTGGACAGGTGCTTCCAGTATGGGGGGCGTGGCATGCAGGGGTGGTGGGTCATGCGGCCATAGGGTACCACATGGAGAGCAGGTAGGGTAGCTCAGGGAGCACCTGTTGGCCTCAGCACATGGCTGCAGGGTAGGGCGCGCCCCCTGTGCATTCCCTGCACAACACTTTGTGGCTACTCCCCCACCACATGGGGAGCACCTGCCTGGGTGCACAGCAACAGGATGCTGTGTAAGAAACCGGCACTCCGTGCAGAGGTGGGGGTTGGATACCAGGGTGCCACAAGGGCAGTGGGCAGGGGCTGTAGGCAGTGCCTGCCAAATGCAGCACAAAGCCAGGAGGCAGGGCACATTCCCCATTCACACTCCTCACATGGCAACCTGCAGCCACACACCATGCTCTTCCCTGTGCCAGGATCACACACCAGCTATGGGTGGCAGAGCATGTGGGGTGGGTGGGTGTTGCTGTCTGAGTGTGTATGGCATGTGGCACATGGCAGTGTGTGTGTGTGTGTGTGTGTGTGTGGTGTGTGGTTGGGTGGGTGTTTGGGTGTGGCTGGGTGGGTGAGTGGGTGTCTGAGGTGTGGGGGGAGTAAACGGGGATGAACACAGAGCTTTGGGAGGGGGGAGTTGTGTGCGGTTGGATGCGGAGCGGTGGCAGTGTGGGGCCAGTGGGTGGTGGTGCTGTGTCCCTGCCACCTGTCCCTCATTCTTGTTGGACCCTTTGCTAGTAATAAAATAAAAAGGTATAAAAGCAAAAGGAATTGATGAATCCCACTTGCTAGGCTAGCAAGTAGGAAGTGGTAGCTTTTGTTGTCTGATGTTGCTGAGCTGCTGGAAGATAGCTCAGTAACTGACCCCAAGGCAGAAAGCAGGGTGGTCCAAACAATGCTGCTTTTTATGCTGTTTTTCCGTCCCTCCCCCCGAGCACTGGGATTGGAAGGGACCTCAGGGAAAGATGACAGTCACTGGACAGCTATGCAGTCTATATGAGAGCAGTTGTCCCCCCGCTCTTCCCCCTTCTTCCCCTTCCCTCTCCTTAGTTTTTATTTCCCTGCAGGCAAGCCTAGCTTCAGCTTCAAAACTCAAAATGTTTTGAAACTTTTGAAATGGTTCGACTGCCCTTCGTTTCCTTTTGATTGTGCTGTTTCAAGCTCAAAAAGAGTTAAAACAGCATCGAAACAAAACTCTCAGTGAAATTCTGCACAGCCCTAGTTTGCAGCTCATAGTGTTTCCACAGTTTTCTGTAGCTAGCAGTAGAAATAAGATTGTTTGTGTCTCGCGTCCCCTTTTGTTATGTCATAGTGTCTAGAACAACACATGTGCATTACATTTTGCATGAAAAAGAGGAAAATGGCAAGGAAAACATTTGAATGACTTAAAATAGCATTTGGTGATGACACTATGAGCCATGTAAGAGTTTTTAAATGCTATTGTTGGTTTAAAGAAGGACGATCATCAGTTGAAAGTGGTAAGGGCTCCAGACACCCTTCAACATCATGAAATTATGAATATGTAGCAGCGGTTCGCAGTTTGGTTTGAAATGATAGGCGATTGACTATCTGAGAAATAGCAGAAGTTGGAATTTCTGTTGGTTCATGTCATTCAATTCTTATCAGTTATCTAGGATTGAAACGGTCAGAAAAATGACCAGAAAAGTGGGTTTCTGACTCCTGGATGCTTCACCAGGACAATGTGTCTGTCCACTCAGCATAGCTTGTGAAGAATTTTTAGCCAAATTTTAGTCAGACACCATATCCGACAAACACCATAGCCTCTGTATTCACTTGATATGGTCCCTTGCAACTTTTGTCTCTTCCCTCAACTAAAGAAAACCTTGACAGGAAGAAGATCTTGTGATGCGGAAACCATAAACCAAAATGCGACTGAGCAGCGTTTAGCAATCCCACCAATTGAATTGCTTATCAGAGGTGCTCCCAACAATGGCAGAAACAGTGGGAGAAGTGTCTGGCTGCAGAAGGAGTGTACTTTGAAGGAGATTAAGCCCAAATACCTATAAATAAAATGTTTTGTTTCCTACAGCAGCAGTCTCAATACTTTTTGAGCACACCTGGAACGTGGAACAGAATTCTATTTCCTTTGTATGCCTAAATGGAAATATTCCAGCTGTGCAAGAGCCGATTTTGGCAAATCTATTACTCCTGCTCTGTGGAGGAATAATTGTGTGCATACAGACTGAGCTCATGCAACAGGTGAGGCAAGTGTAAGAATACATTATGTGCACTTATTTTGGAGATGTAACTGTGTCTAAGTCATGAGAGCTTAGTCAAAAGCTCACAACTGGTCCTCCCACATTTTAGGTGCAACTGAATGGCTATAGTACTTGCCCAGAAGGTAAGACTCTAATCCCACTTCTACCCAGATGGGGTTTTGACCTCTAACTTCTGCGTACAGTGTTTTAACTATCACAGCAAAGATTAGGCCTTCTGCAGCATAACTTTTGAAGCTGCCACCCCGGGCATTTAAGGGCTGGGAAAGCATGGGGCCAGGAAGCTGGCCTGCACGGGGGTCAGCTGGATCATGTGTACCTCAAGTGTGATGACTGCAGCCATAGAAAGGAGGAAACCTTAGGGTCTAGGCTGCAGTCTTGCTCTGAATGCAAAGAAATCATCCCACTCTCTATTTTATCCAATGGCTATTAAATGCAGGGTGCACCAGCTCAGCTTCAAAAGAGCGCTGGCGAATGGACTAATACCTAACCATGGTGGTTAGAGACCTGTGTTAGGAAATCTGGGGGTAAGGTCGGGAGAAATGAGGGCTAGAATCCACATCTCCCAGTTCCTGGGGGAGTGTCCTAACCACTTAGCTACTGGTGTAAAACCAGTAACCATTCCTCTTTCTCTTGCTGTTTTGTTTCTGGGACTTTGGCTTAGGTATGAAGCTACTTAGCCATGTATCTGCTTGGTGTTCAGCACATGCTCACTCTCTGCATGCACACTTACTCATCCTGGAAGGGCAATAGACTCCCAACTTGTGTGTACCTTCCCAAAACACCACTTATCTGGCCGAGAAACTACCACTGAGGTGCTCAAAGGAAAGCAGAATTTTGTCTTTGGCCCCTAACCCCATGAATTTCAGCAGAGCTGTGCTGATTTTCTCCTGCCCACATATCTAAAGTCTTCCTTTGCCTCCAAGTGCCATCAGCCCATTCCCTGTAGCTCAGGCAGTCTGTCTGTTTCAGACTGAATTAAAGTGCTCAGTCAGGAGCCTCAAGCATCATTAAGCAGCTCCCACATTTTTTTCTATAATAAAAATGAATTTGAGACGCTAACCAGGCAACGTGGGATTCAGTTGCTCCAGGTGGTGCGAGGTGTGGGAAAGCAAACAGGAGTATGAGACATGAAGAGAGAGAGAGAGGCCGGGGACCATAAAGTGAAGGAATAACACAAGGAGAGTGAGCCGAGCCCAGGGAGAGGGTCTGATTTCAGGATGAATGAACAAGTTCTGTTAAAACAAACCCTGCCC
Organism: Crocodylus porosus; assembly: GCF_001723895.1. Taxonomy (NCBI): domain Eukaryota; kingdom Metazoa; phylum Chordata; order Crocodylia; family Crocodylidae; genus Crocodylus; species Crocodylus porosus. The sequence goes on along the minus strand of NW_017728948.1, from coordinate 8,858,366 downwards.
CTTCCATGAAGACACCACCCAAACTTTTTTTTTTCTGTTTCATTTGAGGTTCAGCTGATTTCTGTGTGTACTAGTACTCTACCTTTCCCCATTTTTGTATCAGAGTTCATTTTCATTGAAACTAGCTGAGTCGTGGAATAATGCCTTTCAATACGAATGTCTTCAACATTAATCCACAATCGCTTACAGTTGAACTGTTTTGCAGATCGATTGGAATATCTCAAAACAAATGTGGGTCATATTTGAATAACAGCAGCAACAACAACCATCCTTGTCCTCGTCATCATCACCTGCAACCCAGCCCAACACATCAATCGACTTTTCCATGTGAAAGTTTTGCCAGACCTAGAATAAGTGGAACTCAGGCAGATATGACAAGGCATCCAGAAATACATTATGGATATATAGAATAAAATAAAGTCGTCCCATTTCCCCCCCGTCAGGTTTATCAGCCAATGCCTGTGGATTTATTTGGAATTTTAATACGCTGCGTTATAGCCAAGAGGTGCGAGCAGGTATGAAGTACAGCACTTCCTTTGAAATGGGTGGTGCTATATCTCTAACTGAGAAATCAGCCCATTTATTTGTCTCTTTCTTGTGCCATGGTTACAAATGAAAGAATTGGCTGAAACGCAATTTTTCGCCAGGAACGAGCTATTGTAGAAGTCATTTTCCAGTCACACCTATCTTCACCCTAACGTACAGGACAAGGAAATAGTACTGCTTTATTAAGCATTTACAATATGCTAGAAATATAAATCACAATTCTTTAGAAAGCCAAGACACAGGTAGCCTGAAATAAAAGGATGAAATCATTCTGCTCCAATAGATGTGGTATATATTGAATCAAGGGGCATAAGAATGGTTCATTTATATCTGAGGTGGACTACATGATGAAGCGAGATAGAAAACACAGCTGGAGGCCGTGACACATATAGGGTCAGGCCACCAGGGCCGATGCCCCGGTGCCCACATGAGAAGGGAGGGCGGAAATAAAATCAGCTGCAACCACAGCATCACAATGATGCTAGCGGGACCGTGACAACCAGTCGTCACCGCTGCCTCTGCGTGTGGCAGCTGCCCCAGGCAGTGGGCTGCATCATTATACTCTGCCGGGAGGGCTGAAATCATCTGTATAATGGCCTACTGGTGAAGGCTGTACTGTCTCGTGGTACCTATAATGCTCAACAGTAGACTGCAGGATGACTCAAGTCTCCTGAAAACCGGGTTTTATATAGCTTCAGTTCTATCCGACTGGTTTTAGAGGCATTATCCTGAGATACAGCTCATGTAAATGAGAGGAAAATCAGGTCTTTAGGCTGCTGAATACAAATAAAAGTGACAAGTCCCTTAAATCGCAGGAGAAGAGCTGTAAAATCAGAAGCGTGACACGTCTTGGACTGGCCCTTGGAAAGAGGCAATTTTCTTTTGTTGAATGTCTGCGCTCTCCGGAGAGGCAGTCATATCCAGTCCTATTACCATAACAGATGATAATGAGCAGGAAAGGAAGGATGGCATACCGGTTGGCACGCTAGCCTGGTGTGTAAGACGCACCACTTCTGATCCTTGCCTGTCACAAACAGCTTATGTCACTTAGCCTCTTTCTTGAATCCATTCCCCGTCTACAAAACCGAAGTGCTTTTCTCACAGAGGTATTCTGAGGACAAGTACTTCTAAAATGGCGAGGCTGTCAGATGCTACAAATTGAAGGCACACAGAAATACTTCAGATTGCATGTTTCTGCTGCATTTCACAAGAGAATTTCCTTCATTTTTAACATGGGACTATCCCATGGCAGCCCCTTCTCTGCACTGTACATTTATTTACGAGGTTACCTAAGGGGCTAGGTTTCTTTGCCTCCCATTATTGCATAACCATCTGGTTGAAATAGCAAAGTCGTGAGTTATGTTTGTGCGTGTTGCAATTAATTTCTGGCATTAACGAGAGAGACTAATACAATGTACAGTACATTAGTTTCCTTGCTACATTTCTTTTCATATTGACTTGCAAATGACTCAAGCACAAGCTCTGGAAAAAAGTGTTTTAAAACTAATACCGTCAGCCTCATACAATTCATTATAATACTTGAAGCTGTAATACACTTGTCTTGCTAGCTCAGTACACGGAGCCAATAAAAATGTTACCTGCAAACAAGTGCGCAATTTCTATGCAGCTGATCGACAGATGTTATTACTCATCTGGCATAAACAAAAAGGTGACTGACTGACTGATTCAAAGCACGCGAGCCAGAATGCAAAGTGAGGCTGGATTTCAGAGTTGGTGCAGGAGTTCTCTCTTCAAATCACAAGTAATTTCCCTGGCTGTGTAAGTTAAAGAAAAGAAAAGAAAAGAAAAGAATAGAAAAGAAAAGAAAAAAAAGATTTTAGTATATCCATATTAAAGTTCTTATTCTGCGTGGCTTTCTCAGGGGCAGCGCAGTCCGCTATTGATTGTTTCCAGGGGCTGAGGATAGTAAAACAGGCTTTAAAAAATGACGGTTTGCTGTGATATAAGCAGGGAAAGCTGTCCAATAAGCAGCTGTGGAGAATACTTTCAAGGAGTGGTGATCAGCAGGTGGCACTCCTGTGCTTTACTATAAAACAAATGTCTGAAGACGGTGCCCAGACAGGGCAAAATCCAGATTGGTCAATTAAGTCCCTAACGGGGATGGAGGGGGAATTTAGGTGCCCAAATGGCAAACCGTGATCCAGATGACCTCTTCCTTCCTACTAGGGGAGGTTTTTACTGCCTGCAGGAGTGCTCTAACCACTATAATGGATGGCAAAAGTGGGCACCCCCACTACCTCCAGACTTTCTGAATCAGCCTTTGGAAATTTTATACTGCCCCCCATTTCCTGTGCGGAGTGCCTAGGGTCTTACTGGATCAAATCAAATCACTTTCGAGAGCAACGAGGCCAATGTAGTCATTGCAACATGTGAGTGCACGTATCTTAAGAAACACATTTGTATGTAATTATGGGCACTGGAAACCAAGCTGTGTTCTAATGGCATTTAAAAATTATAGATATAACAGTTGAATTCTCACCTATAAAATGTTTCGGGACAAATTCTTCCCTTGGTTAGTCTTCCCTGCTTAATAATAACCTAAAACACACTCTGAACATTGCATTAGATGTGTGTGTTCATGCATGTGTGTGTGTGTGTGTGTGTGTGTGTGTGTGTGTGAACATCTTTAAATAAAAATTACATGAGGAACATTAATCAATCAGATCTAGTGAGATGCAATCAACTCTCTGAAGTCAAAAGCCTGAGTGCTTCTTTTTGACACAATGCCAGAATCAGCAGCAAAGGATTCAGTACACTTCATGTGTGGTTCTCAGTACAAGGTTTGATACTTTATCTCAAGAAGCCATTACTACAGCCATTACTACCCACCTATAAACTGGCTAAGGGAGACCAGCAGGCAATGGGAGAGTCCCTGTTCCCCTGAGCACTACTGGGAATAACAAGGAATAATGGCCATAAATTGACAGAGAGTAGATTCAGGCTAGATATCAGGAGGCACTACTTCACAGTCAGGGCAGCTAGTATCTGGAACCAACTTTCAAGGGAAGTGGTGCTTGCTCCTACCCTGGGGATCTTCAAAAGGAGGCTAGATAGACACCTTGCCGGGGTCATTTGACCCCAGTACTCCTTCCTGCCATGGCAGGGGGTTGGACTTAATGATCTGCTCAGGACCTGTCCAACCCTACCAAGTATGAAACTATGAAACAGCTGCTGCTGCCACTACTTCTGTCTGCTCGGATTAAAAATCTTCTCAGATTAAAAAAAAAAAAAAGAATTAAAAACTCATATGGGGTTCAAAGCCAGCTGCAAAAGTAAAAGTCACACTGTCTTGTACTCTTCCAGAGCTATGACAGCAAAGAGGTCACAAAATACTGAAACCCCAGAATAGATGATTGTGGTATCCACTTTTGCAACACTTGCGTGTAGAGAACTTGCCCAGAAAATGAACACCAGTGATCTAGCCCCATCCCCTACCCCAAGGGTTTAACTGAGATCTCCCACTTCCCAAAGACTTCAGGCACACCTATACATGAGCGTAACGGCTGATCCGACATGCTGCAACTCCAGCGCATTGGAGCAGACTCGTTACATTGGGTCTGGTGGAGCGTGGCAATTACCGCACTCCAGCAGCGTCCTATGTCTTGTGTATGAGTGTCCCCATGCTTAAAAATGGTGTTGGGGGCACTGGCTAAAGCTTGTTGAATGAGCTTTAGTTCAAGTGCCCCTCCCCCTCTCCCCCCACTATTTTTAAATGCGGGGAAGCTGATAAACGAGACACTATGGCACTTTAATTAGAGTGCCTCTCAGAGTCCCCTACCCCCAGAGGACATGTAAAAGTGTCCTTTATGACCAACACAGTCATATCAAACTGTGAGAGATGATTCCTAGAGGGGTACCACAGAAACAGGGTGATTCAATGTAGTCTCACTGAACATCGTAATGAACAGTTTAGAAGAAGAAATACATTTCATTTTATGTCTGAAGAGGATGAGAAACTGGCAAGCGTAGAAAACACACATAGGACTGGAATATAATGGGGGCAAAAAAAAAAAAAAAACGGACCAGAACATCAGCTGGTATTCAATGGCTTAGTCCCATTGAAGTCCACGAAGCTAGTTTATATCAGTAGAGACTCTGACTCAAAAAATCGTTATTTTTGAGTGAGGAAACTAACTTTTACAGTGCCCCATGCATGTCAGTGGAGATGTATAAATAGATAAATGGCAATTCTACTAAATAAGTAACAGTCAAATATAAACTGTGATTTGCTTTGGAGAGATGGAAGCAAAAAGATCTGGGATAAATCATCTGAAACACAATCTTTCAAGTTTCATGCAGTCCCCCCACTTGGGGCTTTTTAAACAAGACCGGGAAGTAAAAGAACGCTCCAACATATGTTGAACTAGCAGAAAGATGGACTAGATGAACTAATCGGACAGTTTCCTTTCCAGAATTTGTGTTTCTGTCACTGGTTCTATGTATCCAAGTTACACAATTTAGGGTAGATGGACACCTAACTTTATATTTAAAAGTCAGCATTAAAATGTTATTCTGTTAGAGGAAACAAAGACAGTCATGGCTTCACTATGACAGCCTTAAAGCTTCCCTGATGGAGATGCCATACTGGCCCTTTCAAGGTCCCCCTTGCACTGCCTTTTTTAGTTTGTTTTTAATAAATAGTACACACTTCTTATTTGATCTACTGTTGTGTTCTGTTTTTCTACTTCCATTTTCGGAACTCTTTCATTCCATCAATCCTTTTCTCCCAGATACCTTCCAATATCTTCCAATTTTCCCAACCCCCTTCCTCAAAGAATTCCCCTCTGGTCCCTCTTCCAGATTAGGCAGAAGGAAGAGCAGGGTGGTACATTACAGAATAACTGATTCAAAGAACAATGAGCCATCAAACACCCCAACCTGCTTGGTCAGATGTTAAGTTCTAGCTGTAGGTATGTACTGTAGGTATGCACAGAGTCAACATAGTTCATCACTGGTAGGAGACAGTAGTGCTTTCCCAGAATAAGTAGGACTAGTTCCTGAGTGAGGACTGCATGAGAACAAAGGAAGTTGACAGACATGTAGCATCCCAGTGTAACTCACAGGGCTTCACAGAAAGCACCAGGAGTTACAGCAACCCTTCCCAACCCAATAGACATTCGCTGTTTGGTCATGGAGGAGGAGGAGGATTGAGCTCCGCTTTGGAGCTGTTCCAGAGGAGAGAAGCACCCCCAACCTTATGGCCTCAGCCACTGCAGGCAGCCTGCATACCCTACCTCCCTTACCCCCACCCCCAAAAGGGTTAACACCTGTTCTGTTCACTCCAAACCTCATTTTGGACCCTTAAAGTAAAGCATGAAACTTAGATTGCTTCCTCCTCAAGCTTTTTGAATGTCTGTACCTGGCCTCTGCCTCTATCTCTCTTTGTGTATGAGCTCAGGTCCTCAGAACACTTCAGTTTGTGGCTTCTTCATCTTCGCCAGTGAATGGAGCTCATTCAAGAACAAATCAGTGCTATGGTTAGGCCACACATAGAAACAGTGGGAACAGAGTTTCCTTACTGCTGCGTGTGAGCGAGGGAGAGAGAATCGGGATCTGTATTTTTCCTTATCAAGTCATGAGCTGGAATTCTAAGCTAAGCTGTAGGATATGATAACAGCTATGGATGGCCCCAGTTTTGTCCTGTTGACCAACTGTTATTAAAGTTCATTACTAGAGTATTTTATAGGAGGAGGGTAAATTAATATGCAGCTGATAGCAAGGTGTCAAATACACATGTTTTCCAGCTCTTGGATCTTCCCTGGGTAGTCTGCAGTCATTAATCTGCCATTAATACACAGCACTGAGTCAAAATATTGAAACTAAGGTTTCAGTGCTACAAACACTGTACCAAACATGGCATCTTTCTCCTCATCTTAAGAATGTAAAATGTGTGTTTTCGGTATCTATTTGCTATTTTTTCCAGCAAGCTCCTTTTTCTCCCCTTACATGACTAAAATCTATGTTTTGCTACGAGTATTCAATAATTCATGCTGAAATTGTAAGATGTGTCTTTTAATATCAACTGATCATGTATATTATACATGTCACAGTGATCAAAATACAAATAAATATAGATGGGTTTCGTCTTTTTTAAAAAAATCTTGAACATCAGGCACACTTTGCCACCTATTTTTAAGGAGATCTCACATTCCCCTCTCCTGTTCCCAGGAAAGTGTCCCCATTGGGCTACACAATTAGCTTCCTCTTGCTTGTTCACCATCTGTCCCCCATGACTCTTTCACTCTTGGTTCCCTAGGGCATAAGTTTCTACAGGATAAGCAGACCCCTCTTTCCCACTGATTTTTCTAAAACTTAGTTAGGGAAGTGAAGGATATAACTCTGGGTCTTCTGCAATTGAAAATAGTCAAAAAACATAAGTCTCCCACTTTCTGGACAGGTAGTCTAAGCACTGGACCACTTGGCTATCAATGAAAAGGGTAGTATTGCCATATTAAGGGGTGATACACGTTATAATGAATTCAATAGACTTGATGTGATGCAGTCATCCTTATCAGGTAGACACCGAAAGCAACGCTCTTGTCCCAAAGATGATGGAGGCAGTGATGTACTGTTGGTCTCCGGCACTCGGGGGCCAATGCTTTCATTTGTGCCTCCTCCCCTCCCCCCACCCCCCCAGTCCTTCTCATACCAATACTTAAAGTCACATCACATGATAAGAACTCAGAAGGCCTGGCTGGTGCCCCCTCCAGGATGGTGCCTGGGGCCCGGGGCCTTCTCTTACCCCCTCCCCTCATCGGTCCACCACTAAATATATGTGAGAGCACAGCAGGAAAAATTATGCTGAGGGGAAACCAGCATGGGTTCGTAGCAGGTAGATCAAGGCTGACTAATCTAGCCTCTTTTTATAACCACGTTACAAAACACCTGGATGCAGGAGTAGGGGTAGATATAATTTACTTAGACTTCAGGAAGGCCTTCAATGCAGTATCCCACCCCATACCAGTGAAAAAATTAACAGGCTGTGACTTGATTACACCGTCCGGTGGGTGGCAAATTGGGTAGAAGGTCATACCCACACAGTGGTGGTGGATGGGTCAGTGTCGACCTGGAAAGACATGGGCAGTGGGGCCCCACAGGGCTCGGTCCTTGGACAGATACTCTTCAATGTCTTCATCAGTGACTTGGATGAGGGAGTGAAGTGTACTCTGTCCAAGTTTGTGGATGATACAAAACTGTGGGGAGAAGTGGACACACCAGAGGGCAGGGAACAACTACAGGTAGACCTGGATAGGTTGGACAAATGGGCAGAAAACAATAGAATGTGATTTAACAAGGAGAAATGCAAAGTTCTTCACCTAGGGAGGAAAAATGTCCAGCACACCTACTGTATAGGATATGACCTGCTCGGCAGCATGGAAACAGAAAGGGATCTTGGAGTCCTAGTGGACTCCAAAATGAACATGAGTCGTCAGTGTGACGAAGTCATCAGCAAAGCTAACTTTCAGCAGATGCATGACAAACAGAACCAAGGAGGTGATACTTCCCCTCTATCAGGCACTGGTCAGGCCGCAGTTGGAGTACTGCGTGCAGTTTTGGGTACCACACTTCAAGCGGCATGTGGATAACCTGGAGAGAGTCCAGAGAAGGGCCACTCATATGGTTAAGGGCTTGTAGGCCAAGCCCTTGGAGGAGAGACTAGGGCACCTGGACCTCTTCAGCCTCCGCAAGAGAAGGTTGAGAGGTGACCTTGTGGTTGCCTATAAATTCATCCTGGGGATATAGAAGGGAATTGGTGAGCCTCTACTCACCAAGGTGCCCCTGGGGGTTACAAAAAATAATGGCCATAAGCTAGCAGAGAGCAGATTTAGACTGGACATTAGGAAGAACTGCTTCACAGCTAGAGTGGCCAAAATCTGGAATGGGCTCCCAAGAGAGGTGGTGCTCTCCCCTACCCTGGGGGTCTTCAAGGGGAGGTTGGTTGGGCATCTGGCTGGGGTCATCTGAACCCAGCACTCTTTCCTGCCTATGCAGGGGGTTGACTTGATGATCTATTGAGGTCCCTTCCAACCCTAACATCTATGAATGGAGGTATCTAATATGCAGCCTTCAGTCACACACCTAATTCTCAATGCCAATGTCCTGGTCCAAAGTCTACACAGTCAACAGGAATCTTTTCATGGGACATAATGAGTTTCTGATCAGGCCATAACCCAGTCATTCAAAAGTGAGAGAGTACTTGATTTGAAGTCAATTGCAAAATTTCTGTCTATATCAGTGGGACCAGGACCCAATTCAAAGTGAGGTGAAGTGCGTGTTAGCAAAGAGTTTAAATGGTTTACAATGGCCCATGCCAACATTCCTTCCAATGGCAGGAAATTAAGAAAGCACTTATAGTATTTCAAAAACATGGGAAAATGAAATTAGGTATCTCTTGTAGACAGGCAGCCTTTCCGGAGATGAAAAAGCAGATCACACTAAAATATTAAAATGCCACTAATTTTTAGTTACAATCTGAAGGCCAGGCAGCCCTGTAATCACTAATATTTAAGAGGAAATTAAAGAGCCTTCATACATTTTGCAGTCAATGAAGTCGTGCATTGTAACTATTTAGAAAAGTGACTTTTAATCAGCATTAACAGCTGTCAACATGCCTTGTCTGTGAAACCAAGTAGAAAACAACATTGCTGCAGCTCTCTCACTGTGAAGGCTGTAAAATTAAAAGGACTTAACCTATTAACATATATACTCAAAACTGAAAATGAAATGAACAAAGACCTTTTGCCTGGGTGTAGCACTTCCTATTCCCTACACCAGTTTATCCCTGGCCTTATTCTGAGCGAAATGATCCTTGAAATAATGTGATATAACATAGTAAAGATCAGATAGTCTAGCTGGGAATAGAACCTATGAATAATCCCGGTTACCATTTTCTGTTTGTTTGTATTTCAAATGGCTAGAAAGTATTTGCTCATTTTTTTAATAGACCATCTATTCTCACTGTTCAGTCTTAACTGAAGAAGTGGAATGCTTTTCTCATTATTTCTTCGCAAACTATACATTGGGAGATATTAATCCTTTTGCAAAATGTCTATTGCTAAATCAGCTATGCTTGCTTTTCTGTGTTTGAAATGTAAAGGTACAGCATTACTTTAAAAAACAAAGCATTTTGCTTTCAAACCCTGATTTCAGGGTCATACATTTTTGATAGTATCTTGGTACTGCCCGCACACCATGTGTATTATTTTATTTTGGCTCCTTGCCATGTGTTTTGCTAAAGTCTTTATTATTAAATATTTTGTTTGTCTGATTTAAAGAAAGAATATAACAATGGAGGAAACTTGGAATAAAAGGTTGCATTGATCTAAAAATCAGTTTGCTTTGGCTTTGTTCATTTCCGTTTGCTGGTATTGGAGTTGCTTGGTAGTGATTTTGAGACAGTTATTATAAACCTCCTGCTGTTTCCACTTATCCATTGCTTTCTGAAATGATCTCCTTTAAGGACAAGCCTTTCCAACTTAGGTGACAGTGAAGAAGAAAAAAAAATCTAGGGTCAATTTAAGTCAAAACCTTTCAACCATTCTTGATGTATCAAAGTAAGAAGATAAACTCTCGCCCTGCTTGCAAAGACTTTTTTGGTTACCAACACCTTCAACTTTCCCTCCGAAAGCATTGTATTCATGTTATAACCTTTAGATTTCTTAATGAGAATCTTTCCATCTGATAGATTTGGGAATGCAGAACAAACTGAGTTTTGTACAGGCAGGGAAAGACCACAACTGAGCATGTTTCATGTTTAATTTAGCATCTGTTAAATGCACTTAAAGTAAATAACCATACATTCAAGCAGTAAAACACGTTCTAAGCGCACTTGTATCATAGAAAAGTTATGACATGTTATGCAAGGAGTATTTCCAGATCATACTAAGTAACATGTTCAATTATTTTCAGACTGCCATAAGATGAGCCATATGTGGCCACAGCATCAGCCAGGGACCCCTCTGCTCTAACAAGCCTTCAGGTGGGACAAGGGAAGACATACATGTCAGGTTGAAAGCTGGGTGCCTGCAGCCCAGAGGGTTGCAGCGGGAGTGCACTAGAACCTGGTCATGATGAGGGCAGTGTTGGAGCTGGGACTGACAATTAGCAGGCTATGTATGCTAACGATCATAGTAAATATTACCATACAACTACTCAGAACACATTCTAACTTTAATACTGAACATATACTAAGATTCCTATGTGATGAGGCTCGCAGTAACATTTGCTGAGATGTAATGGATGCTTACATTTTCCCAGTGGAAAAAAGTTGGCATGAGAGGCCATGGTGCAGTTTGAGCCAGTCCTGTAGAAGGATTTACCTGTCAGTTTACCATCTTAACCAGGGCAAACATTGGAGTTTGGGAACGATATATGCACGGATATATATGTGCTAATTAATGGTTGGGTTGCTGCATTTGTGACCAGCTGAAGCCTTTTCAGGATGTATGTGGAATTTCAGGTTTTTTATTGCGTTATAATACTGAAAGTTATGGATACATGGATTTGCTCTATGTTCACGCAGGTGGAGGACAGATATTAGTGGATGGTCACATCTGGAAGTAGCTTTTGCTGTTACAACTCTTTGGTTGCCAGTGGCACTGTGGATTCCAAAAGGCCCTTGAACCTAATATTATCCCTGTTTCTAAAAATGCCTTGAGTTCCTGTTTGCTCATTTTCCCAGTTGGGACCAACCGTTCTCTGATATCCCACTTGGAGATCCTCATGGTCATATGAGCAAAGTATTATTAATCCCATTAAAAAGACTGGTCACTCTTTTAGGTTTAATGGGAAAACTCCTGCTGATTTCAGTGGAAGCACAAGTCAAATTTGTATACATGCTCAGTGTTAGTCTAATTCTCCTCCTATTAAAGTCACGGGACTTCATTATCATGGATTGCAATGGGAGTGGAATGAGACCAACATGGAGTGCTTTTGAAAATCTCCTGCTTCTCTCTTAGCAATGGTGCCCCAAGAAATCTTTGCTCTACTATATCCCTCCCCTATTTTCCCCTCTTCTTCTTCAACACTTTCACATACTTTTGATCTACTGTTTCCTCAGCCAGCCCATTGTCTATTTAGATTACAAATTGTACAGGTGAGTGGTGGCCCTTATCTTGTTGCTACACCACACTTTGTACAAAAGGGCATCATTTTCTGTTGGAATAATTAAACTATAAGACATAAGAGAAAAATAGACAAGGGAAGAGGAATGAAAAGGGAAAAAAAGTTCAACAATAATAACAACAAGAACAACAATAATAAAGATTGCGTATTTGCATTCTGCTTTGTGCATATATTATTTTTTAATAAAGGTGTTCTCTAAAGTTGCTAATGAAACAGAAAGAGATTTTAAAAAAGAAAGAAAACCAAACAAACAAACCCTTAACTTGGATTTTATTTTAACTGGAAGCTCAAGTATGTGGGATTCATCAGGGAATAGCGCAACAATGTAACATCTGATAAATAATGGATGATAATCTCCGGGACAGCCCTTTCCCTTTTATTTTACTCCCATTATTCCTCATTTCAGTAATAGATGCTCTTTGTGAGAAAGCTATTGTTTAAATTATTAAAGGAGGAAAAATAGAAATCTTTATTTTGGGGAGATTCCAAATTCAGGAAGTGAACATTTACAAATTCAGTTTTGCTGGTCTTGAGACATCCTATAATTCATGGGGAATGATTGAAATTTTCCCCTTGTTTGTTTAGAATGTTTTGTGTGTCAATTCTGCTTCTCTGATGACAAAGTATGTATCATTGTTCTTAATTCTTTGCATAATAGTTCAAGTCTTTGAAGAATCAGAACTTAATTCCATAGGCCTTAGTCACATACAGATCCAGGGCTAGTACTGCCGGCGGGGGGGGCATCAGCCACACCCCCTTTATCTGTATGGTCTATGCTGAATAAGTTCTAGCTGCTCAGTGCAGGCTCTTCTTGGAGCTCTGACTTTGAAAAGATTTCTTTGAAAGCATCAGCTGATCAGTATAGGCTATGGAGACAAGCAGGTGAGCGTAACCATTGTTGAGCAATACACCTGGTGAGCTCAGAGAGGTCATGGCACATGCGAGGCACAACAGAAAGTAGGTGTGACCACACCATCTCTACCTATTGTGGGCCAGTAGCAGGGACTCCTGTATTGAGCCACCCACCTCACTATGCTCGACCACCTTCCAGGCTCTAAGTGCCGCTCTGGGGGCACCTCATGTCCAGCTGACCCCCTTCCTGGAGCACACCTGCTAGCCTGGGGCTAACACTGCCACCACCCAGGGTCTGGACTGATCCTGGCCCTGTGCCCCTGGGAAACATCGGCCTAGTAGTCCTTGAGGATACTTGGCTAACTGCAAGAACTTGAGGTGCTTCCCCTAGTCTGAAGCACAAATAGTGGTCTCCCTTAGTCAGCCAAACTAAGGGGTCCCCAAGACATAATCTAGACCTGCTCCCAATAGGTCCCACAATAGGTACAAAGGAGAAGTTAATTGGTTGCAAGGAGTAGGTTTGGAATAGCATACAGGATAGAGCAGTATCAGAGAAATCCCTTAGAGCAAAGTGGCATGGTAGCCTTTGATCACAGATCTGAGTTACTGCAAGCGATATATCTAGTTAGATCTCAGGTAGCGTACTCACGAGTATCATCCAGAGGCAGGTAAAGATTCCCTCTGGAGGCCACTAGTTCATTGATCATGAGTTTCAAGAGAGAGGGCAAGTTTCAGATAGCCCATCTTCTCTCTGTGAGTCTTCATCGTGGCTACTGGCCCTCCTCCTGTGCAGTCCTTAACTTATATAGATCTTATGACCTCATTTACCTGATCCAAGGCCACCAATTGTTGGCGGTCAGCCAAGCGATTTGAAATGCATCACTGGTTGCCGGGTAGACTCGCGGGGTCTTTAACCATCTCCCAGTCATGTTGGCATTGTTTAGAACAATAGGGAGCTTAAGCCCTCCACCCAGGTATGTGATGCCAGAAACACAGGCAGAGGGAGCAGGTTTCCCATTTCCTCAGGAATGCATCCAGCTCAGATTACAACTCAGGGTTACATGAAGAGATGGGGCAGAGGAGTCTGCCCTTCGCAGTGACCATGGTAACCAAATTGTCAGGTAGAAGAGTTTCGGGAGAGACAGAGATTATATTCTTCCATACTGCCCACCTCCATCTGCCCCACATCATGTGAGTAGTCTGGCTGAAGGAAATGGGTCACTTCCAATAATTGTCTTCCAACAGACAGTTTACAGTGAGTTAACAGATGGGGGTAGGGGGAGAGGAGCTTACTATATTTCAGCTGCTGAATTTCTTGGCCCACAGTAATGAAAGCCCTGGTACACTGAGGCCCCGCTGCACTGGTTTAGCTTTCATTTACCAATAAGGTCAATCTGGTTGGGGCAGTCCTGGATTTCATAGGCTGTCCTGGCATCCCAGCCAGATGGTAAAAAATGAAGCAAAAATCCCAGATTGGTGACTCCTCACTTGGCTCATCTCCTCCAGAACAGCAGCTGGAGGTAGAGGGTGGGCTGGGCTGAGCCCTGCTTCTCCTGCTTGGGGTGGGGGTCAGCTAGGGCAGGGCAGGGGCTTGGGCACCTGCTCATGGTGAGCCATCTGTGGGTCTCCATTGTGTCCCAACTCCCCACCCTGCTCTTCCATCAGGGCTCCTGGTGTCCACGTGTCAGGATTGGGTGAATTCAGCACCCGTTCATGAGAATGCACCACATGGGACACTCACTGCCACCCTCCATGAGTGTGTGCATTTATGAGTGTGTACATTTATGTTTGCATGTGTGTGCATCCATGCAGCAAGGGGGATATGGAGGCACAAGGTGTGGGTGTCTGTGTTCCTGCCCCCACCTCCTAAGCTTGGTGCTTGCAGGTTGCCAGCATACTGGGTCCTCCCTTGCAAGCTCAGGTGGGAACCAGCAGGCAGAGTGAGCCACTGGCTGTAGGGGGTAAATGTTGCTGCAGCAGCCAAAGGTTTCCTTGCCCGGGTATTGGGGGGTAGGGGCAGCAACTGCCACGGGGCAAAGGAAAGTGGGTGGTGAGTTCAGGAGTTCTGTGTATGGGGGCTGGACAACAGTGGGCTGAGAGCCTAGCAGCTGTTTCCCTTGTGCCTACTGTGTGCTCGGCTAGCAAACAAAGTGAGAATGTGTGTGTGTACGTGTGCGTGTGTGTGTGCGTGCACATTTACTACAGAGCAGCTACAGTGTGGTTATTCTCTGCTGCTGTTTAACTCTCTGTAGTTTGTTCATTTTTCCATATCCTAAGAGCTGCAGGATCAGGAATTTAGGAAGTAGCTCAGGACCTGAACATTAAGCACACAGGTAATCCCACTGACCTTAGTGCTCATCTATTACTCTTTGTGCTCATCAATTTTAAGGTTTCTGACATCCTTAAATCTGATGTTTAGTTTCCCCAGATGAACAGGTTTGCTTCTGAGAAAAAAATCAAAGAAAGAAAAACAAAGGCCCTGTCCCACAAGATACCAGACACAAGGAGATGATGAGGAGTGATAAAGATCAGTTTAGTGATGTGAGTATTTTCCTATTAAACCCCTTTGCTAAGGGCATTATAATATATTTGCAGTCAGACTGACTACTGACATTGGCAAAGGCTAAACATATATCAGAAAGTAAGTGCTGCAGGATCTGGCCTCAGGACTAATAAGATTTTAAAAAGAGAGTCCCACCACCTACAAAAAAGGAAGAGTGACCTTATGGTGATTGCTACTATTTCTTATTCAAAGTAATTTAAAAACATTAATCAGTTAATTCAACCTCAACCTGAATAGAGCTAAGCATTAAGTAAGGTATTGGGATCCCTATTTTAAAGGCAGAAAGACAAAGATTAAAGGGACAACTTGCCAATCTCAATAGGTACAGAGAGAGCTGGATTTTCACGTGTGTTTGGGGTCAGCCTACTTCTACTCCCAGTGAAGGCAATAAGCTTTAACCACTGATTTCAATGGAAGCAGAGTTGGACCAGTCTTGAAAGCTCTTGAAAATCCTATCTTACGTGTAAACATACACCTAGGGCTAAATTTGATCTCGCCCACTAAATGCTATTCTATGCATAGTTTCCAACAAAGGCCTAGGCTGCACAGCCAGGGATGAGGAAGCTTTCTTTTTTAACTGAGTAGACACATAATTCTGCTGTACTTTAGTGGGGAGCTAATACACATCTTGTGCACTCAATCCCTCCCCACTCCCTAAGGTACATCCTACTTCACCCTGCAGAATCACACAGCTTTCCTGTTCATTTCAATGAGAAGCACTCACATTTAGAGAGGGATTCTCAGTTGTCCAGGAGGTGCCCATTCATTCCAGTGCAAAAAATTAACTTGCTCTAAGACGTTTTCATCTGCTTTGACTTCTATTTCCCCTAAGTACAGTGTTCATATCTTAGCAGGACTCCTTCTGACCTGAGTAGTCAGATATCCATAGGCTTAGCATAAGAATTCTTTCCTCCTCTCTGGAAATAATTTTGTGGTTAGGGCACTTGCTGAGTATAGTGATAGAAGTTTATTTATTGGTTTATTTATTGCAATGTATTGGTTCCAGTGTTGGATGGGAGGTGACCTCCTGGAGTGTGCAGTTGCAGGGGGGTTTCTTTTTGTATTGTAGGGGTAACTGTGAGGTATCTGGATATCTCTTTCAAATTTATGGTCCTGTTTTCTACTGGAGAGTCCATGTTGTAAAAGGCAGATTTTAGGCTACGCAGGTGGGCATCACAAGTGTTCTCCTCAGAGCAGATGCAGTGGTATCTGAGGGCCTGACTGCAGACCACAATTTTTTTGGTGTTCTTTGGATTATAGCTGGTCTTGTGGACAAAGATGTGGTGGTCTGTTGGTTTTCTCTACATAGGGATTTGTAGGATTACCTGTATTTGTTGAACCCAGTGATCAGTACAATGTAGACATCGGAGACCTGGGTGCCAGGAATCCCTGAGCCTCAGCAGGTTTGCACAGGGCTTGGGAAAGACATAGCTTGGCATACCTTCCAGTCTCCTTCTCCTGAAGCTGAATGGCTGAGCAGCTGAGAGAGAAAGTCTAATGGGGCAAGAAGAGAGCACGACTCTGTGTCCAGGGAGGAGGGTGCAACCTTCCAAAGCAGCATCCCTGTATTATGACCTCTTTTCCCAAGGTCATTTATACATTTTACCCAAAGACTTTTTAATGCCAAATGGATCAAATAAAATGACATATAAGGCCTGGCACTATTCTAGATCCTAATTTAGTAACAGGGGAAGGATCTGGCTCAATGGAGTTACATCAGGGAAAGCAAAAAGGGACACTGGTATGCAGTACACTGGATGACCTGAAAACAGATGCAGGGCCAGGCCTCCTTCCTCTCTTACCTGGTGTGACATGTGGAGTAATGCTCCTCTCCCCAGATTGCAGAGTAGAATGGAGGGTGCTTGGTTTACCCCATAACACAAGGTGCCAGGAAGAAAAACATCCCTTTACCAGTTACTATAGGTATTTGTAGTTTGTTTTTTGTTTGATTGGTTTTGTTTTGTGGTGTTTTTGGTTTGGTTTTGTTGTATTTTTTTGCAAGGGGGGGTGCAGGTTGTCTTCCTCAGAAGCACTGCCTGTTGGCTGTAACCAAGACTGGGGATTTTGATTAGGCTATGCCAATGCTCCTGTTGGGATTCAAACCCGGAGATTCCTGGCTACAGTGTTTTGCCCCTTATCTCAGGGGCAAAACACCATATTCGGGATTGGGAAGGAATTTTAGCCCTTGATCAGAGTGGTATGGACTTGGGGGGGGGGGTTGCCCTTCTCTGTAGTTGGAGGGCATGACCCTCTTCCTTGGATACCTCAAGTGTTTTGGGGTTTTTTTTAATACCCTCTACAATGGCAAAACAATGACAGACCTTCTCCCTTTGCTTTGCCTGTAGCAGGTTAGGGTGCTCTTGGTGTTTTTGTCAGGGTTGATTGTATAGTTTTCGAAACAGGTTAGACAAGCATTTCTATGGGTTAGTTTGGATAGGGGTGATTCTGTCTTGGTCAGGGCATTGGACTAGGACTCCTGAGGTCCCTTCCAGCCCTACATGTCTATGATTCAGTGAGAGGGGTCATGGAAGATACCAGATGCAGGAGAGATTTGACAGCAGAGAGAACCAGTTGCTGCCCAGTAGAGATAGACGGGTTAATGACAGAGGCCTAGGGAATGCCAAGCAATGCACATGCCGGGCCTTGCCATTTCTGAAAGGGATGTGAGTGATCTTGACCTTTGCTACTTCCAGTTAGAAATTCTGATTCATGTCTTCCAAGAGTCTTCTTCCAGGAAGAAAGACTGCAATGTGAACAGCCACTCCAAGACTTTCTAAATCGTACAATACAGACATCTATTTCAGAGCCAAGAAGAGGGGGTTTCATGCTGATGGAGCATCATGTGAACAAGGCTGTCCTCTGCTGTTCATGCAGTTTTCCTAAAGACTATAATACAAAGAAAATAAACAGCAGTGGTGTAAGTGTAAGGGGACACCCAAGCCCTGATGAGATAGTGCCCAGCACAGGAAGGCACTCTCTCACCTGTTGTCCCGGCTTCTAAAGATTTCAACTTCAATTGGAAGGTGCTTTCTCCTTTCCCCTGGCAATTAGGATCATGTCTGACAAAGGTGAGACTTTTTGAGAAGACTATTCTTAGCCCCTCCACTCCTGGCTTTTGAACAAGCCCCTAACTTAGCCCAAGTTATCAGAAGCAAACTCTCTACTGCCCAACAGACATCAAGTGGGACACAGTCTTACCTTGGCAAGAAATGTCAGTACATCTCCACTGCCACTGCTATACACAGTCCCCATAACAAAACCATCAGAATCCATGCTTCCTAGACCTGCCTTTCCCCAAATGTGATGTACCTGATCCAATATGCCAAGATAACTAATATACTAAGTGCCCTCACGACAACTACATGGGTGAAACCAAACAGTAACTATGCACCCGAACAAACTCTCATAGAAAAAAAGTATAAAGGGCAGAGAGAGACACACATCATTAGGTGCACATTTCTCCCAGAATAACCACTTCCTATCTGACCTTGCAATGCTTGTGCTCAAGGGAAATCTGCCTAACACCTTTTAAAGGAGAACTTGGGAACAAAAAAAATCATAAATGGACTAGACAATAAGAACGAGGAATGAACATAGATATGACACATGGCATTTTACTCAACTCCTGATTTCTTTCTACACTGGAAAGGTGAGAATGACCCTCTTCCCCTGGGATAGGCCTCAAACTCCCAGTAATCAGCCTCTTTTCTTTTGCTCATCGTGTATCTGTTGCCCATACGAATTTCTCACAGCCCCTCCGCTCTGCTGGTTTTCACTATGCTGCACCTGGCCTCCTGTGATCAGAGACCTGATGAAGAATGTCATGCATTTAAAAGCTTGCCCAACTTACACAGTTGGTCCAATAAAATATATCATCTTAAGAAATCCTTTCCCCTTACATAGTTTCTGGACCATCACGGATGCACCATCACTCTTACACTTCATTAAAAAAAAGGCAATGCCATCAGCAAAGAATGTTGCAAGTTTTTAAAGGCAGGTAGGACTTATCCTTTGTTGAAAAACCTGATGTGGGTCCTTTTTTTTGACAATAAGCAAATAGGGGGGCTCTGAAATAAGGATATGAGAGGGGAGAAAGAGGAATAAAGGCTAGGAAATGTTTCCCTAGTGGCAGGACTTTGACTTGTTCCTTCCCAATGCCTCTCTCATTATACTGGAGGAGCTGTTTACTACCAAGGGATCTGCATGATTTGCATAGCTGGTAAAGCCTGGAGCAGTATTGATGTAGCCTAAAACCACATAAAATTTTGCAGTCCGGGTATGAGGCAGCAGGAGAGGATGAACCCTTTGGAAACCCTTTGGAAACAGAAGTCTTGTTTTCACGCCAATAGAACTAGAACTACGGATAACAGAGAAGATGCGACATGTGGGGGAGGGGGGTAGTCTTCATTAAATGCTGGATTGTCCCTAACTTCTGAATATAATGTAAGGGAAAAATGTGAGGAATGTCTCTGTCCTGCAGCTCCACTCAAGGGCCAGGGGTCTGGTGATTAGAAGGGTTATGCCCTACTTTTTTCTTCCCTGAACACTAGCTGCCTGTAAAGGGGAAGAAAGAAGCATGGGAGTAGAGCCAGGAATTGAAATCTTTTACATGGAAAGGAATGAATGCTATGTCCTCTCCCAGGGTAAAAAAGTTGTCACTCCTTTAAGCCAGATCTCACAGGGAATAAGCTAGACTCTTTCTTATAGATGCCAGCAGCAGCGGGGCTCTTCTCTGCCCCCTTGGCCTATTCCCTGCAATGGAAAAAAATCAGCCTGGTACTCAGCTCTGCACATGTTCCTGAATAAAAGATACCTGTTGCAATCTGAATGGCTAACAAGCTCCCCACGTGGCGCTAATCCTCTTAAACAATATTGCATGAGCAGAAGGTGAAGCCACATCATTAGCTCCAATCATTTCTTGCTGGCAAGACCCAGAGACTGATTAGTATAGGGAGCAATTCCTCCTTCACATCACTCACACGTGAGTAAGTTATGCTCTGTATCTATATGAAACTGTTCAGGGAGGGAGTGCCACAGGTGCTGAAGCCAACAAAAGGCTGATAACACTCAGCTTTGCATTTCTGTGGCAGCAACATTGATTCTGCATAGAGAAATCAGTCCTTCTTAGCTCTGCCCCTTCTTGTTTGCCATGTCAGTGCTTGTGAAGAATGTATATTAGTGACTAAAAGTATCAGCAAGGTGAAAAGGACAGGGCAGCGGTGGTCCCACTTACCCCCTGGGTTTCAGAGCCATGCCAAGATAGTGGCTCTAGGAGCCATGCAGACAAGCTGCTATCCCACCACTGAAGGTGGGTTGTCTAGCTCATGAGAAGCCCTTCAGGTGGGTTGTCTAGTTCAAGAGAAGTCTGGGTCTGGCCTGCAGAGGCTTCCGAGTTGGATCGCCCAGATCTGAAACAAAAGCCTTTCAATCTGAAAGCATCTCTTTCTTCTTGTGCACAGAAAACAACACTTCTATACGATGCAGCTCAGCTAGAAAATGTCTAGGAACAAATCCAGAGGCAATTTGGAGTCACATATGTTGTTGTACAGCTAACAGATCAGTCAGATGTTATCAGAGAATATCGCTGACATGGTAAAAAGGAGAAAGCAGCAACAAAACAATATTGAATAATATACATTAAAATAGGTACTTTTTTATATTTATACTTGCTGATCCCTAAGTTGGATAAACTAAGCCATCTTAAAGTTTAATAAGATGGATACTATTTATACATTAGTTGATCATTGTGAGGACTATTATTAAAATGTTTGGTATGAGTCACAGAAGTAGGAAGTGACTTTTGCTTGATTACTGTTACAATATTTCTTAACAGTTATGAGTGGGATGATATGTATATGTATACACATACACACACATGTGTGTGCGTTTGCCTATATAGCATCTCAGACTTTGTTCTGAAAAGGCACAAATGAGAGTGCTTTCAACTCTAAAAGAAGGGTGTAAGTGACTGAGAATGCTTTCCTCTTGGAAAGGTTATCGTTGCTGTTCTGAAAATAATCAGTGAATTGGAGAAAATGTGTCCTTTTGGTATTTATCAAGATTGTACATCTCAGCTGCTGCACCTGTAGAAATGTTCATAAAATTTCAGATACACTGCTCTGTAAATGCATTGTGAAAAGAGAGTGAAAATCAGGCAGATACTGTTTTGAAAAGAAGAATAAAGGGGAATATAAGCATTATAAGAATGTTAGAGAGTTCAGCATTATTCTCTGGGAACTTTCTTTTGAGAATCTCTTCACATTGAGGGTTTTGTGGGAGGGGATTAATAACCTATTAGTTTCCTTTTAGACATAGGAAGCTTACAAGAAGTGGAAACTTGGGCAAATAGCTAGGGAGGGGTATAAGAGTATAGGTGGGGCATGCAAAGATGAAATCAGGAAGGCCATAGTGCAGTTGGAGTTGCAGCTAGCAAGGGGTGTGAAGGGTAACAACAAGAAGGCTTTCTATAAATATGTCAGTCACAAAAGGAAGATCAGGGAAAGTGTGGATAAATGGTGGAGGCAACCTAGTGACAGATGATGCAGAAAGGGGTGAAGTCCTCAATCCTTTCTTACCTCACTCTTCACGGAAAAGGTTAGCTCCTGGACTATTGCACTTTGCAGCACAGTTTGGGGAGGAGGTGAGCAGCCAACAGTGGCAAAAGAACAACTTAGGGACTGTTTAGAAAAGATGGATGTGTACAAGTCCATGGGACCAGATATGATACACCTGAGGGTTCTGGCTGATATGCCTGCAGAGCAACTGGCCATTATCTTTGAAAACTCCTGGTGATTGGGAGAGGTCACACATGATTGGAAAAGGCAAATATAACGCTCATTTTTAAGAAAGGGAAGAAGGATCCAGGGAACTAGAGACTGGTCAGCCTCACAGTTCCTGGGTAAGTCACAGATCCGGTCTTCAAGGAAACCATTTCTAAGAACTTAGAGAAGATGGTGATTAGGAACAGGAAAGTTATGCCCAACCGACCTGATTGTCTTCTATGATGAGATGACTGTCTCTGTGGATGCAGGAAGAGCAGTGGACATTTTATACCTTTGACTTTAGCAATACTTTTGATATGGTCTCCTACAACATTTTTGCAGGCAAGCTATAGAAGTATGGGTTGGATGAATGAACTGTAAGGTTGATAGAAAAGAGACTGGATTGACAAGCTCAAAGAGCAGTAATCAATGATTTGATGTCTAGTTGGCAACTGATACCAAGGGGTATGAAGGGGTTGGTCCTGGGGCTGATTTTGTTCAATATCTTTATCAACAGACTGGAAGATGGGATGGGAGTTTCCAGATGACATCAGGCTGAGGGAAGTAGTAAATATGCTGGAGGGTAAGGTTAGGATTCAGAAAGACCTTGACAGATTGGATGATTGAACCAAAAGTAATCCCATGAGGCTCAATAAGGACAAATGTGAAGTCCTGCACTTAGGACAGAACAATCCCATGCAGGGGGTACAGGCTGGGGGCTAACTCAGAAGCTCTGCAGAAAAGGACCTGGGGGTAACAGTAGACAATAGTCTGAATATGAGCCAGCAGTGTGCTCTTTGTGACAGAGTGCCTCTTCAGGGGTGGCTGTGAAGGCTCTGGAGTCCCTTCGGCTCTTACCTTCTAGGGACAAACCCTTTCAGTTGCCCACCATGCCTTGTTATATTGTACTTGAAAGACAGATGCTTCTCCAGGACTTCCTAAATTGTTCTTTCAAATGACCACCAGATCTCAGTGGTCCCTGCCTTATGGGCTAATTCCACATAATTGCCTTATGGGCTAATTGCCCGTTCTGCCCCTACACAGTGCTCTATGCCTCACAGAGGGCATCCTCACTGATGTTCTCTTACAGTTAGCCTCCTCTGGGGTTCCCAGACACTCTCTGGTCCCATACTCTCAGCCCCTCAATCTGGTCTCTGGACCCCTACCTGGGTTGCTAGGAACCTCCTCCTCCCCTTAGTTCCTCCCCAAACCTCCAGACTGCTTTAGGTGTTACTCTTCACGTTGACCTTCTTCGGATGCTGCAGCCACCCTGCTGAGCGGGTGTTCTCTCAGCAGGCTCCAAAATATTACTGATGGCACATCTCATGGCCTGGGCTTATATTCTCCATCTAGGTCAGATAACTGTAATCTGCCCAGGCTGCACCTACAGGCTGCTTTAGCCCAACCTACCTACTCTTAAAATGGCCAAGCCTCCTGCCTCACCTCTGTTGCCAAGAAGGCTAATGGCATACTGGACTGTATTAGTAGGAGTGTTGCCAGTAGATCCAGGAAAGTGATTCTTCCCCTCTATTCAGCACTGGTGAAGCCATTTGGGGTACTGTATTCAGTTTTGGGCTCCTTGGTATAAAAAAGGATGTGGAAAAATTGGAGAGAGTCGAGAGGACAGCAACAGAAATGGTTAGTGGGCTGGGGCACGTGACTTATGAGGACAGATTGAGGGAACTGGGCTTATTTCATCTGGAGAAGAGAACAGGAAGGAGGGATTTAATAGCAGCCTTCAACTCCCTGCAGGTTGGTTGCAAGGAGGATGGAGCTAGACTGGTCTCAGCGGTGGCAGTTGACAGAACAAGGAGCAATGGGCTCAAATTGCAGCACAGAAAGTTGAGGTTAGATATTAGGAAGGCCTGTCTCATGAGGAGGGTAGTAAAGCACTGGACAGGTTACCCAGAGAGGTGGAGGAATCTCCGTCCTTGGAGGTTTTTAAGACCAGATAGACAAAGCCTTGGCTGGGATGATATGGTTTGGTAGGGTCTGGCTTTGAGCAAGGGTTTTGGCTAAATGACCTCCTGAGGTCATTTCCAGCCCTGATTTTTTCAATGTGCTGAGTCTATAGCTTAGGAAGGAAAAATGTTGAAAGCAAAATATCAAGTGCATGAATACCTTGATAAATAAACAACAAGGGAAAAATATAGTAATTTGATGTCTTGCATCAGTCTCCAAGCAAGTGTGTTTGTCTGTGTGTTTAATTTGCAAACTGTGCCAATATTCAAATAAAGTTCAAATTGAAAGCCCTCGGCTCAAATTATTTATTCTCCTGAAGCTCTCCACTCATCCTTATTTTAACATACTGAGTTAAATTTTCAGAAGGATGCCACAGAATGAATCAGAAACACAGCACTGATTCTTTCTTAATGGAAATTGCATGTTAAATTTTGAGTGCATAAGTCTATAGTGTTATTAAATCCCCTGTGTCTACCTCTGTTTTCCCTTTATTTTTATAATAGAAAGCAATAGGACTCACACTCAGTTCCCAATCCCCTTCTGCTGTTAGGTGTGCTTTTCCGTCATGCCCAGATGAGTATCTGAAAGCTCAGAATCATAAAAAATAGACGACTGATTTCCCCAAAGGTATCCTTGTCATTGCCTAGACGGGGCAGGTATAAGAAGAAAAACATGGTAGAGGATCGGTTTCGCTTCTGACATATCTATTAATGTACTGAAAACAACTTTTCTGTACCAATTCTGTCAGTTGGACCTGAATAGAAGTAATTTCTGAGTTGTGTAGCCTCTTCTTTTGGCACATTTTACCAATTCTCCCATGAATAAGCAAGTTTTTCTTTAAACACCATTTCTAAAAATTATGTCCCTGGATTTTTATAGTATTTGTATCACACAGATAGCTTAGAAACTTGATTTCTGAACTGAATTTTACATATGCTGTAAATCTTCAGGGCTGAAATTCCACAAGGCTGTATTTCAGCTAGGCAGTGAAGGACAGGGGTAAGAAACGCATCCAGTATGTTGCAGCCATGCCTCACAAACTCTGCAAGAACTCTGCTGTAGACTAGGCTGCAAAATCTATAAGGTGCCACAGAGATGTATTTTGTGCAAAATAAAGATCTCTCAAATCCAATTATACCTCAACACCAAACCACATTATAAGGCATGATTCAGTCATGATTTTAACCAGAAGTATCAAGATAACACACACAAACAATGTTGTTGCTATTAATTCTTTGTTTTTAAAAGTTTTTATGAACTATAACACAACGCCCAGGTCCTCAACTGTGATCAAGGCCTGGTTGTGATTCATGCCGTATAGACACACACACCCACCCACACACGCCTTGCTTTCCCAACTCAACTTGGATGGATTAAGGAGTACATGGGATGGTGGTAGGACCATGGGCAGATAATTTTGAAAAAAGTCATTGCAAATGGTCAGGTGTGTCATCCCACATAACACAACGTATTTTTCTTCAGTTAAAAATGAACTAGAAGTTCTACTAATATGCCAGAGACCTGGGGCTGTATGATGCAGTTTAAGATGGAGCAAAAACAAGTACAGCTTCACTGGAATGAGTTAAAAACAATTTGTAAAACTGTGAAATAGGAGCTTCATTACCAGCTAACAGAGAGCAGAATTGCAGAACAAAGGATAGCTTGACTGGTGGAAGGTCAAAACCATTTTTAAAAAGACAGGGTCGTTAGCACGTGTTGAATTAAGAGTTTAGAAGGGATCAAGTAGAACTACACTCAGCCATGAAGTCAATTGACTCCCTTAGCACTGCCTGACTAAAAATGCTGCACCCATTGCCAGGTTTTATAGTTTGAGTGAAGCAGGAATCAAATGGGTGTGCAAGTGCATCCTGCCTGGATAGGACTGGTAGAAATGCATGAAAGGGTGAAAAAAAGCAGATATATCCAAAAAAGGGAGTAAGAGGGACACATAATCAAAATGAAATGCTCTGTGAAGTTTTGGGATTTCTTCTTCTCCTTTTTGAGCCTCTTTTAATTCCTGGAAATGAGGTTCAGACTCAGTAGGGAGGTAGAGAGAGAGAAAGATATATCACAATGAATTTCTTGAGAAATGTTCTCCTGTTGCTTAATAGTTCAGACTGCAGAGGTCCAAGTAGTTTAATGGTTTTACTGTTTGCAAAATATCTGAATGAAAGGTGAAAGCCAAACCTTTTTTTAGATTGACTCATCACTGGTGCTTTGGACAATTACCTTAGAGCACTTATCATCACTCTCTACAAAAACAAGGGAGACATGGGTAAAGTTATCATACATCCAGGTTTTCCTGGACATGTCCTCTCTTTTGGCCCCCCGTCCTTCTCTCTGGGAGGGTTTTTCAAATGCAAGCCAATTTTCAGTAGTTTTGCTCTGCCTCTGCTTTTTCCCAGCACTTCCATTTTGGCTGCTTGGGTGTGGGAGCAGTGAGGCAAGCTGATTGGCTCTTGGGTGATGATTTGCTCTGCACATGGGCCCTAGCAGCAGCTTGCAGGTGAGAGAGTCAAAGAGATGAGAGACACAAAAGAGTGTGCGTGTGTTTGTGCACACATGTATGTGAGCTGCATGGATAGCAGGACTGGGGGGCAGAGGGCTGCAGGTAGGAAGTCAGGGACACCACCAGGGCTGGTGCGGCAGGGGACTGCGGATCAGGAGTCAGGGGCACCAGCAAGCCTGGGGGGTGGGGTACAGTCTTTTAGGAATGAAAGGCAGCTGCAGGGCTGGGGGGGGCTGTGGTTTAGGAATGAGGGGCAGAGGCAGGGCATGGGCATATCACTGCCACCCCACAATCATATACCCCTTCTTCCCCCCCGCCCCAAGTGTCCTCATTCTTGATACTGGAAATATGCTAACTTTAGACAAGGGAGACTGCAACAATTATAGCAGTATCTCCAGTAATGCCAGTTCTCATGAAACAATCAATTGTGAGGCTCCTGCTTTTCAAGTCAAATTAACTCTAACTCATGTTCTCCAGATAGAGAGATCAGATCTGGGGATTTTTTCTTCTGGCATGTGCAGAGGAGCTTAATGCCAGCCAGCAAGTCTGTAAAGGGAAGAGGCAGGGGGAGAGGGAAGGGGCAGGGGGGGAGATCAACAACCCCATGGTGAGGAAGGGAGTGGAGCAGGGGTGAATGGTGCCTCGGGGCGGGTCATGTGACATCACCCCGATGGCTCATCCAGGGGAGCGGGGCAGGGGGGAGGCACCCAGAGCAAAGGCAACAGGGCGCAGAGCCCCGGCCCTCAACAGGCAACCCGCCTCTTTCCTGCACACAAACCCGGGGGGCACATGCCCTGCCATTCCTTCCCCAGGGGTGCGCACGGGGCAGGGAGCTGACCGCGCCTCCCCCACACCTCTGAACGAGCTGCCTGTGGCTC
>NW_017728948.1:8823067-8830785 GCF_001723895.1 Crocodylus porosus | reverse complement strand
CCCAAGGGATGATGAGGTCGAACGGTCACAAACTCCTGCAAGACCGTTTCAGGCTGGACATAAGGAAGAATTTCTTTACTGTCTGAGCCCCCGAGGTCTGGAACAGTCTGCCAGCAGAGGTGGTTCAAGCGCCTACATTGAACACCTTCAAAAGCAAATTGGATGCTTATCTTGCTGGGGTCCTAAGACCCCAGGTTACTTCCTGCCCTCTGGGTGGGGGGCTGGACTGGATGAACTTCGAGGTCCCTTCCAGCCCTAATGTCTATGAAATCTATGAAAAAATAGCATCTCATGATTTAGATTCCAAATCTCTTGATTTTTAACAGTTTGTCTCATAATTTTTTACATGATGGGGTTGGCAATATTGCGTCACTGTTGTCAGAATCCCAGGCAAGGCTTTTGCCAGGGTCATCCTGAAACACTTGCAACAACTTGCTGATCATGTCTACCCAGAAACACAGTGTGGATTCAGAGCAGGGAGATCAACATGACATGACACGATATTCTTCTTACACCAACTGCAAGAAAAATTCAGTGAACAAAATAAGCCACTGTACTTAGCATTTGTAGACCTGATGAAAGCCTCTAACACTGTCAACAGAAAAAGTTTGTTCAAGGTCCTGGTAAAGATTAGATGCCCCCCAACATTACTCAGCATGATATTTTCCTTCTGTGAAAACAAGTAGGCCTCAATTCAGTTTGATGGATCAACCCCTGACATTTGAGATGAAGAATGGAGTGTTCTGGCACCCACACTCTTTGGGATCATCTTTTCTATGCTAATGCACTATGCTTTTGATGGCTTGGAGGAAGACATATACCTTCAAACAAGATCAGACAGCAAACTTTACAATCTATCACGTCTAAAGGCCAAGACCAAAGTGAGGCATATGCTTATATTATTAGGAAGTGCCACTTTGTCCTCTCTCCTGCTAAGGCCTTAGCAGGAGAGAGGACAAAGTGGCGCTCCCTTCTCAATCATGGAGTCCAACATCATGAACAGAAATAGTCACTCAGATTTCAATTAGAATATGACCAAATGAAACAGTCTTTCAGTACATTAGCCCCTAATGCCATGCACACCTGTAACCACTGTGGCAGGACCTGCAAGTCTAACATTGATCTTTACAGCCACAAGAGAAAATACAATACCAATCAGTAGAATAGTTGCAATATCCACCATCACGTGCTGATGAAAAGATGCCATAGATGCTTTGGACAATTACCTTAGAGCTCTTATGTTGTTATTTTCAATATAATAGACATTAATGGACAGTATCTGCAAGCCATTAATGGAAATAAAGACTCTTTCTATTATGACATACATTAAATTACTTTATCTAGCCATATTATGTTAACCCTGTATTTACAATAAGTAATACTACTGAGCTGGATCTCATTGCTCCTTCAAATGAATACATCCTTATTTTACTTAACAGAATACTAGCAGGCCTTACTGGAAATTTTCACTATTTTCTTCAATTTTCAGATATGGAAAGCATAAATATTTTATCAAAAAAGAAACTTTTTTCCCCCCCAGTTTGTTTGTCTTTGGTACAAAAATCAGAACATTTATAATTGAATGGGTTTTTTTTTTCTCTTAACTTTTTTTTAAGACCACTATCAACTTTGCTGCCATGTCATGTAGGCTTTCAACTCCAGACTCAAAAACCAAGTTTTATTCTCCCAGGTCATCCAAGGTGTATGTTCAAAAGGAGGGCAGAGGAACGCTTCAAGGACATCCTCAAGGCCAACTTGAAAAAAATGCAACATCCATGTCAAATCATGGGAGACAATCACCCAGACTGCCCCAGATGGAGGAAGAGTGTGCTGCAGGGATCTCAGTACTTTGACATCTCGTGATGACAACAGGAGATGGAAAAGCAGGAACAGCAGAAACGGCATGTTGGGGACGAAAAAAATATCCAGTGCCACTCACCCCACATGGAAATACATGCCCAAGTTACAGAAGAGTATGAAAATCCCCAATAGACTTCATCAGCCATCTTTGGATGCATGGATAAGACAACCATGGAGGACAATCACCCTCAACTTTGATGGACTGCCAAAGAAAAGAAAAAGGTACAGAAATATCTGCTGAAAATTCTCAGGTATACTAAAAACCGGAGTAGACTGATGACATGTCATACACAAGCGTTCTATAGTTAGTTCCATGTAAATGCAGCCTTGAATGACTCGATCTCAACACGAGGTAACCTTTGTGTTGCCTTCTGAATATTATGATTCAGCATGGTTCCCTTGGCATCTTATGGTCTTACAGTGCTTATTTTAGGTTGATTTTTCGTTGAGAATCCCTGCCAAAAACTGACAAATGGCAATAATGATTGATGTTGATGGTGAAAGGAGCCACCATCCCAAAGTATTCTAATAACAAAAATACTGAAATACAGTAGAGAATGGATGCTCTTTCATAGTGTGCAACCAAAATACAAAACAGCTTAGAATAGGAAATGATGTCAAAATAGCCCTGGACCTCACTGCCCTGTTTCCAAAAGGAGCATTTGTGGAAACACCCTCTTTCA
Organism: Crocodylus porosus; assembly: GCF_001723895.1. NCBI lineage: Eukaryota > Metazoa > Chordata > Crocodylia > Crocodylidae > Crocodylus > Crocodylus porosus. Next base: position 8,828,242 of record NW_017728948.1, on the reverse strand, counting down.
AGAGCAATTCTCCAGGTGGTTTTTCTCTCAATCCTCACCATCCTCGCATAAGAGATTCATTGTGGGAGGAATTGTGGAGTATAACTCTTGGCTGCTTCAGCCTACTTTCTCCTTGGAGCTGCTCTGATGTATGCCAAAGATCAAGATGGTACAAGGTGGCCCAAACTGGAATTGCTGCTGATTGTGCTTCTAGTACCTGCCAGTGCCACAAAACCTTTGCTTACTGCAAAATAGATAGCATATCCAACGGCACTGTGATCTGTCATACAGTTCTGATTCATTCATTCAGTGATAACAGAAAAAATGCCCCTGCCTACGCATCTAATAGTATAACGTCTCATAGCAGCTTGGTATTTCCAAGAAAATCTTCTACCCCATCCACTGACCTGGCTTAACCCTGATTAATTTGTACCAGCTAATCAAAACACAGCCAAATGCAATATGTGCCACATGCTTCTAGTGCATGCGGATATGTGCATGCCCATGTTATGTACCTCTTGTGTGTACGTGTTTATGTTTTCCTGAACAAATGTATTTGTATGTTTATAACTTAAACTCCCTGAAAGAAGTGCTGCCAGTCTGCGGATGGTCGCCACTTGTCACTGTCCCCATCACCACCGACACCGCCGGCAGTGTCAGCGGGTGGTCACCAGCTGCTGGTTGGTGCTCACTGTTAGGAACACTATTTGGATCTTGGGGAACACTGGATTTACAGCTAAATAAAGGCTTTAATCTATGTCTCAGTAAAAGTTGCTGGTCACAAGGCAGGATGATATATTCAAAATAAGTTTGCAAATGTTTAGGCAAGCAGTTTTCTAACAAGGTCGTAGTTTTGTAAAGTATAGAGACCATTGTGTAAAAAGAACAAGTTGTAGCCCACCAGCTATCATCAGGAGATAAAACAGAAGCAAGGCCTTGGAGATGAAATATGAACCAGCAAGAAACCAGAAACAACCAGCAAGTGAACAGAGGAAGTGGAGATTAAAGTCTTGAGCATTCGCTCTTAGCAGAGAGGCATGTAAATGAATGAAATGCATAGGCAATTCCATGCTAATGAAGCAACAGGATCCATGAATAATTGGATCATCATCTCCTGAGTCCTTGGGTGCCTCATGGAGTCAGGGTCTAACACTCACCGCTTCTCCCCCCCACCGTCGACACTGCCATGGTCGCTTGAGGGAGTTCCCCACTCGCCGACACCGCTGTGGCTGCCTGTGGGAGTTTCCCACTCATCGCCATCATGCCTCTGCTGCCGAAACAGATTTCACAGTTGGTCTCAGTCGCTTGTTCCACTGTCCTGCTGCTCTTACCATTAGGAGATGTTTTCTGTGATTTCATCTGAAAGTACGTAGGTGTTGCTTAAACCCACTGTCTCTTGTCCAGCCCTCTGGCCCCAGTAGTGTAGGCATCAAGACTTCTCCTAATCCCTCACTCACCCATACGAAGCAGAGCTAATATGTGATCTAGTAGGCAGAGTACTGGCCAAGGAGCCAAGAACAGTGGTTTCTTTTGTGATTGTGACCTTGGGATCCCTTTGACTCTTGTAATTTTTCCAGCTCTTGCTTATTTTGCCTACTTTAGTTTGTCAGGAGAGGGCTTTTCTCAGTTCACTCTGCAAAATAGGGTTTAACCTTGGGGGAATTGTCTAGGTTTATTATGTTATTAAGCTCCTATTTGCTCAAACAAAAACATTCTGGTTTGTTTGTTTTCTTTTGGGGGGGCATTACTTTGATCAGAAGTTGATATTTCCAACTCCTTGACTTCTCCATCTCCGTCTTAAGTTGTTTTTCATATATTTATTTTTCTTCCCAATAAGAATTGTTCGGACATTCCCAGCTGATAGTGTTAAGTTCTGACTTGTTTCTAAAAGAATTTGAGCCAAAACACCACCATTATTTCCTATGAGTTAGACTAGAATCCAGGAAATCAGGACAGAGAGCTTTTATTCCTATCTCTGCCATTGGCTTGTTTGATTGTTGGTTAGCCTTTTAATTTCACTGTTTTATTTCCCCCCTCTCATAATGTAGACACTATGATGCCTATTTTTGAAAACAAATAAAACCCTCTGAAATTCCCAAGAAAAGGTGTTATGTGTAGATAGTGTGTTAGTAACCAAAAGCAAGAGACTTTGTTTCAAAAGCCAATTAGGGTTGCTAAGTGACAACACTCTAGTTACCTATCACATCTCAAAGACTTAAAGTTGAGAAAACAAATAGTTCATGCCAATAATGAAATTTATGCTGCCTATGAAATAATCAAGCACATTCTTACCGAAAAAAAAGAGAAATGCATTTTTTTTTTTAATCTCAGTGCTCCTCTCCCACCCACTGGGATAAATGCCTTGCTTTTCATGCACATGAATGCACATTCATGCATTCCAGCAGGGGTTTTCTGGAGCTAGCAGTGGGATTATTTATATTGTAGCATGGGGAGTAGCAATGGCTACCTGTGACAAAAAACAACTCAGGCCCTAGAACAGTGATACTCAACCAGATGCTGTTAGTTACACAAGCATGATTCACAAGAAAAAACCCTGAGATTTCAAACATCAATGCATAGTACAGGCAGTCTTCAACTTACAACATTTCAAGTTACAACATTTTGCACTCATGATGTTTATAAATTGACACCGTTTCAACTTTATGATATCAGTTTCAACTTTACAACGCTTGATTCAATGCGACGCCATGCCAGCGAGCAAGTTCACTGCATCGCTCATCTCCCTGGAGAACATCTGTCCAAACTTCCTTGGACACTTTCTTTAAGAAGGCAGCCAGGACTCCAGAAAACGCTGCAGCCAAGACTCCTGAGAAGACTCCAGCCAAGAACCCTTCAAAAAGTCCAACCAAGAGCCTTTCAAAAAGTCCAGCAAAGTCACTTCAAAGAAGTCCTTCCAAATCAATATGATTGCAATTTACAATAGAAATACATTAATGTAGCTATATTACTCCTCTATAATTGATCACGTACACAATTCTGGGGTATTTTTGGTGCAAACAGGGTATCGGGTCTTCGTTCAAGAACGAATCGCCATTTATAACATTGTTTCTTATGAGAAAATTGGTTCCGAGTTACAACGTTTCGACTTAAGACAGGGTTTTCAGGAACCAATTGTGTCATAAGTCTGAGGACTGCTTGCATTACTGACAGTCTGACCTGTTGCAGTCTCTCTGAATTCTTTGCAACAAAATAATTCCGTTATTTTTCTTTCATTGAAAAACTAGTGATAATTAAAAGCTGGGATTTTCAAAGAGGTGCCTTGAGTCTAATGAGGGCTGCCTTGAGTCTAAAAAGCTTGAGAACCACTGCCTACAGCACAGCTATGGCATTCAAAACTCATCCTCCCTCAGATCTTTCCTTTTAGCCATTCTGGTTCGAGCACAAAGAAAATGCCAGTTCCGATCAGGATAGGGTTGTTGTTGTTTTTTTGTGGATAAGCCCTGATCTCTCAGTAATCAAGGTTCTTTTCTTCTGCTAAGTGTTTGTCTGCTACCCCTGGGAATTTCTCTTTCATCTCCCCCACGCCCCCCCCCCCCACCTGACAGCTCTATTCCCTGTTTTTGACTGTCAGCTGCTTCTGTGCTTGCTTCCCTTCTCAGACCCAATGAAGAATGCCTTGCATTCAAAAACTTTTCTAACTTTATTTATTTAACTCTGTTCCAACTATTTTGTTGGTCCAGGAAAAGATACCGCCCCCCCCCCCCAATCCTTGCCTCTTGCATAATGCCTAGGCCATCATAGCTATGCCATCACTCTAAGGCTACTTCAACTCAGATCATTGAGCAGATCAAGTCAGTTCAATCCAAAGAAGCTTTCTTGGAAAAAAAACAAGCTATGGAAGCATTCCCAACATACAGAGAAAGGGAAAGGTATCTGTCAGGTGCACGTGTAATCTCCTCAGATGCTCCCATCCAGGATTGCATTACCCAGTGCAGTTACAATTCTCTGTCTTATGTGAAGTGTTGCTCTAGCCAAGGTAGCTAGGGTGGGCACAGAATGGGAAATAACTCATAACTGAAATGGGTAGGACACTTGGTTGGGACCCAAAGGCCATTTCTTCTACTCCTATCTCTGTCACTATACTGTGCTAACTTTGCTTCTGTTTTCTTTAACCTTCCATTTCTTTTCTAATGATAATATAAGCCCTTTAAAGCAGGGGTTGTCTCACTTACGTGATTAGTGCCTGGTTACGCAAAATAGGGTGCTGATACCAGTTGGGGCCTCCGGGTGTTACTGTAATGATATTAATAAGAGCACCAATGTAAGTAAGCAGGCTGAAAACCTCAGTGCAGCAGCACAAACACTACAATTTCTTTGAAAATAATATTATAAACTCAGCCCTGTTGACATTTATGTGAACTTATAAATACTTTCTTTATGTATAAATGGCCCTACACAAGACTGCAAGAGGTGATCTCTCTGCAGACATTTTTCCCTCCTGTCAGAAGCAATAGAATTTTTATTAGGCTAATTTCCATTACTCAGCAATGAATGTGTGATCTTTGATCAAACTAATTAGAAATAGTTACACTTTGCACTTACAGATATATCAAATTTATTAGCAAAATTATGTATGTGCACACGTAGCAAATAAATAGGCATATTAAATAATAAATATGACAGTTATACCACTTCTTGGAGTAAGGAAGCATTCCAATTAGGTGGTAAATATTCTAAAAGAGTAAGGCATTTTTTCCCCCACACAAAGTGCATTGTTCAGCTAAAATTAGAGTTTCAAAAAAGGTTATATATATTCATACACGTTGTGTGTGTGTGTATCTATACACACACACATATATATGCATAGGTATGTATGTATAAGTATGTATGTATATGTATATGCATATGTATGTGTGTGTGTGTATGTATGTATGTATGTATGTATGTATGTATATATTTTTCTTATAATAGGTTTTTTTTCCCAGCCATTAGAATTGCTAGGAGACATTGCAGATTGGCTCAAGGGTTGTACTCAGAGGGTGGTGGTGGATGGGTCATATTCAACCCGGGGGGAAGTGGGCAGCGGTGTCCCCCAGGGTTCGGTCCTTGGGCCTGCGCTGTTCAATTTCTTCATCAGCGATTTGGACAATGGGGTGAAATGCAACCTGTTTAAATTCGCTGATGATACCAAAATTTGGGGTGAGGTGAGCACGCTAGTAGGGAGGGAAAGATTGC
>NW_017728948.1:8804216-8822647 GCF_001723895.1 Crocodylus porosus | reverse complement strand
GAACAATGGACACAAATTATTAGAGAGTAGGTTTAGATTAGACATCCACAAGAACTACTTCACAGTCAGGGTGGCTAGGAGCTGGAACCAACTTCCAAGGGAAGTGGTGCTGGCTCCTACCCTGGGGGTCTTTAAGAAGAGTCTTCATGACTACTTGGCTGGACTCATTTGAGTCCAGTCTTTTCTCCCGCCCAGGCAGGGGGGTCTGACTTGAAGATCTATGCGGTCCCTTCCGACCCGACTTCTATGATTCAGGTATGCAAAGTATGAAGCAAATTTGCCAGATTCTATATCCAAGTTTAATTCACTGTTCAAGGTATGGCATGTTATGTAGTTTCCCTTCCTGGTTGATTCACAAAAGGTTTTTAGCCAAATCCCATTTCATTTTTACATGCCTAAGTGGCACTTGCATAAGTGTAAACTGAGGTGGGGGGGGGCTCTGATTCACCTACCCCCACCTTTCAACGCTAGCTGGGGAGCCCAAGAAGATGTTTCCCTGCTGCCATTGCCCCGTCCCATTCTGAAAAAAGCAAGTGCTGGCAAAGAGCCCAAGCCATTGCTATGGGAACCAGACTGTAGGCTCCCAACCACAACTAGATTTCCCTCTCCCTGAGAACCAACCGTGAACTTCTGTTTGGTCTGGGGTACCATTGTAACTCAGAGCACTTTGCAGAAATCCTTCTGAGTTACAGCCAGGAGCTGCACTTCTGTTGCACCTGAAATTCTGCCCTGGAGGTTATAAGACCAGCGCGCAACCTTCTGACCTTGTTCAGAAGGGAAATGCCAGACAAATATAGCTACACAAATGCAAATCAAATCCGAACTCTGTGTCAGTTCTCATAATTTAACATGCATAGTTCTGTAAGTGCTGCTTACGGAAATACAAGTGAAAAAAGGATTTGGCCCTCAGGTCCCCAGTGACAATGCACTACAGTGGCCATTATAAAGGAGGTCTCATGCTGTGTTTTGACTATTGTGGATGTCAGATGTTTAAAATGAACTTCCACTGAGCACATGGGACATGTTGTTTAGTGTATATGATCTGTCTACCTCTAAAGGCTGGTCAGTGAGGATAAAAGCCTACTATAGCCTACAGCTACCAGAATTACCTGTTTATGCCACATGGTAGCAACCCTTTTCTTTATCATTGCCAGCCCTGGGTGTGGTCCCAGGTGATTACATATAACGATCATTTTTAAATTAGAGGACTTTTTCACCAGCTTTTCTTTCCAGTTATATTTAGTGTATTCGTGAAGATTGTTTTAATATCTTTTTTAAATATAATCTGATTCAATGTAATAATGTTCTGCTTTATCTGCACAAAGGGGAAAAAAACCAAAAACTTGTGAATAATTTAACCTAAATGGAGGTTACGAAAGAATGGCTGTGAAAATAAAAGCCTGGTGGTGTAATGTATACAGAGCCCTTTACTCCAGCTGGGATTCTCTTCTCACATTCATAGAAAAAAGTCTTTATTTTTGTGGTGCACATAGCAATTTGAGGTGGTCTGACTGGGTGCAACGCCTTTAAAAAGAAGGTGTCTCCTGTCTGTCTGCCATGGATTAGGGTACTGCTGTGAGATGAGACAAGATCTTTATCTGGTCTCAAATCTCCTAGTCTCAAAAAAATTCACACTTTTTTGCACTTACTGAGACAGTTGTTCTTTCTTTCGTCCTTTCAAACCAGGAAAAAATACTGGTGGACATCAAAGTTTACCTGTCCAATGCACCTCACCTATGCAGCTCCTCCTGTGAAATTATATGAGCACCTTTTTCACACATTTAGCCTCAACACCCCAGTGAGGTACTAAGGTATGGTCAAGCCATTCTGAAAATGGGAAGATGCAGCACAGACAGATCAAACAATTTTAACAGGAAGCCTGTGGCTGCATAGAAAATCAAATCGAGTTTTCTTTTACTTCATATAATCATGGCCTAGCCACTGGTCTATCTTTTTTATTTAAAAGCCACTTCTCTCTTGCTATCTCACTCCTTTTTTTCAAAGCTCTTCTGAAAATGTTAGCCAATGAAGCAAAACTGTACAGATGGATGTTTGGAAAGTTATGTTTAGAAAGTGTCAGCAGCAGAATGGGGGAAAAATATAGGAACTGATCAGTTTTTTCATCAGAGGGTTATCAGTCACCATGTGTTTACTGTTCAGCAACATAAATGCATACAATCAATCAAATGAGTCTAGCAGGACCAAGACTCTGCACCTATGTTACAGTAAAATCCCACCAGCACTGGCACCATTGTGGTGGAGCATGGGTCTACAAGATCTAGTCTACAGGCCACATGCTACCAGCCAAAGCAATCCCGCTGATCTGCCATAATTCTTTATTAACCATCTCTATTAAATGAAAAGCATTTGAGAACCAAATTAATGAGTCTTTTTTCCTCACTACACAGAGATTTATTCATCTGTATATACCTGTGCAATGCAGTTCTCTCTTTGCAAACATGCTGAGAGGTGCTTGGATTTGACACTATCAAATGTAAAGGATATTTGGATGCCAGTTTACAGTTCAACTGAACTATAAGGGCAATTGTGACCTGGAGGGCTAGATTCTAAATTGAATTTTCCAGAATATGTGGGAATGAAGAGATGGCAGCACCCTGGATTTTGTTTCAGGCGCATCTTACAATTTTAATGTCTCAATAAAGAGAGTGGCTCCCCAAAATAATTTTTTTTGGAGGAAAATGTATTGTTTGTATTCTCATAGACACTTTCCCTGTGGCCCCATAAAAATGTGTCAGGCAATGTGCTTGCTGAATATGAAACCTGGAATCAGACTAAGTCATTTTCACAGTGGAATTTCTATTTTTAATCCTAACTCAAAAGCCACAATCTTGTGTGCCCTGCTGCCGTGAAACTTGAAATTTGAGAACTGGCACCACTGACAGGGGGCAATCATATGTCTTGCCACATGCCCATCTGTCAGCTGTTGTTTTATTGCAGTGAAAAATAAGATAGATGACAATGAAAAAAAAAAAAAAAACCCAACAAGATGGTCTTCAAAAAGTAAGTAGAGAAAGATGCAAAGACAAGCATAATTCCTTTTGGAGACTATCAAGAAAAGGATGTCTGTAAAATAATTGTTTGGACTGCTGGATCACTAAAGGTCAGAAGTTACACTTAAACCAGTTTAAGTGATCAGAAACTGGTTTAAACCTGTGACAGAACAGAAGTTCTGTGAAGTTGAAATGATTTTTTGAGATTGGTTTAAGATAAACTCGGTTGAATGTAGTATCAGACTTAATTGATTGAGGTCAAACCAGTTAATGGAACTTCTGTCCCAGACCCCTTCCTGGTTTAAGTTAAATCAGAGTCCCCCAGCATCCCAGCATGCTTTGCAGCCCTGGGCTGGACTGTGCTGTCTGCTCTAGAGAGCTTGGCTGGCCCTACCCCTCTGGTCTCTAGCCAGAGCAGGGGAGGGGGCATGGCTAGATGCTACTCCAGCATGGCCCCCTGAGGTGAAGGGGGCAGACCCTGGCTGTGGTCCCCCAGGACTGGGTGGGGGGGGGCAATAAACCTCCTCTCTTCCCCTTCACCTTAAGGGGCTATGCCAGGCCAGGCTGGGGGCCAGGGTCTGGCCATGGTCCCCTTCCCACTGAAAGCCTAGCAAAGACTTCTTCCTTCCCCTCCAGGCACATCCCAGCTGGAATCCCTGCAGGCCAGAGTGGGGGTTTAAACCCCTCCGCAATCATACTTTGGTCTGCCATGGCTGGTCATGTCCCCCCTACCCCCCCACCCCCAACTTCCCTCAGCCCTTGTGGAAGGGAAGGGGGGGCTCGCTCTAACACCCTCTGGCTTCTGGCCTGAGCCACCCTAGGCATGTGGCTGCATTATTTTGGAATCAAAAGTGAATGTCTGTTCACTTGCTTGGTGGTTCAATCTACACAGGTTAGACTAACCTGCAAAAATTGAATCAATTCAGGCCTGGGCTTTTTGAATGTCTTTACTTAGCCCAGAGGTTAAAAGAAGCAGTGATAAAAGATCAAGAGGTTGCTGAAAAATGAAATGACTTTTCTTGTATCAGCCTTCACCAGTACAGATGTTTATGGGGTTCCAATCCTAGATAGGAGACAGAAAGCAAAGAAGAGGATTAAATGGTCCAGGGAAAAATACTCTGTTACGAAAAAAAAAGCGAGAGAGAGAGAGACTGGGATCTTTTATCTCAGAAAGAAAACAAATCAGAGGAGACATGGTAACTGTGTAAAAAATAGTGGTCTGAGGGAGTCTGTCAGAAGTCTTCCATTCTCTTGGTCTCATAAAAATATAGCAAAGTGAGAGTTGATGAAATTGAAAGGTGGCAGAAATTGAACAATATATTTGCACAGGATTATATCTTATTTCATATTATATATAACTGTGCACAATTAGACTGGATCTCCATGGGAAGTCATTAAGGCTAAGAACTTTAAAAAAAAGGTGCAAAAAAGATTATATATAGATAATCTATATATAATGTATATATAATGTGTGTGTGTGTATATATATACACACACACACACACACACATGGGTAGCATGATTATCCACATTTCTCATAGTTCATGCTATCAAATTCTATGGAAGGCCTATTAAAACTCAAATTTAAGAGCTTAATCAATACCTACCTATTAGAACTCAGAATGAGACCAAATGTGAGGAGAAGATAACTCACTCTCTGCCTCATGTTGGAAATACTTTCCTCTCATTTAGGTTTCTGTTAGAGAGAGCATATTGGATTCTGATAAAATACAAAGCAATTTTTGTGTTCCTATGGTTGTGATTCATACTTCAGACTACAATGTTTGTGCCCATCTCATACAAGTATCCTGCAGAAAGTAGAATGCTTATAGGTTATCTTACTTGATTTTTGTCCTTCCACCATGCATCATATCCTTGTAACTTTGTGACAGGTTCTTTTGTCAGGTTCTTCCTGCTCTTTCATACACTGGAGATTCCAACATCACCTGGTATCAGCCGATATAGCTCCAAACCAAACATAGTATTTCCTGGTTATGAGCATTTCCAGAAAGACAGCCAGCCTTTGACCAACAAATATATCATACGTTTCAGATCACCTTCTTACCTTCATCTCTTTTTACCTTTATATTGGGCATGACTACACATGCATTAATATGCTGTAATTACTACACATCAAGTTCAGTACCTTTAATAATAGGTACTAATTAAATGTGCATTAACCAGTCCTACTGTGCAGTAACACCAGCACATGCCTTTTAAGTGACACTAATGCACAGTAGACTCATTTTACTGCGCATTAGTTGAATAGCATGGCTTTCATCGTGATGCGGTACTGCACAGTAGAATTAGCCTACTGCAATTTAGTGTCTTGTGTAGAAGTACCCATTGTTATCATTGAAAAAGTTTGGAGGAGTTACTGTTACGCCAGACTCTATGGCAGTTACTTTGCATTAACAAATATATTCCACTTGGCTTTTCAGATACCAGCACGGATGTGTAATATATGTCTCATGGAAGAGTGTACTGTATTTGCCATGAGTCCATGTGCTGAACTGGCTGCAGATCCTCGAGCAAGTGAACATGCCTCCTGTGTTTATATTGGTCTATTCATTGACAGCTACAGAAGTCTTGTTGATGTCAACTGTAGTTGCATGGAGTTGTGTCTAAGTTCAACAGGGATACCTGCAGAGTAAGATCCTGCTGAAGGAGTATGTATATATGATTATGGCACAATGCAGTGCCATATAGGGGTGTCTCGGTTAGCTCAGTACAAGTATAGTCATGGTTAACATGGAGCACTTTTTGGGTTTATATATGGGGCCTACCCAAGTTGTGGCAAGATAACAGGTTTTTTCATGGCCCACTTGCGGCATGCAAATGCAATTTGGTGGACATTTTGTAGCAGCCCCACTCCACCTTTTATTGGTGGAGGGTGCCTTCACTCAGTCTACCTCACTACTGCTTTCTTTGCCCCACCCTTGTCACTGATTGACAGAGGGCATTTTCACTCAGTCTACCACACTACCACTTATTTTTCTTTTTTTTTTTTGGTTGATTTCATGGGAAAGGGCAACCAACGCTGGTTTTCCCAGTGATTGCACACAATGCTGGTTTTTTGTGATTTCCACAAATCTGCAAAACCATCAGTTAAGTAGATCCCTATTCATATGCCCTGCTTCTTACCAGGGCTAAAAGCATTGTAGCCCGTTGTGAGTAAGAGTGGCAGAACCTGGTCTTAACCTGCTTTATGGAAAGGCCTGTAATGATTGTAACTTTGCTGTTGAATTAGCTATCCAAAATCTCCTAATGTGCTATTCTAAATCCTTTGAAGCCTTCTGAAGCAACCGCAGTGACTTTTACAACAATCATTCCTTCCTGCCTTCCAGAAACATCTACCCCAAGCAGAGTAAACAGGGAGAGGAGAAGCTGCAGAACAGACTGCATTCATATTGCTTGCTATCTGTGTGCTCCAAGGTCAAGGTGTTTTGTTATCTGATTATCCTGGGGAATGCTTTTCTTCCATGTTGATGAGCAAATATGAAACACCTAAAAAGACTTTTTTTTCTCCTGTAGCTGTATATTATAAAGTTGCATCTGCTTTCCTTTTCATTTGCAGGAATGGTTTTGTATCATCTTGCTTTGCTCTAGAAATACGAAGCGGTCTTGGGATGCAGCCTAGTTTGAGTGTGCCCTTTTTATCCTCCCTCTATCAGGGGGATTAGGTTCTTGTACAAGCTCACCCTCTGATGTGTCTCTCTTTCCAATTACGAGAGCTGGTCAGGGATTTTTCTCTGACTTCTTTTGCAGGTGGTAGAAAATACTGTTTTGTCAGATCCACATCTTTTCACAGGATTGTACTTGTTCCAATGAAAGTTTTTGGGGGATTTTTTTTTCAGCTCCGGAATGGAATTCCTGGTCAAAACCAGACAAGGTGAGGCTTTTACCTTCCCCCAACAAAACGTATCTTCATGATGAATAGCAGATAGTTTGCTGATCAGAGCACTCACATGGGCTGGGGATGGCCCACCGGTCTGATCCACTTTAGCACTTCTTATGTTCTTAAATACAGAGTTGATTTACTTCCTCTTTTCTTTTTCATAAACCAGAAGAGGCTTATGTCAACAGTAAACTTCCTACATTATACATCGCCTACATTTCTAAACTGGAATTTAAGGGAACAGCATGTGGTGAGTTAAAGAAAAGATACAGGGCCAAATCCTCAGCTGAGGAATACCATATGAGATTCTGGTCTGTAAACCTTAGGTTCTTAGCAACATTGTCGATTTATTCCTCTTGTTAAACTACATGACAACCTATGATCGGGCCTGATTTAGCTTACGAGCTCAGCTAGAATTTAACTTATTTGTTTCCCAGATGCATGCGTTTTGATGCACTGTCTGTGGGACGACACCCTGAATGAATAATCGAATGGAGACAATAGGGGAGATATTCCATTAGAAAAAAATCTCACACAACACTGAGCAATTCTTTTGGATGCCTTTGAAGATCCCAAAAGGTTTGACTACATTTCCAAGCAGATTAAATGGTTCACTTTCCCCATTCTTCAGTTTATCATGACATCCATTTGAACAGCTTGTGGGTAATGCTACTTCAGAGTTTTATATAAGGTGTTTTAAAGCTTTTACCTTCTTATGATGTAGATAACCAGATCAATCATGGATATTCAATAATGGGCTCATAACAGAGATGCCGAGGGGAAATAAGGGGAAATATGCTATTACTGATACATGATCATTGTTTATTATTTGTGCAAATACCTTGTGTTTCACTGTAATGTGAACTGTGTAGGAGGCAAGTTCTATGACCAAAAAGATTAACAGTTCAAATAGATAAGAACTAAAGGCATAGACAGGAAGTATCATTTTTCTTATTTTATGGGAATAAATAAGGAACTGACTTACATTTATCCCTGGACAAATTGTTCCTGTATTTGTCCCAGAATAGAAATATCCCAGGATTGGCATGTGCACACATCATCCTTTTAATCAGGGTTTAATGAGCGACCGAGAGCCCTGCTTCTTATCTGCCATTGATTCAATGATGCAGTCCTGGGATAACCATCCAGATACCCTTTGTTATATCCTAGGATCAACTGCTAGCTCTTTTTATCCCATGAACATTTCTAGGATTTGTCCTGGGACAAAAGACACAGATTGCACTTTGTCTCAGTCTAAAATAGTTTATCCTGGGTTAAATGCAATGTGTGTTTATAGCCTCAGACAAGGAGACTAGTATTTACAAGTGCCAGGCACTTTTGAAAACTCAGACTAGGCTAACTCATACAGAATTCAGAATGCCTGGAACTGAAACCAAATCTGCCAAATTCTATTCTATGGCTTTATCAAAAGTAAAATAAAATTAAATAACATTAAATACAATTAAATGAAAAAAATCATTGATTTCAAAAGCGAAACAATGCAATGCATGTAGATGGTTTCGACTACCATGCCACCCAACGTTTAAGAAAAGAAGTCAAGAATGAAGATATTTCAGGAAAGCTGCAGAAGGAACATGGTGATTACTCTCAAAAGCAAGCCCTACCCGAATGCAAAGATTTTTGTTTACATTAAATAGAAATAGCTTTCCTGAATTATTCATTTCACAAGTGCTTTGATATACTGAGGCTGAGAAATAACCTCAAATTATTTGTGAAATTTCTAGTTTGAAGCTCCTCAAGAAACGAATCAAGATGATTCACTCCAGGTTTGGAGCTTTAAAGTTCCACCTGTCTGATGGGGAACGGCATGCGTTTCAGGGTCAATTCCACTGAATGATTCCGGGCAAAAAAAAAAAAATCCTTTGCTGCAGGGTACTTGGGATTTAAAGTCCCAGGACGGCCCATTAAGGCACTGATTCACCTGCCATCCCTGTACAACAAAGCTTAAGTCTCATTAACTTCTATGTTTTACTTGGAGGCGGTCGTACTAAAGCCAGTTTAATTATCATCAATTTATGATGCCGTTCATCCTAACACTCCAGCTATTTTAACTTTGGAAATTTCAGTCATTTTCATCTGCACTCATGTCATTTTTGATAGGAGTTGGGAGAAGTGTCTAAGAATATTCGAGGACAGAGGCTGGACACTCTTGTTGGAGATGACATTTTGCTTGAAAACTTCATGTTTTTTTCTCTGAACCTTACATTTGATTTGTTCTGCAAAAAGGTGGTACTTGGGACTTACTGGAACCTGGCCAGCATGGCAGCTGTAGTTATCAGGGATTCAGATACATGCTGGAGATGAAATTCTTTACAAGGTTCACTTCTCTATACCATATGTTTTGGGACTGCCCAAGGCTTCAGGCTTTCTGTGACAAAGTAATTTAATGACAAGATAAAATTTAGCCATATTCTTTCTCTTCCTCCTTCATCTTGGGAGATTGGACTGTTGCAAGAAGTCTTTTCCATGATCACCCAGTGTGGTTTCCCCAATCACAGCTAATTACTGAGCTCTTAATTTGTTAGCATTAGGAACCCCCTTAGGCCTCCAAAATTACATCCAGGCCAAAGACAATTAGTTACCCTTGAACAGACCCACTGTAATTGCTGGAAAACATGGAGATGGAGATGATACTTTGAGATAACTTTCTTTGGAGAGCTCTGACTTATTTTTTTTCACAACCATTCATTCAAACTAGCTGCTTTCAATTTGTAGGAGTAGCTGTTGTTTTTCTTTTCCTTGCATGTTTTTTCTCTACCCTCACAAGTGGTGTACTTATTTGATTCTACTACTTTAGCCTGTTCAAACCAAAGCGATAAGCATCTCTGAATGAAACAGCCTGTTAAAATGATGTTAAATGTAGGCACCTTAACTACTTAGTTGTGTGGTCCTGTCCGTTTAAATCCTCCGTGATGTATACAGAAATGTACTGAACATGTGAAGGTCTCTGCATAGCAGAATCATGCATATAATAGTATATAATTATGCATAGCAGGAGGGGAGACCAGGTTTGGCTTCTGTCAATACTTGATTGATACTGCCGAAGATAAAATTAATGTAATTAATATTAATTATTTTTTTGTCCATAATTATTCTGCTGTTTCTTTGTCAGGATAGAGCAAATTCTTGTCAGAAGAAATGGGCGGATGCCGCAAGAACATTTTCTCTGGGTGTGTCTTCACGAGATGTTTTACTGCACAGCAGACGAATCGACTGTGCAGTAAAGCATCACCATCTATACATATACACCATTTAATGTGCAGTAAATTAGTCTACTGCACAGTTAGCAACTACCTCTAAATGCAGGTAGTAAATTAACTGCACAATAGATACTGCACAATAGTGCACGTGCAGACACTGACAGGGAGAAAAAATTGGTCCCAGTCAGCCCCAACACCAGCGGGCCACAGGGGACAGGGAACTCTTCCAGTGCCGGCACTGCTCAGCTCCCAGCTCTCCCCAGTAGCTCTCCCAAGAGTAGTTCCCAGATGTCTCCAGAGTAGCTCTCTGACCTTCACCCCCCATAACCCTATCCCAGTGCTCCTGGGAATCCAAGTGTTGGGTATTCCTGCCCAGCCAGGGGCTCATTGTCAGCTGTCCCACCAGCTGATCAGGGTAGGGATCTGGGAAACAATGCCCTGGAGCTGGGACAACCACGCCACTCCTACCCCCACCTCCTGGAGCCCAGGCCTGACCCTAGTGCCCCCTGCCAGCCTGGAGCTAGCACCCTGGGGGAACCTAGAGCATCCCCTGGATGCTGTATGGGAGCAGAGCAACACAGGAGTATTGCGCGCCCTATTTGAATCACCATGAACAGCACTTGACTCTGTCATAGTCTTCCTTGACGATGTTAAGTCCTAATGGCCCTAAAGGGAATTTCCAGCAGCTCAGGATCAGCAGGTCACAGGGATAGTCCATGTTTAGTCCCCTTCTCCTAGCCACACCGCTCGAAACAAGGGATGGGGCCAGAGTACTCCAGTAGTCTCTGGAGTAGCTGTATTCCGTTTCCGCTCCTGAAAAAGGTGGACCAGCTGAAGTCTGGCACCTGATCCCTCAACATGTAACTCACCATGAGCCTATTACACAAGGCAGGCACTTTAAAACCAGAGAATATAAATATTTGAAGGCTGTTTAAATTCAGCCTGTAATTTATTACTTCTATTAAAATTGCATAACAGTTTGCAGCTATATTACACATTCACAACCAGCTGTGCATTCATTTTATGGCCTGGGGAGTTTGGAATTAATGCCACCTTCTTTTAGGGGAGATAGGATACTCGCAACCCCACCTGTCCCCCTTTACCTATGTGAACTTGGACCTTAGGTAAGATTTCAAATCAGATAGAGGGCTTAAAGTGAGGTGCATACAAGTGTGGATTAGTGGCCCACTCTGTTTGGCCCTGGAAGAGATTCTTGCTTATCTTTGAATTGCCTTCTAGAAGGACATCAAAGACAATGATCTGAATGTGATTTCAGATTTCTCCCTTAAGTCAGGTATTTTTTTCTCATGTAATCAAGATAATGAGAAAATTTGGAATCCTTACATTCCAGCAGGGCTTGATTAATCACATCTGATTCATGATAGCTTTACCCTGGCATGGCTTCGCTATGGCCTCATATTATTGGTGGCTCAGGTCCTAAGTAACAGCACTCAACTTGTTCCAAAGCATGTGTCTGCAGTCTTCAGAATAGAAACCTTGGTCTCCTATAACTACACTGGCTGTGACCTGGAGTTTTGAAAAACTAGGGCTGTGTTAAAGTTAGTAAGTAAATTTGAAATTAATTACAGGGTTTTATGATTTTTTTTAAATAAGTGGGCACAAGTTTTTTGTTTTTGTTTAAATTTGTTTGCAGGTTTGTAAAATTTTTTAAGATGTATAGATTTTGAGGCCAGGAAGGGCTTTTGTGATTGTTTATTTTGACCTCCTATAAAATATAAGTCTCCAAATTTCTCCCAAGGATTTCTGTAGCACACCCAATGGCTTGTGAAGCAAAAACATCTCTCCTGGAATCAGAAGGTGAAGGCAAGAAAGACCTTGAAATGTGATCTGGTTCTTGCCCGTGCCCCACAGCGGGTTGATGATGCCAATCTTCTCCTGACAGATACTTGTCTAACCTGCTCTTGAAGACCTTCATTGATAGAGATTCCACAGCTTCCCTGGGTTTAGAAAGGTGTCTAGACTTGATTTAGAGACTTCACATTGTGAAATCTTCCCACATCCCTCAGTAATTAGTTCCCTTTGGGTACATCTACACATAAAGGTAAAGCTATTAAAATAAAGAAATAAACTCCTTTGTTATAGTGCTGGAGTTTATAGGTCCTGGGTGCCGCATTTGCACTTGTGCCCAAGACTGCAGAAGGTGGAGCCAGATCAGATCACCTGGCATGGGGTCCCTAGGGGGGCAGCCTACCAGCCTGGGGCTGCTCCGACCTAGCTCAACATGCTGCAGGGGGGCTGGCTGGGGTATGAGGGGGCTCCAGTGAGGGGCTTGCTGACAGGCAGTCCCCACACTGAAGCACTGTCATGTCCCAACCAGCTGCGCCAGTCTACACATGCGGTGCTATGGAGTGAAGAACATCACAACAGGATAGAACTTGTATTTACAAGTACTACGCTTCTGCAAGGTCACTTAGTTTCTTGCAGCCTAATAGGGCCGCACATGTAGACATGAGACATTTACTGTGGAGTTAATTAGTCTACTCCACAAGTAAATGTCTTGTGTAGATGCGCCCTCGGTTAATTGCCCTCACTATTTAAAATTCACATGTTGTCTTTGTTTTTACTCAATGAACTCTGCTGGCAACAACAACAAAAGAAATGTGGTTCTGACTTGTTGACTCTTGGAGAAGCCTGGCCCAGGTTACATGTTTGTGAGGTGAGATGAAACTCCAGGCTTCAGCACCAGAGTTTCTTGCAGCTGTCGTCTTTAGCAAACCATTCTGAATGCAAGTAGCTGTTCTGCTCTCCGTGTAAAGGGAGCTCTGCACATAAATCTACAGAAGGGTGATAAGCAGGGCTAGATTGACAGATTCTGGTGGCTTGGGAAATATCTTTTGATCCGCTTACTTTAGTAACAAAAAAATAATTTTATCACTATTTTACTCCCATCAGAGCTGCACAGCCGGCACAGAAAAGAGAATAAGTTAGATCATTTTCCATCTCATGCAGCATCAACAGAGCTGCTAAATTCCAACCCCATGGTCAAATTCTGCCTTCTGTTACACCTGGTCAATTCTGTTACAGACACGATGGTTGCACAACCATCAACAAAGAATGAACTTAGAAGGCAGAATCTTTATAGCTGACAATGAATATATATGCAAAAGTTTACAGCATTTCTGGCCTGAGACTCAGAAAACATGTCTTTTTACTTATGTTTATTCTTTTTTTTTGTGATCCAGACATCAGTCAAACATAATAATATGGAAGCCCTCATCTTTGGAGTCATTCCGCAGAATTTAATAATACTTCAAGAAGCATGAATGACCCAAGGGTCATCTGCAATACAAAGCCATCCCTATGTTTAGTCATATGCTTATGGTCTGTAAATCACACGAGTCCTGTTCATTTCAGTAGAGATGAGCTGATTTATACCAAATGAAGGTCTGGTCATCTAGGTGTAGGGAAATGTGTGTTATTTTTCCTAGCACTGTATATATTACTTAGCTGGACAATGTGAATAAGTATAATTTTGAGTACTGGAAAAATGAAAATGTTTATATAACTTTTTTATAACTAGTCACTTTTTACAAATGATGATTTTTGATAGTTTCCAATGGAAATTATGAAACTATACCAAACAATCTAATAATACAGTTATGATTAATTTTGATAAGCTATGTATATAAGGAAAAACATTTGCAAAAATGTCACAATTCTAAAATTAAAAAATAAAAGTGACATTTCCAAAAGAACCACTAAAAATAGAAAGAAAAGAAAAACACTTTTCAATGAACGTTGATGAATTCTGATATATCTGTGTGAAATTTTATAAAGGCATGAATATCAACCTTTGGCAGGAATTACTATAGGAAACCCAAGATGGTATAGTTTGGTGTAATAGAATGAAATAAAGAATGAATACAAACTTTCTGTTCCATTTTAGTACAGTGCCTACAACAAAGGGATGTTGGTCAATGAGTGGAATAAATAAATAGTACTAGGGAAAATGGAGATTGCTTATAGAAAACGCTTTCTTTGCTGAGCATAAGCTATATTCTTTAAAGCAGGGATAGGCAACGGTTTTTGGCCAGAGTGCCGAAAACCCCCACAATGCCTACCTTGGAAGGTGCCAGAGTGCTAGCATGCCAGATAAACAAAATAAGGGCAGGGGGTACATGGCACAATGCCCTGCTTGTGCCCCCTGCCCCCCAGCCCTGCTGCCCCTTGCCCTGCATCCAAAGCCCCTGCCCGCCAGCCCAGGCTCTATGGCTGTCAGCAGCTACCCAGAACCTGGGCCAGCTGCAAACATCTGCTGCCTCTCTATCCCAGCCCTGGCCCCAGCTGCCTCCCAGGCCCAGACCTGGCCCTGGACTCTGTGGAGGCAGCACGTGCTGGCAATGTTCCCCCGCACCCCGTGTTGCCTTTGCTGCTTCTGCAAAGCAGCGTTGGAACCTGGCACGGCAGGGCACAGTGGAGGGCACAGAAACCTGCCTGCTCCGAGCTCCCTTCTGCCCTGCCACACTTCCCCTATGTGCACGGGAGCAGCGTGGGCAGCAGCGCAGTGTTGTGCCCCTCACTTTTGCCCCCACCTGCAGGAGAAGTGTGCAGGACAGCGGGGAGCTGGGAGCAGGCAGCTTTCTGCACTCCCCGCTGTGCCCTGCTGTGCCGGGTTCCAGTGCTGCTTTGCAGAAGCGGTGAGGGCAGCACAGCACGGAGCACTGCTGGTATGTGCTGCCTCCCCGGAGACCGGGGCCAGGGCTGGGAGGCCGCTGGGGCCAGGGCCAAGGTGGAAAGGCAGCAGAGGTTTGCAGGTGGCCCAGGTTCTGGGTAGCTCCTGATAGCCATGGGGCCTGGGCTGCTTGCAACAAGGCTTCCATGGCAGCAGCCCGGACTCCATGGCTATCAGCAGCTACCCAGAGCTGGGAGCTTCCATGGGAGGCCCGGGGCTCTGGGAAGGCAGCAGGTCCTGGCACAGTGCCCACTGGGGCTAGGTCCAGGGAGGCAGCAGCTGCTTGTAGCCACCCGGCTGCAGCCAGCCCTGGCTCTGGGGAGCTGCTGATAGCCACGGAGGCTGGGCTTCTCCCAGCATGCCTTGCAGCATCCCAGCTGCCTGCTGGGAGCAGCTGGGGCTCCCAGCTGGCAGCAGCTACCTAGAGCTGGGGCTGGCTGCAGCCAGGAGGCTGCAAACAGCTGCTGCCTCCCCAACCCCAACACCTGCCGAGGAAAATGGCCTTGCGTGCCATGCTCAGCATGCGTGGCAGGGGTTGCTGACTCCTGCTTTAAAGGAAGGAAAATATGTTACTTTGAAGCTGGATCCAAGCAAAATCAATACAGTCACCTTAAAAATCACACACCTGGGCTGATCACTGGATAAATCAGAGAGATAAGCCTGACAAAGGGTGTTTGTGCCCAAAAGGTTGCCAAAAACAATTTTTTTTCCAACTATTCGAGTTGGTCAAATAAAAGATACCAGATTTACCCAAAGACCCTAGTCTGCTGGAGATAGTCTTGAGGGCATATACTGGAGTTCAGCTGAGTACCCAAAGCACTAGGGTAGAGTTAGGCTCCTGATTTGTTTCTCTCCATCTGACCCCATGTCGCTTGCATTTAACTCAGCTTCAACACAATGGATGAAGGTTGCCCTCAATCCCAGCCCTCCCATAGCCTGGTGGCAAGCATACTCTTAACAGAAGTGGGAGATGTGGGTTGAGTCCTCTTATTCTGCGAAGGGTTATAGAACCCAGATTTCCCATCTCTTCGATAAATGCTTAAACAGCTGTGAAAAAGGTGGGTACCACCACCATGTGTCACTGTGCTTTCCAGTGAAAATGCCTGTGCTTGCTGTGCTTCATACTGAACTCACTTCCTAAGACCCTTTTCATACCACTTCTTCTACTGTGGACTTCTAACTCCTGCCCCTATGGGCTGTGTGAGCTGACGTGGAGCCAGGTAACCTGGCCCAGCAATGGCCAGAGACATGGCATGCAGGGTTTGAGATCTGGGAAAACCCTGCGGGAGAACTGGGGTGGGTGCAAAGTGGGGAGTGCAAGGTGCAGACCGAGGGTGGGGGATGATTATGGTGCACCTCCTACATTGGTGCCTAGGGCTGGTACCCCTCTCACTCACCCCTAGTTACTCTACTGCACTCTGCCCTTACTCCCAGTCTCTTTGCAGCACCCCTCAGGACATCACAGACCCCCAGAGTTCCTTGGAACCTAAATTGAAAACTACTGCTCTAGGCCATAGATCGTGATGGAAATTAGATAGGAGATATATCTACTAAAACCAGGATGCTCCTGTGCATGTGTAGAAGCCCACACTTAGGCCCATAAGGATCTTCACTGTCCAAAATGTAGGTTTCGAATGAATGTAGGCAGTTGAGGAGTTCGGTGACAGATCATGAAAAGGGTATTCTAAATCATTGCTTGCAATTTAGGTACCTATGTTCCTTCTTTGTTTCATTTAGGCACCGATCTGGATCTGACCTGTGATTATGAAGACAAATAAGCTGCGAACAAGATGATAATGCCCTAAAACTTTTCTACCTTTGCTTTCCACAATACTTTGAATAAGCAAAAAAAAAAAAAATGTTCACTGTTGTTCAGGGCTGGGAATACAGCAGCAGTCTGTTGGTACCACTGACGATTGACATTGAGTAGTGATGTTGCATTATTTCGATGCTCATGAGCCCATATTGTATTCTCAGTTGTTTGTTAGTTAAACTGTATAAATGCCTGTAACAAATGTTTTATAGATACTAGAAACTGCCTTTTATCGCAGAATACACATTCTCTGCTCCAACGATAAAACTGCACAGTGCCAGTAAGTGATTTTCTGCTTCATCATTAATTGACTACTGTTTCCTTCTCTACTTTATAACTTGACGTCAGGGTGGGATTTTAAATCTCTGTTCCAACTGTGTTACATACAAGCAGGGATTTGCAAAGACTTAGAGCACTAGGGCATAACCAGATCTGTGACATACCTATAAAGACAATAAATGAAGGCAAGAAAGGTAGGAACTGAGTGAGGAAATGGCACTGAAGGAAAAACGTAGAAAACTGCGTTCATGTTAATCAAAAGGCAATTGGATGCAAGTTAAAGAAGACAATGGTTTTAATGATATAAACCATGAGAAAAAAGAATGAGTACAGGAGGGGGGCAAACAGCAGCAAGAAAAAAGGTGAATAGTCCTTGTTAAGACATTACAAAATTTGAGGGCAAGAGTTTCTTCTATGACACATATCAACGTGGGAAAAGCAGCCATAATGAAAGCTGAAAGTTTGAAACCTACAGATGCATATCAAAAAAGGAGCATATTGGAGCAGACAGCTCAAGTGTGGCAGTGGCTGGACTATGTTGAATGAATAATGTATTGGGTATCTGAATACCTGCTGCTTAAAGAGTGTGGTAGCACAGAGTAAATTGTAACAAATCGGTGTAAATCTTTCATTCTTCAAAGAACAAATTCAGGAACCATCCTCAAATACCTAGCTGCTGCTGAAATATTTCAGCATAATAGAAACTCATAGTCACAGTTGTCACTGCTGTGTGCTATGCTGTTCTTGGATTAAGCGACTCTAAAATTGCCTCAATAGGCTGGATGTTTTGCATTTCCAGGTACTTCCAGTCGTAATCAAAATTCTTGTCCACACAAGCATGATCCCAATGTTCTGGTCTGAGTTTTATATACCACCAAACATTGTAAAAAAAAACCTTTAGAAGACGTCAGTCTTAAAAACACTCCGTGCTTTGTGATACTGTCCTTGGAGTTGAACTACATAACTTGTAAAACTCATGAATGGAAGGTTCAGGTATGCATCAAAAATTTTCCAGCCTGTATTTTTTTTCCCCTGACATTGCTGTGCGAGAAAATGAAAGGGTCCAGGCACTTGAGAAAAATTATATTTTCCATACCACTGCATACTACAGATTATTGACATATACAACCAGCTAGATCGTTATTTTTATTATTTGTATTAAGGTAACACATTAGAAACCTCTTCATGGACCGGAAATATCAGTGTGCTAAGCAAAGTTGAAACACAGAACAAAAAGACGATGCCTCCAATAATGTCTGTTCTTCCCAGACTTTTAAGAATATTTCAGAAAATACATCCCTTTCTTAATCATATTTGTTTGGTGAAAAAGTTACTTACAATGTACCTGGGACTCCACTTATAAACAAATTGACTGATGCCTTTCTTATTACAAGAGAAAATGTAGAAATGTGGGAAACCATTTTCAGAATTCCTAAGGCCTGACCAAAGGAAGGAAGGAAGGTATGGCAGGAGGATAACTGTGGTTACATACCCAGAAGAGAGAACCAGACACAGA
>NW_017728948.1:8801094-8804018 GCF_001723895.1 Crocodylus porosus | reverse complement strand
TATATAGCTACAATATATATGCATTTTTTATATTCAGACTATGACTTTGTGTGTGTGCATGCATGTGTTTATGCATGTTTGTGCATTTGAACTTTGTAGTTTTATTCTTTTAAATCTGTTCCTTTTCTCCTCTCCTGGGTCATTTTTACTACTAATATATTAATGTTAGAGGGGCTCCCCACTGCCTCAGTGCGCTAGGTTCTGAGCTCACTCGTAGTGGAGACTGGCTGTGCCAAAGATACAGAAGTTTAAACAGAAAATGCAGAGAAAGGGTTGGAATAAGGAAGTGTTATTCTTTGCTCCTTTTAAAGCTAAGGGACTGAGGGACATAAAGATGAAAGGGCTTCTCAAAGGTCACACAAAAAGTCTGTAGCACAGAGGAAGATTGAGCCTTGATTTCCCTAGCCTTTAACCATAAAACCACCATCCCTCTCCAGAGATAAAGCCATAAGAAGTGCTCAGACTTGATTCCCTTGCCCTAAGAAAAGTGTTAGTCAGTGGGATATTCTCTATAGGGGTCCCTTGGTGATACTCTTCCCCTAGTCTAAAATAACTGGCATTTGTTGAAAATTCAGGGCATGCTATGAAACAGCATCTGAAAGGGGGGTTAGGCACGCTGGGATGAGAGGCAAGTATTGTCTACTAGTTGATAAGTTCATTTTTCTACTGAAATACATGGCTGGAGGTATCTTAAAATTGAAGTTTTCCTTATGCATGTGCTCTAGTCCTCTCTTCTTATACATCTTTCCACTGCCCAATATCTACTCCCATAATACCTTCCATCATTGTCACGAGAACTTGAAACTTCCAGTGGAGACAGCTATGCAGTGCACTGGCTGCAGGTATCTTTGTCTGTCACTTAGACCCATCAGTGTTGGTAGCCTGCCTCTTCTGTGAGGATGAGGTGAAGAAAACACTCTTCCACACCTTCCTTGACGGCCCACAGATGTGGGCACTCTTCATTGCCCTCAGTTCCCTCTTTGGCATACTGGACTTGGACTTCTCTGAAACCATGTATATTTTTGCTATTCCATACCAGGAAGACAAGGAGAGCACGATCCTGCTGGGTGAGGCTAACAGAGTGACCCTAAGGCCCCTGCTACATGTTACATATATTATGCAATTAACTGGTTAATTGTGCAATAAATTTAGACTGGCCAGAAGTGCAAAGCAATTATCACATGACAAAAATGACTATCCATCTATTAGGTTTGAAAATGTGTACTAAATCTATAGGTGGTTTTTATCCAACTTTATCTGAATGTGTAGCAGAGAACGGAAAAGTCATAGGATCCAACTCTCAGACTAGGGACAGAAATTACACAGAAACCAGTATAAGTAATTGGAAATTGGCTCAAATCTGTAACACAACAGAAGTTCAGTGCACAGAAACCACTTTCAAAATGACCAGGACCAGTTTAAGATAAACCTGAATGGATGTAGCATCAGACTTAACTGATTTAGGTAAATCAGTGTATTGAACTTCTGTCCCAGATCCCCTCCAGATTCAAGTTAACTCACAGTCTCCCGACATCCCAGGATGCTTTGCAGCTTCCCACAAACTACCTCTCACAGGGTGGGCAGCCTAGCCTTGGCCCAAGCTGTCTGCTTCAGCAGAGGAGGGAGTCATGCTCTAGCACCACTCCCTAGCTTCTGGCCTGGACCACTGCAGGCATGTGGCTGCATTTCTGGAATCAAAAGTTAATGTCTGTTGACTTGCTTGTCAGTTCAATCTATGCAGGTTACACTAACTTGCAAAGATTGAATCAATTCAGTCTTGGGCTTTTTGACTGTATTTCCCCTCAAGAACTGGTTCTGATGACTCCCTCTACCTCTCTTGGTTCTTGGTCCAGCTGTGTCTTTCCTCTGAGTTCACTGTACAACAGAACATAGACAAATTTGTGTCTCTCTGGGCTAGCGGGGGGACACTTGGTATAGTGGAAGATGCAAATTAGTCCTAGAAGTGTGGATGTATGAATGGTGTTGGAGGAGAAGGTTTCAGTCTTTAAAATTATCTCTCTCTCTTCTCTACGTGTAAAGCACCAACACCCGTCCAGGTGCTAATGTCCTCTTCCACTCCCTCCCAGTGTCTCTCTCTTCTCTGGGCTCTCTTCCCTCTACCTTTTGGCTCTTTTGCTCTTGGTGCTGCTTTCTTTTCAAAATGCTACTGGGGTCATTTTTGTTGGTTATACTACAGTGCCCTCAAATACCCTGTTTGCCTTCTCTATTCTTATTCAACATGCTGTGGTTCACAAAGTTTTTGATGGATCTACTGAGAATGAAGGGGTTGTGCTGAGTGAGCGGTTGATTCGACTTCCCTTTTCCATAAGTCTTAAGTAGGCATTGATACTTGGAATGATTTTCAGTTTTACAGTACATTTAATCAGAACAGACCAAATCATTTTATGATCACAAACATTAGCTGAATCTCTCACCCTTGGAAACAGTACGTATACTTTTATTAGACCTGGGAGAATTGTGCGTAATAAAACAAATAAAAAAATCTTTAAAAGGTCTCATTTTGCCTTCACGCAATATACACAAGGGTGTGTAAATGTGAAGCTACTCTGTTGTAGAGATAAGATACAGTGATGTAGCTCATCACTACAGTGACGCAGAATCAGTGCAGTGGTGAAAGATAAGGAGTGTATGAGGGTGCACATGCACTCCCTGAGAGAATTGGTGCATCTCCAGACCTGCTGCACTCCCTGCTTAGGTGATGGGAAGGGGGGGGCAGGTGGGAGCACCGGTGTCCCTGCTTCAAGCACCAGCAAAGGAGTGGGAGAACCAGATGTAGCACCGTGGCCAGTTCTGGAAGTGCTACGTCCACTTTCAGGACACTTGTGGCTGCTTCTGGGACCACCACAGCTGTAGTGAGTTTTTTCCCGGTTGGGAAGGTTGGCTGTGGGAGGACACCCTGCACC
>NW_017728948.1:8789076-8800994 GCF_001723895.1 Crocodylus porosus | reverse complement strand
GGCACCAGTCATTTATGCATCGGCGGGCATAAAACATGACACTAATGCTACATTGCTGTAGTGATGAGCTATATCACCATAGCTCATTGCTACAGTGATGTAGCGTCTAAAAATAACCATGCATCATGGATGGGTACTGTGCATTGAGTGCTTGCTAAAGTACATCCTAATAACAGCACAGTACCAAGCGCTCAGTCCCAGGCACATGTAGATGCGCCTACAAGCAGCCAATATCAAAAACAAGTTTAACAGGTGCTGAAACAATCTTGTTCCACTTTTTTGTGTCAGCTATTAAGATGACTGTAAAATATTCGTGGCATTTTAGTTTTCTTATTCCTTTTGAAAATTTGGACCTTGGTCAGTTGATTATATTTTTCTCTGATAAGGCATATGTTATTGTTTCTAGTTACATGCACCACTACCCATGGAGACAGGAGTTAATGGGGGTGGTAATCTTGGGGGGTGGGGTTGTTTGTTTTTTTGTAGTGGCTGTATTTTAGGTGGTTATTGAACAAACCTCATTGGTCACTGGAACTTTTGGGAGCAGTCTATTTAGACAACAACTGCTCAAAGTTGCTGACATTCTGTTGACTTGATTTGCCAGGTACTGCTATCCCGGAAGGAGCAAGGAAACTAGTCTAGAAGTCCTTCAGGGAAAACAAAGAGGTTGCAAAATTTTGGGAGAACTTTAAGTTGTATCTATAGTGCAATACAGAAATAATAACAGATGAAGAACCAAGCCCTTGAAGAGTAGAATATACCTTATAGTATGCTCTCTTCAAGTCAAAGGAGAGACCCAGCTTGTCTATTTTCTGTGCAGTTGAATCATAAACTGTGGCCATAAAATGGCAAATGTGTGTGTTGAAGTGTGTTTAAAGTTGTGAGCACCATATTTTATACTTGGGAATCACAAGAAAAAAAATCTCGCTTGGATTAAATTCTATTAAATATGCATGATTTTACGTTGCTTCCCCCACCTTTTATGTCTAGAGCTGAATCCATGTCTTAATTTTTAATTTCCTAGCTTAATGTTACTATAAAATTGTAGCCATTGTTATGTACAACCTAGCATAAAAAAGAAGAAGAAAGGACTTTAAAATAGCTCTTCTAAATCTGTATGACACATAATAATAGTCTAATAGAAGAAAGCAAGTGCCTAGAAGTCTTTGTAAGATTCTGAATGAAGACTAGGGTCAACAGTTCTATTCTTTTGCACAGTAAAATTGGCCACTGCAAATGTGAAGTTTATTTGTGGCAGGGCTCAAGGATGCTGAACAAACTCTTGCAGGGTCTGAAAATGAATTCAGATCAGACTACCCTCTTGTTCCAGCTATACACTGTTCACCTTGGAATTTCTCTTCAGTAATATATATTCAAGCCAAAGGGGATCATCATGATAGTCTAAACTGGCCTCTTGTATAATACAAGATCAATAATCTCATCCATTTAGTCCAACACATAAAAATAACAATAACCTTAAAATTGCATGGATAGAAAACATCTTGGTCTTTCTTGTTTGGGTCTCCTTTTGTCCCTCTCTAGTTTTAACCAGGGCATCAGGCACTTAACAGGACAGACATTGTATAAACTGGTTTGATCCAAATCAGTTAAGTCTGATACTACATTCAACCAGGTTTATCTCAAACCAGTTTCAGCCATTTTCAAGCTGGTTTATGTGCACTGAACTTATGTTCTGTTACAGGTTTAAATCAGTTTCTAATCACTTAAACTGGTTTATGGGTAATGTCTATCCCTAGCCTGGATCTGCCTCTGCTAAGTTGCTGATCGATTCCAGGAAGGTCAGCACTTCCTATATTAACAGAACTAGTTAAAGCAAAATTGACAGTAGCAATACTGGAACAGAAGGCAAGGAGCTTGTAGAAAAGAGGCTTACTTAGTCTTTCTGATCCAGTTGTACGTTTGACTTTATTGGAAATAACTGCACATCTGGTTTAACTAGCTCCCGCTGTGTTGTTAGAGCACTCTTTTGTTTTTTAAGCTATTGTTTCACGCTGTTCATTTGCGTATTTGTTCCTGGGTGTGTCTGGCTTCTCAGCAGGCCTATTAGCAGTGCTATGTGGAACAGGTCAGGCTTTAGCCCACCTCCATTGCCACCTGTGCTGAGAAAGGAATAGCTTCCTTTCTCCCTCTGTCAATATTGGCGAAAAACAGCACACTGAAGGTTATATGGAGCATGAAATAGCCCAGGAATGGCTTTTCTCGTGCTACTTAAACTTCATTTAACGAAGCTGAAATACAATGCCATCAGCTGAAAAATGGATGGGAATTCACCTCATCCTCTCAGCCAAGCATCTGTTGAGGTGATCTGATGCTGAAGGCATTGCAGGGGGAGAACAATGCTGTTCTTTGCACTCCCCAGTCATGGGTGCTAGGAAGTAGAGCCAAGGGAGCAGTGCCTGGTGAAATGAGCTGAAGCATTATAGATAGATATATGTTATAGGTTAGAGTTCATCTCAGTGAGTCAGTAACACCAACATTAAGCTCGTGTTGGACTTTAACCAAATAGTTTTGCTCATCTGCTCAGGAATAAATAATTTTTGTTCAGGTGGTCTTGGATTTTTTTTTTTTTAAATAAACTCTATCCCTGAATGTTCCTCATCTGTTACCACAAAAAAATGTCTTGCCAAGCCAAGTGTCACAGCACGAGGAGGAATATTGGTTCACGTGGGGAAAAAAGAACCTGTGAACCTTTGTTCATAACTCAGATCACAACTCGACCTTTTGAGTTTTCAGCGCTGTTAGGATATCTGAACCGGGGAGAGACCAGATACAAGTTCGCTGCTCCTTGTGAAACACCCTAGTGATCTGTATCTGAAGACTGAACAGGTCCAAGGCTTTAGCATGAGGTAAAATGAACCAAAGCAGAAACAGAGGGGAGCAGAGAGGGTCACCTATCTGAGCTGTATGCTCCACATGTAAGTGCAGAAATATGTAATTCTATTTAGATTATTATAATATGGAGCATGTTTTACTCACCTCCCTGCCATAACTGTCCATGCAAAAATCACATTCCATTTTCCTAGTGCACATATATAAACTTCAGAAACAGTACGTTTCAGAGGTGTAAACACCTGACACCTCGAGGATAAAATCGAAGCCCCATTCCCCATAGGGCCACTGACTTCAAAGATGCTAGGATTTCAGATGTGGATTCTCAGCACTTTACAGAAATCAATGTGTAGACAGATGTAAATAAAGTCTATCCCTATTATATATAACTGTGACATTTCTTGTCTAGACTGGCAGAAGATTTATACACATTAGCAACGATCCTAAAACTGTTTAGGGACCTGCTTCATAGTTTCATAGTTTCTAGGGTCGGAAGGGACCTGAGCAGATCATCGAGTCCAACCCCCTACCATGGCACATTCCCATTACAGTCAACCAAACTACTCACAGGGCATGTCACAGTGACACACTGCATTGATGTACGGCATACTACAAAGTGATCACATGGGTCTACATGTGATCAGCAGCTATGTCACTGTAGCAGCACGCTCCCCTGTCTTACCGCACTGCTATGGCAATGCAGGGGCAATATCTAACCACGTGCTGCACACATGGCACAGTACAGGAGGTAAC
Source organism: Crocodylus porosus (assembly GCF_001723895.1). Taxonomy (NCBI): domain Eukaryota; kingdom Metazoa; phylum Chordata; order Crocodylia; family Crocodylidae; genus Crocodylus; species Crocodylus porosus. The sequence goes on along the minus strand of NW_017728948.1, from coordinate 8,797,391 downwards.
TGTGCCGTACATTAGTAGCCAGTCCAACACCACAAGCCAGAGCCCACGGCTGTCCCCCCAAGCCTGCTGCCGGCCCAGGGCTGCTCTACCCTGGCTCAGACTGATGTGGTCCTGGGTGCACATGAGGACGCTGTGCCTGGCAGCAGCTGGCTCCAGCTCAAATTGTGCTGGAGTTTATTGAGGCACACCTGTACATGCTCCTAAGATGGGTAAAATTAAGCATGTAAATTTTGCAAGGTAAAGTCCTTAATATGTTTTCATAACACCTATGTTATATGTAAATGTTCAATGGGGTAGGGCCTGTAGAACCCACAGGAGTAAAAAAATGCATCAACTACCAGCTTTTTCCATAGTATTTACATAGAAAAGGTTAAAGGAATCCATCATATTCTAGCCTTTCTCAGCAGGTATATGGCAAGTGCCCTTTTTAGGGCAAAAGGCATGAGTATTTGAAACCCGCAGTTCTTATGTAAAATAATATTGACAAAAGACAAGGGTAATGGCGTTAACTTACCTTCTCTGTGGTACCATTTGAAACTGCAATCACTCAAGCCTCCCAGCCTTCCCAGTGTCTCAGAGGGAAACTTGGTAGTTTACAGCAATAATCTATTTTGGATGTTTTCAAGAGGATACAAGGCTGCAGAAAATTCTCAGCTGATTGTAGATAAATTGTACATTGTAACTGTCAGCTGAATGTTATAAAACTGCAGGAAATGCTCTTTATTTCACTTGACAGGTTGTTGTACTGTAAATAAACTGCACTCTACCAGCAGGTAATTTAGTTTCATTGTTGGTTGAGGCTTAGAGATCTCTGCCTCCTTTTCTTTCGAAAATGGGCGCACACAGAAATTTACTAGCTGAATCCAAGTCTCGACTGATCTCTTTTCACCGCTCATAAGCTGCTAGGCAGTGAGAGGTCCGGTAGGAGGTCTTGTAAAAAAGACAAGAGAGGGTGGGATAAAAGGAAATCTAATTTGGGAATAGTGTGCCTTTTCCAATATGAGACTAGATGACCCTAATGAGCCCTTTCACCCCTTTAAGTCAAGGTATCAGTGAAAATCCATTATCTCAGGCCCCTCAAATGTTGGCAGGACATCCAGTTAAAAAGCTGAAAATGTCCTCTTTTCCAGTGGTATAAGTTCCTGCTTCTATCCCTGCAGTGAAATGAGATAACAGCCTGTAAAGCAATGACTTTATTATGTACCAAGGAACCTACCATTGTCAAAAAACCCGAATCTTGTGTATCCTGGGGCTCTTGCTGGACTGCTTCTTTTTCAACATGAAGAGAGAAGACAAATTGATTGGAGAGGGAGGAAACATTTACGCAGAGCGGTTTTTTTGGTGTTCAGTGGTAGCAGTTGGATTCCTTAAATGCGAACGCTGAACGGAGGATAAAAACTGCTCGTTACGTGGCACGTTACAATTATCTTTGAGGAGACGGTTTAGAACAGAATGGGCAGGCAGATGTCAGAGGTGTGTAACGGATTAATTTATCATATGTCTCCACAAATGATCACAGGGCTATCACCACCATCTCCTTCCCCACCAGAGGAAATGGAAAGCCTCCCATTGACTCTGTATTTAATAAGCATTGACTATAGCTAATAGACTTTTGAACAGTCCCTTGAAACGAAGGCTTTTCTGTTCTGGTATGCTGTGGATTGTGTTTGATTAGTAATTTTAGAAATTTAATATGAATTGTTCAAAAAAATTATATTGTGTGTATGTGTGTGTGTATAGACTGCCAACCAGACCATCTACCTTGTTTAAGGAACAATGCTAAATCATTATTCAAATTTCAGAAAAGTGCAGGGGAGAAATGAATTCATCTCATTTATTCAACAATTGTGTCTGCAAGCCACTTTCTGAATTTTGACACTGAAAAATCCACTGTTCAAGCGGCAGTGATGGGCAGAATTGAAAGGACTATGCCCTAGTACAGCAGAGTTATTATGGATTCACAACTATTCTACAGAAAAAGCTGTTTGTTTGAGATGAAAAGACACTATTACACTGTCATGCTGAAAGATGGCTCTTTTCAGCCAGCTCTGTCATACAAGAGTTTTGTCCATAACCTGTGAAAACAAGGTTGTTTTTATAGCATTCAGATGACAAGTTATGCAATGATGGCAAATGTTTCAGAAACAATGAACACTAGTGCCTCCTAGACACCTTTGTGTAGGATAGAGAAGTTATACACCACCGCAGGGGATGACTAGATGCCCATGTAGTTCTCAAAAAATATAATGTTGTGTCTTTTATTTATTACTTTTTTTTTTACCTTTCTAAAGAGAGAATTGCAAAGAGAGTCAAAAAGGGATGATTAAAAGGCTCCATTTATCCACAGAACATGTAGGAAAAGCACCACGGCACCACACTTCCATTTCTTGTGCGTTCTTCCGTAGCATTGCAGAACTAGGAGGACCATGAACCCAAATGAGTGTAACGGTTCTTATTTTTTTAAGACAAAATGTTTGATGTTTCTGGCCAAGAAGGTTTCAATGGGGGGGAGAGGGGGATTAATTCACTGCTTATAGAGTACAGAATTTAGTGATGCCAAAGAGCATTGGTAAAATAAGACTTGGACTAGGCCTGAAATTTATGTCATTGATTTATCTGCTGCCTTTCCCAACAAAGGCTTAGGAAGGCTCACAGTAAGAGTAACTTATAAAACAGGAGGCTGACAAAAGAACAAAACAGTTTAAAAGGGAACTATAATATCAGCATAAACCAAAGACCCCCTAAACCTTAGTCTAGTTTTTTCGGTACACACCTGACTGAACAGGAAGGTTTTATTGCACTTCCAAATGTTGTGCAAGCAAAGGCCTTGGCAGGTGCCTCGAGGGAGGGAGTTGCAGAGCAACTGCTGAGAAAAGGCTACTATGCATTTTTACCAAGGAGCCTTGGCACGCGGATGATACTTGCAGGGGGAATGCAGGCAGGTTTTTTAGCCTGCCAGCTTCGGGGAAGTCTTGGCTGCCTCAATCAGTCCTCATAAGTGAAATAGTCCTTAGGTAACAAACAAGTCAAATATAATCCAACGAAACTCTTCTGCCCTATCTCGGGCACTTGAAGAGGGGCCCCCTGACTACCACCACAGCAACCTGTCCCCTCTTGTACCAGGGAGTTGCCATCTCTGTTTGCTTCCTCGTCTTCACTTGTCCCTTCACAGACCTCTCTCTCAGCTCTCTCCTCCAGAGCTTTTAAACTCCCAGTGGGCTACTCCCTCATTATTCAAAGTCCCAGAGCTGATTACCTGTAACAGGACTAGATTCTCCTTCTTAAGGGGCCTGGCCATGCTGTTACAAGGTTGGTTTTGGCGACTCTAAGAACACGATGGGGCATAAAGGAGTAAGAAGTCATTTTTAAATTGGAAATAGTTGGGTACGTCTACACAAGACACTTAATGAGCATTAGCCTAATAACACAATGCAGTAGCGTGCCAGTCAAAAACTGTGCTAACACACTACTATGTTATTAGGCTGCTGTACAGTAAGTGTCAGGGGAAAAAATGTGCACTGGACTACTGCACAGTAACTGTAGGTAGTGTGTATTTAGTTAGCTCTTCATTAACCAAATGCTAAAATAAGTAAGGGCGAAAATAGTAATTAGGGAGCTTTTTGGGAAGCAACAATAGGACAATGGTGTCAGAGGTCAGAACTGATAATCTGTGTCCTTGAAAGCACAACTGAAGAGTCATTGCTTCTTTGTTTTATGACTGTTGATAAACTCACATTTTTTGGTGCCTATTAGCAGGTTTAATACAAGAGGATGAGTAATTTAGACAGTGGGAATAAGAATATAAAAAGGGGAGTTATTCTGAAATCAGGGTCTACAACTTGAACGTTTGTTCTGGCGCTCTGCTGGAGTCCACTCTCACTGCAACTCGAGTGCCTGATTAACTCTTCTTGCTTATAGTGATGTCCTGCTTTCATGATACATTATTCTTTGATTTTACTCTAACTACATAAAAATGTTACCTAGGCCCTAAGAGTTACTTAATAACAGATGTTCTTAGAGCTTCTTAAATTTCAGTATTATTGCCTGTATGACTTTCAGACTCTGATTAATAAAAAAAAGTTTGTTTGAGTCAATAAGAGAACAGGAATGGAAATACTTAAAAATAAAAGGAGGGAATAATTGAATTGTCAGCAGTTTGTTCTTGTTCCCCTTGTTCAGCTGTTAGATCGGTTTTCATACCTTGGTGAGAATGTCAGAAATACTGCAATGCGCATCAGCTTCTCTTGGGGTTTGCTCTAGTTATAAAGCGATGTGTATCTATTGGTCTTACTTGAAAGATAGGATGCTTTTGTGGTTTGGAGAACAGACTGGGACTCAGAAGATTTGGTTCAGTTCTTGATATGGTGCCACAGATGTCCTGTATGATTTAGAGCAAGGCACCTAATAACAGTCTGCCTCAGTTTCCTACTCATAACGACAGAGATACCAACATTTCCATTTTCTTATCGTGTGTTGATTTTGCTTGCAACGCCCAGAAAATGTGTTGTTCAGGGAGTGGAGCAATCAGGGACTGTAAAATGGGTGCTATGCAGGCACTTCCATGGTGAAACAGGGGTAATTGCCTCCGATTTCCAGCCTTCCTATGCATCAGTGTGTTGCAGAAAGCCTGAGTGAGGGCTGGTAGTCAAGGCCTGGGACAGGAAACTATATTCCTGTTCAAACTTATGTGTTTCCCTTACCTGTACTGCTGTGTCTGATATGATCTGTGGAATACCATCGCGGCTGCCACAATGCACTGATCACTGAATATAAAAGATAATCCTAAGGTTACATCTGTTTAAGAAGCTGACCAGTTTAAGGTCTGTTTCATCAAAGCTTTTAACACATCTATTATAAAAAACTACTCAATAATCGACGTGGGTTGATTTTTTTTTTGTGTGTGTGTGTGGGGGGAGGTATTTTTACACTTAGTGGCAAATAGCACCCCAATACAGAAAACACTTTTTTAAATTGACCAAAAAATAAACCTAGCTCATTCTGCTTTATTTGAAATACATGCTGCAAGGCCAGATTTCGACTCCTTGGGGCCAGGATTTCTATCCCCATGGGAAATCATGTATGTATTTATTTCCACACACCTAGTATAAGAAAAAAGTGTAAATCACTCAGGGCAAAAGGAAACCTTTGGTCTCAAAGGCTGATCCTTGGCTTGTATAAATTGTCATAGTTCCATTAGAGTCGTGACAGTTTGTGCAAACTAAGAATCTGTTCGACTGCTTGTTCAGCAGCCCCACAGTACTTGGAGCACTGCACTGCAGTCTAATAACATTTTCTAAGATACATTTATGAGTCACTACGAAAAACCAGTTCTCAGTAGTAACAAGAAATTGAAGATTGCAGCTAATACACTACAAAATGCCCCAAGAACGATTGCAGCAAAACACAATGATCTGTCGACATGTAATTTAATCTGTCTCACATCTGCTAGTCTATGAAGATAGTAAAGAAAAAGTTATCCATAATATGGACTCCATTGACTTTAATGGACTGTGGATGAGCCCTACAATCATGTAGTGATTGCTTATATACTGTACTGTCTTATTAGATAATGTCTGAGTTCTCAGGCAAATAATGATTAAAAGCCAGGACTGTCTACCATAAGCAGAGCCATGCAGCAGATTTTTATCCTCTCCATTTCCTATTCTCTGTTTCTACTTACTAAGGACAAATGAGTTAAGAAAATCCTTTCATTCATCTATTGTACATCATTAATAGATTGCAAGAGATGCACGTCATCTAAGGACTTCACACATGCTCTCATGCACCGTGGCATCTCAAAGCAAGGGAGCATGGAAATGAAGATCATCTACTTAACAAAATAGAGTTTCCTACTTCTTGAGATAAAGGGCCTTCTATCTTAAAGAGAATAGCAGCAGCAAGAGTCTTTTCTGCCTCCTAAAATCTCTCATGTTTCTGCTTTCCAGATTTCAAAGTGGTATTATAAGTATCCCCAATTTAAGTGAAATGCGCGCAAGTGCTAATTTGCTGCACTGCACAGATGTTAATAAGGAAAATACCTTTCTATGAGCTTACTAAAAATGGATGATTTTACTAGGCATAATGGACTGTGATCTTGGATAGGTCTGTCTCCTTTTTCATCATGCCTTAAATACAGTAAACTGGAAAATATGAAAGAAATGAAAGTTAATATGAAAACATGAATGGAAATTGTGACGGGGCATTTTTTGGGGCCAGATCTCTTGCCGGCCAACCAACCTGTCTCTATTGGAGTCAGGAGTGGACTGGCCAAGTTTGCCGATGACACCAAACTTTGGGGTAAAGCATCCACACCAGAAGACAGGCGAATGATCCAGGCTGACCTGGACAAGCTCAGCAAATGGTCGGACGAGAACCGGATGGTGTTTAACACCAAAAAATGCAAGGTTCTCCACCTTGGGAAGAAAAACCTGCAGCTTCCTTATAGGCTTGGCAGTGCTATACTGGCTAGCACTGTGGAAGAAAGAGACTTGGGGGTCATGATTGACCACAAGAAGAACATGAGCCTTCAATGAGATGCTGCAGTTACTAAAGCGAACAAAATGCTGGCTTACATCCAAAGATGCTTCTCAAGCAAATCCCGGGACATCATTCTCCACTTATGCTTGGCTTTGGTGAGGCTGCAGCTGGAGTACTGCTTCCAGTTTTGGTCTCCACAATTCAAAAAGGATGTGGAGAAGCTTGAGAGAGTCCAGAGGAGAGCCACGCGCATGATAAGAGGTCAGGAAAACAGACCTTACGATGACAGGCTGAGAGCCATAGGGCTCTTTAGCTTGGAAAAGCGCAGGCTCAGGGGTGATCTGATGAACACCAATAAGTTTATCAGGTGTGACCACCAGGATCTGGGGAAATGTTTGTTCACCAGAGCACCCCAAGGGATGACGAGGTTGAATGGTCATAAACTACTGCAAGACCGTTTCAGGCTGGACATAAGGAAGAATTTCTTTACTGTCTGAGCCCCCCAGGTCTGGAATAGACTGCCATTGGAGATCGTTCAAACACCTACATTGAAGGTTTTCAAGAGCAAATTGGATGCTTATCTTGTTGGGATCCTATGACCCCAGTTGACTTCCTGGCTTTGGGCAGGGGGCTGGACTTGATGATCTTCTGAGGTCCCTTCCAGCCCTAATGTCTATAAAAACTATGAAATCTATGGGGCAATCCACCCTGTCTTGCCTGCCACTACTTTAGTGTTTCTGTAAATGGAAGGTAAATGTGGGAGACTGCCCATTACATACCCTGATGCCAGGGGGTGCTATTTGCAGCTCTGACCTTCCCTACACTGCAGCCCATGCCTCGCAGATGGCATCCACATGACACTCTTATCCCACACCATGACTGGTGTTCCAGGGTCTCACGGGGACTCTCATTCCCTGCCCTGGAGCAGAAGGTCATTATGCTCAACTACAGGTCTTATTTTCAACCCACACTCAGCCTCCTAGCAGTGGAGAATTTACCCAGGTCAGGACTCATCCCTTACACTATGGCTGAGCCCCCTACTCAGCCTCTGGCTCAACTACAGCCTCAGGTGCCCAAAGACCTACCTTGGCCTACTTCCCTCACATGGGGTTCCTACCATGCCCACTCTAGGGCCCCTGCACCATGCTCCACCCTGGGATCTGCTTATCATCTTCCCAAACAACTACTCATAGGGCTGGCCCTTCTGCTGCTTTTCAGGCTTATTCCTGGTTTGGCCCTACTCAATGCATCCCTGGGACTGCCCTTCAGGCCTATTTCTGGTTCAGCCCTACTCAGGCCTCACTTACGCACAGCCCTTTAGGCCTACTCCCATTCAGCCCTACTCTGTGTGTGGCCACACAACTCTGCCCTCTTCCCTCAGGCCTCACTACACCATCCTCTCTCTCAGGGCCTTCAGGTCGACCACTTCCATAGGCTCAGGTGAAACTCTGTTTGCTGTGCCTGGCCCGACTACACTCAGTCCCCAGGGTCTTATGCCCCCCTCATGGGCTCAGGTGGCCACAGCCATGCCTGGCCCCACTCCTGCCTCCCAAGCCCACTCAAAGATGGTGGCTGGGGTTAAGGCACCCTTCCTCCCTTTTCACCAGGGTGATAACTGGCCTGGCATTTCCTGGGGACTCCTGCACCACCAGGAGTCCCACTAGGCCACCCTTCCCTGGCAGGGAACGCCTATGACTTAGTGGGGCTGACGGAAACCTGGTGGGATTCATCCCATGACTGGGCGGTACATATCGAGGGCTTTAGATTGTACAGAAAGGACAGGGTGGGGAAAAAGGGGGGAGGGGTTGCGCTCTATGTTAAGGAGCAATATACATCAA
>NW_017728948.1:8786380-8789065 GCF_001723895.1 Crocodylus porosus | reverse complement strand
AATCTATGAATCTATGAATCTTCGGTCATGCCCAGAACCAAGAGCCTCCAGCTCCTAACTGCTAGATGTTCCATACAGCTCAGCCAGGAGATGTTTCTGCCTGGGCTGAAAGCAGCACCAAACTGCTGTGTTTATATAGGCAGCCAGTGTTCTAAAATGGCTGCCGCAATCAAACATCTGCTGGCTGCCTGACTCAGGCCTTAAAGTGGCAGGCACTGAAAGTGCACTGCCACAGAAATATATAAAATATTTAAGTTAAACCATAGTATATGAGGGTTACTTAATCTCATTTTGTAACGTTTTAAGGGTTATGTATCTTTATTTTTGAATGTGTGCATCTTAGATAAAAAAATATTAGAAATCCAATTTATAAGGAATAATTGTGTTGCATTAACTGAAATTACCTACACTGTAATAGTGCTAAAATTCAAGCAATGAAAGGAAAGGATAGATCATACTATTAAGATGTATGCACTGCACAACTTACACGACCATATTTTTATTACAAGTAAGTTATATGTCTCCCATTTAGGGTACATGAAATCAGCATACTGCTTTGTGCTTAACTCATATAGGATCTGTCCCCATATGTAGTAGGGAAGAGGTTATCCTTTTCATGTCCAGAAAATAGGGCTGTCAAATGATTTAAAAACTTGATCACAATCAGTTGCATGATTAAAAAAAAATAGCCGCAGTTAGTTATGATTTTAATCACATAGGTAAAAACTGTGTGTGTATGAGGACTTGGAGCCCAGGGAAGGGGTTCCTGCATGTCCTGCCAGGATGTGGGATACTGTAGGTCAGAAGTGAGGGACAGAAGCAGTGTTGGGGGGGGGGGCTGTGGCTTGGGAGTGAGCAGCAGACACACACACACATAGACAAACGCACATAACGAAACAGAGAAACAGACACACATGTATAGGCACACATGCACAGACTCACACAGACACCTCCAAGCAGGTAAGACTGTGGATGGGATAGGGGGTGGGGGAAGGAAGGGCGGGGGAAGGCAGATCAAGGTCACCGAGATGAGGGAGGGTGTGAGGCAGGGTTAGAGTGAATGAGGCCCCAGGGTGGTGGGATAGAGCTGTGGTCCAGGCACAGGGGGAGGGGTGCTGCTTCTGCTGCTGTGTGCACCCCCAGGGGAGGTGGAGATGGGCCGTGCACATGGGCTCAGGCCTCTGCACCCTGTTGTCATTCCTCCGGAGCTGCTCAACACTATGCTGAGCCTCCCACAGCTAGATGGGCACAGGACATATGGCACAGCCAGTGTGTATCTCGTGGGGCAAAGGCAGCAGAGTGCAGAAAGCCCCAGCCTGCAGCCTGCCTCCACCCTGCAAACAAATCTGAGGGGGTATGTCCTCCTCTATCTCACATCGTGCCCCAGCCCTAGGGTGCCATTCATCCCATCCCCAGCCCCTGTCCCTGTCCCTGCCCCACCCTCTCCCTCACTGTGGAAGCCTCAATCTGCCTCCCTGCCACTCCCCCCCTCTCCCATTCTCCTTCTCTCTCACAGACTTATTTGCTGGGTGCTGCTCTACATGCTTCCTGGGCTGTGTTCCTGGCTATGTACAAGCTGAGGTTGCTCTTCTGTGTTTGTGTCTGTGTTTGTGCATGCCCCTTCTCCCCCACTGCTGCAGCAGCTTGGAGCCTACACCTGAGCTGCCCTGTAGTCCTCTGTGCTGCCACCCCTGCCCAGCTGGGTGGCCCAGAGGCAGCAGTGATGCCAGAGGAGTGGAGTGGAGCCTGGGTGCAGGCTCCAAAACTATGTGCATGATTAATGTGTTTAAAAAAAAAAACATTGTGAACAATGATTAAAGTGTTAATCACTCAAGTTAACCAAGATTAATTGACAGCCTTACTAGAATTTTTTTTTAGAAAATGCATGTGGTATATTAAAGAATTGGACCATGAATCCTTTATGCATAGTGGACTCAGTGATATGTAGTAGAACTGGTTAGGAATTTATCAACATATTTTTCCCTGTTAAAAATTCTAATTATTTTTGAACAAAAGTGAGATTTTTTAGTTCTTACATTCTTTATCAAAGTAATTCTCAAAATGCTCTTTAAAAGGAAAAAAAAGAATGATTTCCTTTCCACAGAGGTTTCACAGAGAATTCTGGTGTAGAGAAAACTCTAAATAGTGGAAGCACAGCAAATCCTAGATAAAATAATTGTCAACACGGATACATATTTTGACTTTTTGTCCCAATTTGAGAAAGGAAAAAAAAAAAAGGTATATTAAATATTTCTGGGAAATTGGAAAATTGTTTCTTTCCAGGCTCTAGCGAGAAGTAAGAAAGACAAATTATTCCAGTGTGCAGTGAAACTGTTGCTCACCATTATAAGGAAAGGGTCTTGACTTGAAAAAATACATAGTTACACAAGCTCTGCACCTGGAAAATAATTAATTAGCTGGCACAACAGTTATACTGACTCTAAACTACTACTTCTATTCGGAACAGGGGAGCTACCCATACCACTCCTATTATTTCCACAAAAATATGGTTCAGAAGAAAATAAGGTGACACCCAGGAGAGTCTAATTTCAGTTTCTGAAAAGTAAGTACCAAGACATATCCCTATGCCATGAATCATACAAATCTAATAGCAATCTGGCTGGGCCATAGAAAAGTTCAGCTTGGTGTCCAAACTACTGGCTTTACCAAATACATATGAGCCCT
>NW_017728948.1:8784995-8786205 GCF_001723895.1 Crocodylus porosus | reverse complement strand
CAGGACATGGGGGACACTTACACATATGTGGGGAGCCTGTTCCAATGCACTGGAAATCCAGTGCATCAGAGCAGACTCAATTAATTGAGTCTGACAGAATATGTAAATTGATGTGCAGCCTCACGCATCACATGTATCAGCAGTGCAACACATCTCTGCACTGAGAAAATGGTGGCGGTGCACTTTGAACTAAAACACATTTGATGTGCTTTAGTTCAAAGCACTCTGCTGCCATTTTTTCATCACGGGGGGACGCTGCGGTCCTGATATTCTGAAGTGTGGGTGTTTTTAATTAGTGTGGTTCACTAACAAAAAGCACCCAGTGCTGCATCAGGACCACATATAAAAAAGCCCAGGGATGAAATGATCTTAGATTCACTTGTATACTGCACCTCTGAGGTCATGTTATCCTAATAGTCTAATGGATGCATGAAACCAAAGGGAGGACAAATTAGAACACTGCAGTTCCATATAAGAAAGTGCTCGTGGGGTGGGTGGATTGTTTGCAATTCATAGAATCATAGAAAGTTATGGTTTGAAAAGACCTCAGGAGGTCATCTAGTCCAACCCCCTGCTCAAACCAGGACCATCCCCTACTAGATCATCCCAAAGCTTTGTCTAGCCAGGTTTTGAAAACCTTCAAGGATGGAGCTTCTACCACCATTCTGGATAACATTATCCAATGTTTTACTATCCTTCTTAGTGAGAAAATTCTTCTCAATATCTAAGCTAAATTTTCCTTCTTGCAACTTGAGACTATTGTTCCTTGTTCTGTCATCTACCACCACTGAAAACAGTTCAGCTCCATCCTCTTTTGAACCACACTTCAGGTAAGTGAAGGCTGCTATTAATTCCCTCCTCAGTCTTCTCTTCTCTAAATGAAATAAACCTAATTTCATAGTTTCATATTTGGTAGGGTTGGAAAGGACCTGAGCGAATCATCAAATCTGACCCCCTGCCATGACAGGAAAGAGTACTGGAGTCAAATGACCCCAGCAAGATGTTCATCTAGCCTCCTCTTAAAGAAGGGGAGGAAGGAGGACCCGGGTAACTATAGGCCAGTCAGTCTCACCTCCATCCTTGGCAAAATCTTTGAGAAAACCACCAAGGCTCACATTTGTGAGAGCCCGGCAGGACAAATTATGCTGAGGGGAAACCAGCACGGGTTCGTGGCAGGTAGATCGTGCCTGACCAATCTAGTCTCTTTTTA
>NW_017728948.1:8767725-8782567 GCF_001723895.1 Crocodylus porosus | reverse complement strand
TAGGGCCTGCCCTGCTGCCCCCGATCATGCGGGTGGCCTCCTCTGGACCCTCTCCATGCTGTGCTCATCCCTCCTGAAGTGCGGCACCCAGAACTGGACGCAGTACTCCAGCTGTGGCCTGACCAGTGCCGCATAGAGGGGGAGGATTACCTCCTTGGACCTGCTCGAGATGCATCTGTGGATGCATGCCAAGGTGTGGTTGGCCTTCCTGACCTGTCGAATCCCATCCTATTCTCATCTGCCCACCCCGTAACCTGTCTAGGTCTGATTGCAGCCAATTCCTCCCTTCTAGCATGCCCACTAGTTCCTTTAATCTTTCCTCATAAGTCATGTCCCACAGCCCCCTCACCATTTTTGTTGCCCTCCACTAGACTCTCTGCAATTTTCACCCCAAGACTGACCCCGGGACACTCCACTTGATACTGTCTGCCCACTAGACATCAACCTCTTGATTACTACTCTCTGAGCCCAATGCTCCAGCCAGTTTTCTATCCACTTTATAGTCCATTCATCCAGCCCATACTTCCTTAGCTTGCTTACAAGAATGTTGTGGGAGACTGTATCAAAAGCCTTACTAAAATCAAAGTATACCACATACACCAGGCTTCCTGCATCCACAGAGACAGTTCCCTCATCATCAAAGTCAATCAGGTTGGTCAGGCCTGACTTGCCCTTAGTGAATCCATGCTGACTGTTCCTAATCACCTTCTCCTCCAAGTGCTTAGAAATGGATTCCTGGAGGACATGTTCCATGATTTTTGTAGGAACTGACGTGAGACTGACTGACTGGTCTGTAGTCCCCTGAATCCTCCTTCCTCCCTTTTTAAAATATGAGCACTATGTTTACCCTTTTCCAATCATCCGAGACCTATCCTGATCACCAGGAGTTTTCCAAGATGGTGGCCATTGTCTCTGCCATCACATTAGCCAAATCCCTGAGAACCCTTGGGTGCATCTCATCCAGCCCCATGGACTTATAAACATCCAGCTTTTCTAAGTAGCCCCTAACTTGTTCTTTCAGCCCCAGTGCTGCTCACCTCCTCCCCAGACTGTGCTGCCTGGTGCAATAGTCTTGGAGTTGACCTGGCCTATGAAGACTGAGACAAAAAAGTCACTGAGCACTTCAGCCTTTTCTTCATCCTCTCACAGGGTTGCCTCCCCCATTCAGTAAAGGACCCACACTTTCCTGGATCTTCTTCTTACTACCTACATACTTGTAGAAACCCTTCTTCTTACCCTTCACATCCCTTGCTAGCTGCAACTCCGATTGCACTGTTGCCTTCTTGACTTCATCCCTGCATGCCTGAGCAATGCTCTTATATACTTCCTTAGTGATTTGTCCAAGTTTCCACTTCTTATAAGTTTCCTTTTTATGATTTAGTTTACTGAAGAGTTCCCTGCTAAGTCAAGCTGGTCTTCTGCCATACTTGCTAGTTAGTCTTCCTGCACATTGGGATAGTTTGTTCCTGCACTCTCAGTAAGGCTTTTTTGAAGCACAGCCAGCTCTCCTGGACTCCTTTCCCCATCAGTCTGGTTTCCCAGGAGATCCTGCCAATGAATTCCCTGAATGAGTTGAGGTCTGATTTTCTGAATTGTCCTTGAGGTTTTTCAAAGCACTTCTTCAGCTGCTACAACCCTTGCAATAACATCTCATCCTTGCATCTTTTTCTTCAATGGGTGCACAGGTTGGGGAAACTGGCTGGAAGACTGCATGTGGACATAGAGGTCTAAACAGGCAGATTCCTTCAATGGATAATTGAATGAATCATTCAAAACCTTTTGAAAACAGTAGGATCCATGGGTCCAGATTCACAGAGTTTATAAATTGGCACAGCTTCACTGAGTTTTTCCCACTTGGTTCTTCTTTTTCATGTCTGTGCTTCCACCACAACTACATTCCCCTCATGAAGTAAGAACACATGACCACTTGTTTTGTAGCCCTGGATAGGTTCCATAAGTTAAGTGACTGTTCCAAGACTACACAGACTGACAGGAGTTGTATGGTCTGTGTTTTCTCACATTTATTTATATCCATCTTGTTAGTATAGCCCCATTTCTGCATGCTATCATTTCTCCTGCCAGCTGAGATTTGGAGATGATTGAAACATCTCTAGGTTCACCAATCTATTCCAGCACCTCCAGGCACATGTTCAACAACCTCTTTCCACCGGATAAGAATGCTACTATCAGAACACCACAATAGAAGGACTCGTAACTGCCTAAGCTTTTTCCTTAGGGTTTTAATAGGACTCACAGGACAGAAGCAGCAAATTGGGGATGCTTGCATTTGCTCCTGAGAGATGCTTATATTGTTATAAATGTATACTGTTATACAGATGGAACATTTGAGAGACACTATATTGATTTACTAATAAAAATTGGACGCACTAAAAATATAGGGTTGTCATGTACTAAGCTTATATTTGTATGATAACTTTAAACAGGTTAAATTAAACATGAATAATAGGAGAGCCAGGTTTTTAATAAAGTGGGCCTCAGTATTTGCTATATTTTTTGTTGTCTCTATATTTAAATTATACTAATTTTGCTGGTCAGGTGTAGCTTATAGTTCATTTTGCAACTTTCTTAGTTTCTGATTCTACCAGGCCAAACTAAAAGTAATAAAAAATGAGAGTCCATAGTTTCCATAGTCTCTTTTATTCTTCTTCTTCTGCCACCTAAGATCTTAGGCAAACATAATTGTTAAAGTAGGTCTGACTTAAGATAGGGTGGGGCAGTCCCAGATAGTATGCAGCCTCCTGCCCCTGCAGCTGCCTCTCCCACTGTCATTTGTCAAGGAAGGGTTTGGGAGGGGAAGGGTCTGGTAGTGCTGCCTATGCAATGAGGGATCCTTGTGGAAGACATCGCTGCATGGTATCATCCATTCACTGCATGGCCAGGGAGGGAGAGCACATGACCCCTACCCACATTAACACTGGATAGCCCTCAACTAGGATTTTGATGAGTTTAGAACATTATCACCTTCCTCTATAGTTTACAGGTGCCCACAAATATTGCTTTCTTAAAGATTCACTAGTTCTTAGATTACTTTTTTTAATGGACATTTGAAAGGGAAAAAAAAAATAACGACTTCCAAAAACAATTAAATTATAACGTGGATCATAGGAGAAGGTACAGAAGTGTTTGCAAGACAGGCTGACTATGGGGTGGAGAAAGGTGGCTTTGCCAGGTAAGTACAGACAGTTACAACAGAGCTTATAAAAGAAATTAAAAAAAAGTAGAGAGAGGCAGGGCTGTGAAGGGCTTTGAGGGGTGGGGGGCTGACAAATTTGAAGTTGGCATTGTATATTTATTTAAAGCTCATGCACTACGTCCCGCAATGATATATTCACGGAGTATGTAAGGAGAGCAAAAACTGCTTCACAGGAACCAGCTGTCCTGATAGCAAGTGCATGGCACTAATACATATACCTGAATGGAAAACAAAATGTATCATGTTGGCAACCTGTATTGTAGATGTTTACAGCCTGTACACATAGCATGTAAGAGGTATATAATTAACTCACATGATGTCTGAAACTGTCCCTTCTGACTTAATACCTGCAACCTTTATAAATGAGACCATTTGTTTTTTGTCATTTAAAAAGAGCTACCTCTTGGGTCCAAAACAAACATATATTTTGCAGCATCTCACAAAATGTCTATGTCTATTGGCCATTAGTAACCTGCAGGGTTATAAGAACTGCAGCTAGACCAAATAAATCCTCACTTTTATGAGAACTGAGGCCCATCAGATCAGTTAGGCTGTCTTGATGGGGGGTGCAGAGACTTGTGAGATGCAGACTGATCTTTTGCAAACTGTTTTGCGGTATTTAAGCAGAATGCTTTCATAAGCCGAGAAAGAGCAACAAGGAAAGTTAATTTGAAAACATAAAGGTCACAGAAGGCCTAACAAATGGAAAGCCTTTGGCAAGAATGTGCTTGCTGACTAGAGCAGTACCCATGAAAACAAAAATAAACCAATATACTTTTTAAGTGATCTGGATGTACTGAAGAGCTCTGTGAACCTTTCCTCTCTTATAGTGGCTGAACACAGAGCGATGCACATTTGCTGCTCATTCGTTATTTAAGGAGGGAGTCATGCAGTGTCATCCTGTGCTAATGGCAGGTGGGCCACAGAAAAATACTGAGCTGGCTGCAGCCACGATGAACAAAGTTCCTGTTCTTTATCTCAGGGAGTAGAAACTCATGTGAAATCATAGTAAAAACTATATAGTTGATGATGCAGCCTGGGCTGAGACATAAAAGATGATAACCCTGATAGAGAAATGAGATGAGTGAATCTGTAAGCTTGGGCTGTTCTTCCCTACAAGGATTTGAACTGCCTTTCTAACTTCCATGAGATGACTCAAGCACTTTGCTTAAAGTTAAGCTGCTGCTTTGATGTCAGCAGAACTACTGATGTGCTTAAACTTAAGCATAAGCTCCAGGACTTTGTTGGACTAGAGCCCAGACACACCTTGAGTTTGAAGTCTTCGCTGCTCTTTCTTAGATGTAGTGGAGAATATGGAAGCAACTTAAAATGTCATGGAGATAATGGATGGAGGGACATGTATGTGATTAACATTTTTTTTGACTGTGCCAAGTAGCATGGGGAAAGGGAAGGAGTATATTGATGGCACTTGAATGCAGATTAAGGATGACAGGGCATGATTACGTGTGCAATTAGGGCAGCTGAATAAACTCCAGCACTGTTTTGCTGGAGTTTATCGCTCGTTGACTCAGTGTTTGCACATGTGCACAGAACCACAGCAGGTTGAGCTGGGACAGAGCATGCCCAGCTAGCAAGGAGCCCTGAAGGGTCAGCCTGTCAGCCAGGTCTGCTCCAACCCAAATCAACTTGCTGCAGAAGGGTTGGCTAGAGCTCCAGTGTGGGGCTATCTGGAAGGTATTCCCCACGCTGTAGGACCCTCATGGCTCATCCAGCCCCATCAGTGCCTATATATGCATTGTGGCAGAGTAGATAACTTTCCCACAGGATAGTACGTGTGTCTGGCAGCTCTATCCTGCAGCAGAGTTAATTTGTTGCTCCAGCCGAATTGCACCGCATGTGTAGATGGTGATATGTTTCTGCAGAACTAATTAGATGACTCCACAGTAAATGTCTCATGTAGGCATGCTCACAACTGACTATTTAGAGCTTCACTTGGTAGTATTTAAGCCTAATTCCATCTGCCTCTGGGCAGTTTTCTTCTCTTTTTTTGATGAAGGAGGGATGCTGGGTATGAGTGCTAATATTAAAGAAGTATATCAAAGTCAAGTGGAGACACCAGCTCTAATAAGCACATTTAAGCTAAGAACAAGTCTAGTAGCTCAGCATTATTGAGATCAGAAAAGGCCATTCTGAATAACACAGGATGAACATCTCATCAAGCCTCCTGCATAACATAGACCAGGGAAATTCAGTCAGTTGTTCTTGCATGGAAGCAACTATCCTTCCATATTGCCTATGTAGTAGAAAACAACAGCAATGCATTGATACTTAAATTAAGGTGTGGGTAGAGGAATTAGATACCATACAATTAACGGGTCTGGAACTCTACCACGTCAGGTCCATGGTAATTTTTTGTGTGCACACTCTTATACCGAAGAGGTTGAAAAGTAACTGGCTTCAGTGAATGAGAGGATCACTCCAGGCTAAGAGCATGCACAGAGGTAGTTACTGTAAAGCAGTTGAAGTGCAATACATTCATACCCCCTTTCACCTTATAGCTTGTCTGCCTGTACCCTAATATGGTGCCAACCAAGGGATACTATATTTAATCATGGGCATATAGATGCTGGACTAAGACTTTCTCACTTGCTGCCTGATACTGGCTTGGTAGTGGAAAAACCTCTATATAACCAAAGTGGCTTCATCTAATGCATCTGCATAACTTTTTAAACAAGCATAAGAATATGAAGTTCTTGTGATGGGAAAATCGAACCTCTCTGTCAGGTTCATTAGATTACAAGGTAGGAGGAAAATGGTTTGCTCATGAATACTCATAAATAGTCTTGCTAGGTACCTTGTAAAATGGCATGATTCTGAATATAAATTGTAACCCACGTTGCTTTCCAGCGTAAGACAACATGATTATTGTATAAGCAAGTACACATGGGGAAAAATCAGATAGCGGGAGTCTTTTCAAGTCATGCAGACAAAAACATAATGAGATCCAATGTCTCCCTCCAAGTAGATGAAGTTAGACAAAATTAATCTTGAAATAGGATGCAATTTCCTAGCAGTAAGGGCAATTAAGCACTGGACAAGCTTATCAGGGGCATGAGTCACTATTGCTTGAACTCTTTATAAGAAGATTGGATATGTTTTTGAAAGACATAGGCATATAGGACTGGAAGGGCCCCTGTGGCAATAAAGTGGGTCTCCTGAATTGATAAGCAACCAGTTTCCCCAAAGGTCCTCAAGACCTGATGCAATTCATCTTCTGGGAATAGGCTTCTACAGACTTTGGATATAGGAGGTGAGACTAGCCGTCAAAGTGGTCTCTTCTGAGCTTGGATCCAGATCCAATCTGACCTCGAAGGCCTACAATGTAAGCAACTTGCCTCAGAAAGGTGATGCAAATTAATTGACTTAAGTGCTGTGGCTTCCTATACAGTGCATGGGGAGACCTGGAGGATTCTCAGGGTTGACTCATATCACCTTGTTACTGGAAAGGGAGACTCCTATAGCTAGCTGATATGAATGGCAGCTATATGGCTGTCTCTGAATTTGGGGGCTTTTTTGGTGTGGTATACAGCTTTTGTCTTGGAAGATCAAAATCTTGGTTTAGCCCCTTACTATTTTGAGATGAGTCAGTCTCACACATTCCACTTCGCATAAGAAGGCCCAAACCATCAGTGTATAGGCTAAATGGGTTGGAGCATGCTTTTATCATTTCTGCTGGAAGTGGCTCACTGGGCAGTCAGGAGGGCAAGCTGCATGGTGCAAGAAAAGCATGCAACTGAGTGTGACTGTAGGACAGGTGAGTATAGCACAAATGTGTAAATCACAGATGTCTTCTTCAACAGAAAATTAAGTCCCTAACATTTGCAGTTGATTATCAGAGGCAATTACAGGAGCTCAGCTTTTGTGGAAGGGAAAACCAAACAAAAATATGCACACACACAGGGTGAGCTTATGTCTAACCAAGTCAAATATCATTTACGTGCACCAGCGGAGAATTCTAGCTCAGCTGGGCCCCTGGCTACTGAACTGCACACGCTGAAGCCTGTGCACAAACTCATGGGTTTTTTTGAAATGCAAAAGCCTGCCACTTCATACCAGAAAAGGCCTATTTTCAACTGTGTGACCTGGCTAAGGGAACTTTTTGTAGCAGTGAAAAACAGGAGTAAGATTTCACCTAGGATCAAAGCTACAGATGGGGATGTTCTTCTGTAATCATTATTCCTTTAAATGTTCCACAGTTGCGTGAATAGCCTCATAAAACTAGTGGGCTAACTCAAGTTTCACTCACATGAGTAATCACAGCAGGACCGGGCTATTGTATCTTTCAGAACTTAAATACTGCTGCAATAAAAACAATTATTGTTGGTGCTTCACAAGGCCAGGTGAATCTCTGAAGCCATAGCAGTCTGGCCAGGTGCTAATTCACACATGTGTTCAATGGCCCTGTGTGTATTTGTCACAAGGTTGGGCTGCTCTGGGTCAATAAGGCGAAACTCCTCTTTGAAATAAACAGTCCCCAAATAAAATTCCTCAGTGGTATAAGTACATCCCTGAAATAAAGGAAAACTTACCAGACTGCACCCCACTATGATGCACAATCTGAATCTTTTATTCTTGCGTAGAATTGGATTTCTCTTTGTCCAGTTGGTATATAAAACAGTTGGCTGCCTGACACGGATGATTTCCAGAATCTTTATCAATGAGCAAAAGAGCAGGAGGCAGATCTGTGCCTAACGTTTCTTGGGTCACACTAGACCCATTGCCATAAGTCCCCTTGACATGCATATAATTAATACAATCCCATTGAAATACATATAAATTGCTTATACTTTGACAGCTTTGGAAGACTTCTTTTTCATTTGTATAGATATATGAGGCGGAGGTAGTTAAAACTGGACTCTTATCTGTCACCTCAAAAAGGATCACAGCCCCAGTACTTACTAATAATCTTGAAAATTGACAGCTATCTTGACTCAGTATCTCCCCTGTCTACCATAGTGCATGGATAAATCTGGATTTTGCTGTGAACATGACAGAGATAAAGCAGCAAGCCCAGGAATCAAGTTAACTGAGAGATAAATAATGAAATTACCTAATGGAGTTTCACACAATTGTAGCTGAGTTTGGCCTAATTATTTGCAAACTAGCCTCCAGTTAAGTGTTTGATGAAACGGAGAGGCTAGGTTTAGATCGTTTGTATGTTCTGGCACAGAACAGTGGCCAGTAACCTCTTAGGGCTGCGGCCAGATTAACTCGGTTCAGGGTAGAGGTGGCTGGCTGGCTGGCTGGCTGGATGGGCGGTAGGACCCAGCCCCGACTTCTACGTTTCCTCATGGTGGCAGGAGAAAGCAACTGCTACTGAAGCCCCATGCTGTTGAATGCTGCCAAAGCCCCATGTCTGCAGGCTGGATCAAATAGCAATGCAAGTTGGATTTGGCCGGTGTGCCATAGGTTGCTAACTAGCATAGGAAGACGTTGGCCCAAATGTGAACAGTGACTGATAAGAATTAGAAGCAACCTTCCTCTACTAGGGCTGCTCAAACACATAGAAGGACAGATTCTCTCACAGGGTTATATCAAAATAGAAATGTTCTATAGGAAAAATAAATTAGCTGGAATGAATCTTCCTTCATGCGCATTTAACTCTCCTGATGACTGAGCTGTTGCAGTTCCTCATGAAAATTATGGGGCATGGCAGTTGGTCCCACAGACTGTGACAGACAGGCCCAAATTGATCTTGTAAGCTCTTTAATGGGTGTCTTAAAAGAATTTAGGTTCCTAAATTAGACATGAACAAAGCTCATTCCAGCAGACACAAAACCACTTGGGCACCTACATCCATTAAACATGTCCATTTTGGCCTTAACTTCCACCAAATTTCTGCTGTGATCTTGATTGGCACTAGAAAGAGCCTAGGAATGATCCAATTCTAATTCCTCAGGTGGTGGTACAATGTGCCTAGAGCAAGTCTGATGCAGAAAGCAGACATGAAGCTCAATTAAAAAATACAGCTGCTGGAGGAGGGGGATATGCCCAACCTTTACATAATAATGTGTAGTCAAAGTACCCATAGATCCTAGTAGCTCTTCACTCTGAAGAGTTTCAAAGCCCTAACACCCGGGAAAATGATCCAATTGTTGAGCTCTGGGTTAGGCTGGATGGAGTTGTACTCCCTTAGGGGAAGACAGACCTGGAAAGTATCCCTGTTGCCAGAAAAAATTCTGAGTTTTTATTTTGTTTTGTTTGGTATTTATAACCATTGACTGTTTAATATAAAAAGAATAAACCACTCTAGCATCGGGGTCAGAATTTCGGATTTGCCCCATCCCAGGGGAAGGTTTGCCTTATTCAGCCAAATTCACACTTCAGCAGGCTGTTTGTAAGGGTATCCCCAAAGCAAACGAACCTAAGGGCTAAGTGTCTGTATAGCTTTATTTTCGTGGCATGCTGAAGATTGAAAGCAGCCTGAATAGAATGAGGAGGAATGCACTGTAATTCATATATGGGTACGGAAAGCTTCATTCGCAAAAGGGATGCATCTTCATTTTCACGTGTTCAGGCTCTGCCATGGATTTTGATAACACCGCTTCAAAAGTACAAACTCTTTTTCTATTTGGAAAGATGAGTTTTATTGTTACACTTGTCAACAGGAACAGGCTGTTATTGTTGTCAAGATAGTTGGGCAGATGGGAAAGGAGAGAAAGGGATAATGCAATGCCATTGTGAGAAAGGCACTTTGGTTTCATCCCCTGCCTATCTGCTGTCCTTATCATTCCCTGAACTTGCCCCCGGTGCAGTTAGCCTCTCTTTGTAAGTAGCACGTTACACGCATGCACATCAGATGACATAATGCAATAGATGTTTGCTCTCCCCAACCCCTCCCTATCCCTGACAGTAAACCACTTAGACTGGTTTCCATTGTGATGTGTTATTACTTCCCACTCTCATTTTTTAATATCAAAGTCATAGCTTCAAATTACATTTTGTGTGTCAGTAATTGTGAACACAAAGGAAGGGGGAAAACCCACAAGGTCTGTCAAATTGAAAGGGAAAAAAATATTAGTCAGAGATGTATTTCCAAAGCATTTTATGCCAGTGAATTGGTTCCTGATAACAGGTGTGTGAAAGCAATCTAGTGCTTACAATCTTGGCCAGGGACTTGAGGACATGCCAATATGGTGTCACTGGTGTGTCCCTGGTAAGATGGGGCCAAACATGTCATCCATGCCCAATGCACCTGAGTCCACTGAGATGATCCATTCCTGGAAGTTCACTTGTGAGGCTGGTTTAGGCTTGCCATTCATCTGTAGGCCTCCATGGTGACTGGGGACTACAGAGCAAGCACTGGGGATAAGTCAAGAGCAGCTGAATTAGCAACGTTATCCCTATGAAGCATGTCAGCGGACTTGGACGGGCAGGGTGCGCTCGCACCCCTATTCCCCAACACCAGCCACTCCCAGGGTGTAGTCCTGAGTTCTAATATCATTTCCTGAGCTCTGTGACCACAGAAAATCTCTGTGACTCTGTTTCCCTCAGACTGTCTCGTCTATTTTACTTTCAGGATATCTTTGGCAGAGACTTTGTCCTATTAGGGTTTTTACAGTGCCTAGAACAATCTGGCTTGGATTCTCATTGCAGCCTACTGATGATACTGTTACTAAAATAATAACAATGGGGACACTATTCTCTGCACTTCAAAAGACCTTCAAGGACTTGTCACTGTCACTTTTATTTTAAAGGGATCCCAGATTGCTTTTCTGACTTTGATATATTTTTGTTAATACAGTCTTTGACTTACAACATTCCAAGTTACAGTGTTTATAAACTGACACCCAGTTTTGACTTTACAACACTTGATCTGACGCAACACCACACCAGCGAACAAGTTCACTGCATCACCCATGTCCCTGGAGATCATCTGTCCAAATTTCCTTGGACACTTTCTTTAAGAAAGCAGACAAGTCTCCAGAAAAACATGCAGCCAAGACTCCTGAGAAGATTCCAGCCAGAAACCCTTCAAAAAGTCCAACCAAGAGGCCTTCAAAAAGTCCAGCAGAGTCACCTCAAAGAAGTTCTTGCAAATTAATATGTTTTCTATTTACAATATAAATGCATTTATGTAGATATAGTGGTGTAGGTTGTAGCCGTGCTGGTCTAAGAACATATGCAGACACCCAAAGAACCTTGTCTGCTTAATGTAGCTATATTATTTATAGACATTAGAGATGGAAGGGATCTCGGAAGATAATCCAGCCCCCATTCATCTATAATCAATTGAATACAAAATTCTGGATTATCTTTGGTGAAAATAGGGTATTGGACCTGGTTCAGGAACCAATCCCCATTTATAACATTGTTTTCTATGGCAAAAATGGTTCTGAGTTACAACGTTTTGACTTAAGATGCAGTTTTCAGGAACCAATTATGTCGTAAGTCCAAGGACTGCCTCTACACTTTCTTTGATAGCACCAATTTTGCTGGACTGGACATTGTATGTGGGTGCTTGACTCAAATCCAAAAATAAGGGCTCTATTCCCAGTTTAGTTACAGCCCGGGATCTCTTGGTGGCCAGAGAAAACATGGCAAGGACACATTGAAGGCATACCTGAAGAAAACAGACACCAATCTCAAGAGTTGAGAGAGGCTGGATGCTCACTTACTGTCTTGCAGTGGCCAAAGGAAATGCTACAAGGACCCATTGAGAGCGTACAACAAAAAAACAGATGCTGACACCAAGAATTGGAAGGAGCTGGCTGCTAACTGACTCCAATTTGAAGCAACTTCAGCCAAGCAGCCCCTTTGAGATAAACATCTTGCTCTTGAAGCAGAGAAGAGAAACCAGAGGAAGGAAAAGGAGAGAAATCCCAGGGTGTAGCCTACAGGTAGATTTCAAACCAGTTTTTATTTCTGTCCAGAGTAATTTCACTGACTTCACTCTACATGTAGTAGGTTTAAGTCAGAAGCATGTTTGGCCCTTATTTTACATGGTAAGGCATGCAACATCCAGGAGTGGCCAACCTACGGCTCTGGAACCACCTCTCTGGGTATAACATCCAGAGGTGGCCAAACATGCAGCTCTTCAGAAGTTAATATGCATCTCCTTGCATCTTTGCACAAGCACATGGTGATCAGCTTCCATAGCCATTATGATAGATTGTGTGTTTGTGGAAAGTTTCAAGGAGATGCATATTAACTTCTGAAGAGCCCCATGTGGCTCTGGAGCTGCAGGTTGGCCACCCCAGTGAATGTGAACCTACGCAGTGGTCTCTAACTGTGTTGAACTGTAAACTTATGGTCTCTCCCTGGTCTCACAGAAAATACTCACTCATCTTTGAGGTCAGAGCAAAAATGGAAGGATTCATCTGAGGGAAAATGTAGGTAGTGTATCCTTCAGCCCTAATCCTAGGAGGTCTTACCAGAATAATGGCAAATTCAAATTCCACCATGGGTTATACAGATGAACATCTCAAAGAAATACAGGAAGGTTCCTATGCTCTAGCCACTTTGCATGTCATTACTCTCCCCAAAACCTGGCACAACTTGCATCTTTCGGATATTTAGGAAAACTACTGTAGTGCAGCTTCAACCCTTCTCTCACTACATTCAATTTTCTTGCATCAGTAACTGTATTATCTTGTATAAACCAGGAAGCAGACATTGTCCTTGCTGTCTTTTTTTTCTCTTTCTTGGCTGGTGTACACATGAAAAAGGCAGCACATTTCCCTCATCAAAGAAAAAGAAATGCATGAAACAAAAGGCTATAGAAGAATGAAGAAGAGTCGGAAAGGACTGGGCATATGATTCCATATTGGCCCAAATACAATATTGTGCCTCCCAGGAATAATTTAGCCTTATAGCTAGACATGATTAATATAGAGAATACAGATACGTTTTTGTCTAGTCTCTAAACCCACTCCTTATTAATGAAAAAAGCAAACAAATAAATCTTTTAAACTAATAATCCACTCATATTAATAGGGAAAAGATTGTTGCTGAACTCTATTGTCAGTCAATTTGCAATGGGATTTCTTTTCTTCTTGCATTGCTGCTGGTAAATTTTACTTACAATGAGAACCCAGACCTATCTAAGACAGAAATGATAAAGACACTGGATATGGAAATGAACAGCTGGAAAATTAACACCTCTAGCTCTTGTTGGAGGGAGTAATGCCTTTAGTTCTTCCAGTGTTATCCATTAGGTGAGTTGAATTCTTAGCCTTAAAAAGAGGTGCCAGTAAGTCAGCTCTGAGGATCATCTCCAAAGCTAACTGCATGTGGTATGGATTCTTTTGAGTGCCCCATTTTCTTTTTAAATAACTGTATAATCTTTTATATTTTCAGCTGGGATTTCCCAGATTTAACAGCTAAAGCTCTCCTGACTTATATCTCAACTTTACTTAACGCTCTTGAATACATTACCATAATGGGGAAAAAAATAAAATTATGATTTGATGTTTTATTCATTGAAAACCTTTGGGAGTGCCACAGCAGCAGTGGAAAGAGATTTCTTTCTTTCAAGTCATAATATGTTGCTGTGTAATGACCATATCACATACAGGTATATGGCAGGAACTGGGCTTGTGGAAAGAGGATTTGGCTTTCTTTTATAGTGAATTCCCCTAACAAACTCCCTTTCATAGCCACCTAGTTGTGATATCCTTCATTCTAGCCAAGGAACACTGGATGGTGCTTCCTTTGGCGTCACACGTGCTTGTCCTCCATTGTCCAGTAGGACGGCACAGTGTGGAAAGGTATATCGTCTTCGTTTGGGGATCAGTTGTGCTACCTTTTCATGGTTCCAAGTGGGGTTGTTCAAATAACAGTTCTGTCTGTCAAGCTAAGAAATGAGGGGACAATGTGCTGATCCAAATCAAAATGAAAGTACGTTGGTGTTCATCATCAAAACAGAAAAAGAAATCCAAAAAACAAGCAAGCCGGCAAAGAACACCTCCATCCCCTGAAGAAAATATTTTGTCGTGACTTCGGACATTTTCAGCAAAAGGAAAATAGTGGAAATGGAGGAATAGACTTTTTAACTCATCATAAAATAGGGCTGGTAAGCAAAGTCCTAAAAAAAGGACTTGGAGAAGTCACCCAGGATATGGGAAACCTTTAAGTCTCTTCTCTCTCTCTAAGAGGATTTGGACCTACATCTCTCAGGAAAGTGCTCAACCACCAAGCAGTAGCGTGTACTGGAATGTGCTTACCTCCATCTCCTACTGGGAATATTTTGCTTTCTACAGACTAACTGAATATTCACTAAGCCAGAAAAAATGAGTGAAAGGAATCTATAGCCAGGTGCATAGATAGTTCGCCTGCAAGATTAAGAGGCTAATGTCCAAATTTATTCCCTACCTGATTCAAAGCAAGGATTTGTACCGTAATTTCCCATCATATGCCTATCCTATCCATGAGACCATGGGTTATAATGAACCTAGGTCTTCCATATTGTGGGTACATTCAGACCTCCTGGTCTATTGGTAAAAGTAAAACTCCATATGTAAACTGTGTATGACTGAAATAAAATAAATGAATAAAGGTCCTTGTTTGATAATATTGACTTGAATTTACAAATAAGTCTATATTGCCTAAATCCTCCTTTTTTTGCCAAGTGTGTGTATGTATGTGTGTGTATATATATATTTTTGG
>NW_017728948.1:8757512-8767625 GCF_001723895.1 Crocodylus porosus | reverse complement strand
GGGGGAGAGAATTTAACCCAATTCTACTCCCCGTATTTGTTGGGCCAGAAAATAAATATCTGCTTGGGGAACTCTTACCTACATCTGTTGTGCTAGGAACTTGTACTTTGAATATTGCACCTTGTTATTATATCTCATGTGCTTTGCCTCTTTTGCCATCTATTTTTTTTTTCCTGTGGACTTCAAGAAGCCTTTGAAATTGTATCTTTCTCACTTTTCCTGTAGCAAAATAATGATGATGCGATCCACTTTTACAAAAGCTTAAGAGATGTGTGGAAAATGTGATGGTAGTAGAGGCTAATATTAAGTGGCAGCATAAAACATGATCAGTGTGTCAGCTGAAGTGATGGAAGTAATTGGTGGTAATAGATAATTGGCTTCTTGCTGATTAAATTCCCCCAAAAACGTTCTTAAGAGATTCTCTATTTTCCACAAGAGGTGTCCACCCTTTGAGCTCTTTAGTTCCCTCTGTATTCTTTATCTCATAATAGAAGTGTCTTTGCAGCAGCAATAATTTTAATAACATAACACATGGGGTATGCTCAGTAATGGTCTCCTAAATGCTGTTTCTGCCCCTAAAACCCCTGAACATACAAATAGTATGCAATGGGTGACCTAAAGTAATGGAAAACAGCAAGAAGTCAAGAGACATTACCAGAGACAGCAACAACCCCA
Source organism: Crocodylus porosus (assembly GCF_001723895.1). NCBI lineage: Eukaryota > Metazoa > Chordata > Crocodylia > Crocodylidae > Crocodylus > Crocodylus porosus. The sequence continues at coordinate 8,766,950 of NW_017728948.1, read as the reverse complement.
ATGCTTCATGTTCAACTGTGGTATCAAAGGTTGTGGCAGGCTTAATTTGATGCTTAATTAAAATAATCTCACCCAGGTTTTACCCATGACAGTAAGAGCAATGTAGCATGAGTGCTAATTCTAATTGAATTTTCAAGCTTATGAAGTTGAAAGAAAAGTGAAATGTGTAGATACTTTCATTGGCTCTTGTTAAAGGAGTGATCTTGCCTTGGAGGATTCATTCTGATGCAAGGGAGGATCAATTCAGCTTGTACTGTTGTCCCTCTGTCAGGGCTTGGGTTGCTTTTCTTTCTTTTTTTTGAGGCACAGGCATTAAAACCAAGTGAAACCCATGCTAAAACATACTAATGAAACATTAAATTAATCATCTGTTCCAAGAGAGGCATCCTGAATGTAGGCTAAGACCCAACAGTAATATCAAGGAATGTATTTATACTCCAGAAAAAAAAGCAAAATTCCGATGAAAGCATCGCATGTTGTCCCAAGAGGACCGTCAGCCCCTATCTTCTGATCATCAACATGCGCTAAATGTAGCAATTTTAAAAATCAAAGCCCAAGCTAAAACTTTTTAATGTATGTTGACTCTTTTGAGTACCTAAATATTAACAGACACTTAAATGCCCTGGCACCACATAAAAGTGGAGTGTATAATTTTGATCAATTAGAAATAATTTCAGGGTACTTTACATGCATGTTGCGTTGTTCAGAGCAATCTGAGAGATCCTACTGCATCACATGTCTTTTAAAAAAATGTTTCTTCCGAGTATCCTGAGCAAGTATCTCAGACAACTTTCTGACGTGGATCAACCCCTAAACTCTATTTTATTCATTATCTCTGCGATGCTTTCTTTTAGCACATAAATACTGTAGAAAGAATACGTTTTTGTAGGCCCCTGATTCAGCTGAATGTTTAAGCCTCTGAAATTAATGGGAACTCAATCATGTGCTTTGCAGAATAGATATACAGTGCTGCTGGATGAGAACTTCAATAGTTATGACATTAGAGGACTCTCTTCTTCCTTTACATATTGCCTGAATTTTCATCATATACTGCAATAATAATGTTGTGAAAAAAATACCAGATGTAAGAATGATCAAGGAAAACAAGCTTATTATATTTTATTTATTCAGATTAATGTATTTAATTTATTTATTTTAACTCAACAAAGCTTTAGCTGGGATGATCTAGTGGGGATGGTCCTGCTTTGAGCAGGCGGATGGACTAGATGTGACCTCCTGAGTTCTCTCCCATCCTAATTTTCTATGATTCTATGATTTACCATTTTTATAACTGTAACCTACTTCCCTTTGGCCTTCCTGACACTCTTTTCACACTAGTCAGGTCCATTGGAAATATTTCTGTTAACAATCTCTTCCCGGCTGCTGTTTCCACTTTGATATTTGTTTGATCCAGTAGGAAAGAGCAGTACGGAGAAGGATGACAAAGGCAGCATCATTCTGTGTTCTACTTCTAAAAGTTATCATTATGATAGCAAATATGATTTGTGTAAATGAAGTGCTTGCACTTTTGATGTAAATAGAACCGTGCTTAATAAAAAAAAATGGTTGTGATATGGAATTGGTCTGTGACTGGAATATTTTTCTTTAATTAATGGAATAGCAGTCTTGCAATACACCTGGTCCCATGAAAGAAAGAGGATTTGAGTGCCTTAAATTTAAAGATATTTCCCTGTTTCCTTCTCTTTGATTTCCCCCTACTCTACCTACATACCTACCTAAACTAACATTGATGATGTATTTTAATATATGCTTCTTAACCGGGGTGCCACAGAAACACGGGATGCTGGGAGATCCTTTATAAAGTGCCATAGGATGCTACACAGTATTGGTGTTAGGTTTGCAAACACCTTCCAAGATAAACCCAAACGTTTCAAATAGGAATCCAGTGTGCAAAAAACATTCTTGCCTGTTGTAGTTGTGAGGGGGCCAGGGCCCTGGGGGGCCCGGCCCAAGCAGGGAGCCCCGGAGTTCTGCCCCGCTTCCGGGTCCGGACCCGGAAGCACGGCCGGGAACTTAAGGTTTCCCGGAACTTGAACCATGCCGATGCGGAACCGGCGCGGGAACATAAAAAGGAACCACCTACCCCGAGCAGAGGAGGACAGAGGCTCCAGCAGGAGCCTGCCCCTGGAGCTGCGGAGCTGCGAGGCCGGGAGCCGCGGAGCCTGGAGCGGCGAGACCAGGAGCGGCGGAGCCAGGTGCTATGGAGCCGGGAGCTGCGGGGCCGAGAGCGGAGGAGACAGGTACGGCCGCGCCGGGTGCCACGCGGCAGGAGCCGGCAGCGGCAAGGCCAGGAGCCGGGGAACCGGCGGCGGCGAAGCCGGGAGCCGGAGGTCCAGAGGCAGCTGGGCCGGGACGGGTAGAGCCGGGAGCCGGGCGGCAGGGACCGGCGGCAGCGAGGCCGGCCGCCGAGAAGCCCGGAGTGGTGCAGCAGCAGCCTGCAAGGTGGGAAGCGGCGGAGCCAGGGGGCGCCGCGGACCCCGACGAGACGAAGGTAGCAAAGGGACCAGTGACCATCGCACCGGAGGAAGCTGGGAAGGGAGGCTCGGTCGGAGGGGCCCTCCTCCAGTGGCTGCGGGTCGCTTGGCCGCGGGGGAAGACCCGCGGACAGGGAGGCAGAGCTTGTAGCCCCCCCCCGGTCTAGAGAGGGAGCCACAAGAGGTAAAGACACCTCAGGACTAGAGGAGCGATCAGCACCAGGGAGACTAGGTGCTGGTAGGACTCCTGGTGAGGGTCCAGCAGTGTGAGGGTACCCACCCACTGCGGGGCTAGCATGAAGACAAGGGAGCCCTAACGGAGGCTCCCCACCCGGAGGACCGGGCGAGGGTGTAGGGGAGGAGGAGCCCTCAGGACCCCTGGACCTTGGACGTACGGTACGGCACGTGGACCGCCAGCTTCCCGGCACGGGTGAACCCCATATTTCCATCAAGTCGTGGCAGGTGAGAGCGGCGAAGTGGGACGGTCCAACGCGTACCCCCTCCTCTCCAGGGGACATCCGGGGATCGGGGTCTCACGGTAAGTGACGCACTCCATCCCCTTACAGTAGTCTTCTTGAGTTCTTTGCAATGGAAGAATTGCTCTATTCTTTTCTGTAATGAAGAAAACAAGTGAAAGCTAAGATCTGGCGTTATCCAAAGGGTGCCTTGAGTCTAACAAGGGGTACTTTGAGTCTAAAAAGGTTGAGACCCACAGCACTAGGTGTGAAGAGGCTCCCTGTGCTTCTTCAGAGACGAAGAGGAAACCTGAAGAAAACTTACCAGCATTGGCAGAAGTGACCTTGACATGAAGAATGCCACCAGGGCTAGAACAAGGTCTTTCTAGCAGCCAGATTATCTGAATTAGTGTCCCGCACCACCCTTACCGTATTTCTGGGGGGGAATCTACCCTGGCAGGAAGCTTGTCTGGAGAAAGCGAGCAGGACAGTGTAGGAACTTTTCCCTGAAACCCATCAGATTTACCCCGGGAACAGGGCAAAGACTGGATACCGGTTTTGGAGCTCAGAGGACCTTGGACACTGCAGGTTGACTTGTTAGAGCACTGAACCCGGAGGTGAGGAAAGAGTAAGTGCAGGATGCCGGACAGACAGGAAAGTTCCCTTGTTTGTTTTCTCCATTCTAGAACTTTGGGTTTATTTAACTTGTAAACAAAGATTAAGACAGTGGGGGAAAGCTGGCTTTGGCCTCCATAGAAAGAAGGGAGTAGGACTTTAAGTACCTAACACACTATAAGTAGCAGCACGGATGGTGTTGGCTGACTGTGAATTGTATTTTTTTTTTTAAATGAAATCCCAGGGAGGGTGATGGGTAAAACACAAGACCCCGAGCAGGAAGCTGGGGGAGCAAAAATAAAGAGAGAAAACTGCTGGGAAGCAAATAGACTGGAAATTCCTGACGGGTGAATACTTACCCGATGCCAGTCACTCGAAATGCCGCTTCACCCTAACTCCAGCGAGGCGGACTCCCCACCTGCAGAAAATGTGATAGGCCTTGTGAGCTGGAGATAGCCTGAGGATAAACAGGAGACAGGAAATATTTTCAAGGAGGAGAAATTAATTTTGACATAGACTGGAATATTAGACAATGATCAATCGTGTATTAATAACTGGTTGGTGTTTGGCTGGGATGTAAGGAGAGGTTGGAGCCCCAGCAAGAGCAAGCAAGATGCCCTAGTGATTAACTTTCAACAGAGCAATACCTCCTGAGTTATAACTTACATCAAGACATAGCAGGTGAGAATCAAGCTATGTTCATCATTTAAATGTTCAAGGCAAAAAGGCTCTGGCTTGTGACACAGACCCACAAGACACCGTGATATTGAGGGCCTCACCCACATATCTTGCCCCTCCGACATAGGCTCTGTATAAACCCATTGTGACATTGCAAGCCCTGTCTCAAACAGGTTAATATTTAAGTAGGTAAGACAGACAAGCCTGACAGAAAGAAAATAGATCTGAGAAGTGAAGTTGCTACACAAAGGGCACATCTACATGAGACGCATTATTGTGCCTTAGCTTAGTTTACTCCATAGTAAGGGCATGTATCTACATGTGCATGCCCTTACTGCACAGTAAAAATGGCTAACCACAACTAAATCTGATACCTGCAAATGCAAGTATCAAATTTAGTCACAATTAGTTAATGCACAGTACCGCACATGTAGACGCGACCTGGCACTAAGTTAGTGCCAGGTCTGCCTGCCACCTGGGGGCCGGCTGAAGCCCAGCCCCAGGGCTCCTGACCCGGAGCCTCTCCTGACCCAGGGCTGGACTGGTTTCTGGTAGCCCTGTGATGCAGGCTGTAATAGCCTGAGGCCATTGTGTGCCTTGGGGCACACTGCACAGAAACCTGGTGACTCCTGTGCAATCCCCAGGACCGCTACAGGCCTAATGTGCTCCTTGAGAAGAATACAAGCTGTCTCTACCTGGTCTGTCCCACTCCAGAGCTTCTGCTTGGCCACAGGTAAGTGCTGAAAGGGCTGCAGCTTGCTGCACTCCTTGTCCAGCCCTGAGATCCTCCCAGGGCTGCTGGCTGGCTGACTCTGCCAGCAGGGCCAGAACATGTTCCTGCTTCTGCTCACCGCAGCAGCATGTCCTATTCTTGAAGGTCCTGTGATGAAGTGCTTCTACCATGTGGCTCCTGTCATGTCCCTAACACCGGTGCACCCTTGACCTGCGAGCCTGGGTTGGCACGACCGGCTTGGCATGAGGAGGGGGATTTATGACCGGGCAGGTGGGTGATAACGGTGAGCAGGAGTCAGTATGATTTAAACATAGCGTATTTGTTACACAGAAAGTTTATTTTACTTACGCTACTGATGTGCTGCAGCATAGGCAGAGGAGTTGATTTATTCAGTTACAGCATGCAGATATCATGTTACCCAGCATTTACAGGGTGGGTAAGAGAGTTGCTTGTTACAAATTCCGAGCAATTCACATAAGCTGTTGCAGTCTGCAGATTACCGGGAGCTCTTGATAAGAAAGATAACATCAGAGATAGAGAGATAGATGGGCCAGCAAGACAGGGATACGCCAGAAAAAAAAATACGTAGGCAGAGAGAGAAATATTCATGGACGATCTGTTCTTCTTAAGAGTATACGCAGTTCTCTGCTTTGGGCGGAATTTCTTTCCAAGTTATATTTGGTGAAAGTGACCAATTACTATACGCCAAATATGAATAATTAATGAGTTGGCACTTGTGCTGTCTTTGTTTGCTCAGGTTTCTTAAAAAAGGGGGGTTATTTTTACTTGGGTGGTACTGGTTCTGTTTGGTCACAGGATGGCGCGCATAGCATATTTAATTTTACAACTTCATTAAATTAGTTTCATTGTTATCTGGTCACTATGGGTACCAATATCTCTCGTGCTGAATTGTCAAGGCCAGTTTCTCTCTCAAGTAATTTGAAATGAGGCACAGACAGGGGTGTGTATATGCAGCACTGTTACAAACTAAAGAATAATAGTGTGAGACTACAATTACAGAGTCTGTTGTGTTAGTCTCTGACCTTTTGCTATCTGACCTTTTGCCATCGGCATCTGAAATCAAAGACTTTGATCTTTGACAGCTCCTAGTCCATGGCCATGCCTCTGCACTGGGAGCTGTTAGCAGCTATCCAGGGCTGGCATCACAGGGATAGCCACGAGGGGGCTGAGAGAGCTGATGTGGGAAATCATGTCCTCACCATCATCCCTGTTGAGTCTCAGCCCAGCCCATGTGCACAACCGTGCTGACTGTCCAGGCCCGCAACTGGAACTGGGAGGAGATTGGAGACCCTGTAGCACTCTGGGCTGGTACGCAGGAAGTTCAAGGTGCTGAGGAAGTTCAAGCAGGGTGGACACTTGAACACTCACCTGTATGAGGTGCTGTCCTGTTGGGCAGCATGCAGGAGTGTGGGCACTCCTGGTAGTGTGACAGTGCTGCATTAAGGTCAGAGCCTTGTAGCCATAGTGGATGGCCATGACCAGCTACAATAATTGGTCCAATCATGCCCACAAGATCATGGCCTTTATTCAGGAGCTGGCCCAGATTTTGGTGCCATGGGATGCAGACCATATCCCTGTAAGTGTCACCAGCAGAGGCAGCCTGCTCAAGCCCCCACCTCTGTTCTGCTTCCTCTGGTGGCACATTACCAGAGGGGGGCCTCAGGCTGTAAAGTGCTCCATCCCACCCACCTTTCCAGTGGGGTTGCCATGTCCCCCAGACCCATGTGGGAACAGCCCAAGACTGAGGTGCTGGGCACCTGCTCCCTAGCGCCCCCCCCCCCATGTGCCCCCCTACCACTCTGGGACAGGAAAACAGAGATGTTGTAAATCATTTTGACATGATAAAGTAGGGTTTTTTTTATTGTTGGTGGGTAGAGAGGGTGGTGGAGAGGTTGTGTTTGTTGGGGAGGAAGGGGGGAGGACTCTATGGGTTATGGGGGGAGGGGCCAGGGTGGGTGTTGTGAGAGGAATAAAGCATTTTTTTGTTTCACAAATGTGTATGTCCTGAGAGTGGTGCTGACCATGGCAGGGGATAGGGGTGTGTGGGTGGTGGGGCAGGTGGCTGGAGTCGGGAGTGCAGGAGTAGGAGTTTGGCCAGGGTCTCCTGTACCTAGTGCCCTGGCCCCCACTGGTGGGTGTGCAGCTCTTCTGGGGCTTGTGGGGGGAGAGAGACCTGCTCGAGCCAGGTGTGCAGGGTGCGAATCATCACTGGCAGGTTCTTGGTTGGAGCAGCAAGGCACTGGGTGTCACTGAGAAAGGCAGGGGCAGGAGATGGAGTAGCCTTGGCATGGGGAGGCAATTTGGGCGAGGAGAGAGCTACCATATGCTGCCTTTGTGCTGGGCTCATGGCTTCTGGGCAGGGAAAGGTCTGGCCAGGGTTCACAGGGCAGGGCTCTGTTTCCAAGATGGCTGCCAAGTGCTGATGGAGCTCCCCTCAAGGGCCACGGGGGCCTATGGCAGGGCTGAAGGGACTTGGGACTAAATTTGCTTATAGTGCATTAGCTTAATGCACAGCAAATTTAGTTGCACCTAATTGCATGTGTAGATGCACTCAAAGACACTCAAGAAGTAAGGAAAAGACCAACAATCTGGACCCCAATCTCCTGACTCTTACATGGTAATTTTGACCCAGTCCCGGAGCTCTTGAAACCTGGATTGTCCACACATTAATACCTGGAACTGTTTTTAAACCCAACTCAATCCCCACTTACAAGTAAATTGGGCGGGGCGGGGGGAGATTTAGGGCCATGGGGTGGTGTGGGTTGTTGTCAGTAGACCTGCTTTGGGTCAGCAGGGGAGTGGGGCCTGACACTTTAGTGTAATATGAGCTGGGTAACATGGATTAGAGATAATCATGCCTTGGAGTAACTTGGAGCTGCATAATGTATACTTAAAAACAGTTCCAGGTGTTAATGTGTGTATAAATGGTAATGACAGCCAACACCATCTCAAATGCAATAGTATTTTTATTCATGAATTGCCAGTCTATTGAAATAAAGTATTTCCATGTCAAGCACATACGTGGGGATAAAAATTAGGAAGAGGAGGAATTTGGCAGCAAAATATTGTTGTACCAAATCTCAGTGTTCCTGCACTGAATTAATATGATTTTTTTGCAACATTATCATTTTATGGAAAAGCCTAGCAAAATAAATGTTGACTTTGTCCAACAGAAAATACTCATGTTGTATTTCAGGATGACTCGCACATACCAAGGCACGCTTGTGCATTTTTTGGCTTAATAAAGTTTGTGCAATCTGTCGGTTTCTAAATTAACTGCATGACTTGCTCAGGCTTTAATCATGACACTTAAGATCACGTAACCTAATCACTGACTGAATGAAATACAGGATTATGGAACCGGCAGAGACAACAAGAAATGTGAAGGGAAAACCTGATATTGAAAACTTGACAGAGAAAACATGTCCCAAACCACTTTTACTGCTGTTTCTGTAAAATGTACCTATTATCTAAACATGCTTATTTACCTTCTTTTCTCCCAGAAAGACAGGACTGTTCTTTCTGTGCTGATCAGCACTGTGAAATGAATTGAACATTGGGTCCAGGCACCTGGTATCAGCATTCATCAGAGTTTTATCAGGTGACATGCATGCTCTTTCTATAGTCATTTTTCACATTCATTTTCAATATTTTGTTAGGATTCTTCCACATGGTGGGTTGCAATTAGGCCACATCATCCTTGTTTCTAAAGACTAGGGTCTTCAAAAGATTCACAGCCCATAGAGCTGGAATGGTTCAAGTGCACGTGTTCCTGTAGTCCACAAGATAGAGAACTGCTGTCTGGATTACAGGTAAACTTGAAGTTTGGCTATTGATAAAACAGGACACAGAAAGGTCCAGAGCCTGACCTTCTACTGCTTGTGTCTCAAAAACAGTTATCCCAAAGTCCAGCTGGCTGCTCAGGACAACACAGCATGTATCTGCGCTGTTTGGATAGAATCGAGAGGAGAAAAGGAGAGTCACACACAAGCTGGCAGCAGGCCTGCATGAATTTCCTGAGTCCTCCCATTTCCCCTCCAGCCTCTACCCTATGTTTATAGAAGACTTGTTTTAATATTCTAATAAATGTTCTTTGATTGATTTGATTCTCACTGAAACAGTTGGGACCAGACTGAAGCAGCTCTCTTGTGGGCTTGGAAGGTGTCAATTAATTGGGATTTATGTTCCTGTGAAAGTTACACTTCTGCAAGGGAAGATTCCCAGTCTATGAATCTATGATTCCTTATCTCCTTTCTTCATCATCATGGAATTGTTTTGGTTACCTAATTTATGGCTTTTATCGACAAGATGGTTCTGTTGTCTTACAACCTGTCTAAGAAAACTAACACAAATAGATCAATTAAAACACCATCTAATGCATATGGTTACAGTATAGACAAGCCTTTCAGCTGTCAAATTTCATTTTAAAAATAGCCCCAAC
>NW_017728948.1:8699562-8757412 GCF_001723895.1 Crocodylus porosus | reverse complement strand
GGGGGGGCAACACTTTAATACATGGCTGTTAGTCATACTTCTGAAATTATTCAAGAACTTTGAGGAATCATCACTCTTCTCAGTTACCGGGTAAAAAACTCCAAAGAACTAAGTTGTAAATGGCACATGGAAGAAGGGAATCAAGTCTTGTATTTCCCATCCCCCAAGTTCAAATTGGCTTTATCCATCATTCTGTAAAAACAGCAGGACTATATTTTCAACACGCTTTGAAAACATTAACACACTGGAGTTTATGGAACAAACCCTCAGAGGATGTAAGCCTGCAGGATTTCATTGCCTTCTGTTAAGGGCTAGGTATTAGTAACAATAAGAGTGCCTCTTGGTGGAAGATAAGATAAGAATAAAAAACAGAAGTCAGCATTTACTAGGAATATACAGCTTGAGACTCTAGAAAGCACAACTTCTCTACAGCGATTCCTGTAAAGATCTTGTTTTCAGTCTGAAAGGCAGAGAAATGAATCACACAAAATACAGCTGAAAATATCCGCTAAATTCCCATTTGGAATTAACAATAAACCTTTGATCGTTAATGGCACTTGAGTTTTAAGAGACACAACTAAGTCTTGTTATTAGTACAAATAAGAAGCTATAAAGAGAGGAGCAATTAAAGATGCCCCTGGGAGATAGATAGAGGCCATTGGATTTAGTTAGTACTCTGAAAATAGAAAGGACTGATTCTTTCTTGCATTAAATACATATTAAACAGTAATCACTTGAAGGAAAGCTATTCATGTTAGACCGGCAATTACATACAATCCATGGAACTGAAGTGTTCCTTCATTTTTGTTGTTGAAAAATATTTATATCATAAAGAGGGAAGAAGGACAGGGTATCTGAAGTTATTTGCAGTGCAAGAAGGACGTCTTCAGTGCTTATGTTTCCCGAATCAACAGCTTTTTTATCTCCTGCGTGTAAGGTTAGTTCAACGTTGCAACACACTTTTAGGCACTCCTTTGTGAGATGCATAGGTATTAAGGCAGCTTTAGTCTGCCTTAATTGTTATTTGATTAACCCCAAACTGTTCTGACTCTGATTCATGTGAATCTGGAGGATCTTCCACTGATTGATGGGTGCAGCTGGTTCATCCTCCTATGACTAGAGCAGTGGAAGTGAATAGTAAAAATAGATGGGAGGTGGGACTGGCCCTCAGCCCTGGGAATCCCTGGCTGCTTTAAAAAGCCCCTGCAGAGCCAATGACATTGGGTAAGATTTTAGCTTGCTGTAAAACTTTTCAGGGACCGTAGAAGCGGAGCATGACACAGCAGCTCTATGCCCTGGACAGTGGCAGCACACAGAGCAGTGCTAGCTGCCATGCTGTTGGCAGCAGCTGCAGGGCCAGATTCCAGCTAAAACAACAGCTACCTTTGTGCACCCTACCCAGCCTCCAAGGTTGCCACCCTGGTCACCTGCCCCTCAGCTGACTACTGCAGAACAGTACAAAGTACAATCAAGGACATGCAAAGATAGCTCAAAGCTAGCTGTACACGCTCTCTTTCATAGACCCAAGGAGGTCTTCTCAGTTGCTGATGACGACACACAAGAGAAAGCACAAAGAAGGTCCAAAGTTACAGGAGCAAAGTGTGGTGGGAAGGCAAGAAAGGCTATAATGGGATACATTACAAAAGTCAACCTTGGTCACATCTACACGTTGCCATACAGTGACATTGCTACGGCACCATGCTTTTGTGTTTCCTCTTGGAAGTACTAAAGCATGGCGCAGTACAGGTGCATATTAGGTTGTGTACGTGCAGCACATGGTTAGATTTTGCTGCTATGTCGCCATACCTGGGGAGTGCACCACTATGGCAATGTAGCTGCCAATGACATGTAGACACGCATGATCGCTACAGCACTACAGCGCACCATACCCTGACGTAGTGCATTGCTGTGTTGTCATAGGGCAACGTGTAGATGCGCCCATTATATGTTACTTAGCTGACTTAGGATGGAGGTTCAGTTTAAGTCAAACTGTTTGCCTTGTGCCTAAATGAACATATATTCTTTCCTTTCAGCTTTCCATTTGTATGCAGTGTTTGCAGTTTGAATGCCACATATTCATAGACTTCAAGATCAGAAAGGACTTTTACAACAATTCAGTCTTCTCTCTTTATTCTCTTATTTTCTTGTGCTCCACATAAAATAGCCCAGAGATTTTTTCCTAGTAATTCCTGCCCTAAACCATAATAAACCATCATTTACTCACTGTTACCTAAGGGTAACAAAAGTGAATCAAATTTTATTTTTGTTCTAAACATAGAGAAATAATTTTAATATCACATTCAGGCACTACCATGTGGTAACGCTGACTAAATCTTCACTTTAATGACAAGCACTGTATTATCATTGAATGTAGGGAAACAAAGAGAAATTCAGGATACCAAGGTATGTTTAACAACAATTACTTCTGGTAAAAGATTATATATTTTAAAATATATTGTATTAAGTTTCAGTTAGTCTAATAGATGTTCTGAAAATAAACTGTGAAGAAACCATGACCTGATGAGGTACTAGTAATAAAGGCCAAAGTGCATTTATTTTAGCTAAGGACACATTGGAGGCCATGGTGAATATGAATATAAAAAGGAGATGAGTATCTTATGATTGCATTCACAAAGGAAAAGAGTAAGGGAAATAAATGTCACATTGTGGACCTTTTCAAATCATAATCTGCACTGTCAATCCTAAACTTTAAAAAAGTATAGCTCAGATCCCCAAAATAAGATTAATTTAAAAATCCTAGGGGGCTTTTCCCCTTTAATGTTGGACTCATTTTAGTTTCCTGTTGGCTTTTGAGTATTTAGGATGCACTCACATTGTCTTTTGCAAGCTTTTATCCAAAACAAGGAACATCATTTGTTGCATGAGCACATCAGCTTTAGTTCTGAAATCTCATTATTTCAGCAGCTAGGGACTTAGGGAAAGCATGAAAAAAAAATCACAAGACTCCCAGTAAAGTCACAAGAGTTAGAAGCACTGTTTAATAGACTCGGTAACAGAAGTGGACACATTATCTCGTAGTAGCTATTGACAAACAAAGATCGAACTAAGTACTAAAGTAAAATCAAAAGTGACCAAGATATCTGAGCAAAGGAGCCAGGAAGAAGTCTCAAGACATTAAGAAATACCCTGGGGTCTTCCCTACATTAAACAACTGTGAGCAGACTCTACTTACACAACAGTTGTTGCTAGTTGCAAATTAACTAGATGTCCGTCTTGAAAGAATAATACTTATTATAATCACAAACTGCGGGGAACACCATTATTGTGAGTAATTTTATAACCAGTTAAGTGGTCTAAATGATTATGTGTTACTGTGACACATTATTTATCAGCTGTCACATCATTTCTCAGCAGCAAGTGGCCACACACAGAAAGAGTCTTTGTATTGCTACTGTTCTCTTATGTAAGAGAGTTTATTCTTTAAAACCTCTTGTGTTTCCGGAGTGAAATGATACAGGGCAAAATAGCAAAAAAGCAAGAAAATAAAGCAAGAACGGGATGCTGCACTTTCAAACGCAGGAGGAAAAGACGTGGAGAGGCGCTGAGGAAGAAAGGTATGTGGTGGACATCTCAGGCAGCAAGGGCTTCAGAGCAGACTCCCACACTGATTGAGAAACCAGGTGAAGCAATGGGAGGAAACCATTTCTGTCTGATTAGGAAACATGGAGCTCATGAAGAAGGAAGTATATCATCTAGGAGTTTAGAACTTCTTCGCCTACTCCACAGGGCTTTGTTTCATAGCAAGTTTGAGTAGATTTTGACATAAAGGCATAGAACAAACTTCTAAAAATCCAGAGCTTAAGCAGAAAGAAACAAAAACATACTGACAGTAAAAGAGCTGGTGCTGTCAGGGAGAAAGAAGAAAGGACTTAGACCAACTTCTAGCTGTGGGGCACACTACCCCATCACGGCCTCCCCTGCCAGCTGCACTGCCCCTAGGGGAACAGCAGGAAGGAGACACTGCGGGAGGACCGGGAGCACCGAAGCGGGGTGGGACCAGTGGCAAGAGAAGCAATAAGGGCAGGAGCAGATGGTGGAAGGAAGCAATGACAGCTGGGGGAAGCGCCACCCACATTCGTGGGGAAAGCATGAGGGACAAGGCTGATAGGACAGTGGGAGCCTACAGGCCACACATTATGGTAGGTACAACGGTTATATTGATCTAACTAATTAATCTAACTAAGGTTAGGCTCATCTAAATGTCCATCTTCAGAGGCATTCAGGAAGGTTTATATCACCCCCAAAACCAGTGGGCCTGACCACGTTAGCTCCTTGAGGAGGTGAACTAACTTAGATCGGGAACAGGTTAACACTCTTCTCAGTAGGAGAATGGTGAAGCCCTGGAATCGGTTACCTAGGGAGGGTGCGTCATCTCCATCTTTGGAGGCTTTTAAGACCCAGCTAGACAAAGCCTTGGCTGGGATGATGTTGTTGGGGCTGGTCCTGCTTTGAGCAGGGGGTTGGATTAGATGTGATCTCCTGAGGTCCCTGCCACCCCTCATTTGCTATGATTAGATGACACTAAGAACCAAGGACTTAATGTTAGTATCAGTTTTGATGCACATTATAGTCTACCTGATTCCTGTATTAGTTGCACATATAAAAGACATGAATGACTCTCCTCCCTTTTGATAGGTCTTGATCTCCCAGTAATCAGCATCTTTTCTTCTGCTAATTGTATGTCTGCCACTCCTGGAAACTTCTCTCACCCCCTCCTACAAAAGCCGTTTACTATGCTATGCTATGTTTGGCTTGTTCTGGTCAGACCCTATGCATTTGAAATCTTGCTCTACTCTATCCCAACTAAGTCCGATAAAAAATATCCTAAGGAACCCTTGCCTCTACCATATAATTAATCATATTCTAATTCATTGATACAATAACTAGGGTCTTTAAAGGAGGCTGATTCCCAAAACCTTAGCCAATAGGTTTGGGTAAATCCCAAATTATTACCTGAACTACATCTATGCCTGAGATATGGCAAATCTAGATTTGTCTCAGCTATATCAAAGGGTTTGCTGTGTGCCCTAAGCCATAACAGTTAGGCTTTCAGCCCCCAATGTTAAAGATAACTTTTCTACTTTTCAGGTTATGAGGAGGGGTTTCATGAAATTTTATTTCTATATTGAATGAAAGTGAGTGTGTGTGTGTGTGTGTGTGTGTGTGTGTACACATATTATTTTATACACAGGCATGCACACAAAATATTTATGTAATTATCTGAGTTAAAACATCTTCCTCAACTTATTACAGAAATCAGTATGATTATCCACATTTCATAAGGGGAGGGTGAGGCAGAGGTAGAGTCAAATGAAGCTTTTTGTCCAAGTTTGGTCAGCAAGGAATGGCAGTCCTAGAAGCAGAACCCAGTTGAGGCCTGTGACCTAGGCACTGAACTACCTTATGTCCCTAAGAAGGAGAATATATTTCCAAATTTATATTCTAGGACAGAGCCACTGGACAATTGCAATACTAAAATAAGGCAAAAAAAAAAAGTGATAGAAGAACAAAGAAGCATGTACCCTACGTTTATTACAAAAGTTCCCTTCCTCCATCCACATTCTATGTTCTAATGAGAAAATGTAAAAACCATAGGACATTGCAAATGTAGGAGAGAGCTATGACAAATTCTCAAACCCTTGAACATAATTATGGGGTGGAGGGAGGATTTGGAGCTGGTATCATTAGCAAGAGAAATCAGTCACTTGCTCATTTTCTTAAAGTTCAGACAGAAAATGGGGATGATAAGTCTCATGTACAAAGGTGGCCATAAACAATGGACTAGTTTTCCTTGGAGTAAAAAGCTCAGTTGCCTAGAAGCCTCCCTTTAGGCTTGTGTACATCAGGCTCGTCTTGCAGTAGGTGTAATAGGCAGCTGTCGGTCTTGCAAGACAACAGAATTGCACCAAGGCATCATCTCACTGAAAAACTGTGAGTGCTGCTATAGAGTTGAAATCTTGAGTAACAGTCTCTTCTACACTCATATTTGACGTTTGTATCAAAGAGTTCAGGGTTCCAGCTATGGTGGATCAACTTCTGAGTTTCTTGAGATCTGAAGCACAGTCAAGGAGAGTTGTGTCCTT
Organism: Crocodylus porosus; assembly: GCF_001723895.1. NCBI lineage: Eukaryota > Metazoa > Chordata > Crocodylia > Crocodylidae > Crocodylus > Crocodylus porosus. The sequence continues at coordinate 8,751,308 of NW_017728948.1, read as the reverse complement.
GCCCTAACCCTGTTTTGGATTTTTTCCACCCCCTTCTTCTGATGTATGCTTTTGGGACTGCCACAAAGGAATTCATCTCCATACACACTCAGATGACAAACTATTCATCCTCGCATGCTTTAAAGCAAAGACTAAAGTGCAGAAAGTTCTGATTCATGAACTGCTATTTGCTGATGAGACTGCATTGATAGCCCACGCAGAGAGTGACCTGCAAAGCCTCAGCAGTCACTTTGCTCACACCTGCCAAGAGTTTGGTCTTACCATCAGCATCAAGAAGACCAGTGTTATGGGCTACAACACTGATTCACCACCAGCAATCGCAAAAGGTGAAAACATATTGGATGTTGTAAGTAAATGTACTTACCTTGGTTACCTATATTTGAAAATGGGGGTGGGGAGGGAAACCCTGGTGGGTCTTTAAGTGTTTTACAAGAACATATAATGTCACAAGGCTCAGGAAGGTGAGCCTTGGTGATTGTTATCACCTTGGCACTTAAGGCTAAACTGAATAACTGTATTGGCAAAGCATGCAGTATCATGAGCATGTTGAGCTAACAAGTGTGGAACAACAACAAGCTGGGTGCATCTACTTGTGCAATTAGTGCACATGAATAAACTCTGAAGCTGATTGATCTGGAGTTTCTTTACTCCTGAGTGTGTCATTTGAACATGTGCTTGGGAGCAAATGACTCCAGAGGTATCAGCTCCAGAATTTATTCATGCACAGCATATGCAGCCCAGACAGAGCAGCCCCAGCGGGCAGGGGGATCTGGGGGGCTAGTCTGCCAGCCTGCAGCTGCTCCTACTGGGCTAAATGTGCTGCAGAGGGGCTGGCTGGGACACAAGGGTGCTTCAGTGCAGGGCTAGCTGGCACCATTCACAGTGGGCTAAATCAGTTTAGTTCCTGGGAAGTCTTGTTGCAGTATTTTATGCTACTTGAGGATGTGTCTGTGCATAAACCTACAGAAAAATGTCACATGTTCTCTTTTCACCTTCTCACCACTCCATTGCTTCTCCTTCTGTCTCCTTCCTTGTTATCTATTAATATTGTTTTTAAATAAGTCTTTTATGCATACCTCTGTTTTAAAGAAGTATATAGTGACATGCAACTTAAGACTTTGTCTAATTTGATCCTGATTCTGCGCAATTTTGCGTTAGTGTAAATCTAAAGTAAATCTCATGATTCAGTTGAATTACTCTGGATTACCACTGATATTAATGGGTTCAGCGATTTGGTGTTTTCCATAACACATCATCTTCCTCGGCCATCCTCTCTCTTGCACAGATTTCTGAGAAAAAAAAAAAAGAAAGCGCATCTTAGCTTTGTCTTTCTGATATAGGATTTTCTTGGAATGTATATTCTGCAGAGAATTTCTAAATTTCAATTTTCAAATTTGTTTTGAAGGGGAAGAACAAGCAAAAATAAGCACTGCTATTTCAGAATCCCACAACACACATTTGATTTTTTGGTTTGTTTTTGTCCTAGGTTGTCATCGGTCTTTTGATTTCAGGATTGATTTTGACCCAAGAGGACCCTCAATTGTTTTAAACTGTTATAACTGAGAATCCCCCTTTCACTCCAGGCTGAATGATCTCAGCAAGGGTCAGGAGTGTGTCTTGTAGTACGAGAGAGGGTTTTGCCATCTCTGATGTTTCCCCAAATACCATCTATTTTACTCCCTTTCGTGGTGTGATCTAGTCAGATCTGTGACATGTCCTGAAGGCTAATACTACCACTTGTTTAAAGAATTAACAAACTAGATTAGGTATCGTACAGACAAGTTTCAAAAGTGAGAGATTCAGTAGCAGAATAGGGACTTGAGATTAAGTCTAATTAGTCAAAAGTTTTTGCAGCGTAACGGCTACGGTTTCATCTCATGATCATTCATTCTCTCGCTCTCCCTTTACGTCTATTTTGTGGGCACGTCTACAGAAGACACTTAATGCACAGTAGAATTAGCCTTCTGCACATTAGCATGGAGGGCAAATCTCATGAAGCAGATTTAATCTAATGCACATTAACATCACCAAAAAAAGATGATCTACGCTAATGCGCAGTAGGGCGAATTACAGCACATTAAGTTAGTATTTGTCTTTACAGGTACTAAACTTAATGAACTGTAATTACGGCACATTAATGAACGTGTAGATGCACTCCATATCCAAGAAACCCTCCCAACAATTTTTGTTAAAACCAAACTTTCCTTCACAAAAGTTTGGTTTTTATGCATTGACTTCTTTTTTTTGGTCGAAGTCATCGGCTCTACTCTTTTACGAGGCTGAGATGAGAGAAATGATTATACTTTGCTGTGACTCAGCTTATAGCTACCACCTCCATGTTTAGTTTCAAAACATCAGAGATGTTTTCAAATTATTCTACATGATAGTTTCTGGCTATCATGAAACCACAGTTGGATCTTTCATTCCTTGGCGAGTCTATATTTGAAAGTTGGGGGGAGGTGGGCGGGGGGAGAAAAATCTGGTGGGTCTTTAAGTGTTTTACAACAACATATAATGTCACAAAGCTCAGGAAAAACCTAATTCTTTAGACATAAGCTATTGAATGTTTAAGTGTCTCTGAGCTACTTGAATTCAATTCATTTCAAGGCTTGTTGAATTTAAAGGAAAAGTCCCCATTGACTTCAATAGATTTAGGTTCAGATCTGTTTGAATTACTGCCTTTGTGCATACCTCCATTGGAAATGTCACTAGTTTTTAGTATTTCTAATGCTCTCTGCTTTGCCATTGATTGGGCATTTCTCAAGCTCAATATTTCTGTGCTTCATGTTGTGTTCATTCTAGTTATGTGAACAAAGCTGGCTGTACTGAAAAACTAAAGTTGAACGGCTGTTATCAGTGAACGGCTGGCAACAGTTTTGATGCCATATGCACTGTAGCTGTCTTTCCAATAATCTCACTACCGTGTCCTGTAAAATCAAACATAATTACGCTCCTGTTTATGTTTTTATTAGAAAAAAATCAAACTGTTTCATATTCATGGACTTCATATGTTTCCTACTGCATAGTAATGAACTAGGATTTTATTTTATGCTGAGCAGGTGGCTAATATAGAAAAACCTGTTGTCACAAAATAAAAGATTTATTTCCCCCAAACCTCATTTCTGATTGACTGGCAACTGCTGTTGTGTATTGAACAATACAATGGGAAGTTATTTCATACTGAAGAGGCTCATACAGTTTTATGATTGAAGTCGACCCTTTGACTTTGAAAAATCTTGACTAGTAGTGCATGGCAGTTACTTGTCCTTCCCCACTCAAGACTGCTTCCTTGTTTTGTTTGTTGCTGATTTCATTATTGTTTTTATGTTTAAAAATCACTAGTGACATGGGATGCAAGCAACTTCCTGCATCAAATCCAATGCCCTGGTATAGTCATTGATTTCCATAAAGCCAAGCAGATTGATGATAGTTGATGATCTAGACCCAATAATGATATGCAAAATGCTTGCAAATTGCTTTCCTAAAAAGAAAGGCAATAATTTCAGTATAAACGCAATCGATTCATTGCTAATCGATGAATAATTCTCTCTGCCTGGAACATTCAAATTTTGTGAAACCTGGAAGATGACGTTGGTTTCCTTGGGACTAAGTTTCTACTCAGTAGCCATGTCTGGACAGGCACAGACATTTGGTTCCCCAGGTACAGGAAGCAATGACACACCTTGTGCCACTTCTGCTTGTCCTCAGGGAATGCCCATGTCACACACTTTCTGGTGCATGGCAGGTTACCCTGGTTTGGATACAGGAGGCTGGAGCCAGCAACTGTGCTGGCCTTAGCAGTCTTACCTGGGGTCCTGAAGGATGGAGAAGCTGCATCCATGGTGCTTCTGCAGCAGCCAGAGCATGACTCTGGCGGGCCAGGTTTGAGTTTTGGGCCTCACACTCTGTAGCCACATGCACCTTCCCATTTTTTTTCCTCACAGGTTTTTTTGACTTTGGGATTTCCCATGGTCAACACCCCACTTTGCTGGGTCATGAGGGTACTAAGCATGGGGCTAGGTGTCAGGCAGCCCATTCACTTTAGCATCTTCATGCCCCAGCCAGCCCCTGTCAACTATATACACTTGCATTTCAGTGCATGCAATTACGCTGCCATACGGCAGTACTGTCCCTGACAGTACTACCTTATGGCAGATTTAATTAATTTACTGCGCCCTAATACTGACACATATGTAGACTTTACTGCAGAGCTCATTAGTCACATGTAGATGCACCCCGGAGAACAAACCGGGGGTGGAGGCTATTGAGGAATATGTTTTATCATCAGAAAAAAAGAGTCTTGTTGAAGTGAGTGAAATTATTCATATGACAAAAATGCATGTGCTTAAGGACCTTGTTGAAAGGGTGCTGGTTTGCAAAATAAACACTACACAACACAGGGTGGCTAAGGTTGTTATATTGTGCCCTTTGTTTCAAGGACAAAATCTAAGTTTCGATCACAGGTTGAACTGTTTCCATTTTTCTAGCTCTAAAAAGGAGCATCGTCCCCATTTTTATCCATATTTAAACACTTGTAAACAGATGGTCACATGAAACTATGAAACTAGTTTAACTATGAAACTATAAAACTATAAAGAGGCCCTGTCATTCAGAAAAATAAATGAATTAGAAATTCACCCAAGTTTAGTTCTCCAAAACATCCTTTCCTCCATTAAAATAAACAAGCATACCAACCTATTTTCCCCAATCTTCTTTTTTCCCCAAATATTCAGAATAAAGTGCAATAAAATAAATAAGACAGGTGGAAATCCCTAGTTCATTTTAGACGCAGCCACTTTTGGAAGAGAGAATAAAGATACCAGGTGGCTATTCTAGAACAAGATATTTCATTATATTGAGCATATCTGCTTAGGGAATTAATAGTTACACACTGAACTTACAGAATCAGTGATTACATTGGAATTGGAACAGACTGCAATAGAGTTGCATTTGATATTGTGAGGAGAAGAGGTGTGCAAGACTAATAGACTTTTCTTGTCATACAATATTTAGTAATAAAATATTATACAAAGGAGATTAGTCCAGTAGTCACAGGAAAAAAGACTAGCATTCAGATTGCTAGATCAGGGCAGATCTGTTTAGCAGAATGTTGGGAGACCCTAAAATAGTCTATTTTCACCTTTGCCAACATCCCCAAAGGAGTTGATAAGAAAGTAATCCAATAGTGTGATACAGAGTATTTACTCATACTAATCTGTTTCAGCTACCAATTATCCCTGCTCTTGTCATAAAGAGCCTGAGAGTTAAGAGGTGGCAAACCAACTTTGTGCTACAATCAATTTCCCTTCCACTTCCCCCTGTATATCATAGTGTCCCCAGCAACGTGGATTGTTTTGTGTTGATGTTATTTCATTGATTTCATAGACATTAGGCTGGAAGGGACCTCAGAAGATCTTCGCGTCCAGCCCCCTGCCCCAGGGGTAGGAAGTCAGCTGGGGTCATAGGATCCCAGCAAGATAAACATCCAATTTTCTCTTGAAGGTGTTCAGAGTAGGTGCTTGACCTTGGGGGTTTGGACAGTAAAGAAATTCTTACTTATGTCCAGCCTGAAATGGTCTTGCAGGAGTTCATAACCATTTAACTTTGTCATCCCTTGGGGCGCTCTGGTGAACAAACGTTCCTGCAGATCTGGGTGAACACCCCTGATAAACTTATAGGTGGCCATCAGATCACCCCTGAGCCTCCGCTTTTCCAGGCTATAGAGCCCCATGGCTCTCAGCCTGTCGTCGTAAGGTCTGTTTTCCTGACCTCTGAACATGTGCGTGGCTCTTCTGTGGACTCTCTCAAGCGTCTCCACATCCTTTTTGAATTGTGGAGCCCAAAACTGGATGCAATACTTTAGCTGCAGACTCACCTAGGCCGAATACATGGGGAGAATGACATCCCGGGATTTGTTTGAGAAGCATCTATGGATGCACGCCAGCATTTTGGTCGCTTTACTAGCCACAGCATCACATTGCAGGCTCATGTTCATCTTGTGGTCAGTCATGAGTCAAGTCTCTTTCTTCCGCAGTGCTAGCCAGCGTAGCACTCCCGAGCTTATAAAGGTGGAGAACCTTGCATTTCTTGGTGTTAAACACTATCATGTTCTCATCTGCCCATTTCCTTAGCCTGTCAAGGTCAGCCTGGATCACCCTCCTGTCCTCAGGTGTGGATGCTTTACCTCAAAGTTTGATATCATCAGTGAACTTGGCCAGTCCACTTCTGACTTCAATGTCCACATCATTAATGAAGATGTTGAACAATATAGTCCCAAGGACAGAGCCTTGGGTGACCCCAGTGTTCATAGGGCACCATGATGACTGACTTCTGTCAATCACCACCCTCTGGGTCTGAATACAGATCCAATTCCCCAGCCAGTGGATCGTAGTGGATCTGAGGCTGCAGTTGGCCAGTTTTGCCAAGAAGTGATCATTGGATGCTAGATTAAAGGCTTTTTGAAGTCATGATATACAACACCAATCTCCTTTCTCTTGTCTAGGTGATAAGTCACCTGATCATAAAAGGAAATGAGATTGTTCAAGCAATTTGGTCAAGCTATGATGCAGCAGCATAGCTGAGACTTAGGTCACAAATTATTTCTGGTTTTGCCACTGAAGTGCCACATTACCTTAGCAGTGAACTATTCTACAACTCAGTGGGTGCATCTGCACGTGCACATTTACTGTGCAGTAACCAAAATCACTGTGCAATATGGGTGTGTCTACATATGCAAGCCCATACTGCATAGTAAATATGGTGACTTAGGCTGACTTGAGTGTAAATTTGATACCTGCATTAGGTATCAAATTTACATCTAATTAGTTACTGTACAGTAACACACAGGTGGACACCTTACTGTGCAATAACACTGAGTGTGTGAACTGACTTGGGACTAACTTTAGTCCCAAGTCGGTCCACACACAGAGTTAATGTGAGTTAATGCACTTTAATGCTTACATGTGTAGATGCTGGCCTATTTCTGCTTATTGTTCAGTAATTTACTGTGCGGTAAATTTAAGCCAGTGTAAATTTATGTTTAGACATGCCCAGTTTCTTGTTCTGCCAAAAATGAATAAAGTTGCCTTTTTCCACAAACATGGCTGTTGTGAGGCATAGCAAATTAGCATCAGAACTGTTTTCTGGGGGTTTTTTTCTTTTCTTTCCACTTTGAAATAGTTTATTAGCCAGAAGTTGCCATTTCACTTAGCAAGAGGTTACTTGGGAACTTGATCCAGGTAATATTATCAGGTTAAAAAAAAGGGCTTTTCACAAAACAGAAGAGCAAATGGTTTCCTTGATCCAATAGCTAATCTATTTACTTAGATTTTATAAAGCTAGAATTCAAATCCTGGCTGAACTTTCAGAGATTTGAATACACATCCCTAGGAGATTGTCTTGCCCATGAAATTAAAGTAATTGTGGGCATATCTACACATACAATACATTTGAAGTATGCTTACTGTGCAGTAAAAATACTGTGCTGTGGGTGTGTCTACATGAGATGCTAACTGCACAGTATTTTAATTCAACTACACAGTAGGGTACAGGGCAAAAACCATGTTAATACGCTACTGTACAGTAGTATTAGGTTACTGTGAAGTTAGCATCACTAAAAACCCATGTGAGGGTGCTACTGCCCAGTAGTGCCAGTTACTGTGCATTGATTTAGCACTTGGATATACAAGTACTAAATTTAATGCTCAGTAACTACTGTGTATTTATGAATGTGTAGATGCTCCCAGGGGAGCCTCCAGGGGAAACACATCTATAAGTGCTCCCCAATGGGAGCAGATTTGCTTCCAATGGTTGTAGCTCACAGAGAGCTGTTCCAACCCTGCTCTGCTCCCCCCTGCAGCAGTCAGGGGCATCTCCAGGCTCCCCCTTGGTGCTAGCCCAAGGGTTGGCAGGGAGCACAGGGCCAGGAGACAGCTGTCTCCTGGCAGGGGCTTGGATATTACTCCTTCCCCCCAGGAGATGCCTTCTGCTGGGGTGGGCTTCAATGGCAGACCCTGGGGAAGGACAATGTCCCCCTGCCCCAGCAGCAGGCAGCTCCTGGCTCCAGCTCCATGACCAGGGGCAGGGGGCTGGGAAAGAGCTGTGGGGGAGAGGCAGGTCCCAGCCCAGGTCCCCAGTCTGCCAGTGGGGCAGCTAGCAGGGAGCCCCTGCCTTTGCAGGTAGCAGATTAACTGCAGAGTAGACTAATTTACTGCACAGTAAGCATTTGCACATGTAAACAGTGATGCTTACTGTGCAGTAAATTGGTCTACTGAGCAGTAAAGCATTTTGTGTAGACACACACAATGAGATTCAACTTTCTCAAAGTCCTTGTTTCTATTGGAACAGACTTTGTTAGAGAGTGATCCTCCTCATCTTAGAATTCTGATGTATGGAAAAGAGAGAGAAGAAAGGAAGAAGAAGAAAGAAGAAGAAATGCCTTTCAGCTGTACTGAGTTTGCATTGAAGTCAATGGAAACACATCAGCATAAATCAGGCATAGCAAGGCCTAACTCTCCACTCCATTATATGTTACTAAGATAATAGCACTGATGGGTATGACTTTTCTCACTCTAGGACCCAGACTAGTTCCAGCGCAGTTAGTAAAATTATGACTGATATAAAATTGGAGCAGGAAGGGACATATGATCAGCCGTGGCATAGCTGTAAAACTAAAAAGTGCTAGTTTTTTTGTGGGTTTTTTTTTTTTTTTCCCTTTCTTGATAGTGGCACTGAACTGTTCTGCACAGAGCAGCATTCATTGGTCTGGAAATCCCCAAGCCCCAGACTCATAGGCAGATGCTGCATGGCTAATGCTGACACTTCATAAAGAACAGGCACAGAGTCAAGGTGAAGCTCAACCCATGGGAAAACAGATTGAGAAGAAAAGGGACTCTAAAGTTAAGAAGGAAAATCACCACATGCTGAGCCACAAATTAGAGAGAGAGAATCCTAAGATATCACCACTGGCAACCTACAGAAAGACTCATAGCCCCACACTGGAGAAAGGAAAATTAGACTCCTGTGTTTTAGAGAAGCAAGGTTTATTAAAGCAAATTGCCCTGGATGGGTAGGGGAGGTGGAGACTAACACCTGGATGGTGTCACCAGCCTTATCTGGGATCCTGGGGCTTCCTGGGGCTGCAGAGGTAGCAGTCTGGGTACACAGAGCCCAGAGTGTGGCTCTGGCTGGCCAGGCTCTGGTTTGGGGTATCACATACTGCTGCCCCATATGCCGCCCCACTTTGGGGGGTGGGGAGGGCTTTAAAAAAAAAATACCAGGATTTCCCAGTATCCATTTTTGGCTCTGTGCTGCAAATATACAGCACAGAAACCTTTTAATGTGCCCTGTGTGTGTTTTGCTGCACCTCAAAAGTCTTGGAGGTACCACAAAGCACATGTTCCCACTCACCTGGAGAGGCTCCATGTCTCTCTTTCCTCTGCACAGAATATCCTACTGACCCAGGCCATCACTCTCTTCATATTCAAGATGCATATGTTATTCTGTTGTCTGGATCCTGTGCCTTGCCTGCTTCAGTTCTGGCATTTAGACTTTAGAGCTCAGGTCCTTCCAACACCTTCAGGGATCAGCACTGTCTTTCCCTTCTCACCAGTCCCTTTTGCTACACTCCATTATTGAATATATATATTTTTAATTATAGTGCCAGGCACTCATCTGACACTGAAGCTTAATGAGTGTCTTTCCTTCAGCTTCAGTAGGCATCAGCTTTGATTCTTTGGTCAAGGAACTTGCTCTGTATGTTTGCATGATACCTAGCACAGTGAGGCATTAGCATCAAGATTCAGCGATGTGGTAATATGCATCACAGTTTTATAAAATAGCCATCGTGCCTCTCCCGGCATGAGATCTTTCTCCATGGCAATTTACTTAGACTGAAATAATGTAGAGGCAAGAGTCATTTTATACTTGCACAGTCCTTAGGAAATTGCAGACTTAACTCATGATGAGGGCTCCTAGGTGCTCTGAAGTACAAATAATAATAATGATTATAATAGTAATAGTAATGATGATGACGTACCTACCGGTTGGAATAGTCAATTTCAAATTAAATTATGAACGTGTCTTTGTGGATGTTCAATGGAGCTGATCATGTACCTCATTGTTACTGAGAAGTAAAAAGGTAACTGCTTTAGAATCCAATTAGATTGACCGAACTTATGACAAATGGGCTTATGCCAATCAGTTCTTCAAACAACAAAGCACATTGATTTAGCAAATCCTTTTTGTCAGCCATACTACTAACAAAGTGGAGTTTTGTCTTTCAAAAGATTTCTAGCGAGGTTAAAAACTGCAGCAGACTGCTCCAAGCAGAATGCCCTTTTAATAATACCCAACCTAATCTATCCCATGCTGCTGTCATGTGCAGGATTGAAAAAAAAATCTGTATCTTCCTCCTGCCAATAATTGAGCATTCCACACAGTGCATTTGAAAGGTCCTATACCAAACTTGCTTTATACCTGGGTCAGGAATTAGCCTATAAACCAGAGACTGAAGAACACAGCTCTATCACAGAACTGGTTGAGAAACAAATTTTCAAGATTAATAGATAAACACGATGAAATGGGGGAGGGGGAGTGGAGAACTGTTCCATTTAAATTTTTATATATTTAATATCTGCACAGCAATAATTGAATTATTTCAAGATCTTTTGTATTATTATTATTAGTCTCGTTCAACTCCAGAGATATCAGTCAGCTCCAAAAGAAATATTTAATTTCATGTGAACTCTTTTCCTTTTCTTAATCTTTCTAACTCTGGGGAAAGGGGGTTAGGGTTTTTTGTTTTGTTTTGGTTTTGTTTATTTATTTATTTATTTATATAAAGAAAAGCTTGATTTGTAAATGAAAAAGGACATTTAAAAAGAAAAAGTCAAAAAAATGTCCTGTAACAAATGACAAATGGATAGGACAGTTTGAATTTCAGTATTTTCAAAATGAAACATTTCACTCCAGAAGTGTCAATGTTTTGACATTTTCAAAGTTGTTTTCCCTGTTTGTTAGGGGAAACTATTTTCTAAATTCAGCTCAGATTCACAAATGCTTTCAGTCTTTTCAAAACTGTTTTCCAGCAAATTTATTCTTTGTCAAAACAGTTTTTGACCACCACTATTTTTTTCCTGTCTGTTCCTAGACGACAATGATAGTTTTATAATTTTGCATCAGCATAGCACAAAAAAAAATCGCAAGGGAAGAAGAAAAGGTGGTTGATTGACCTAGCTGAAAATTAATTGAGCAATTAAAACTAACCCCATGAGGACAAAATAATCATTGCAAATATCTACACTTCCTAGCAGTGGATCTCAACTCTCTCATTGCTTTAAGAAACTCATTTGGGCATATAAATCCTGTCAAGCACAAACAAAATGAATGTTGCTTTGTGTGGTAGCACTACCAGTGGGACAGGATACAAAAGGAATCTATCATTGGTGTTCCAGATATGGGACAAGCTAGGTTAGCCACCACCCATGAGCATTACAGACCTGCTGATGCAAGGTACTGAACATTTTTCAGCAAGGGTTGAACGTGCTTGATAGGATGACAATATTTGGATCTTGGGGAACACTGGATTTGCAAATGAACAAATGCTTTAATCTGTGGTCCAGCAAAACCTGCTAACCACAAGGCAGAATGGTATATTTAAAAAGTAACATTGCAAGATGCTTAGGCAAGTCATTGTTTAACCATATAGTAGTGAAGTAAGGTATATAATCATTACATAAAAGAATTAGGATGTAAACCACTGGCTATTGGTAGAAGATAAAGCAGATTTTGCTTATGAATGCCTATGCTAAGCCAGCTATTTGCTTATGCTAAGTAACCTTCTTAATGGTGTCAACCATCTTCTAGAAAAAGCAGCAAGTGAGTCTGTGTAAGTGTGTGTGCTGTGAATGAGGTGAAGTCTTAGGAATGTGGAAGATGGTACAATTTGGGACAGAAACACATAGTTACATGTTATCTTTCACATTTCAAAGACATGAATATATGCAAAAAGGTAAAGAAGCCTTCAGAGTCTGACCAGTGACTGCAAGAAAGGAGTTCATGGCCTTGGACACAGTCTCATAGCAAAAAGGCATGTAAATGAATGAAATGCATAGGCAATTCCATGCTAATGAAGTAAACAGAGTAGGAGCTTGAGCTAGGAGGAGAGATGAGCAGAACAGAGGGGTGAGGGTGGAATAAATGGTAATGAGCATGAACCAAAGTGTATAAATATGGAAAGAGCTATTGTTCAAATGCATCTCTCTGGTTTGTTGTTTTTTTGGGGAGCTAGTCCGAAGCTGCCTCCACTCTGAATAAAGCTGTTGCAAGCCATGTGTGCTGGTGTTTGCTCCCTGCTCTGCTCTGGCTAATGAGTAACAGGATCCATGGGCAATTGGATCGTCATCTCCCTAGTCATTGGGTGCCGCATGGAGTCGGGGTCTAACAGTGCTAAGCATTTTCTGAATACAATTCTATACCGCCTAGGCCAAGGCCTTAGGAGACAAATGCAGTCCATATGCTGATTGCCATTTACATCCACCAAGAGCATATGTTTTGGTAATGTGAGGAAGCTGTCAGCCCCTTTTACATGTGGTCCAAAGTACACTGAAATCAGTTAACATCAAGGGGGGTTCCATCAGCCTGAGGGTATGCTAGAAATATGACTATTTAGTCTGAGAAAGGGTACAATATTCTGCAGACTCTGTTTTCCTCCCATATACAGGCTGTCCAAAAAAGTCATCCTTGCTCTAGATGCCTTCTGCACCATCATGGACAAGGTCAGTCACAATATTTTCCAACATCACTTCTACTGAAAGAGTTCACGGTCTTTCCACTGCTCCAACCACAAGACCAACAGCAAACTAATTGCATCTACCATGAAAAAAACTGAGCTTAGCTGTGCAATTAAACTATCCATCCACATTATAAGTATTTTTGGTGCAAACCAGCAAAAAGAATACATCGCCCAGAGGTTGCAGTCACTGACAGTTGCTTTCTAAATTGTAAGATTTATGTTTTTATTTTTCCCACCCTTCATTTAACTGAGAAATGTGAAATGATTAGATGCAGAGTACATCCTTAAAACTCCTTCTGCAGATTGACTATAAATTGTGCCTCATTTTCTACAATGTTATCCATCTGCCTAAATGGATCTCTCACCTGCTGGGGAAAGAAAGAAGAACAGAATTTTGTTTTAATGGTGTCTACCATGGAGCACTGTTATCCTTTCATGGTTCTTCTGCAGAATATTCACCACTTCTGCAGATATTTTCCTCCCCTTGACTTAATCCTGCAAAGTGCTGCTAAACCTCAAGACTTGACAAAGAGTGCTTAGTGATTTAATAAAGGATTCTGGTTTTGGAACCTTAAAATCCAAATTTTCTGGATGCATGATCCGGTCTTCAAGGGGCCATTCTCAGCATCCATTTCTCCTGTATTAATGGTAGAATAACTAAGGAGGATGCCATTCATCATCATAGCAGTGTTCCCTTTCCTACAGCCCAAAGAAATGCTTCCCCTAGAGTCTGCACAGGGGGGTGGGCAAGACAAAGGGCAAAAATATTTTTTCCCTACTCTCTAACATTGAAAGGGGGAATCATATGAAATGGGAAGAGAGAGAGAGAGAGAGAAAGCGACTTGTTGTGTGTGAGGCTTATGAGGGGTTTCTAGATCTCCAAGTATGGTCAAAATACCATTCTTTATTCAGGTGGAAACTTTTGCTTCCCATCCAAGCTGTAATAATTCACAAAATACTTTTTGTGAAGAACTTGCTTTTTCCCAAACTGGAAGTGGCTTCACATCAGCGATTCTGGGCCAAATCCAAATACTGATCTTAGGCCCCTCCAACTTAGGCACCTAAAAGTAAGTTATGTGACATTAAGACAGTGATTCAGGGAGCAGTTGACTAAGCTTCCTAAAGAGCCAATGGGAAGAGTCATAGCATATCTCCTGTCTGATAGCAAGCCCTGGCAGAATACTCCGGAAAATGCCCAGCCCCTACTCCTGCATCCATGCTCCAAACCCAGAAGTAGGATGGTGAACCATGGTTGCCTTCATCAGCAGATTTTAAGAACACTGGAGACCAAAATATGTTGCAAGTGGTTTCTCTGAGATATTTTGAGCAAGCCTGGGTTTAGAACAGGAGTCAGAAGTCAAAACTCAGAAACCCAAAGTAATGAGTGTAGCAGAGAACTAGAAATACAGAATCTGCAACAAGAGTCAGGGACCAGGAAAGACACTGAGGACAAGAAAAACACAGGGAGAACAACAGAAGTTGAGGGAAATCATGGGAAAACTGGGGTCAGAGCTGGGACATGCACAGAGAAAAGAGAGAGGCCTACAAACATATGAATTACTGAGAAGCCAAAGTCCTCAGTGACAGTGCAGGGCTTTTATTCTGAGGCTCATCTTCTACAGCAAATAGGGTATACGGGCATTGGACTCAATTCAGTGGTTCCTGGCAGGCTTTGAGCTGGGTGCAAGCCCATATTCTTAACACCCATTTCATCGTTGTCAACAATCCCTTGATTTGAGGATGATCTCTACCATGACTCTTTGATGGGTTTTGAGGTGACTTAAGAGTTCAATCCCTGAGCTACAGATATGGCTTCAAAAGCTGCATGTCTTTCTGCAAAGGAGAGCAGGCTGAAGGCTGGGGTTCCTCTCCTTTTCCTTCCTCCATTCTCTTTTCTCTTCTTTGAGGGCAAGATGCTTTACCTCAAAACAAGCTGATGCTTGGTTGAGGGAATCGGATTTAGTTAGCAGCCAGTTTCTCCCAGCTCGATGTCAGTGTTTATTTTCTTGAGGTATGTCTTCAATGTCTTCTGGCAGCATTTCCTCTGGCCAGAAGACCTCAGGCTTCAAGTAAAACAGGAGTAGAACACTTGTTTTAGAAATTGAGTCAGGTATCCACACAATGTCCAGTCCAGTGAAGTTTGTGCTTGACAACCACCAACTCCATGCTGGTAACATTGGCAAGAGCAAGAATGTTTGCATCTGTGCAGTGGTCTTCCCATTTGATGCAGAGGATTTTATGAAGGCATCACTAGCGACACCTCTCCAGTCTGTTGAGCTGACCATGATAAGTCACCCATATTTTGCATCTGTTGATGACAAAGGGGATGATGACTGCATTTTAGTCCTGGATTTGGAAAGACACCAAGATATTGCAACCAATAAAAAAACAACACACTGAAGCATTTTCCCAAAGGAGGTGCTTGCATACCAGATCCTGTGCTGGATTTCCTCAATGCGCATTCTCAGAGGGGGGTTAGTGAGGTAAGGGAAGTACTCAACTGCCTCCAGGGCCTTTCCCTCAATGGCAATGAGGTGAGGGAGGGTGTTACGTTCATGGCCTGGAGTAGGTTGATAGAGTACTTCAGCCTTCAATGGAGAGAAAGAGAGAGAAAGGGAAACCCAAAGTTGGGTAGGACTCTGGGAAGAGATCCAGTATGGTCTGGAGATTTTCCTCTGTATGTGCAAAGATGGCATAGGTCATCACCGTATTGAAGGCCAAAGTTGGTTGTTTTGAATACTGAGGTCTTCAAGCAAAAATCATCCAAAGTTGAATGCCAAAAGGATGGAGGGCTTTTCAATGTCAGTTCCAGAAGACTTAATGAGAAGCATTAGGATGACAGTCCAAAAATGAGAGAGAAGAAAGTAATTGGGGCAGTTGGGATAAGTGGCACATCTTTGCTTGACCCCAATTGAAATGACAGATGGATCTGTTTCTAACTCACTAGAAAGTGTGGTCCCGGTTATGAGAAGGCTCAGGACCCTGGTGGACTTTTCAGGGTATCCAAATCTGGCCAGTACTTTCCACAAGGATTTGCAACTGACTGAGTCAAAGACCTTAGCAAAGTCACTGACATCCATATGGAGGTCCTGATGTTGTTCTTGTTGAATGGGTAAAGATCATATCAATGGCCCCATGGGATGACCTAAAGTCACAGAGATTCTGGCGGCACTTCCTCAGCAACAGAAAGGAAGATTCAGGTGAGGATTTTCCCTGTTGTGCAAAGGAGGGTGATACTTTAACAGTTCTCACACACAGACTTATCTCCTGTCTTATATTTCAAACATTTATGCTTGGAGTATCAGTACGAGTTCCTTGCCCACCACCTTGGGATATTTCAGCAGGTATATTATCCTGTCCAGTAGCCTTGTTCTGGTTTCCTTGGTGGCACAGCAAACTTCTTCTAGGTTTGGAGAGTTGGTGAGGGATCTTGTTTTGGGATTCTGGAGGACAGACTCAATAATGGCATCTGTAACAGTTAACTCATGGTTCGGGAATGCCTAAAAGTGATCTTTCCATCTAATTTGGACAGATTTCTTATCTCTGAGGAGTGTTGAACTATCTTGCAAAAGCAGCAAACTAGAAGATGGGCTGTAGAGGGCTTTTGTTGCCTGGAAAAAACTATGTATGTCATGTTTTCCACCACAGAGATGAATCTCCTTGGCTTTATCATGCAACCTCTGGTTTTTGATTTCCTCAGATCCTCCTTTGAGCTTTAGCTTTGAGAAGCTGACATGTCTCCTTCTGCTGAGATTAGGCATTATTTTGCCAAGCAGAATGAACTTTTCTCTTCTGGTCGAGGAGCACCTGGATCTCATTATTGCTGTCATCAAACCAGTCCTGATGTCAAGGGGTGGCACAGCTAATGCATTCAGCACAGGCTATATGGACACTGGATTTAAATGACTTCCAGAGTTCTTCAAGTTTTCTTCAGTTGCTGATCAAGCCAAGAACTTTTTGGGAATACACTTTTTGATATCCTTGAAGACCTTTGGGTCTTGAAGGGATCTGATGTTGAATAACATTCACATTGCATTTTGGACATGTTGATGAACCCAGATATCCAAAATGGATCTGACAAAATAATGATCTGTCCAGTAGTCACTGGTTTCTTGCATGGATCACGTGATACAAACATCCACCTGATCATGGCTCTAACAATAGGAGTTGGGGAGGTCCCAGTGCTTAGACCAAAGATGTCACCAGGTAGTGTTGTATTTGTCACTCTGACTCAAGATGATGTTCATAATGACAAGAGCACACTACAGGCATTTTCTCAGGTGAAGGATATGCTTGGAGTTAGCTTTGCCTACTACTTCCTTCCCAATAGAGTAACTGCAGAGTTCCAGGTCGTGTCTCACTCTGGCATTGAAGCCACCAAGGAGAATGATCTTATGCTCCTTGGGAGTATTAATCAGAGCTGGTTCTGACTCATTTTGTAGACCATGAATAATCCATCATAATGAGATAATGTGAGTAATCTTAACTAAGTCTGAAGGGATTTAAATCAGCTACTTAACAGAAGCCACTTAAGGAGTTACCCTGAGACAGATGGAAAGAATGAGATAGCTTCCCCTGTTTCTCTCTGTTTTCAAAAGGTAGGTCATGTTTCTCTCTCATAAATATATGATCTAAATGATTTGGTGCTTAACAGTAGAAGGCTTAAGATCTTACATTACAAAAGAATTTCAAATACCCCCTAAATTAACTACAAAGCCAACTCAATTTAATTGTTTGGAAGTGTTTTAGAACTTCATCTCACCAACACAGACTAGAGCCTTTAAGAAGTTTTAATTTGAACTGGAAGGCTGCTTCTTCCTGTCCTCTCATGCATGTCCCTTTATTCTTTCTTTTAGCTATCCTTTTACTTTTTTCTTTTAGCAAGACAAGAGGTGGACAATTCTAAACATGTTAAGGATGGGAGGAAAGAGAAAGAGTGGGCTTATTGCTGCTTTACTTAAGAGAATTTTTTTTTTTTTAATTTCTGGGAAAGATGAAAATCTATTTTTTTATCTGTACTTGGCTGGATTCCAAATTAGCTGCAGTCATCCTTTCATCAGTTCAGCACCCCAATGGATCATTCTTAGCAGCATCTCTACTTCACAATTAAGTAGTCTATCAATGAATATTATACTTATAATTGCTTTTGAGTGTATGGTGAATATCTTTGACATTAGAATTTTACTTGTTTTATTCAGTTAATTTTCTGAGATATCATCTTTGGGTCTACAGAGTTTAATAGGAGACAGAACTGTATTTCATATATATCCAAAAACCTTACACTTGTGTGTGTATACAGTTTTCTGCACACACAAAAGTTCTTTTCACATTTCCATTAAGGGTGTCTTTATATTTAAAGAAAAAGCTTTGAAAGAAATAATTGTCTATTTGGCTTACCAAATTGCATAGAGGGGACAGGAGAAAATGGGACAGATGACTATTTGAATTTGATAAGGAAGATGCTTTAATTCTGTAAGATAAGTAGGATCATAGGATTGTAGGAAAGCAACACTACAATTAATAATTTTTACATTTAGTGGCTACTGTAACCAGTATTAACTTTAAGTAGCCTTGCTATATTGCATATAAAGCCTATCACTGTCTACTAGGCCTGTGTGAGTTGGCAGAGATCCAATCCAGCTTTGGCTTTGGATCCGGCCACTTTGGATGCCAGGGATCCGATCCAATTTCTGCTTTGATCTGGCCAAAGTGGCTCCAAATCTTCAGAGCTGCCTCAGAGATCCAGTCATAGGGTATAATGGGGAAATCAATGAAATATCTATAACTTTGTTGTTTTTTCACGTGATTTGGATGAAACTGGAAGGAGTGGTAGCCCCTACTGAGAGAATGAAATTGCCACATTTCAAGAAGATCAATGCAGGGATTTGGGGGGAACTGTACCCCAAATTCCTGAAAGCAAAACTCATGTCACTGTTATGTGTTACAACACAGGGGGGTGAAAATAGCAGAAGTAGTGGCCCCTGGTGAGGCCAAAAAGCTTGCCAAGTTTCAAGAAGATTGGTGCAAGGGTTTGAGGGGAACTGTGCCTCAAGCTGTGGACAAGCAAAACTCGTGATATGGGTGACACTGTGTGTGTTAAGGTGCAGCAGGGTGAAAGCTGCAGGGATGGTGGCCCCTGCTGCCACCACGAAGGCTGCCAGCTGTCAAGGAGATTGATGCAGGGGCGTTCTGAGACGGTCAGTTGCACAAGCACCCGCGGCATGAGTTTTGTCTGTCAGCAGCAAGAGATTCAGGGCCCCAGAACCCCTGCACCAATCTCCTCAACAGCTGGCAGGCCTCAGTCAGGGCCACCACCCCTGCAGTTTTCACATCCCCTCCCCCCCCGTTATATAACAAACATACACGTGACCTCACTTTTGCTTTCAAGAATTTGGGGTGCAATTCCCCTCAAATTCCTCCACTGATCTTAAAACTTGGCAGACATCATGCACTCAGCAGAGACTACAATTTCTGCAAATTCCATCCAAATCAGACAAAAAACAACAAAGTTATAGATATTTCATTATTTCCCCATTATACCCTATGGCTGGGTCTCCAAAGCAACTCTGAAGATTTCCGAAGTGCTTCGGAAGTTCTGAACCACTTTGGGAAGCCTAATGAAGCCGATGTTTCAATCCGGACATGCTGCTTTGGACACAGAAGCATCCAAAGCTTCTCCGGATCCGAAGCTTTGCCTGAAGCCGCGCACAGCCCTACTGTCTACATAACAAAAGTATCAAGCTACTATTGATAGGATATATATAATCTTACAACTCCCCCCACAAACAAAAACGTTAAACCAAAAAACCGAATTATAACTATACACCTAAAACAGGCTTGTCACATCAAGCTTGTCAGATCATGGCTGATGAACCTGACTACCTTTTCTATGATGAGGTATTTGGCTCTGTGGATGTAGGGAGAGCAGTGGATGTGATATAACTTGATTTAGCAAGGCGTTTGACGCCACCTCCCACAAGATGCTTGCAAGCAAACTGGGGAAGTACGGGTTGGGTGAGTGGATTGTAAAGTGGATAGAAGCTGACTGGATTGTCCGTATCAAGCCAGTATCAAGTGGAGTGCCTTAGGGGTCGGTTCTGGGACCGGTTTTGGTCAATATCTCAATTAATGATCTGTAAAATGGGATGGGTTCAACACTGAACAAGTCTGTAGGTGACACCAAGCTGAGGGCTGTAGTAGTTACACTGAAGGGTAGGGCAAGGATTCAGAGAGACCTTCACAAATTGAAGGTTTGGGCCAAAAGAAATCTCATGAGGCTCAACAAGAACAAGGGCAAAGACCTTCTCTTAAGACAGAACAATCCCATGCATTGGCAAAGTCTGGGGACTCACTGGCTGGGCACCAGTTGTGCAGAAAAGGAACTGGGGTGGATAATTAGGTGGATAAGCCAACAGCGTGCCCTTATTGCCAAGAAAGCTAACAGCATACTGGGCTTCATTAGTAGGAGATCGAGGGAAGTAATTATTCCCCTCTATTCTGCTCCTGTGAGGCCACATTTGAAGTACTGTGTCCAGTTTTGGGCTCCCCACTATAGACAGAATGTGGACAAGTTGGAGAAAGTCCAGCAGAGAGCAATAAAAATGGTTCAGGGGCTGGGGAACATGACTTAGGAGGGGAGCCTAGAGAAGGAGAGGTGGTGGAATCTCCGTTCTTGAAGGTTTTGAAGGTCTGGCTTGGCAAAACTCCAGCTAGAATGATCTAATTGGGGATGGTCCCATTTTAAGCAGGGGTTTGAACTAAATGACCTCCTGAGCTCTCCTCCAATTCTTATTTTCTATGATCCTTAAGGAACAGCCTTTGAAAATAGACGTGTTAGGAATAGAAAACGTGTTTTGTAAATCCTTTTTCCCTTAATCTGAAAGTCTTGATGCATTTCTAGTGGGAGAGACTTTCATTAAGAAAATTATCATCCCTTTCCCAGTAGATTAGAATGGGGGGGTGTTGTTGTTGTTTATTTATTTTTATTCTCATTTTTGTTTAAAAAAAGAAAAAAAACCTACTTTGTGGCTCTGAAAAAAGTCTTATTTTCCTTTGCACTCTTAGTGAAACTCTCCTTACAGTCTTCTAGAGCAGTGAGAGCCAAACTTTTTGGCAGCTGAGCCAGAAATCAGTCCCGCATCCTCAAGAGCCACTCTGATCCTTATCCTTCACCCAATCTGCTGCTCATCTTTCTGCTCCCTGCCTGACCTTCTGCTCTACTTTCAGCTCCCTGACCAACCTGTCACTGTGCTGCCTGTCCCCTCCTCAGCCTGCTACATGTCACAAATAGAGGCTACGTGTGGCACAGGTAGGCTACTGCTGGTCTAAAAATCACAATCATTAAAAAAAAACAAATCCACCATTCACACACTACAGGGTTTGTTTTCCTAAGATAAAAGATAATGTGTAGACCAAATTGGTGTCCTATACAAAGATGTCTTTGTATAGACATTCATGTTGGCTATTTCACTAATGGCTAAATGGCTTCTAGTTGAACACTCCATTATTGGTACTACATGTACACCTTGCAGTTAAAGGCTTCTAGTTAAGTATGTCATGCAAAGTCCCAAACCCAATAACCGGTGCTTATGTACATATTTCACAAATCATATCATAAAAGAATAGCACACAACATTAAAGGAAGATAGAAGTTGTAAAAAGATGCATTTCATAGCCTATAGAAAAGATATTAGGTATTTTAGTCACAGAAGCCATTTCCTTTGCCTGATAGAAAACAAAAGCATTCCCTTTAATTGGCCAGAGCATCTCATTTAATGCAATAAGCAACCAAAGATATGATGACCACAAACATAAGCCAATGTTGTTATCTCCTTCTGAAAGCTGCAAGTTGCTGCTAATGCAACTCCTGCTATGCTTCTTGGCTTTTCTTTGCAACCTTCATTATTACAAGTGCTTAAGAAAATAAAAGTTAAATTAAAAAAAAAAAAAAATCAGGAATAGGTCACTGTCCAAAGCCAAGACATAGAACTGAGGAGCTTGTACAATTGCTGTGGTTTCATTTAGTTGGTTGGTGGGCTAGGGACTTTACTGCACAGAAAAAAATGGAAAACGACTTTTTTCAGAAATCCTAGCACCCAGCATGCATTTCTGCAGCAACAGTGGGGATGTAGTCACATTTATTTGACTTAACTACAGCTTGGTTAGGGTAACCTGGCTTATCTACCTGATTACTGCTTAAACAAGGACCCTGTCCCGTGTTTAGCATTCTGTGGAGATACTCAGGCCCAATTGTTTTGAGGACACTCAGGTTTTCTTCCGTTGTGAGACTGTGAACAATGATTTAGAAAGTAAGCAAGTAATGCATACGATTTAACTGCCTTCATCCTAGCAAAAACCTGGAGCTGGTCAGACAGTCCAGAATACACAGCAGGATCCAAATCCTAGTCCATCAATTATCCACTTAAATAGACTCGGGTATCTCAGTGTGATCTTATTCTATCCTGCTCAAGTCCCCAAAAAGTATAAATGAATCTACTTTTCTAACCTTCTGTTATTTTAACCTGAAGATTAAGGCACACAAAACCATAAAGAGAGGAGGAGAAAGACTTACCCAACTTTTATACTAAGAGTTTCCTAATAACTTCAGTGGAGTAGAATAGACCTATTAAGTGCCTTAGTGCACTTAAGCCCCTAAGTGCACTAAGGCACTTAATCGGTTGAATAGGATATATTCCCACATCTATTCAACCTTATTTCTGACACCAGAATTGCCACCAACAAAATGAGTCGTACCCATTAGCTCTCACTTAGTAGGTCAGCAATCAGGTACAGCAAACAACTTGGGTCTGTTCTGAGCTGGTAGAGCCACCCCTCAGACCATCCTTGCATTTCTCCTAGGCTCCCTTGAACTGTCTGCTGTGCATTATTGCTCATCTCTGATGAGCACAAGTAGAATCAAACTGGGTGAGACTTATTTTATCAGTGCAGTCCCTGCATTGAGCAAGGAACAATGTGTGTCTCAACTTTTGGCATTTTTAAAGAACAATTCATAGGACCCACTGGGGATGGGATTCTGCTTTACTTTTTGCACTGAAATAGCATTCATTTCATCTCATAAGTGGCAGAATTCAGTTTAAGGGAATAAGGATATAGTTAAGGACAATTCTGGTATACCCTGGGGAGGGGGCTAGTCAAAAGCTATTGTTCAGGTAGTCCTGTAGTCATAGTTAAATGTATATCTTCTATTGAGATTCATAAAACTGAATCTCGTCTTAAAAGTCCCTCCAATATTTCATGTCAGTCCTTTCTACACCAGAGCTAATATTACCATGGCTGAGTTAATGTTTTTAGCTAGAGCTAAAAACAGGTCTGGTGGGCTGTGAAGTAGAAGAGATATTGCCAGGAATGGCTAACAGACATCAAAACTGCAGAATAAAGTATATTTTGAATAAGTGGGGTGGGGAAAAAAATTGTGACCATTAAAAAGGAAAGAGTAGTGTTAACACCCGGGAAATGAACAGATTAACAGGAAACAGGTGTATTCCCTGAGCCTTGAAGTCCATTGACTCTCTCAGTGCTGCCTATTGGTTTTAACATTTGGGTAGAGCAGGAATCAAAGTGGGAGGTGGGGGTGCAACTACATTACTTCCCTCTTGATCCACCACTGTATGTACCTACATTTTGAAGTCCCACTTAGTTACCCACTTTATATGGGAATAAAACTGGATTTTGCCCATAATGTCTGCTAAATATCAATACTTTGCAGGCTTATCAGGAGAAAATATTGGATAAATAGATTTTAAAGCAGCAAGTGTACATGCATATAATAAGACAAGGATTCAGGAATTCTGAGTTTTATTGTTCAGGCTGATCCACTCTTGTCCTTGAGCAAGTCTTTAAACCTTTCTGGGCCTTCATTTCTTAGTAGTTAAAAAGTAGTAAGAGCAGGGATAATGCCTGCCTCATGATGGCTTAATGATGCCATATGTATGTTTGTGAAGTCTGTTGAAATCTTTAAAGGTGAAGTTCTAAATGATTTAGGCCTGACCCACAGTGGGAATAAATCACAGAACTTCATAAAAAATGTGTTTCATTGATTGAACCCAGCCTTTTTGTTGCTGTTGTAAAATCCCAAGCCACATCTGGGCACACAAATCAAGCCACATAACAACTACTGGAAGAGTAAAAGAGTTGAAAAACAACTTGAAAAAAAAAGACAGTATGATCATACAGTTAAGGTACATGCACAGCAGCAGCAGGAGTCAAGAAGGTGGAGCTGATTATTAAAAAGGAATAAAAACACCAGACTTCTCTTCCGAGTTATGTGGTTGATGACTAATATGGCATTCATTTAGTCATTTGTCTTTTGTTCTCATTTCCAAATATTTTTTCTATGACAGAGCTGGTTGAGATTTAGAAAGTTCAGGTTAATGACTACGGCTGTAGTATATTTCTGTCCTGCTCCTTCTCACAACCCACAGCCAGTACTAATCTGAAGTACTACACAGACCTGGTTGAGCATTGCATGGAACAACCCTAATTTTCCTTCCTTTCACCTGCTCCACACTCCATGTCTTGTTATCCAGTTCTTCCAAATAAGGAGAATTATTTAAGGCCTTACATGTAAGAAGTCTGGAGACTATTCACTAGGATCCCCTCTACATGTTAGATGTATTATACAATTAACTGGTTAATTATATAATTAATTTAGACCCGCTACACATGCTGCTTTCTATCCTGCTTTAATATTCAATATAGCAGGGTCTTCCCTTGTGGCCTGGAGCCATTTCAGCTGAGGGGACCCAGCTCCCGGGATGTACCATGCACAGCTGGGGATAAGAATCCTACAAGTGGCAGGGCTCTCCATCCCAGCAATGACACGGGATGAGCACTGCCAGGATGGAGAGTCCTGAAGCTGCAGGCTGCAGACTGTCTCAGCAGCCACACGTTGCTGCCTGGGCTAAGAGTTAAGTCAGGTGCAGGACCCTCAGCCCCAGCAGCTTGGGGGTGCTGCCATGACTGCAAATCCAGCCAGCTACAGTAACTTGCTACTGGCAGGTGCTGAGGGAACCTGGGATGGTGATCCTAAGCTCCCCCTGCACCAGCAATCGGGGTGATAGGATCTGATACTGGATCCCACAATCATATCTTTTGCCAGGACCATGTGGCATTGTAGGAGGCACAATTGTATTGATTCTGCGTCAGATCCAGAGTTTTTCATTTCATAGATTTCATAGACCTTAGGGCTGGAAGGGACCTTGGAAGATCATAGAGTACAGCCCCCGCCCAAAGGTCAGTAAGTCAGCTGGGGTCATAGGATACCAGCAAGATAAGCATTCAATTTGCTCTTCAAGGTGTTCAGTGTAGGTGCTTGAACCACTTCTGATGGTAGGCTGTTCTAGACCTTGGGGGCTCGAACAGTAAAGAAATTCTTCCTTATGTCCAGCCTGAAACGGTCTTGCAGGAGTTTGTGACCGTTCGACCTCGTCATCCCTTGGGGCGCTCTGGTCAACAAACATTCCCTCAGATCCTGGTGGTCACCCTGATAAACTTATAGGTGTTCATCAGATCACCCCCGAGCCTGTGCTTTTCCAGACTAAAGAGCCCCATGGCTCTCAGCCTGTCGTCATAAGGTCTGTTTTCCTGACCTCTGATCATGCGCGTGGCTCTCCTCTGGACTCTCTCAAGCTTCTCCACATCTGTTTTGAATGGTGGAGCCCAAAACTGGACGCAGTACTCCAGCTGTAGCTTCACCAAGGTCGAGTACAGGGGGGAATGACATTCTGGATGTGCTTGAGAAGCATCTATGGATGCAAGCCAGCATTTTGGTCGCTTTATTAGCTGCAGCATCACATTGCAGGCTCATGGTCATCTTGTGGTCAGTCATGACCACCAAGTCTCTTTCTTCCACAGTGCTAGCCAGTGTATCACTGCCAAGCCTATAAGGATGCTGCAGGTTTTTCCTCCCAAGGTGGAGAACCTTGCATTTTTCAGTGTTAAACACCATCCGGTTCTCATCCACCCATTTGCTGAGCCTGTCCAGGTCAGCCTGGATCATCCGCCTGTCTTCTGGTGTGGATGCTTTGCCCCAAAATTTGGTGTCATCGACGAACTTGGCCAGTCCGCTTCTGACTCTAATGCCCGTATCATTATTGAAGATGTTGAACAATATGGATCCAAGAACAGAGCCTTGGGGGATCCCACTGGTCACAGGACACCACGATGAGTGACTTCCATCAATTACTACCCTCTGGGTCTGACCACGGAGCCAATTTCCCAGCCAGTGGATCGTGGTGGATCTAAGGGCACAATTGGCCAGTTTTGCCAAGAGATGATCATGGGATACCAGATAGAAGGCTTTTTTGAAGTCAAGATATATGACATAAATCTCTATTCCCTTGTCCAGGTGATAGGTCACCTGGTTGTAGAAGGAAATGAGATTGATCAAGCAAGACCTACCCACAACAAACTCGTGCTGGCTATCCCTCAGGATGTTGGCGTCGGCCAGTCCATTAAGGATGGCCTCTTTAATAAACTTTTCTAAGATCTTCCCTGGGATAGAAGTCAGGCTTATGGGCCTACAGTTAGCCAGATCCACTTTCCTCCCTTTCTTGAAAATAGGCACCACATTGGACTTCTTCCAGTCTTCGGGCACTGCACCAGAGCACCAGGAGTTTTCAAAGGTCCATGCCAAAGGCTGGGCTAGGATGCTCGCCAGGTCCTTGAGTACCCTGGGGTATAGATTGTCAGGGCCGGATGACTTGAAAGTATCCAGCCTCTCAAGATGTTCCTTCATGAGGTTGATATTTATGGAGATTCTGGGGATCGCCCTCACTCAGAACTCCCTGTCCCATAGTGGGCATGGGCGTCCCATGGGACTGATGAAAGACCAACGCAAAGTACCCATTTAATACATTGGCTTTTTCCTGGGTGTCAGTTGTCCCATCTAGTTCAGCTGGGGTCCAGTGTTGCTGTTGCTTTTCCTCTGGCTCCCCACATATCTAAAAAAGGACTTTTTATTGTTCTTGATGCTCGAACCTAGTTGGAGTTCAGTTGCAACCTTGGCTTTCCTGGTTTGCTCCCTGAAGAACCAGAACAGTGAATAATATTCCTCCTTGGAGGTGAATCCCATCCTCCATCCTTTGTAGGCATTTCTTTTTACCCTCAGGAGGTCTGCTAGGTCCCTGGAGAGCCAGGGGGGCTGCTGTGCCCTCTTGCTACTTTTCCTCTGAGATGGAATAGACTTAGCTTGTTCATTGAGGATCACTCCCTTGACGAGCAGCCACTCATCCTGAACTCCCCTCACTCTGGGGCCATGGTCCCTGAGGGCCTCACTGACTAGCCTTCTGAGCTTGTCAAAGTCGGCTTTTCTGAAGTCAAGGACTTCTGTGTTGCTGACTGACTTGCCAGTTTTACAGTAGATGGTGAAGATGATCAGCTCATGGTTGCTGTCACCCAGCTCCCCATCAATCACTAGGTCACCAATTAGGTCATCCCTAGTGGCCAGTACCAGGTTGAGCAGTTCTTGACCTCTTGTTGGCCTGTAGACTTCTTGAGTCAGGTAGAGGTCTTCCACGCACAATAAGAAGCTTTGAGACCGCTCAGATTTTGCTGAGTGATCCTCCCACGAGATCTTTTCTTTTCGTCTCAGACAAATACGCCTACCAAATACATCTTTGAAACATGAAAGATGCTGAATTTTATCCAATTTCAGATTTAAACTTCATTGCTAAACAACAAGGAAGACTTTTACACCTCCCTATCTTTCTGCTATCTGACACTACCAGGGAAGGCATCCTGCTGTAGCAAAACCCCCATTTTTTTCTTCTTTATTATTGCATTCCCTTCCCTTCTTCAACCATTTCTGACTTTTTCTCTCCCTCTCTATTCCCTATAGATAAGTATAAGTGAGATCAAACTTAGAATAAATTTTAAACATTTTTATTTGGTAGCAAGTTTTTGGTTTTCAATATCCACTGTTTTATATTGTATTATTATCATATTTGTATTGATTTTTATTGTTTCATTTGGATATTGTATGGTTTAGGCCTGTGTTAGTAAATGAACCAAAGTCATATCAAGTTTCCATTTTATATGTCAAGCCTCTATCTTCTGTCCTCTGCCTGGGCATCCCGTGTTGCAACAATATGATTCATTGCACCCCTCAAATGTAAATCAGTTCCCTGATGAATGAGAATAATTGGGCATGACTGAAATACAATGGTAGCAGGCCTCTACTGAAGGGTCTGTAATGACTGGGCCATCACCTCGCATTGATTCATCCAGGAAGCAGGGACCTCACCCAGGAATAGAGACAAGACCAGCATTTGAAAAACAAAAGACCCTGCAGAACCAGCAACTCTCACCATTGCAGACATCTGAAAGTGCACATCCCTGCATGAAGAACACATGCTCTGTACGCCAGGAGCTGACCCTTGCCTGGGCATGCCTCCTGTCACTATGGTCACACACAGTCTGCCCCTATAAAGAGGGGAAGTGAAGACAGACCTAGTGGGAACACCGTTTCCATCTGGACCAGACCAGCTTCACGTCACCTATCCAGCCCAGAGGCCCTGCCGGTGACCCCCTCTGGACAACATCTACTGGACAGGGACCCCTTCCAGCCTGGATAGGTAGATATTACCTGCATACCTCCTTCTACAATTTGGACTCTCTCTCTCTCCTCCTGGACTTCAGTGGACTTCAGCTCCTGCACCAAGCCTCTTTAACCCCTGCTACCAGTGTGTGGCGGGGTGGCGGTGCAAGGGAACCAATTTGGCATTGTGCCACCATCTCCCCTGTTCAATAAAACCACTGTCATTTTCAACCTCAAGCTGGGTCATGTTTTATTGAATCCCAGTCCCTTCCCTATCTTAAATTCCAGCCTCATTCTCTGTCAGCTCCAGTTCCCACCCTCTCTGCTGGTTTCCCCATCTCTTCCCAATTCCATCTCCCCTTTTCTGCCACCTCTCAGCCTCTCCTTGCCTTGCTGCTGTCCCTGCTGTTTTTCCTGTGATTTTCTGCTGCCCTCTCTCTGTTTTCAGGCTTCTCCCCACCCTGCACCTTCTGTAATCTCCCCCCACCCCCTCCTGCAGCTTTCCAGCTCCTATCAGCTGTTCTGCAGTTCTCTCCAGCTTACAGCACCTAAGCTCTCTGCAACTTCTCTAGCTGCCCCCGAGTCATCCTCTGGCTCCCCACATTCAGAGCCCCTCTTTAACACCTATGCTTTCCCTTAGTCCTATTTTTCCCTCCTCTCCCCATCTACATTTTCAGCTCCCCCATAACTCTGGCTCCAGTCCCAGACTCCATGCAGGCATGCTGTCCTGTTCTGCAGGCTTTGGGCATTGTCTTTTAATCAATTAAGATCAATTAACCTAAAGTTCATTAACCTCAGTTCTTCAGCCCAGGGCCCTGTAGTTCTAATCCCGGTCCTGGTAAGTTTAACCTCCTACACTTCTACTTTCTTACCTTAACCTTTCTCCAGGTATCTCAAGTACACCAAGCACATACAGACATACACACACACACATCACAATACCCAATTTAGTAACTCACTTGTTTGTATGTGTAGGTGGGTGGTATGTGTGTACATTAGTGAATACACATTATATATATACATATATACATATCATTGCATGTGTGGTATATGAATTAGTAATCCACATGTGTATTGAATATGCAGGTGTTGGTAACTGGTAACTAATTCTGTCTATATTTGGTGTGTGTAGTGTGCATGAATCTAAACTAGTTATTTTGAATGTGCGTGTATCTGAGTTGCTAGTGTGAGGGTGTGTATGTGTATATATATATGGCATTGTGTGCATGATATACAAATTAATGATCTGTGTCTAACTTTTGGGGTGTATAGTGTATGTGCTTGAGCTGGTAGTGTGAGTGTTTATGCCTAATGGGGTGTATGCACCTAGTGAGTGTGTGCTTAATTGATTTTTGTGTGTGCATGTGCAGTTAGTTGTACACCACACCCTCCTGTCTAACAGCGCAATAGTTAGATCCTGAGTGTTGGCCTGACCCCCCAGGGCAACATTGCCTTATCTGCACATCAAAGAACAGCTCACAGAGGCACTCTCATGGACCCAGAAGAACAGACTTTCACTTTCAGCTTCCTCTGTGCAAAAACAAAGCTTATTTTCTACCTATGGGGACTTTTTACCATCTTTAATTTTCCCTGAGCCTGAGATGGATGTGCATGCCTGAAAGCTCAGAGAAAAAATATTTTTTTTTCAATTTCTTAGTTGCTCTAATAAAAGGCATCATCTCTGAACCAAGAGGTCTAGAGGTTTTCATTTATTTTTGTCTCAGACCAACACAGCTACCCAACATACCCCTCAATACACAGCCTTCCATCAACCCATCCTCCTGTGAAATATGAAACAACATAACCAGAAAGAAACATAATTCAACATCCTGCTTGCCATCAGATAACACAGCAATCAAATGCATCCCTCAAATCTTATCACACCTTTATCTGAAGTTCAAGAGGGGCCTTGAGTTAAGGTCATTATGTTAAAGATAAGCTGAAATAAATCACTGTTTATTACATGAACATAGGACTGGAAAGTGTGACAGAACTCACCTGAAGGGTGGCTTTGAGTACCTCACCTTTAGGCTTGTCCTCCACTTCCCTAGTCTCCATTATGATTCTCCTGTTGAGTTCATTCACTTACTACCTCTTGCTGGGATAAAGTCCCCAGGGGAGATTGCCTATCATCATAAAACAGAGGAAAGTACAATAGCACTGCTCCCTAACTGAATGAAGTCTCCAGCTGGGCATCCCACCCCACCCTGACCCCCACCCCTGACTCCTAATTCTTGCCCAAAAAAAGAAAAACAAAGAGAGGAAAAGAATAAAACTACACTTTGCATGGCACATTGCTCTGCAGCCTTCCAATCTCCCATCACAGCCACTCTCTGGCCTACAGTTGTTACAAATAAAACAACCCCGCCAGGTTAATATAAATAGCAGAAAGCTCAAGCCCCCACCTCCAGGTACATAAAAATGGTTCTTAACTAAATCCTTATTCCTTTGTTTGCATTCACTCTTGACAGGCAGAAACTCCTGATAGCCTCAAGCTGTGCTCTACTCACAGGAAAGCTCTGTTTTACCTTCCCCTGATGATCAGCTAGCCAGGCTGTCTTAACAGGACCCAAATGTTGCTCATATGGCACATTCTGCAGCCTAAGTCCTGCAGCCCATTCACTGGTGCTGGCCTTTGTCTTGCTCTCCTCGCTCTTACAGTAAAGGGGTAAGGATCCACTGGTACAGAAGGGACAACCTAGGTTATTAAGGTCAACTTTGTGATCACAGGTAACTACATAATCAATGTTTAGTTGAAAAGGCTTGAAAGGAACATTAATTTTGGCCCCTGTTCCATATCGCAACTACAAATGTTTTTATTTTTTATTTTTTCAGTCTTACAGTGTCATAAGCAAGCAGGAAGAACATGAGATAGATAGAATTACTGCATTAGATGGATACAAAATTGACTATAACAAAGAGGGACTATTCATGGATTGATGCCAAACTGGCAGACTGAAGTCTGGATAGGGTTCATTGCTGATTAATATTGTTATTAATGACTTGGATGTGGAAATTGAGAGCAGACTATACAAAACTAAGAGGAACTGCAAGTGCTTTGGAAGATCAGTTCACAATTCAAGAAGATCCTGATCAGGTGTAGTGCTCGGTTATATAAAACAAAGTGAAATTCAACATAGAAAAATGAAGGGGGATTCTTACTGAACCCGGTAGGTAACTAGTAGAAACCTGGGGGCATGAGGTTACTGTAATGTGACAAGGTTATAAGCACATTAAAAGCTCAAGAAGACATGAACAGGTAAAGCCGACCTAACTGAGAAAGAGCCAGCATTACCACCCAGCCTAGGCTTCCTTACTGGTACACATAAACCATAGAGCTTAACTGAAGTGTGTGGTGGGCCAGTAGATGGTGCTTCTGCACTGAGCCACCTGCCTCACTATGCCCAACCAAAAACCATGCTTTGAGTGCCTCCCCTGGGGTGCATACATCCGGCCAAGCCTCTTCCTGGAGCACACCTGCAAGCCTGGGGTAAACACTGCCACCACCCAGGGTCTGAGCTTTGTCAGGGCTCTGTGCCCCCTGGTGTACACAGACCCTGCAGACTTTGGGGTGCTTCTTTCAGCCTGAAACATTCATAAGCTGCCTTCTGTACAGGAGGAGTGTAAAAAGCCAATCCCACCTTAGTTAGCCAAGTACAGGGAGATAACAGGGCTGGTCCTTTCCCTCTTAAGCACACACTGTAAGGTGTGCTATAACAGATAGCTTTATTGATCAAAGAGGGATAGGGTGAGGAAGGAATACAAAACAACAGAATATAGAAAGAAAACCAATCTTGAGCAAAACAGCATAGACTTATTGCCTTTTGATACATGACTAAAACACTTAGTTCTAATTTCCTAGCTAGATTTCAGGTAAGGTACTCATATCTACATCCAGAGAATTCTGGACCCGATAGCTTGATTCAGTGACCAGAAGACGTCTCTCCCCTCCATGATGGACAGACCCTTTAAATAACCTTTCTGACCTCATCACCTGGACCCAACCAAAATCAGATATTTTCTGAGCACCACTGATGCTGACCTGTCAGTTTGAAAAACAGCATCAACACTCACCTTGAGGAGAGACCAGTGCCTTGAGACCACCTCCCCCATGCCCCCTCCCTTCCCCCCAGGTCAGTGGCATGAAGCTTAGCAAATGGATCTGGACAAAGAAGGAGGAGGCAGTTCCCCCTCCTCCTGGTATTCTTACAGCCCAGTGGTCACTTAGTCACTTTGTGATCTGGCAAACAGGGCCGGGGGGGTTGGGGAGGGGGCAGTGGGGGTTGGGCTGCAGTGAGACAAGCAGGGAGGTTGATTTCTCCACAAATCACATGCTCCAAAACACATCAAACTCATTTAAAAGAAACAAAGAACATGGACAGAAATTGTAAGTTATTGCAAGTCATTGTAACATGCTTCCAGGCTCACGGCCTTCTTCTGTCTCTTGCAAGCTATTTCTACAGTAGGAGTTTTACACCTGTATAGGACTACTGAAGGACTAAATGTGTTCCTTATGTAGTTACAACTCTACCAGCAAAACTGAGCCTTGTACCGGTGTTGTAGATAATCACCCCCAAACCAAAACAGCAATATTAGTAAAGCCATGAATTGTCTGGTTTAATGATGTTATAAAAAAGACTTCTGCTTGCCTAATTTTTAATGATCATACCTCTTCATACTTATCATCGAGGAAGCAATGCCAGCAGGGGTCTATAGTGTAGACATGATATTAGAATTTCTAAGGTACTATTTCTGTGGTATTAGTTTGGGAATCACAGGAACATAGGAACTGCCATACTGGCTCAGACCCATGTAGCCCAGTACCCTGTTTCTAACAGTGCTCTGTACAGGTATGGATCCAGACATTTCCTTTTTTGAGGGAGCAGTGTCATAGAAGGCCCTGATGTAGGTGAGAGGGGAAAATAGAGGCAGCCAATCAATGTTTGTCTACATGGCACAAGGATATGTTATAAAAAGACACACAAGCTCACCTTGAGTGGGCTCTTTCCCATATGCATGTTGCACCAGACTAATTAGCTTCCTGGCAAAACTAATTAGCTTAGTGCTAATGGTGTTGCACTGCTCTAATTCCAGAGGTAGTGCACACAGAGCTGATTCCTTTCCTTCATCTCCTCGGTATCTGCCTTTTGGCCAGCATCATATGTGTCAGAGAAAGTTGCAAAAGTATAATTTGGGATAGTATAATCACCCTCCACAGCTTCCCCCTGGTTTCTCTCATCCTGGTCTCTAATAGGTAGAGACTGATTTAAGCCCTGAAGTACAACAGTGACACTGAAGCCAACAATCAAAGCTATACAGCACAAATTTTCAACACAGAGTTCTCCCGTATTGGCAGCAATGCTTTGATCTCAATACAGCATAGTCTAATCATGCTTAGGGTCTAGTATCCAGGATTTCTTGAGCATTGGTTCTTGCTGCTACTCCCTTTTAAGCAAGTAATTAAACCTTCCTTTATCTTTATAATGAGGAAAACAGTAGTTACCTGCCTGATAGCAATTTTCAAGGGTGTTGTGAGGCTTAATTGGCTAATGCTTGTAAAGCACTTTAATGATGAAAAGCATAATGTAAGTATCATTATTGGCAATAGAAACAATTTGAATGATAAATGTAATCCTTTCTTCTGCAATGGGACTCTAATCTAGATTAATTAAAACATCTGTTATATGTTAAAAAAATTATTGATATCAATGATTGACTAGAATGCTGTTTGTGCACCTGTGACATGATTTGGACGTGTACAGGAACTGTTTCCATTTGCCCAGTGACCATTATAATAGAATGTGGGTAATCATAAATAATACAGGCAAATAAATCACACATAGATAGGGAAGTGATACTCCCTTATATTTATTTAACCTACGTAATTGTCCTAATTTGAATTAAACACATTCTTAATAATAGCAATTGTAAAGTGTCACCACCTGAGCTCTTTTTATAAATCAGTACACTGCAACCTGATTAATTATCTGTGTCTTCAATTCACTTGAATTTTGTTTAGGATTAATGGACTCTGCTCATTAGTACACCTAGATCTCCTCCATATTTCACTAATGCCTGCTATGTTAGCTGTGTCAACGTTTCCCCGGAAGACTAAATCATTCAATTCATTTAACAAACTTTGTTATATTCGGATAGCCTGTGTTTAATCATGCCCTTAAGAAAACCACAGTACAGTTTGCTGATATATAAAGCAATGTTGAATTTCCTAAGGTTATATAGAAAGGAAATCGTTTTCTTCAGTATGGTCTCCTAAACACTATGGATAAGCTATATATATCAAAATTCTTCATTCCTAGTTTATTTTTATGTCTGTAGGTATTCATAAATGTGAAAAAAAAAACCCACAGGATGGGCCATGTTTAAAAAAAAATACTGTAGCAACAATGTATCTTTAAGGTCTAAAGATGCAGAATGACACAACAATATCACATATATATAAAGTATTATGTATACAGCTGTTGTCTATAAATATACAAAGGTGTCAAAATGGAGTATATATTTCTGGGGGTACTTTGCAAATTGTAAAATTTATGCCAGATAAAATAACACATGGTATAATTATTCAACAGTTATTCAGCTTATAATAAAAAAGGTTTTGCTATTGTTGTACTTATTATATATTATCTGCATACATATGACAGTAGACAGTGGCTATCCTGAAAAGCACATGGGCTGAATAGAACAGGCAGGAAAAGACTTTAGGAAAAAGCAATCCTTGTTATAATCTTTTTTCAGCATATCTACTTTCCTAACTATCCATAAATGCTAATATTTGCAATTCAGGACCTATTTTATTCTTAACTTGGTATTTTAGCAACCTTAAAAAATTCAGATCAAACTCCATTCTGAAAGAAGGTAAAAAGTATGTCTGAAATGGCAATGGGATAAGTGGGGAAAGTAGACTTTCGCGTTTTTTACTATGATTACTTATTGTGGAAAGCACCAAGGGTATATGAGACACTTTGCAAACATTGCTGAAGGATGGCCCCTGTTAAGTTTCCTTATTAGACCAAAATGCTTTTCTACAACATCTCAGCACCACACTTTACAAAGGAATACAATTACAAAAAAATACTCCTAAGTATACCAAATTTCTATCCAGCTTTACATGGGTGCTTTTGGAAAATTCTATTGTTGTGCATTGACGGCCATCAATCAACTTGTAATTCCAAAGTCCTGCCTTTAGCATCTGCAAAGTAACATGCATCCCAGGGCACCGAGTAGATACTGAGGTCTGCCCAACAGAGGCTATAACTTTATAGACAGCCATAACTGCCCATGAAGCACAAAATTTATTGTATCACCTGTCTTTAATGGAACTTGGCCCAACTGGTTTGTAATTTAAATGCATAGGCTCACCATCAAAATGGCTTCTAAACCAATGAAATACCAGCAAAGGTATAAATCCACCACATAGCCTTTGATTCACAGCTTTGCAGAAATATAAACAAGTTGCAGAAAATCTAATAGGATAACATATGAAAGAGCTCTAAATAGGGATTCGCTGCTCACATACAAATGTATCCAGCAAGTTATCTGTCATAAAGATAAGACGGTATCTTTTCCAGCTCATTCTCTCAGTTACAAATAAAGAATAATAAAGAAAAAGAATAGTTTCCACTTATATAACGATAACATTTAGAGATGAATATTGCACTGGCCTTTCTGCTCATATAAAGGAATGAAAGGACCCACCGGCCTGTGCCATGAGCCACCCACATTTCAGCTTGCAACACAGCTATGGGGACTGCCTGCTATGGGGCTGTTACTTCCATCGTATTAAAATGGATGGACAGGGGCAAGACTTCAACCCTACCATCATTGCTCAGTACATATACAAATCATGCAGAGTCCCTGCCAAGATCATGAGCCGAAGTACACCCCAAATGAATATGAAACTAGGCACATCATGTATAGCTTGCACAGAAGTGCTGGAAAAATAGCTTGTTAGTTTTAGAGGTGCCTCCAAGGCCAACAGGTAGAGCGTGAATTCATAAGACCAGTAGAGGACACCAAAACAAAGATCAGAGTGACTTTGCAAACAGGTTTACCTATCTGGAGGGGAGGGTGCACTAATTAGCGAGAAGCGTGTTGCACTTCGAAACCAATTTTTTAACTTAGTGCTTTAAGAATTGACACAACACTTGGTTGATGAATAGGAGAGAGGCTTGCTTTAAGAACTACCAACAAACTATAAAACTAAATGACAGGAAAAAAAAGGACTTTCCCTTAATATTCAATAAGTGAGCAATTACAGTCCTTGTATTATCTTAGCTGCACAGAGATCTTCACCCAATGCAGGCGGGAAGCAGTTCTTGTATGACCTCACAGTGCAGGAAAGGACAGAATTAATGTATTACAATTGTATCCTGTTTGTATGCTTGTGAAGTTTCCAAACTGATCTTAAGACCAAATGAGATGGGTATTGATTGAATGAAATCACAGAGTACTATTTTTCTGTAGTTATTTGAACAATGGAGCCTAATAAATAGCAGCATCAAACGGCTCATGAAAATAGTGAAGATCGGAGACGGTTGGATACAATTGGTGTTTTGGGAAAATACACACTGGTTGGGGACTTTTTACCATCTTTAATTTTCCCTGAGCCTGAGGAAGGGTGTGTGTGCCCAAAAGCTTGCAGAACAAGATTGTGCGTGTGTGTGTGTAATTTCTTAGTCTAATAAAAAGTATAATCTCTGAAGCAAGTGTTCTAGAGTCTTGCATTGCCTTCTGCCTATTTTGAGAAATATGCTTTAATTAATGAATCCAAATGTGAGGCAGTGAGGAATTGGACAAGGTAGTTGTGAGGTAGGTTAGATGCAGTCATGTAGACTGATTTAGCATAAAACTTTAGACAAATATCGGATGTTTCCTTTGGGAAATAGGTCTCAATCAAAATGGGAAGGGGGATGTGTTAACCAGGGTGTAATTACTGTCATGTTTTCAATGCACCATGGCTTTTCTTGCCTCTTACAGGCTTTGCATTGAAGTGGATATTTTAGTTCTTTGGTTTTCTTTAGCAACCCTTAGCTCAACTGAGACATAGATCTCATTTGTAGGTTTCTCTCTAGGCCATTTGGCTTTCTGGCTTGCCCTCTGAGTCTTACTACATACATGCAATGAGTGTGCCAAAACTTTTAAGCATCATTTATTTTTTACATGCAGGTGTGGTAGAAGGTTGAGGACTGTTATTATGACTGTTATTATGTATGGCATGGGTCGGGTATTGGGTAGTGCAAGCACTCCACTCGCTCTGATGCCTAATGGGTTGCAAGCCATTAGTGAAGTTTGATTTTCTTTGGGGCATGCTTGCTGTCACAACCCAATCTTGCCCCAGCCAGTGTTGCATTTTTGTGCAAGAGACGCCGTTCCAAGCTTTCATAGCTTTCATAGTCAGCAGTATGATGTGGATGATGTCACCTAAAGTTGTTTTAGTGATTTCTGAAAATAGGGTGAGTGTGCCAGAAAAATGTTGCTATGCTTAGTGTATGAAAAGGGGATTGGGACACTTAATAATTTGTCCTGGGCTTAGGGGTTATATTCATTCCTGTACCATGCCTGCAAATGATCCAGCTGGCACCATGGACCATAGATGTTAGTGTCTAAGCTTGTTTATAAGTAATAAACCTAGGCAAGCTCTTTGTCACTAAACATGAATACCTCCAGCTTCTTTGGTGTAACAATGTGGTTACTAAGGGCACAGCATCACTGGTGGTATCCTGCCAACACACTTACAGACCACCCAAACTGAGGGATGCTGATGTGATTGGTAACACCTAACCCCTGAACAACATTAACAGATTGAGATAAAAACACTGCTGGAGTCTGCCCTGACAACTTTGCTACAGAAGGTTGCCAGTAAAAACTCCCCACAAAGAAACAGCTGCTGGCTACTGTACCAGCATAATTACATGCTGTCACTACACATGGATTTCAAGGTGTCAGCCATGGGAACTTAAAGGCCTTTAAAAATATTCCTATAATTGCAGCCTGACAAACTGAGGCAAGGAGAAGCAAAACCAGGAGCTTGAATTCCCAGGTCTATTCCTCTATATACAGAGAAACATTTCTTTCCTTCCTGCTAATTGTGGGTGCTGAGGTTGGGAGAATTTGCATAACTCATGCTCAGAGGTTTTAGAGGTTCAGGGTTGTAGGGATACAGCCTGTAGTCATATTCGTCCAGAGGCAAAAGGAACCAGAACTTGTGGCAGAGGTGATAGCTTTTATTAGTTGGTCTAATGAAAATTATCACATCTAGCCAAAGAACTGTGCCTGCCGTTAGACCAACAAGATATTTGCAAATATATATATATATATATATGTGTGTGTGTGTATGTGTATATATATATATATATATATATATATCTGTACGCTTTCAGTCGCACTGACCCTTCTTCAGGCATACGAGAATGCAAAGATTGTACAGTTTTTCCTAGGTGGAAATGAAGATTCATATTTCATAGTTGCTAGGGTCAGAAGGGACCTGAAGCAGATTATCAAGTCTGACCCCCTGCTGTGGGCAGGAATGAATGCTGGGGTCAAATGACCCTGGCAAGGTGGTCATCTAGCCTCCTTTTGAAGACTGACAGGGTAGGAGTGAGCACTACTTCCCTTGGAAGTTGGTTCCAGATCCTAGCCGCCCTGACTGTGAAGCAGTGCCTCCTGATGACTAGTCTGAATCTACTCTCCATCAACTTATGGCCATTATTCCTCGTTACTCCCAGTAGTGCTTGGGGGAACAGGGACTCTCCCATTGCCTGCTGGTCTCCCTTGGCCAGTTTATGGACAGCCATCAGATCTCCTCTCAGCCTTCTCTTGTGGAAGCTGAACAGGTTCAGGTCCTGTAGCCTCTCCTTGTACGGCCTGCCCTGCTGCCCCCTGATCATGCGAGTGGTCTCCTCTGGACCCTTTCCATGTTGTCCACATCCTTTTGGAAGTGCAGCACCCAGAACTGGATGCAGTAGTCCAGCTGCGGCCTGACCAGTGCCGCATAGAGGGGGAGGATCATCTCCCTGCACCTGCTTGTGATGCATCTGTGGATGCACAACAACGTGCGGTTAGCTTTCCTGCCTGCGTCACCACACTGCCGGTCCATGTTCATCTTGGAGTCTGTAATGACTCCACGATCCTTTTCTGCCTCTATGCTGGTGAGAAGGGAGTTCCCTAGCTTGTGGGCATGCTGCTAGTTCTTCCTCCCTAGGTGCAGTACCTTGCACTTGTGAGTTGAATTCCATCTTATTCTCATTTGCCCACCCCTGTAACCTGCCCAGATCCAATTGCAGTCTGTCCCTCCCTTCTAGCGTGCCCGCTTCTCCTCACATCTTAGTATCATCTGCAAATTTGAACAAGGTGCTTTTCACCCCATCGTCCAAGTCACTGATGAAGATATTGAACAGTGTGGGCCCAAGGGCTGAGCCCTGGGGGACCCCACAGCCCACATCCCTCCAGGTCAAAAATGACCCATCTACCACCGTTCTCTGGATGCATTGGAGAAGTACATTTTGTGCCAATTAGCCTAAGGTTAAAAGCTGGAGCAGTCTAGTTACCTCGAAGTTATCTGATGGCAAGCAGGATGTTGAATTATGTTTCCTTCTGGTTATGTTGTTTCATAGTTCACAGGAGGATGGGTTGATGGAAGGCTGTGTATTGAGGGGTGTATTTGGTAGCTGTGTTGGTCTGAGACAAAAAGAAATGCAAACCTCTAGAACTCTTGGCTCAGAGATGATACCTTTTATTAGACCAACTAAGAAATGGCAAAAAAATTAAACAGCTGTCCACCTTCAGCTTCCTCTGTGCAAAAGTGAAGTTTATTTTTTACCTATGGGGACTTTTGACTAGGGCTGTGTGACGTTTCGGTCCCTGATTCAGTTCGGCACAGATTTGGCCTGATTTGGTGGCTTAATCTCCAAAAATGAATCAAATAAGAGGACTCTTCAGTCTCTCCAAATCGTAGATTCTCTAATAATAAATCTCACAAATACCTTGGTATATGAGAGGCCTATCAGCAAATGGACACATGTGAATGAGAATAAAGAAAGCTCTCAGTCTGTCTCAGACACTGCTTCTTACTACTGAGAGTTGAGTAGGAAATAAATAATCTTGATTACAGCAGCAAAAAGGACAGAGAAGCAGACACTAGGGTGAGTGAACACAGCTGGAGTGAACACCTCCGACACTTTGATACCTATTCAGCTACAAAAAAGGCTGTTAATTAAATGGGAAGAATCTCTGAGGTTGATATTGTTTAGCTTAATTAGCTGTGTTGTATGAACGGGCTAGCAGACAGAAAGGGAGAACATGCTGCAGCTAGCAAGACCATGATACTCAGGATTTGACCACCCTGCCTGGTAACAAGTATGGCAGGGATAGTTTACTGGTTAAGGAACTGGCCAAAGAGATGTGGGCTCAGTTCTTGATTTGCCTAGAAAATTGCTGAAACACATCAGTTAGCACCAGATTCATTTGCCCCTATTGTATGTCCAGGTGACCAAGTGCAATTCTGTTAAAGTCCCTGAAAAATCTGTGAATGCATGTACTTTTTCCACTGGGGGTGGGGATTGCCTCTTTTTTCTATCTTATATCTGGGAAATTATATTTGTGTTGAGGTGACCTCGCAAAGCGACAACGCACACAAATCCAACCATCCCCTGGGTCAAAGATACTACCCCAACGAGCAAAGAAATTCAACAACTTCTGGGCCAACTAAACTGGCATAGAGCTCATGTTCCAACAAGTTGTCTAGAAGTCATTGCATGTCTACATCAGCAACTACACACCAAAGCTAACACCCGAAGTATATGGGACCCCATCCACAACTACGATAAGTTACAAGAACTCTTAAAGGCCACCTCAACTACAATCCTCCACAGTATTAGCCCCAACGAATCCATAACTGTTACTTTTGGACATACAAGTCAAATACTCTGGGCAACTGGAACTACCAGCATCAACAAACTAGTATTCTCAACCTACAAGGCTCTGCAACCGTCTCAATATCAATATGGAGTCACAGGAACCCTTTTACTAACATCCCAGCTCGCCACAACCACCTATCCCAACATTTCTACAACTACCGGAACTGTCATCGGATCAGGCGTCACACTACTTCCACTTCTCACTCCCGACCGACTGGACCCAACCTTTCATGGCCTATGTACCACCTGGCAAGAATTAGTACAAGTCTTTCATTTTCACTTCCACCATTGGAAGATGAAAGAGGCGCCAGCAAGTTCAACGCCTTCCCTTCATCATCAAAACCCTTCATTAATGTACGGCACTATTCTACCCACCTGGATAGCATCAGACAGAAGTACAGCCCATGGCGGAGCACATGGATTCTTCTGTAACCTGTGTCAATACATTGAAGTAGAGCCTGCAGCCCCACCTCCAAATGCACAACTCAAAAAGCTCCTCGGATTCAAAGGAGCCCTCCAACACTGCTTAGACGCCATAATGTCCGTGAACCTGTCCCTGTAATAGCTATTGACTCTCAATACATCTACAAAATATTAACCGGACAGGCACAAGCCACAGAAAACCAACCTCTTTGGAATACAATCTTCGCTATATTGCCTCACTTTAAAACCATACCTCTGCTGCAACACACCCGCTCTCACTGACCAGATACCGACCCAGTCCACGCCCACATCGACGTTGTGCTACAAGACCCAGAGAAGCATGCAGAAGCCATCAAGAAAACAGCAAATCAGCCACAACAAGTTGCAGCAGCCATTCTTGCTGAAACAGATGTCAATAACCAACACTTAGTACAATGGCTACATGAGTTCTGGAGCCACCCCAGCCCCAAAAAGGCCCATCTTAAATGGAAGCGAATAACCGCCGAGACACCACCGTTCACCATCACACTTCAAGATTGGAAAACACGGAGTCAAACCTGTTACATATGTAACAAAGTCAAGGCCACGCCAACCGCATCAGCTAAACAAGCATTTGACCCAAAGTACTTTCCCTCAGGAAAGACGTGGCAAGTCGACCTCATGGGACCACTCCCTGGAGTCAAACATCAGGCCAAGGCGTTAGTCTTAGTCAATCTAGGCACCAGACAACTGCAATGTATTCCTCTTACAAAGACCACCGCCAAAACCATCTGCTCTGCACTGGTCCAGGCCATAAGCCTCTGGCAAGTACCAAACAAAATCCAATCCGACAGAGGACCACCCGTCACGTCAAAAGCCCTAGCAACCTTTTGCAGTACCTGCAACATTGTCTGGCACATCCACATCCCATATCACCCACAGTCAAATGGTGTTGTTGAATGCTCCATAGGAATCCTCAAAGAAAAGCTCTGTCTAACAGGAAACGGCACATATTTAAGTTGGACAAGCTGTCTGCCACAAATTCTAATCCAACTAAATGAAGACAAGTCATTATGGACTGACAGAAAGCAAGAAATACCAGAACCGTGGAAGCCCCGATTCCAGCCGGGAGAACTCTGGGTAGCCATACCAGGACCTGTTGATAAGAAACAACTGCTATACCAAAAAATAATACAATCTGCAGGAACATATCCGAACACCTACCAAGTTAAAACTGACGTACCCAACAAGACATTACTAGCTCATCACAATTGGCTGAGTCATCGCTCTGAGACAAGAGACTAGCCATTTTACTGTATATAGCCTTTATATATTTTTTTAACTATCTCATTTTACTACCCCTACAGGTGTTACATGAGACAGCCGTTCGGGAAAAGCACATCGCCCACCTTGTATACACGCCTCGGATTCACAAGGTCAACCTATCCGAAAAAGTAGCCGTATTCTCTGGCAATGCGATACATTGGCAAGCCTGCTCATCGTTCTACCAGCACTGTCCCCACGTGTAATCATCACGACCACTGCGCTAAACCATCTGCCACCTAAAGAACACCTACAACAAACCACAACTACGAACTAACACCCGTCATGTTATATCTATCATTGCCGACACTCCTCATTATCCTTTTCCCAGTTGCCATACCTGTCCCTATCCCCTTCTCTTCACCTAACACTGTACTTCAACTTTTATCCCTATGGGCCAATGCAACTGGAGAAGAAGAAAAGGGACAAGGATTAACCGCCTGTTTAAAAATTCCCATGTCTGTCCAAGACCCAGTCCTCACTCTTTACCCTGAACCATTTAATCTATCCGATTGGTTCTCCCAAATCTCACTGAGCCCCAAAAATTCCATAGATGTATTCTTAAGTGAAACTTTCGGTTTTATTAACTATTCTTGGCCACAAAATTTTACACTTGCTAGCCTGTCCTCTGAACCCACTGAAACGAAGTGCTCTTTTAACGGAACCCCACATGCTTGTTCAGCT
This sequence comes from Crocodylus porosus, assembly GCF_001723895.1. Classification (NCBI taxonomy): domain Eukaryota; kingdom Metazoa; phylum Chordata; order Crocodylia; family Crocodylidae; genus Crocodylus; species Crocodylus porosus. The sequence goes on along the minus strand of NW_017728948.1, from coordinate 8,707,615 downwards.
ATCCCCTGGGGAATACACCCTAATGGTAATGATTGGTCCCGACCAGACCAGTCACTAACATGGAATCCTCACTTGGTTACTCCACCATGGTACCTCGACCTTACGCAACATGGTCAAGCTACTGTATCTGTAGTCACTTTATCCCCTCTTATTCAGCCCACACCTTTAGTAAAATGGAATAATTCTCTAGCTGTAAATTTAACTCAACCAGGTCCCTTCGGAAATGATTCCTGGTTCAGATTTTATCATCCCACATTACGAGCAATATTGTTAAACGCTGCCTGCCATGGCGTCACACTTCCGATAAGGCAGCCCGGCCCCCCAGAGCGAATGAGACACGCTTTTCCTTTTCCTGGATGGTGCTCAGAATTATCCACCCCAGCACTGATAGGCCTAGCCTGGGCCTGTTCTAATGGAAAAGTATATACAGCCTTACCTACCACCCTCAGCGCCGTACAATGTTTTCTAGCATCACTTTTATTCTGCCCACCTTTAAAAGCATCTACTGTTTATCTAGTGAGTCTTCATATAAAACATAGGCAAACTAGATCATGTGCGCCAGTATGGAGTCCCCTAACCCATGGAGAGAAGGTAACCCAAACTCGTAGTTGGACCACCGAAGGCCTATTTGTTTGGGGAATTGGTATAACAAAAACCCGCATTGCCCTAGCCCAATTAGCTGAAGAGGTAGAATTATTAGTGAACCGCACAGCTGACAGCCTTCCTCTCTTTAACCAACAGTTACAGGCCACCTCCCAAATCACTATTCAAAACCGCCTTGCATTAGATGCCTTATTACTTCAACATGGTGGCCTATGTCAATACCTCAACCTATCTAATGATCTATGTTGTATTGCAATTCCCAATGTTTCCATTCCACTCAACCAACAAGTTGATAGCATTCGCAAAATAGCCACCCGTGTCAACGGCATTGCTGGCGTTGGCAACAGTTTACTTTCTCAAGTCTTTAATGTGCTAGGCTTTAATATCTCATCTTGACTATCTAACTTACTTTCAGCACTCCTCTTATTATTCATACCTATCATTATCTTTTTATGCATTTGTTCTTGTATTGTAAAGTATATCCAAAATCGTATAAACTCTGTAAGTGCCTTCATCTACACCAAACTTCCCAATGAACTCAACAAAGAAAAAGATCCGTTCACTATCAACCCATTTCTAAATGAAACCACTGCATAAATGTTCTACTGCCCCACGGCACGAGGGCATGTAAATGTCTTATTTTATTTCTGTATACCTGCCACGCGGCACTCTCACATTTATGTGACCTTGTAGTTTTGGCTTCTAAACAAAACGAAAGCTTTGTACTTTTCCACACTTGTATTAAGCTGCACATGCATATTCTGTAAGTTTCATTTCTTATCTCTAAGTGTCAATCCTGCAGAAACTAAACTTATGTAGAAAATCTACCTAGTAACTATTATGTAAAAGAAACTATCCTATCCCTGTATGCTTACCTTATATCATAGTTAGTGTCACAGAGGCAGTCCAACCAACATCTATAAAAGAGGCAAAGAGGCAGGAAGTAGCAGAGATGACGACTGGACGACCCTTCAGGCTTGATCACCCTGTAGCTGGTCTTCAGCTGTCTTCCTGGGCGTATCCCAGCGAAAACCAAGGCCTCGAAAATCCGACAATCGACAACGATTCACCGTGTTACAGTTTTGTATCCACCATCCCGTTTATGAGCTGTTGACCAACCCTAGGACTAAGTATTGAGCAGCCACACCCATCCCGCAAGGGGTGGAAAGCAAGGGCTCGCTAGTGAACCCTGTGGGCCAACAGACCCCCTTTGTATCCGGCATACTGTAACTGAAGAAACATCAGAGACTCCACCTCTTGACTGCCTCTCTTTGTAGCTTAGACAGCATATCTACGCTTCCTATACTTATATTTACTTCGTTCCAGCTGGTCTCCCCTCTTATTTGTAAGAGGGTGAGGCCAGGTGAGTGAATAAAACAAATTTTTACTTTACCTTATATCTACTCCGTAATAACTTCTACCACTAACACCCTATCTCAATGAGCTGTTGACCAGTTCTGGGACTTAAGGAGTCGGCAGCCGCACATAGCCCATCGGGTTAGAACACAAGTGCTTACTCTGGAACCCCGTGAACCAACAGACATCCTACAAACTTATTATAGAAAACTAACAACTTACTCTAAGTCGTCTACTCGCGCCAACTTGGCGAACCTCGAAGGTGGTCATAAAGCTACCTCCAATCCCACCCCACAAGCTGCACGCTCGCCAGCTCTGTAAAGCCCGCAGCTCCCCAAGCGGTGCTCAAATCGCAAGCCCGGCATTCCGCCACAACCCACATATAAACATTTCTGTTCAGCTAACCGAATCGAAATATGTTGTTTCAGGTTAATTGAATGCAGTAGTATATCGTGGGTTGAGTTATGTAGCATATGACCATGGAACTTTGCAGATAGATATTCTGGATAGGGATTTCAGCCAAAAGGGGATAATATAGGTATGAGGCACTCAAATATCTTCTATGCAGTACTTCAGTAACTATGGAAACTTTGATGAATGCTTAATGTTCAGCCTAAACCACAGTCGCACAGATTGCCTGGACTTTTTGTTTCCTACAGAAGAGTTCTGCATGAAAGCTTGTCTCTGAGGATGGAAGGGTGGCAGTGATGCAAGTTTATCTAGTATTATAAAGATACTATGGGTCAAGTGGAGTACAATTACCGGAGGGGATCCAGCACCGTATTGGGCTGCACTCTTATGACTTGGGTAGGAGGCAAGAGGCTTCCACTTATACTACCTCCCCATGGAGTCCCCTTTAAGAGACAGGGTACACAGGAGTAGTTAGCATATACAACTTCAGGAGTTTGGCTCTTTTGGTTGGGAATTGCTTGTTTTCCATGCTTAAGAGCTGCTTAAGTGAATAGGCTTTAAAAAGGTCCCAAATGCTTGTGAGGTTGTGAGGAAAAGCTGGGATTCAGAAGAAGCAGCAACCACTGTTGGCTAGAACTGAACTTCTGCTCCCACCAGCTCCTGGCTCCAATGGGTCATAAACTATCCCACCCTGCTTATTGAATTAACATTAAATGCAGGGTGCAGAAAAGCCTGGAGGATCAGGGACCAGAAGCCAAAGACCCCTCTCTTCTAAGGTAACATTAGTCTCTCAGAGCCATTGTTCTTCTGTCCTACTCTCCTCATCACTGCCCAGGGGACCAGCTTTAAGAGGAGCATTGGGAAGTGCTCTGGGTAATACCTAAACCACAATCTGCTGAATGGAGCGGTGTGCTTAGAAACCAGAGATAGAGGATCAACCCCTTTCCCCATCTAGGTAAGAGAAACATAAAGCCAGGTCTTCTGTGTCCAGGACAAGTGCTCTAACCACTAATTTATTGACCAAGAGCAGGGAGGCCTCTCTCACTCCTTTATTTTACCTCTGGTTGGTGTGACCATACCTGGGTGATCCTATTCTGCTACAGGTAGGAATAGAGCCCAATTTGTAAGTGATAAAAATTGCAGTTATGCAGCCCAGTAAATGACACTTGGGCATATAAAAGAAAAGCAGTATTTAGTTCTATATTTATACTTTGAAAGGAACAAATAAATTAAGCCCTGCCTTCAGGAATCAAGACTACATTACATTGAAAATACTGTCCCTTCTAGAAATGCTAGTGAGGAATTGTTAAAGAATGAAACATTATTCTGCAAAAGATACCAATATATCTAACCTATTTCTCTTATTCATGCAGCTTAACATAATTTTTGTATTGCAGCAGTAAGTCACAGATATCTCTCTATTATTTAGTTAAGTCGACAAGGCAGATCATCAACCAGGGCAAATTGTCACAATCCCGTTGAAGCCAATGGAGCGATGACAATTTATACTAGCTGAGTTTCTGCTCCCAGGCTTCTGTCCTTGGATGGTCTTTAATACTAAAAGAGACCGAAGCCGTGGGGAACAGAGAATGCTCCATTTCTATTGACCTTTTCTGCCTAGTAATCCCAAGCATCCCCATATTGGCAAAAGTCCCTTCCATGTAAGATTTAAGAATCATACAAAGACTATACAAGAGTGTTTCTAACCAGACATGATCATAACTTCATAGACTTTGTCTAACTGACCCTTAAATGTCATGGATGGTCCATGCATTTTTCTAAGTAGAGGTTTCCTTTTTTCATCCTATGTTTTTATATTCATGCTAGACTCTTGAAATTGTAGCTCATATTTCAGTGATGTGCTGTATGCAGTAATGTATATCCTTTCATATAATTTCTATTGATTACTGAGATGTACAGCAGAGCCATTTAAATAATTTAAAACATTTACATTTGTTTCATTTTTCTTTTGTTTTTTCTTTCTCCTTTTTTTAACACAAGTGCAACTTTTCTTTTCCAGACTTAGGACACACCCCATGATATTAGCAGAAAGAGCATTCATTTTGTTGCTTCTTCCTTCCACACCATACAGAAAAAAGAGCCCCATGAATATTATTCTGCCCACTGCTCAGCATCTATATAAATTTTTCCATTTTCAATTACAGTTTTGATTCATGAAATATCTGGTTCATCTGTAATGAACATCTGGAATGGTATGTCCTTCTGGGATTCCGGTAAACTGAATGAATAGGCATTACTTAGGATATCAGGAGGAAGGAGAAACATGGTGGAACTGCTATGTGCTAGACTAAGAATTATGTTTAACCAAAGGTAACTAAACAGAGTAACACATACTGGGCTGAAATGTGATGAGTATGAGTAAGTGTTCATGAACACAAGGAGAGGTTCATAGGGGCAGGCTGACACCACACCTCGTGTTGAATGGTCATATACTGCAAAAATAATCCACAGGATCACATGTGGAATTGAGTGTAATAAAGATCATGATCTTGAGTCTTTGGGAATTTATAGATGCACTCAGGGAGGTGCGGGGTGGGGAACGGAGGCTCTTTAATTAGAGCAGTTCCAAGAGCCGCTGTGAGTAAAGTACCCAGAGTGTCATGTGTATGAGCATGCCCACACTGAAATAAATGGTGGCTGGGCTACTTTAACTAAAGCTCGTTGAACACTGATACACATGTTACTGGAATCTGCTGAAGCGTGATAATTCCCATGCTCCACAGATTTGATTAATCAATTAATCAAGTCTGTTTTGACACATTGTAATGACAGCACATCTGAGCAACCTCTCTGCATGTGTACAGGCACCCTTTGTTCTTAATTTCATTTCCTGTCTGTCCAGGGACTGCAGGAGATGGCTCTAATTGCTTGGCAAGTTTTGTTAAAAAGCTGGAAAATTCCAAATGTCATAATACTGCAGAATACACTTTAGCTAAAGCTATACTTTTAAAGCTTTGAAATGGAAAAAAATAAAAAAATCCCCACTCAATTTATAATTTCATGAACCAAATCACTTTATGAGTATAAATAGTAAAGTGCACTACTATCAATTCGAGAATCCCACTGTAAGGCTCACAGAGCGACAGTTTAATTTATCACATTAATTATGTAATTAAAAGATTGGGGAAAATGGTGCTTTAATTGAAAAGAGACAGTGTTTATTTGTTCACACAGGTATTCTTCATCTTGTAAATTTGTCAAATGAAGAAAATGTTTGCAACACTTTAATTGGAGGGTCTAATTTATCCACTTTTTAACTACTTCCAGATATATATAAAAATTGTTCGTTTATTGGTGCTGGGAAATGTAGCAATTTCCTTTTTGCAAAAGGTAAAAAGTGCAACAAAGTTAACTCTTGTTGCTGAATTTTGTACAGATACTGGGACATACATCTCCTTCTATAATTATGCTATAAAGTAACACATGCTTTTTATTATAATTCTAAAGGAAAATCTTATCTGCAAACCATATGCTTTATGATAGCTTTATGCAAATTGTTATTTTTATCTGACAGTATTCAGGGATCCATTTTTTCCTTGATGGGAAAAGACAAAATGGTGTGTTATTCTGCTTGTCAGATTCATCGTACATATTAAAAAGCTTTATTGACTGATAATAGGTTGTATGAACTTTAGTGAGATGAGGGTGACCTTTTAGCTTCATTATTATACAATTTATTTTACTTAGTTTGCCCTATCATTATTCTCAGTCATACCAATCATTCTGACATTACCTTGCAGACGTATTGTTTTAATCATTTTCAGATGTACATAAGAAAAAAATCACTAACAAAATGGAATTTGCAAGTTGGTGTTTGGGGTGGAGGGGGTTTTGTTGTTTAGTTTTACTTTACATTTTTGTTTGCTTTTTGATTTTCCTTGCAGATATTAGAAAAGATTTTTTTTTTTTAAGCTTGACAGTCAAAGGCGCTAATTGGGTCATTTGGTAAAGCCTCAATTATACTATATAGATCTGTTACTTGTTACTTTAAGCATGTGAGCTCTTGTGTGAAACTGACTTTCAGTACTGGACTCAGTGTGGAGACGTCTGCAAAAAGGAACTAATGTGGTGAATGTTTTCCAGATAGGTGCCTAAAACATGGGCAAATTGGGATTGGCATTGCTCAGTTGCACAGAGCATCAAATACTTTTTACCCTCTCCCACTTGGCCTTTCAACAATTTTGACTGGTTGTGATGGATGAGCGAGGACTGATCTCTCACTTTTCACTTTAAGAACTGGTTAGGAAGTGGCTGGAGAGAGATCTACTAGGCTGCTAGCAAAGAGTGTTATGTAAATTATGTAAATGTATATTCTTTTCCTATGTTTTCAAGTTTTCCCCACCCTTTACATTCTTTTCCCTCCATTTCTCCCATAGCTTTCACTGGACATAACCCGAATATTTTGCCACAACAGCATATGAATTCTGGTTGTAGGAGCAGTTTTCCTACAGGCTATGTAAGTGCTATAAAATGATGCCAGGGAAGAAGGAAACAAGATGTTTATCTAATAGACATTGCAACACAGGTAGGAATTGAAAGACTCTTCAATGACCAGAAGATGATTGAATCCGTGACAGGGATTTGAAAACGGGTCTTTTGATAACAGTATCACCTGCTCTAGCAGTCCATTCCACTCAGCTACTGTTGGCACCTTGAGATGGATTTAAATTGCTAAAGATAAACTGAAATCACATAGATTTCATATGCTTTGACTTTTCTAAGGTGTCTGATTTCATACCATGTATCATTCTTGTTAAAATGTGAACAAAATATAGGGGGAAAAAAAGCATGGTATTAAGAACCATCTAACCAACAATTTTCAATGAGTCCATCTATGTATGCTATTACTGTGCATACATAAACTCCAGAGCAATAAGCTCCATAGTTTATTCATGCACAGCATGTTGAGCTGGTTTAGACCAGCCCCAGCTGGCAGGGGAATTTGGGGGTCAGTCTACCAGCCCAGGGTTGCTCCCTCCAGCTCAATGTGCTGTGGAGTGGCTGGCTGGACACCAGGGTGCTTCAGCATGGGGCTAGCTGGCAGGTAGCCCCACAGTGAATCACCCTTATACCCCAGCCAGCTGAGCAGCCTCTACACATGTGCTGCTGCAGAGTTTCTTAATCTGCAGCAGGATAGTAATTACAAGTACTATCTTTCTGCAGAGTAAATTAGTGTACTCCAGCCTAATAAGAGTGCATGTGTAGATGCCAAGATGTTTCCTGTGCAGCTAAATAGTCCACTGCACATTAAACATCTTAAGTAGGTGTACCAGATAAGTAGTTATTTGAATTGAGAGTCATTAGTAAATGGGGATGTTTCTAACTTCAGGTTTCACCTGGACTGGTGTGAGACCCATTCTTATCTGTGATTTAGTAGTAAATAGCAACAAAAAAAAGTACACAATGAAGATTGGTAAAAAAGTAAAGAGTGATGGTGACAAACCATACAAAGTGATCGGTATTGTGCAGTTGGGTAGCCTGTTGAAACAAAATGCATTTTGGTACACCTGTAACAAGGTGGCCTGTCCCTTTAAGAGAGAACAGTCAGTCCCATTTAGAGGGCCCAGAGGCAGAGCATTTGCAAGCACCTATTCTGGACTCATGCAATTAGGAAGTATCTCATTGGAGCTTAAAACTGCAGGGGATAGAGAAGAAGAGACAA
>NW_017728948.1:8698160-8699551 GCF_001723895.1 Crocodylus porosus | reverse complement strand
CGATTTGACGGTGGGGGTCTACTACAGACCCCTCAACCAAGGGGCGGAGCTGCACTGGGAATATTTGGGCCAGCTTGCAGAGGCACTTAAGGCAAGGGATATAGTTGTCTTGGGTGATTTTAATTACCCGGACATCTGCTGGGAGGAACAGTCAGCCAGGACGGACTGTTCCAGGAGGTTCCTGGCCGAGATGCAGGACCTCCACTTAATTCAGGAGGTGCATGGTCACACCAGAGGAAATGTCCTGTTGGACCTGGTCCTGGCCACAGGCGATGACCTGGTAAGGGGCCTCCAGGTTCTTGACCACCTGGGTGATAGCGATTATCACTTGCTGGAATTCACCATCCAGTGCAGGGTGTCAAGGGTCTACAGCAAGATGGTAGCCCTAGACTTTAGGAGGGCCAACTTCAACAAGTTGAGGAGATTAGTGAGAGATGTGCTGGGGTCCTTGAGGGCAGGGGAATTCACTGTCCAGGACGTTTCCTTAAGGAAACAATACTCAGGGCCCAAGGGGTGTCCATCCCAACAAGAAGCAAGGGGGGCAAGAGTGCCCGAAAGCCCCCCTGGCTCACCAAGGGCGTCCGGGAATGCCTGATTGCCAAAAAGGCGGCATACACCCAGTGGAAGGGGGGTGCTATCTCCAAAGAGGAGTATACCGCCTCTGCTCAGGCCTATTGGAGGGTTGTCAGGCAAGCTAAGGCGGACATAAAGCTAGGACTAGCGTCCAAGATCAAGGAAAATAAAAAGTCCTTTTTCAAATATATAGGGAGGATGAAGAAGGCACCGGGTAATGTGGGGCCCCTGCAAAATACGCTGGGCAATCTGGTGGTTGCACTAGAGGAGAAAGCGGACCTCTTTAACCAATTCTTCATCTCCATTTTCTTGTGCAGGGACCGGGACTTCCCCACTGTGATGCAAGACAGACTCAAGGGGAACATCTCCAAACCTCAGGTTGGGGAGGATCGGGTTAGAGAGCTTCTGGAGGGCCTGGACATGTTCAAGTCAGCAGGTCCAGATGCTCTCCACCCCAGGATGTTGAGGGAGCTAGCTAGGGTTATTGCAGGGCCCTTGGCACAGCTTTACAAGCACTCGTAGTGCTCAGGCCAGGTGCCAGGTGATTGGAAGATAGCTAACGTGGTCCCCATCTTCAAAAAAGGAAAGATAGAGGACCCGGGCAACTATAGGGCCATCAGCCTTATCTCAGTCCTCGGGAAACTCTTTGAGAAGATACTCAAGGAGCACACCTGTGATGGGCCGGCTTCATAGATGATGCTCAAGGGCAACCAGCACGGTTTCATTAGGGGCAGGTCATGTCAGACCAACCTGATTGCCTTTTATGATCAGGTCACAAAGGCAATTGGCATTGTCTCCCACCCCATCCTCATTAAAAA
>NW_017728948.1:8670690-8697854 GCF_001723895.1 Crocodylus porosus | reverse complement strand
GGATGTGGACAACCTTGAAAGGGTCCAGAGGAGGCCACCCGCATGATCCGGGGACAACAGGGCAGACCCTACAATGAAAGACTGCAGGACTTAAACCTGTTCAGCCTTCAAAAGAGAAGGCTGAGGGGGGACCTGGTGACTGTCTATAAGCTCACTGGGGGGACCAGAAGTGTTTGGGAGAGACACTGTTTCCTCGAGCGCCCCCTGGCATAACAAAGAATATTGGACACAAGTTATTGGAGAGTCGGTTTAGATTAGACATCTGTAAGAACTACTTCACAGTTAGGGCAACTAGGATGTGGAACCAGCTTCCTAGGGAAGTGGTGCTGGCTCCTATCCTGGGAGTCTTTAAGAAGAGGCTTGATGCCTACCTGGCTGGAGTCATCTAAGTCTAGTCTTTTCTCCCGCCCAGCAGGGGGGTCGGACTTGAAGATCTACAAGGTCTCTTCCAACCCAACTTCTATGATTCTATGATTCTATGAATATTGAGATATGATCTGATTGCAGTGTAAAGCAGTGGGTGCATCTACACATGCACTGAAGTGCTGTGGTTACTGTGCATTAAGTTTAGTACCTATAATACCGGGTACTAATTCAACGCTCACTAACCGGCACTACTGCACAGTAACAACAGTGTGTGCCTTTTTAGTGACGCTAATGCATAGGAGACTAATTCTACTGTGCATTTAGTATCTTGTGTAGATGCACCCAGTGAATCTGAACTGTTTTAGACTCAATGTACCCCTTAGAAAAGGCCACCTTTTAGATTCCACTCATTTTTTATGACAGAAGAATAATAGGGCAATTCTTCTGTTGCAAAGAACTAAAAAAGATCACAACAGGATAGAATTTATTTAATCCTATAGACTCATACTTGAAAACTCTGGGTTTATCTTGATTTTGCCTGTCTCAGTAGTATAGCTTGGGGTGAAGGAATGATCAGGTCACCAGTCCTACATGCTGTGTTGATGAAGAGTCACAAAAATAGCAGCCACTGCACTGCTGGTGTGGCTACCACTGCTGTAGCTGGATGTCTAGCCATTGATGCCACCTCATGCCACTGCTGCCCAAGAAATGCCCAGCATGCCTCTGCTCTGTCCTTACACCTCATGCACAAGGTGTATGGCTTCCTGGCCAAGGACACCTGGCTTCCATCACCCCTTTTCAAACTTTTCTTATAATGTATTTAATATAAGGATTTATTAGCAATACATCACCATGGACTTCAGTGAACTTTGGGACATGCCTTCATTTATCTCTTATAATCAAAATCCATGCTATCCGTTGTGATAGCATCAGTGGGACTCCACTAAGACAGGTGCCTCAATGTACAAACTCGTACTACAGGAGAATCCTTAATCTGTAGAATTTACAATCTAAATTGACAAGATATGAAGACAAAAACTGAAGCCAAGGAAGTTTTTTCAGGAACCCTATCATACTAATGGCAGAGTCTAGAACAGGGCTTAGGTCTTCTCCTTCCCAGTTCAGTCTCCTATTTATTAGACTTTACTGGGTGCATCTGCATGAGACTCTTTACTGCACAGAACAGCAGTTTACCGCACAGTAAGTGTGCATGCCTAAACATGAACACATGTATTGTACAGTTAACTGCTCTAATTGTGAGTAAATTTGCTACCTGCAAATGCAAGTGGCAAATTTATGTGCAGTTAGTTACTGCACAGTAGCCCTCATATAGACACCTGACCAGGAGCAAATCTGCTCCAAGTCAGCCAGCCAGCAGGGGGGAGGAGATTGCTCCCTGCCCACAGAAGCTGCCTGTTGCCAGAGCAGGCTCCACCACCAGCGCATGGAAAGGGACCATATCCCCCTGCCACAGCAGCAAGGAGATCCCAGACCCCTGCTCCAAGATCACAATCAGGGAGCAGGGCCTGGGATCATAATCAGGGAGCAGGGGCTGGGAGATCCTTATCTCCCAGCCTCCACTTCACTATTGCAATTGGGGAGTGGAGGGCTGGGAGATTCTTCTCTCCTGGTGCCAGCTCCATGACCACCAGATGGGTGGGAAATGTTGCCCAGCTGCAGGGCCCACTGCTACCTGTTCTACTGGTGGATCAAGGCAGGGGAATGGGACCTGTCCTTCCCCTGGAGTCTTTCCAAGTCCCCTGCCCCTGATTGGGGAGCCAAGGCCTGGAGCTCCCTGCTGCTGGGGCAGAGGGCCATTATCCCACCCTGGCAGCAGGCAGCTCTCCAGAGGCAAGGAGCAATGTCTCAGCCCTGGCCAGAAGACAGGTGTCTCCTGCTTGGTGCTCCCTAACGGCTCCTGAGCTAGCACCCAGAGGGAGCCTAGAGCTCCTCCTAGTGATGGTAAGGGCCCATTGCAGGGCCCCAGAAAGCAGAAGCAGTTTGCTGACGTTAGCAGCAAATCTGTTCCCGCTTCCCTGCATGCGTAGACACCATACATTCTCAGAAGGAAACTGCTCCTAGATATAATGCATGTGTAGATACACCCCCTCCCTCTATTAGATTTTTGTGGTCTCTCTATTGTTTTGAGCAAAATCCAGATCTTCAATGATATTTTATTTTGAAGGGAGTTAAAACCCTTTGAGGATCATGGCCAAAGGATGTTTCTGTGTTTAAAATATGTAGTGTAATAGTGTCATAGCAATACAATCTAACTGCCCATTCTCCCTTGCTGCAGTACAATTCCTTATCTGCCTAGCCATTATTTAAATTCAGTTTTGGGAGGCCTCGCACTAAAGCCACTCTGAATTTGGGCTGAGATGTCGTAAGATAAGGACTGTCTGAACTGTTTGAATAGGTAACCTGGGAAATCTCATGAGAACAGGTCATGTCTGCAAGATTGGTGGTATTGCCATTTCTAATCAAGAATGCAACAAGAGAAGCTTTCCTTATGATATTTGACCTGCTCAGGTTCCAGTCCTAGCCAGAAACCCCTTTCTGTCATCAAATTGGCAACTTCCAAAAAAAAGAGCCAGTTTAAGTTCAATCCTTAAACCTGAAAAATCCAGTAATATTTTTATTTGATCTAAACAGCTTCACTAATCATTCCCAGGTGGCAATGCAACAATTGCCAAGGAAAACAGAGGGGTAATGATATTATCACATAAATGAAAAGATGCCACAAGTGAATGCACTTACAAATGATTTGCGTACCGAAAATGCTTGCGAACAAACAAGCGGCAATTGGTTTATGATGTCTCTGTTGGGAAAGCCTATACAATTATAATCAGTGCTCTGCCCCTTATTATTGTTCTAACTTTGGTTGCAAGATAGACTGCAAATGATTTTTTAATGGGTTTGGATGTGTATTATTCCTTTGTTATCAGACCATAACAGCAACAAGAACAATATTCTCACTTTACTCAATCTGCCAAAGTGTCCTTTGCACCAGATGGTTTTGGCTTCATTGAGCTAAATTTAAATCATTAAATGATTGCACTGTATTCCCCATTATTGTCTCTACAGACTTGGCAGACACAAGTTGGTTTCCATCAGTCAGTTTTGGTCCAAGGCAAAAACTTGGTCAATAGGGAATGATTTAAGTTTATGCAATTTATTTTTTTTATTGGCACATTTCTTCTAGATTCCTTAACAGCTTTCCTGGGTTTCCTACAATGAATGATTGATGATTATTTTTGCTGTTGGGTAGAGACCCCTGGCATCATCAGAGTGCAGCATCATTAAAGAATGTAGGCAATCTTTTAATTTTTTTTAGTATTTATTCTCACCTACCTTCATGTTTCCCAGAGTGTGTCACCTGGGGAAATAATGCAACTCAGCAACAGATTAAGGTGTTTAGAAAAGACAAGGGAAGTAATGAAATGCCAGGCTTTTGACAAATTTGAGCATTGAATCAATAATGAGCAAATGCATTTGCATGGTGGAATGTAATATTCTAAATAACATAATGAGGCCTCATGCTAATTGAAATTATTGGAAAATATTAAAGTTACCTCATTATCATAAAAATGAGTTATTTTGGGTCGTTTTAATTGCTTTTGTGTGTCACATTAATTATTCTTTAAAAAAATAAAATAGTAAATAGATATTAACAAGAATTCAGGTCCTACAATCTTGTTTTCCTCCCTTGATTCATTAAGAATAAATTAAATATTTCAGATTTGGTTTAGTTTGTTTGTTTTTTTCATTGTTTTAAAAAGATGGAGCATTGAAGCCTGAAAAATCCCTATCCCATTAAGTATGCTTGATTCAAATTCAAGGAAACATTTGCTAAGAGACTATGACAATATTTCCATTTACTTGTGCTGCCATATTTATTTCACCAAGGCAAAGGTTTAATGAAGTAACTATTCAATTAAATGATAACTTTTTTATATCCTTTTTATATAGCTTTTTATATAGCTGGCTGGGAACCTGATTATCTATATCACAGGAAATTCTGCAATTTGAACTTTTTAAAATGAAATGGATCAAAACCAAAGAAAATAAATATTAAACTTCCAACAAGATTTGAGAAAAAAGTTGAGATCATTTGCTTGTCATTTCAATAAAATCAAAAAGGATTTGTGTGTGTGTGTGTGTGTGTGTGTGTGTGCAGCTTTGCTACTGTATTATAATAATATACACTACTGTATTATAATAATATATAAATATTTTCAAAGAAGAAAATCAAAATGGCTAATAAGGATACAATTTTTCTGAAGTGAAATGTCATTAAGTTGTATATGTTTCTGACAAACTTTACACATTCACAGAATCTGAAAGTTTCAATAGGATTTGTGACTGGCCCTGCAGTGCCCTAACAAGTCTTCAACTCCTATTTTGAGTGACTCATGTTATTTGTTCTAAAGGTGTGCACAGGAGTTGATTTTCCTCCTTGGCCTACCAGATACTGATGGTCAAGTTGATGCAAGACTCTAGTGGGTGGTAAAATGTTAGGTTAGATTTTAAACAATGTTAGGTTAGACAGGTTTAAATTTAAACAATGTGTAGTTAGCTGCTTCATAGAGGAATCAGATCCCCCTGCCTAGTGGCTAAGGCACTTCTTCAAGCAACAGGATACCCAGATTTTAGGGTGCCCTCAGCCAGTAGGGGTTTAAATGCACATTTCCCATACCCCGATAAACTGCACATAGTCATGGACAAGTCAGGGTGCAGTGTACCCTATGCCCCTTAAGTTGAAGCTGCCTCACTAGGCAGGCAAGAAGAAAATACATACGGGGCTAGCAAGACCAAGATAGGGGGTTTTGCCCCTTCTTTCACTGCTTTCTCTCTGTGTTAGCAAAAGACTATTAAATACAAAATGCAGAAAACCTTGTTGGAGGCAGGAGCAAAGGTCAGCATGCCGAAGAGAATAAGCCACATATCACCTATTTGTACCATGAAATTCAGACTACATGCTTTACACAGTTTTGTAAAAACTAAATACTTCAAGATGATGTGAACTGGTCTTTTGAAGTTGTACTAGAAAACCATATAAGGAAATTTCAGACATTCTTGTACTGTAATGAATAATCTGATTGAAGGATTCACTTGTTATAAAGCACAGGTTTCCCTCACCCAGGGCCATCCCGGGGGTGGGGGGTGGGATTGGGGTGACTGCCCCAGGCCCCCCTGCCACCGGCTTCCTCATAACCGGGGATGGGGCCCTACATAAGCTGATTTGCCCTAGGCCCTACACCTGCTCTGGTCTTCTCTGTCCTCACCAACTGCTGGGGCTAGGTTCCTGAAAGATCCCATGGATGGCAAAACCGTAGTTGGCAAGATAAAAGGTTTATGGGAAAAATGGCAGGTGGCAGTCTGATGCATCCATGGAAAACTGTAGTTACTCAAAACTGTATACCGTGGTATCCAAAAAGGCATATAGAATATTAAGCATGGATACTCAAAACGGTAAAACTGTGGTTGGTAAGGGAAACCTGTAAAACTTGTGACAAAACAGCTGGTCCACTTCATTAGGCACAACACAGAGAATCAGGACATCCAAGTTAAAAAAGTCATAGATTTTAAGAGAGAGACCCATGATGATCATCTAATTGAATTCCAATAAATATAGTCCAGGGGTAGACAACCTCTGGCATGGCTGCCTGAGTGTGGCACAGAAAGGCATTGTGCTGGGCACGCACACATTGGTGCAGATGGCAGGAAAGAGACTGCACTGCCACAATAAGGAGAGGGCCCCTTACAGCTCACCTGATATCTGCCCCACCACACCTACATTTTATAAATCGAGGTTGTGGGTATTTTGGCAATTTGTCCAAAAATGTTGCTGAGTCCTTTTATAGACCATAGTATTTCACTAAGTCAGTCCTGAGCCCTGTGCTTTCCTTCTGCTTCATCTAGGGCATTTCTTTTTAGAAAAAGACAACAAGGTTTAAAAGCTTTATATTAAACCTCAGCCCTTGTGAACCCGTACTCTTGGCTCCACCTTTTATCTTCTATGTGAAGCTGGGAAATCATTCACCTGTGAGCTCCTATGTGTATCTTGGTTTGTGTTGTCTATTTAAAATGGTGCCTCTCTGAGATGGAGACTGTCTCTTCTTGGGTGCATGGGAAGCCCCTACCACATTGGTGCACTGGTTTTAGTTAGCCTAGATACTATTTTAATACAAATAAATTTGATGTGGGACTAATTCTTAAAGAAGAAAAACTAATGACTTGTCTTTTGAAATGTGTTAATTTATACCTTTCAGATTAGATCTGGAAACAAGCCAAAGCAGTCCTAGTAGGCCTAGAGGGAAACACTGAAGGTCTGAATAATGACCACCAGTCTAGGTAAAAATTACCACACACATAAACACACACGCACACAATTCCCTACTAAATAATGTAGTCATTAGCTAATGGAGAGTGATTTTTTTTGGTTGTTTTTTTTTTTTTTTTGGTAAACCTGCTATGAGCTCAAGATGCCAGTATAGTATCTAAAGCACCTATACACATGCAGTGAGGTTGTTCTGTCATGCTGTAATTACTGCACTCCAGTGTGGTCATTACTGCAATCCAGTATCACGTGTATCAGCATCCCCGTGTTGAAAAATGGCGGCAGGGATGCTCTAACTAAAGCTCGTCCAGTGAAGTGCCCTCACCACCATTTTTCAGCACAGGGATGCTGATAAACATGACGCTCCAGGTGCTTTAACTAGCACGGCTCTCAGAGCTGGTCTAAGTAAAGTGCCCCCCCCCGCCACTTCCAAAAGAAAGTATCTAAACACCCTAAAGCAGTTATTCTCAACCAGGAGTACAGTGAGATCCTCTGAAATGTGTAAAGAGGTGTGAGGAGATAAGCAGAAAAGGGCAGGCTCAGACTCATCCCCACCTGGCTGTTCCCCCTCTCCTCCTCTCTCCCACAACATACTGCCCAGCCCCTCTGCAAGGAAATACGTATTGTAATAAATAAGTTAGTTTTTGAAGCAGGGTGCCTCTCAAATCACAAAAGTTATGGAGGGGGGGCTTGAGTCTGAAAAAGTTGAGACCCACTGATCTGAAGAGTTAATCTGTTATACAAGCTGAATGCTATGTCTACAAAACAGTATGTCTCACAATCACTGTAGTCTAATGGAGGGAAAAAAGGCTGATTTCCTCATGATAGCTGAAAAAAACCCCAACTTGTGGAAGGCCACAATAATGAGAGAGAGAAGGAAAATGAAAGCATCAAGATGCAAGCCTCCCTCATTATCAAAACTGCACCATATTCCTGTTCGCTTCTTAGTGAATGCCTTGCATGCCCCCCCTCCGTGGCATGTGGCCATATGTTTACCAATTACAATTTGAACAGCCTTTTTGGTACATTTTTTATTGCCCTTATGTCAATGCTGGGCTGTATTTTGCATAGAATTAGTCAAAAATCTGTGGGAAAAGAAATTATGCTTTTAGTTGCTAATTCCTGCTCCATGATCAATATTCTGAACATGCAGGGCTGTAATATCAGGAACAGTACTAAGAATAACATTTATATGCAACCATTTTTTTTCTGAGAGCATTTTCTGCCTAAACACTGTACCCAGTAAGAAAAAAAGAAGATAAACAGTGAAAAAACCTCATTCTGGCAATACACTGTGTGATCAGGAGAACAATGTAGAAATCAAAGATGCCCCCGAGGAATATGTATGCTAGAGTCAGTTCAAAACCCTTTAAACAAACCTTTCAAAAGAACATGATGCTCTTATTTGTTCTGTTTTCCAGAATGCGCTGATTAATGCTTCAGCAAATTTTGAGAAAACGAGTCTGGCACAAGAGACTTTTTCTTTGTTTTTCTCCCTTGTATTTTTTTCTAAAGAAAGTTTGTGGATTTCCAAACCAGCAAAGCCTATATCAAACTTTTTTGAAGATGACAAAAAATTTAGAGGAAATCTAGGACCGCTGAAGCAAGTGGTTCTGTTACCGGACAGAAATCAAGGTGCTCAGCTGTTTGACGTAGATCCCATATTGCCAACAACTCATGGAGATTCAACTTCACCTGAAGTTATAAGAGTTGCAGGACTGAAAGGGACCTCTTGGTCATTGAAACCAGCACTCTACTTTCACAGGTAACCATTTGTCTAATCACAGTGGCATTTTTTAAAGTCACTGGGTTTTCCCCCTGCTGTTATGGCTTATTACAGGTAATGAACATGTAGCTGTTGGAATGGGAGTCTTGTCGTTTTTCTGTAATTTAGAGACCGTGTTATTATAGATACCATGGTGGCCACCTTGTATGAGGACTGAGGTGCCCGAACTTACTAACCTGTTTAGCCACAGATAAAATGTACAGCTGAGAGTTGAGGAAGACACCACATTTAAGGCATGCTTGATGCAGAGTCAGCGATCTGCACACGACTCAGCTCAAAATAATGTGTCATTATATTACTTTCTTCAGAAGCAACATCTAAACTGGCTGAGTCACTTGTAGCTTCCAAGCCGTGGTCCAGATATCCTTATATTAGGACTTCACAGATCAGTAAGCAGCAAGTATGAATCCTAGCCCATGGTAGATGCATTAGTAAGTTTGAGACTTTCTCTCTATATAATATTCTGGTTCAAAATATTGTGAATGTTGTTCATTGAAAACTACCCTGGTAGAGACTGCTGATGCCAGAATGACTTGTCTTGCCCCAAGCAATTTCAATGCAAGCTTCAAGAAATGCTTCGTTTTCCATGACAGGTGATGGGAGAAGGAAGTGCCAGAGCTGAAATGCAGATCTGATCTCATCTCCACGTGTGCGGGAATTTTAAGCAGCTCCATTTTTTCTTGAATATTTATGTATCTGAGACCAGATTTTCATGTTTGTCTGCAGACACAGATTGTTTTTGAGACAAATAGCTGCACACACCCTTTTTTTCCCCTTAAGAGTGGTGACAGCATTGAATGAGAATGTAACTTTCGTTTTTTTTTCAAAGGGTCCAGTAGAAGAACAGACAAGCGATCTCAGCATGGAAATACAAATAAAGCATACATCACATTACATTCCTATGGCCTATACACAGCCACAGAATGGCAGGCTTGGGCACTCAATGCATAGTTTGTGATTAAGTTTCTCTAGTGGGTGAAATAAAATATCTCTGTATACATGCCTGCAAATGTGAAAACAGGGGAGCAAAGACCTAATGTTTTAGTCTGATATCCTAGTGGTTAGGTGACTTGCCAGGAGAGTGGGACTTATAGGGTCTCCTAATCCTAAGGGCAGAGGCATAACAGGCCACCTATGTGCCCAGGACAGTAGGAGCTCCAGGCTGCCAAGGATGGTGGATGTTATTTTTCACTCCCCCCACTCCACCTCCAAGCAGTTAGTTACCCTACTGCTCAGGGTGTTTGACTCTGTATCTCCTGCTCCCCAGCAAAGTGCTCTAGCCAGAAGGCTGTGTATGGTCAAAGTGCTCTCCAGCCTTCCTCTTAAAATAAACTGGAATTTAGTTCTATATTTTGGGGTGAAAGAAATGAATGTTGCAGAGCAGTATAAGAATAGAAAACTAGCCTTTTTTCCCCCCATAAAGTTATATAGTGTAAACTATATTCACAGTTTGCATCTCTCTTCCCTCCAGTACAGTGGTTCTCAACCCTCTTAGACTCAAGGCCTCTCTCATAAAAATATCAGCTCTCAGCTTTCACTCATTTTTTGACTACTGAAGAATAATAAAGCAATTCTTCTCTTGCCAAGCATTCAGAAAATCCATAGCCAGTCAGAACCAGCCAGAGTTTTTTTTTTTTTTGACACTATGGATTCCTATTTGAATTTTCTAGCCTTATTGGGATTCATGTGCACACCTAATAGTGTGGCAGCCCTCATCACCCTTAAAAGGATCTCAGAGCACCCTGGCGTGCAATGGCAGCCTGGCTGAGAATCACTGCTCTAGTAGCTAGACTACAGAAAACTTATGAGTCATCTACAGATTTTAAGTCAACAAATGTGTATCTTCTAGTTGAGATAATATTAGCTCCCCTTTTAGATACAGAAGTCCTCATCAAGGACCTTTCTAGGATTTTGGCAATGTGTGATCCATTAAGAGATTTAAGCTGAGAAGAGGCAGTCTAGAATTCATGCTTAGAAATGTCGCTTTCTATTACTCTGCAGGTGACTGGAGTAGTAGAAGTTTATGTTTTTGCTACTAGTTTCAAACTAACAGAGACAGGTTTTTAGCTTAGGCCATAGACATTTTCACCTTTAGATCTAAAAGTCTTCAGTTCACCTGAGTGTTAGGATGAGAAGAACAGCAACTGAAGTAACACAATTTGTGGAACTTGAAGAGAGAAGATGGGTTGCTGGAGGAAAGAATTGGAGGAGGTACCAGCAATTAAGTCTGCATGCACATGGCTGGAAAGCTAGCTATAGTTGTAGCATCTCTGCTAATCATTTTAGTAGGAAAAAGTCCATGTGATTTTACAGGAATGGTGTTTTTATTATTACTCAGCATGCGATACATGAAATATAGTGACAAGCCCCAGCCTGGTAAGACCCATAATAAGGGAAAAGAGTATGATTAAGAAGAAAATAGTGTATTTACTTATATATAAAATAAGATTTCTTCCCCCAATTGGCATGGGGAAAAAAGCCCCTCCTCTTATAATTCTATACAAGGAATTCTCACTAAATATCTTGTCTATCATTTAAACTGTTTCCAAAAGCAGTGTGTGCTCAGCAGTGGAAACCAACTATGAAGTTAATTAAATGCAAAGAACACTGAGCATAACCATAAAACTCGTGGTCCACATTGGGCAAACATGCTGATTTTTTCTTCCAAAAAATCCATCCATCCATCCTCTAATCTGCCTCGTGACCACTATGGTTTGCTCAGCAGTCCAAACCACACATTTACAGCAACAATATTCTCCTTCCCATTACAATAACCACACTGCACACCTCTGCTCCTGTGCATCCATGCATCTGCATGCACGTTACCATCACCTTTAACCGTCACAGTCACACAAAGGACTGCCCCAGTGCTCCCCTTCCTTCACCCCTTTCCCATCACTCCCTTCCACTTTCCTGCCTTTTCTCCAGTCCTTTCATACATCATTGTAGTCACCATTGTCATCATTTCCATTGTCATTGTCATCATTGTCACTGTCTGGTGGTAATCTCGCCTTGGAGCAGTCTGTCCCAGTCCTTTCTCCTCCATATGATCTCCACTGTCTCCTCCCCACCATCCTTAGCTGTCTTTCTGCAGTATGACTTGTGTCACTCAGTCCCATTTTGACGCAGCCTTCAACTGAGCGGTGTCAAAGTAAATTTTTAGATATGAGTGCTGCCAATACAAGGAGTTAAGTTTGACATGCGCGGACAGCCTAAAGGAGTGGAAAATTCCACAGTGCAGTCAGAACTTGCCGCCTCCTCGACCCTTAGGACCGTCAATCACCTGTGACCTACTTTTCAGCCCTGCGCATGCTCAATCTGCAAGAGCATGACCTAATCTAACTAGAAAGTTCTTTTGAAAAAGCACCCTGATTGGCCAAGGGGTTGCTATAAAAGCCAGTGAGCCCCCCACCTCGGGGTGGGTGGTTTTGGAGATGGTGAGTTTTTGGGCGTTGTTGGTGAGAGAGTTGTGAGAGACCGTGCTCTATCTGTAAGTGGAGGCTCCTTTCAGCAGGGACCGTGAGGCAGAGAGAGATATTGGGATTCAATCCCCTGGTTCTCTTCATAACCTCACACGGCGATTTACCTTCGATTTCGTCTCTCTTCATGTTGATTCTTTCGATCACCGGGCTGTTTTGGCTTTGACCTCAACCTCGATTTTGATCATCCCTATGGCTTCAACTTGATTCCGGCTTCTGCTTACCTGGCTTTTGACTGACTTTGGCACTGATCATCGACCACGACTCGACTCATCCTTACTCATCTCGATCGTATCTCCGCTGCATCACATCCCGGCTCTCGACCTCGGCTTCGTCTTCGACCATCCGTTCGTCCACTGTGGACTGGCGTCACATCGGTTTTGCATTACAGTTTTGTTGTTTGTTTCTCCAATTCATGAACTGTTGACCAGCCCTAGGACTAACCAACAGGCAGCCACCTCTATCCCTTGCGGGGTAGATAGCAAGGGCTTTTTGGTGAACCCTGTGGGCCAACAGACCCCTTTGTTGTATACGTTTGTTTAACTGTAACTGAAGATCGTCACCTACACCTCAAAAGCATAAGTTAATAAACCACCTTGTTATTTCAAACCCAATGATTCCAGTGTCTCAGATCTCCTTGCCTGAAAAACCCTCCTGTTCCGTTTTCAATTGCCAGCCTGGCCCACTGTGACACTGGGGCTTGGTTCATCCCCGCTCCGGGACAAGAGGTTTGAGTGTGTGTTCATGAGCAGGTTCCTGGTCTTCTGCAGGGTGTGCCTAAAGCAGGAGATGAACTTCTCAAAGCAGGCTGTTGGGTTCCTTTGCTGTTTGGCCAAATGACTGAACAACACTGCCTCTCTGGTCACAGTCTTAGCCCCTGTCATCATCAGAAGGAATATGATTACTTTCCTCCACACCTCCTTGGTGTATGGGCAGATCCAGAGGAGGTGGTTGATTGTTTCTTCTTTCATAGATTCATAGATGTAAGGTCAGAGGGAACCTGAGCAGATGATCAAGTCCGACCCCCTGCCCTAGGCAGGAATGAATACTGGGCTCATATGACCCCTAGTAAGTTTAAGCTCATATGACCCCAGCTAGGTAGTTATGAAGCCTTCTTTTAAAGACCCCCAGGGTAGGAGCCAGCTCCACTTCCCTTGGAAGTTGGTTCCAGATCCTAGCCGCCCTGACTGTGAAGTAGCACCTCCTGATGTCTAGCTTGAACCTACTCTCAAACAACTTGTGGCCGCTATTCCTAGTTACTCCTGGTAGTGCTCGGGGGATCAGGGTCTCACCCATTTCCCTTTGGTACCCCGTGGTAAGTTTATAGACAGCCACTCAGCCTTCTCTTGTGGAGGCTGAACAGGTTCAGGTCCCATAGCCTCTCCTTGTAGGGCCTGCCCTGTTGTCCCCTGATCATGCGAGTGGCTTCCTCTGAACCCTCTTGATAATGTCCACGTCCCTCCTGAAGTGCGGCGCCCAAAACTGGATGCAGTACTCCAAATGCAGCCTGAGCAGTGCCGCATAGAGGGGGAGGATCACCTCCTTGGACTGCTAGAGATGCATCTGTGGATACATGACAAGGTGTGGTTAGCCTTACTGACCATGTCCTCACATTGGCAGCCCATGTTATTTTTGGAATTGATAATGACTCCAAGATCTCTTTCTGCCACTGTGCTTTTGAGAAAGGAGTTCCCAGCCTATAGGTATGCTGCTGGTTCTTTTTGCCCAAGTGCAGCACCCTGCACTTGTCAGTATTGAATCCCATCCTATTCTCATTCACCAACCCCTGTAACCTGTCAAGGTCCAGCTGTATCCTGTCCTTTGATTCTAGTGTGCCCACCTTGTCCCAAATCTTGGTGTTGTCAGCTAATTTGAACAAGGTGCATTTCACCTCCTCGTCCAAGTCGCTAATAAAGAAATTGAACAGTGTGGGCCCAAGGAAAGTGTGTTTATGGAATACCGGTACTAAAACTTGCAGCAGTTTCAAAGAAAGGTAACATGCATCAATTCTGGATGAACTAAGTGTATAGGTATTATATGCAAATTGCTACTGCCATGTTTCGTTACCAGGTTATTGTTTCCAAGTTTGCTCCTCACATCTATGTGCTGAGGGGAGCAGGGTCCAACAGTAAGGTACATTTATTTTCCCTCCTGTAGTAGTGGGAGGGGGGCAAATTCAAGGCAAACCTCCACTAATTGGATTCTTTACCTGGAAAATTACAACAAATTTAATTTTTCCATATATAGAATCTAATTATTGGGGGAAGGGTCATTGGGGGTGGTTATAATCAGGATTGTCTTCTTTTCAGATAAATACGGTAAAACACCATCTAGAAGCAAAATACACAGGCAGGATGGAAGGAAGAACTAGGATTTCTGAATAAAAACCCTTGCACAAATATGAAAACAGTACAAGCAAAAACTGAGGTCACTGTGGGATAGAAAGGAGAGAAAATAAAGATAAAGCTTTTCTACTATCTCACTAGGAAAAAATGCAAGGAAGGAATCAGATATGGTTGTCAGGAATAAGGCCAAAACGCTTGAACAGCTGATATAGGTGCTGATGAGCACTCTGACTTTGCTTCTTCTTTCCTTACTCAAACCAAAAAGCAGAAGAGGGAATAGAAACTTTTATTACAGAGATAAAAAACACACAACTTTAGGGAAATTAAAGCTCCCCTAATTAAAAGCAAGATTGTTTGTGTGCCTTGGTATTCCAGATGACAGGAGAAACAGATCTAAGCCTAAGGATTACATGCAGATAGTATGGGCAGCTGAACTGTTCAGGAAAAAGACACAAATAATAACAGTAATTAGTGCAGAACAAGTGGATAATCTCAAGCTGAAGTGGCGTGGAGCAAGCAAGTAGGACAGAGGCAGAGAGGCCCAGAATGTAGACATCAACGCTGAGTATGCACGTGTGCAAACCCACAGGAAAGGCAGACATAACAATATTTATGGACAATGCTCCAAGCACATGGGAGATAGAACCACCTTGTCCCAGTCTCAGCTACAAATACAAAAAACACAAAAGTACTTAAGGGTGACAAGCCTTCTAGGCTGACTATATACATCATTCACATTCTAATTACAACACTAGCATCACCTCGGTGTCATGTGCATTAAGCCACCCCCCCACCCATGGCCATTTTGAAATGGCAGGGAGGGGGAGGGGGTTATACTTATGATGGTGAGCTGTTTTAATTAAAATGACCCTCTAGGACCGCTCTAATTAAAATGCATCAATGCCCTGCCCACCCAACCTTGTATATAGGTAGCCTTAGTTAAGAGGACATGAATTTTATGATCTCAGCAGATTCAGAGATGCCAAAACCCAAGATGCCGTGATGTGGCTCTCCTAGGGACATCTCCCTGCAACTGTTCTTGAGACTTCACCCTTTGGTACACTTATAAGCAGCTATATGGGACTCCCCGAGAGTCCCTTCACCCCTTATTTCAAGGTTCGGTGCATGTTAGCAGGAACAAGGGAGTAGGACATGCTTGGAAAGTTCCTGTACCAAAAGCAAATACAAGCAATGTAGGCCTATATGCAAGAGCAAGCTGCAGTTAGAAATAGACCCCATGTGCTGTCTCTGAGACCACCGATACACAGAAGGCTCCATTACTATTGGTAGAGCCAGTGGAAAAAATATTGGTAAGCATTCAAAGAAAAGGCATTAGTGCACGATGCAGGATGGTTAAGTCTAGAGTGCAGGGAAATCATCAGGGAAACTGAGGATGTGCAGTAACCATACACCATGGAAGAGATCATTGAAAAGCTGTCACTGGATGCTATCAGTGCCTAAGGACATACTAGCTGATTTATCCAGGGCAAGTGTCCACTCTTTCTAATGACAAAAAATGGGTTTTGGCAGACTAAGTGAGCTAAACCATCTAGTCTCATGACAACTTTTGCCATGCATTTTGGCAGCTATGGTTGGATAGGAAGGCTTCTGATTATCAGATTCACTCCAGAGATATTTCAGTATTAATTGAACCAGACATTAGAGAGATGCCGGGGCAACACTATTAACTCTGATAATTGTATTGTATGAGACGGAGATGACAAGGAAAAGGTGGTGAGAGAACATGATGCCAAGTTGAAACAACTCCTAAATAGGAGTAGGAGTGGAGTGTTAGGCTCAAGTCAGGCAGGTTGAAGGTAAAAGGAATTGTGTTTCTCTGCACTGGGCATCCTTCACTTCTGATGGGCTACCAGCCAGACCCTGGCAACGGAGAGCAATTAAGAAAATTCCCTAACTAAACTCAGCAGTTTAGCAGGAGAGCACTCTGCCTCTCCAAATTCTGCCACATGGGTAAAACACCATCTAGAAACAAAGTGCACAGGCAGGATGGAAGAAAGAACTAGGATAGCTGAATAAAAACCCTTGCACAAATATGAAAACAGTACAAGCAAAAACTGAGGTCATTGTGGGATAGAAAGGAGAGAAAATAATGCACTCTAAACCCTTCAGAAACTTAATGCAAAATGATAAAATATGGAAAGGGTCAGAAACTCAAGAATAGGCTATTAAAAATGTAAAATATATCATAAGTAAGGTACCATCCCTAAAGTGCTGCAATCCTGCTGGACAGTGAGAGCTACAGTGTGATGATTCAAGAAGGCTTATACGCCAAACTGATGCAGTGACAGTGCCTATAGCATTTGCTAGAAGAGTCCTAAAGGAAACAGAAATAGGAAGACAGGCCAAAGGTCTGACTGAGCCAAAAAAGCCCGTTAGGCTAGTGTGAGTAAGGCATGTTGATGAGACAAGTTTTTATTGCCTAGAGCAAACTACGGAGAGATGCAGCTAGCATCAAGTCTGGCTACTTTTGATTCCCTGGCCAAAATATTCAGTGATCAGTGTTCAGCTGAACCAAATAGGGCCAGCCTTCAGCAGGAGTCTAGAAAAGAAACTTTCACTCGCGCCGTCACAGCCATAGGAAGTTGTTTTACTTCTCTGCCACCACAGGCTAGCAAAAAGGGAATAAAAAAGGAACTACCCGCTGTGCTCTTTGAAATGGAATGAACCCCACCGTTCACCTTTGAGGATAAAGTGTACATGCAGTTTGATCATAGGCTGTTAGAAAGATTATAAGGAATCCACAACTTATGGGGAATTCAGGTGAAAATAATAGATTTTATGGAGAATCCAGTACTGTGATAGGCAGGTGGCACTCGATCCAAGAAAGTCACTTCTGGTGAAGGAAGCACTGAGCAGGAAATACTTTCCAGAATGCTTTATGATGTAGAGCCGTAATTATACTCTATGCAAAATGTCTTCACATTTCTGCTGGGGGGGTTCCAAATAACAGAGCAATAAGTAAAGCTTCAGGCAAGAAAGCTATGTAAACCTTTCTGCTGACCTGATTGCAAGGAGTAAGTGCCACGTGAGGAGTGAGCTGTGTGTGCAAAATGGGACTTCGGGTAAAGGGGACCAAATTGTTACAAGAGGAGACTTAAGGATAGACATTGTGAAACAGATACATGGCAAGACCTGCAAACAGTCCCTGAGAAAGAAGCCAGGAAATATGTCTACTGGCCAAGCATTAATGCTCAAGTGGATATGAGGGTGTTGGTTGTAGTCATGTTGGTCTAAGGACAAGGTTCTTTGAGTAAATACGATAGCTTTTATTAGACCAACTAAATAGTTGGGAAAATGGTTCTTTCCATGCTTTCAGACACAAGCATCCTTCTCCAGGCACAGGGAGACTCTGAACGTCTCCCTGAGACTCTCCATATGGCTGAGAAAGGGTGCTTGTGTGTAAAAGCTTGCAAAGAACGAATTT
The DNA here is from genome assembly GCF_001723895.1 of Crocodylus porosus. Classification (NCBI taxonomy): domain Eukaryota; kingdom Metazoa; phylum Chordata; order Crocodylia; family Crocodylidae; genus Crocodylus; species Crocodylus porosus. The sequence continues at coordinate 8,680,093 of NW_017728948.1, read as the reverse complement.
TACAACTATTTATTTGGTCCAATAAAAGATATCACATTTGTCCAAAGAACGATGTCTGCCTAGTGGATATGGAACACCTTAAGATATGAAAAGAGCAGAGAGATCAACAACAAGAGCCCCATGAATTCCCTGGGAAAAAAAGTCTAACAGACCTCTTCACTTGAAATGACAGTAACTACATGATTAGAGAAGATGACTGCTCCAGTTTCAGGTACCAGGCCCATCTGGAAGACACTCAGGGAAAGGTAGTGATCATAATAAAACTGAAGGTGCATTTTGCTAGTGATGGCATACCCACCAAGCTGTGTTCAGAAAATGAGCTATAGCACACTTCATTATGTGTGTGTGTGTGTGTGTGTGTGTGTGTGTGTGTGTGTAGAGAGAGAGAGAGAGAGAGAAAGCGAGTGCATGAAATACAATTTAACCAAAACATGTTTTTCCTTGAGTACCAGGAAATACAGAGTCAGTTGTTGAGAGAACTAGGAGACTAATAGTCAAGGCAAAGGAAAGGGTCCCTCTTTGGCAATTTTGGACCATTGCACATCACCATCCCAGAGATAGACCTGCACAGGGACTGACTGAAGAACCAAAATCCTGTTTCCTTTGAGGCTTGTCTAGTCCAGTGTAACCACATGGAGGGATGACAGACAGATAAAAGAAGGCCAAACTGAGTAGGCACCTTCCTACCACAAGGGAGCCAAGGTCTAAGGCCACCAAACATAGGTGGCATGTCTCGGTCCACCCATCAACAGCCTCACCAAACCATGGAGAAAGATACCAGTCCAAGCTACAATGGCACATAGAGTACAAAATGTAATGAAAAATATGTGGTAGTCTTGGAAACAAAAATGGGAAAGCTGTGAAGTAGAGACAGAGTATTGACACATCGGGAAAAATGGGACCGAGACTAGGCCCAGGAGCAGAGACAGGTAGTTAACCATGTTAATGTGAAGTTGGGCAGAAGGTAGGGTAGATTGGCACCTTTGTAGATGAACTAAATCACAGATGCATAACTAACTAAATCAGTCCCAGGAGGTCATGAAAAAAGGAATAAAAAAAAAAGCTTCAACCATCAGCTGGCCTGAAATGAGGTAAATGAGCAATTCAGAGAGACACTAGGATGCTGCTCAGCAGAATGTAGACAGTAACCATGTGAAAGCAAGTCCTCACTAGAAGTGGTAATACATACAAAAATTGAGAAATTGGTTGACAGTCCAGAGTATTTTAAAGACTATGAAGTCCACCACCAGGTGCCATGGCAGTGGGAAAGGCCGTGTACTAATCATCTCTGGCTGCAGCGTATCAGCAACTATTTCCACAAGACACACAACACGAACAATGCAAATTGGATGAAAAGATGCAGCATGGAATTTGATAGAGGGCTATAGGTAGCAAGAAGGAACAACTTGGAGGAAGCCTGAGAAGCTCCATTAGCACGCACATGGCTGCAATATTAGAAGTGGTTGGGCACCTCTGTAAATAGCACTTGTGTTAAGGAACCAGCTTCGTTTGACATGTGCAGCATCCATTTATGTTACTAACCCAGAGACCAGAAGTATAACTTCACATTTTGGTCCTTGGCATGGGGCAGGCATGGCGACAAGTGCTTACCCCTCGCATTGGGATGGGTGGATACTATGTGAGATGTTGATACCTCACCATGAGTGCCCCAAACGTGGCTAGCTACTGTTCCTATGGCAGCAGTGTCATGGACTTCCTGGGGGTTGCCATTTTTGGCATTCCCTCTGAATTGGCACCCAGGGCTAGTGCCCTGCCCCCCCCAATCTAATACTGCAGCAGACTGTACAGGAAAGAGCGGGGCTTTCCTTCCAGACACTCTTGCATCTGAAGTCTAAGTACAACTGAGTCTTCCCTGATAAGAAAATCTTTGCTTTCTGTTCAATGAATAGCATCAGAGGAAACACAGGAAGGAACAAGACCCCAGGCTCACCTAAGTGAGGGGCATGGTTTCTTGGACTTTTTTTTAAAGATGACTAAAAAAGAAAGACTTATATTTAGTGGTTGGTGCATTATCCTGGGATATTGGAATCCTGGGTTTTCTTCCTTTCTATTATCATTTCACTTAAGTACGTATCTCACCTCAGCTTCTCCATCCGTAGCATGGGAATGCTACTCATTCATGCATGCCAAAAGCAGTTCAATTCATTATTGATGAAGAACTCTGATTGACGATTAGTGCCATAATTAGTGCCAAGCATCGTTATTGTCATGAATAATTCAAATCAGAGAAAAGCCTAAATGTCTTCTACTACTTTTCGGATTTGCAGAACTTGCCCATGTCTGACTTTGTTTCTCCATAAGCAAAACCCATGTCTGAAGGGTGACTCAGTCCAATCCTGCCTCAAGACACATATGTCACAAACAAATCTTTTTCCTTTTAAAAGAAAACTTCTCCTGGATTAGACACAGATGAGCTCCCCAGAAAGGCAGGCTCCAAAAAAGCATGCAACCTGTGTATAGTGTAATGTTGAGCTGTCTTTAATTTTTCTTAAGAATTCATCTCTTTGACTTTTTTTCTCCTTAGTGGAACATAAAACAATAACTTTTGAGTTTTAGCTGAAGTTTTGATCCTACATACACGTAACTGCGTGAAGACATACTGGTGAAAAAAGTAAGAAGATACTTTTATAAACCCATAAACTCATTCAGCATATGATTCTGTGAACAAAGACTTCATTGGACCTGAGGCATTTCTATCCAGCCTTATGTCCTAGTGCAGTGGTTCTCAATCTTCTTTGTGCTAGGACTCATGTGTAAAGATCAATGGTCAGTCCCAACCCAGTGCCCCCGCCCCTAAGTCGCAGTCCCAGTGTGTGGGGCAGGGGCAGGTGTGTGTGGGGTGGAGTGGGAGGCCCCAAGCACCCCCTTGCAGACTGGACTTTTGACAGCCTGCAAGGGAAACACCATGATTTCCAATGTTTTTCTCCTTTAAAGGAGAATCCGTTGTTAAAGTTTGTTGATCTGTTTTTACAGTTTATTTGCAACCCTTTCACATATTTTTGAGATGCACTTTTGGGTTCAGAAAGGCTGTCCTAGCAGATGGTTTACCTACTGCTTTTGCTTTTTGGGATACATACTCAGTATAAAAAATGTATACATCTGGGTTTTATTTTGAATCCTGGAATGACCTTTGCACACACAGTTGTAGACAATGCTCGTACATATAAGTGTTGCAGGAGAGCTCCATAAAAGAGATACCTCTATATAAAAGCTGATGAGAACTTTAGGAGTTCCAAAATACTGAAACCATAAAACCTGAGTGACTTACCCCTCCCTCCATTGCCTATATGTTCTTGTTTTGAATATGAGGTATCCTTGTGTAGCCCCATGTGTCTCTGCCCTTCTTCTTATGCTTTGGTTGTGTTGGAATACCTTCTTGTTGAGCTTCCTGTACCATGTCCTTTAAAAACTGCAAGCCTTCCTGGACCATTTTATCCTTCAGTCTGTCTACTCAGGCGCCTTACCTATCATTTATATGAGCCAGTTGAAATCTGCCCTTTTGCAGTCCAATCTTTTTGCTCTGCTACTAAACTCACATATTCCTTTCCTTGGATTCATGAATTTTGTCATATCATGATTAAATCCTCATTATGCACTGCAAAGACCTAACAACATGCTATTCTTGGCACGTAGAGTAAGTTGCACCCTTTAGCTCTGCCTAGAGTTGAGTTCGATATCTCTGATATTCCAGATAACATGCATATGATGCTTGTCTTTTCATGTCCGGGTCCTGGTAACCAGCAATGTCTAAAACCAGCTCCCATGTATTTTTATTTTGGGTAGGAGTCTAAATTTTCAATTAATTTCCACAGCTCCCTGTGAAGTAATAATTTATTCCAACTATTTTCTATGCACAGGGGGTTGGCAGTTCTGTGAACATGTTTCTGATTTTAGCAAGATGGCAACCAGTGGAAGCAGGAGTCAGCAAAATGTCAATTTTAATTAAAGGATTTATTTTTAAATGGATTCCTCACTGTTTACATGATAATATTTGTTTTTCTCCCCCACAAAGTATTGTGCCTAGAAAAGTAAGTGCAGTTTTCTTTTTAAAGAGCAAACGGTTTACTTGTATTGGAGGTTATGTTTAATAACAATACAATGAACAATCCCAAAGGCTTTGAGGAACAATTTTAATGTTTGAAAAACTGACCTTTTGTAATATTGTGAGAAATATCTAGCCAGTTTTAGTATCTGTTTTTAGTTCCAAGTATTGACTTCAGAGCCAGTTCTGTGTTTCCCCTTATCTTTTAAGCTTCCTATCTGTCTTTAAAACCCTCCTCAACCAAAAAGTGAAGTAACAACTAATTTTTTTGGAAAAAAAAAATCTTCATCACCCTGGGATGACGTAACAGTAACAGGCTTTGGATGAAGAAAGCAAGAGTACATTATATTTATAGGCAAATGAGAGGCTTCCTTCAGATGTATATTAAAATCTAGTTGTATTTAGATGAAATTCAGGATTTGGTTTTGCAGTTGAATTGTAGCTAGATCTTGAATTCAGATTTGGGAGTACTGAAGCCTCACAGACTGATCTTAGTGTTGTCTCCCAGATGTTGGAAGATTTTGTAAGATTCTTGTATGATCACTGCTATCCTGGGACAAGCATCCAGAAAGAACATAGATATGGGATAAATACGGGACCTTTTCTAGGTCTGATTAGAAAACAAACTACTGGGACAATTACAATTTGTTGTTCGGGATTTTGCATTCTCCTTCTTGAAAGATTCTAAGATTTTCAGCTTTGATCCATCCATTGTGAGGGAGAAGCGGATGTGATACACTTCTGACACGGTCTCCTATGACATGCTCATTAACAAGTTAAGCTTAAGATAAATTAAAAGAAAGTACTGTAAAGTGGATGCATAGCTGGTTGCACTATTGTGCTCAGTGGGTGTGTCTACACATTCATTGATGCGCTGTACTTTCTACACAATGAGATAAGTACAGGTGACCCCACTTAATGCTGTTTCACTTGGCACTATTTTGCTATCATGCTCATTTGAAATTGATACCTAATTTCACGTAGCGCTCAATGAGTTTTGTTATAACACGCATGGTCACCATCTTAGGTCATTAAAAACAGTTGTAGTCGCCATCTTGGATCATCAAATTCTTTCAGTTTCACTTAACGCTCAGTTTTCAAGAATGAATTAGGACCGCTACGTGGGGGTTGCCTGTAGTTGATTAACCAATTACTAAATCAATGCACAGTAACTTGCGCTACTGTACAGTGGCACCAGCGCATGGCTATTAATGATGCTTACAGTGCAGTAACCGAATACTACTGCACAGTAGCTTATTAGTACGGTTTGCCTGGCACACTTTTGCGCAGTGTTATTAGGCTACTGTGCAATTATTATCTTGTGTAAATGTACCCAGCGAGTAGTCATCGATGGCTCAATGTTTAGTCAGGAGGAGATGTCAAGTGGGATTCCTGAGTCCGCTATCATTCAACATCTTTATTAGTGATCCGTATGATGTGATCAAGTGAATAGATCTGTATGATGCGATCAAGTGACCTGGATACATGGAAGAAATTCTCTGCAGTCAACTAGATGAAATTCAACGAGGAAAAGGGGAAATTACTGCACTTGGAACAGAATAATTGGATCCACAGATACAGACTGAGGAATGACTGGGTAGGCTACAGTACTGCAGAGTTGGAGCCTGAGATCTTGAGGTGGCCAGAGGAAGTGCTTCAAGGACATATTGAAGGCATACCTCAAGAAAATGGATGCCAACACTGAGCCAAGAGGATCTGGTTGCTAACTGACTTCAGTGAAACCACAACCTCAGCCAAGCAGCAGCTCATTTTGAGGTAAAGCATCTTGACCCTGAATCCAAGAAAAGACAGCAGAGGAAGAAAAACGAGAAAAATCCCAGCCTACAGCCTACTGTTCCCTGTGGAAATATTTGCAATTTCTACCAACAGATCTGTCACTTAAGGATTAGACTCTTAAATCACTCATCAATGAGCCATGTTAGAGATCATCCTCAAACTGAAGGATTGCCAATGATGACTGCAGAGATGGACTTGGGGGTTACAGTAGAGCATAAGCTGAATGTCAGCTAAAAGCCTGTTCTTGTTGCAAAAAAGGCAAACAGCATCCTGGGTTGCTTTAACGGGAGTGTCACTTGCAAACCAAAGGAAGTGATTCTTCCTCTCTATTTGGCACTGGTGTGGCTTTGCCTAGAGTACTATGTCCAGTTTTGGGCACCCACTTCAAGAAGGACATGGACAGACTAGAAAGAGTCCAGCACAGAGCAACACAAATGTTTCGAGGTGTGGAAAGCGTGATTTCTGAGGAAAGGCTGAAGGAGCTAGAGTTATTTAGTCTGGAGAAGTGAAGGCTGAAGGGGGAGATTTCATAACAGTCTTCAAATACCTAAAGGGTGACTATAGAGAGGCTGGAAATGGGGTTTTCTCTAAAGGCATAGGGACAGGACTGGGAGCAATAGACTTAAGCTGCAGCGGGAGAAATTTGGAGATTAAGGGGAATTTCCTCACTATAAAGGAAGTGAAGCATTGGAACAGGCTACCTAGAGAAGTTGTGGTATCTCCATCCTTGGAAGTCTTCAAGATCAGGTTGGCCAGGTACTTGACTGGGGTCATTTAGTCAGGGATAATCTTGCCTTGAACAAGAGGCTGAACAGATGACCTTGTGAGGACCCTTCTAGCTCTCCTTTCCTATGATCCATAATCTATACAACCAAAAAGAAGGTTTACAACATTCTCCAGAAACATATGGTCTGAGTAAAGGCTGCAGTATTAAGACCTATAAGCCTTAGGTGATCACTTAACCCACCTTTGAAATAGAAGGCAGCAGAGAGATGAAGCAACAGTTTGGAGAGGGGAAATTTAGACCAACAAGACCAGGAGACAGCCTCCTCTGATACATATAGAGAACTGAATGTAGATATTTATCTAGCTTGGCAGGCTGCACTAAACATGATAGTTTGGATATTTTGATCCAATCATTTGTTAGTTTAAGTGAACCTTCTCTCTCTCACTGTTTCCCACTTTACTGTGGGGGCTTGCCAAGAAAGAACTTCTCTTTCACGGTTGCCAGCTTCTCACAAACATCATCTAATGCAACTTTAACTTAGGAAAGTGCTGTGCTTATAAAAGAATCCTCTATATCTTTATTTCCTTCTCAAATCAGATTCACTCAGCATTAAATTTAATAATGAATTCCACTCAGCATGGGAGTAGAACAGAAAAGTTCTTTTGTCTGATCTCAGACAAGTTCTCTAATAGGTAAGAATGAGGTCCACAGGGCAGAATATGCTAATGTTACATGAAAAGAATTTGTTTAACTTACTTTACTTATCTCATGGCACATTACAGAAGTTTCATGATTATCAGCACCGTTCAGCTTGTTGCATTAGTACTGCATGATGAGCTGATGGAAACATTGCACAACTTTTGAGATTCCTAGCATGCTATTTATCATAAAACTTTCACCATAGCTTGGCTTTTCCATGCTGTGATTATTCATTCAGTCTAGGGTGACTGTAAATTATTTAGAAATGGGTTACAACAGAGATAATACTAAAATAGATACTAAAAAAAAAATGCAGTTTCAGTTTTTAAATGGAATAGCACCTATCACTATAGTGACTTGAACCCAAACCCTGCATCTTTAGATCCACTTCTAAACTCTTAGATCAAGGATGCTATATTTAGTAACCCATGAAGCATTTTGTTAATATACTTTAAGAGGAAGTATAGTGTGGATCCTTAGAGAACTCCAGTCTGGTTCAAATAAGAGGAATGCAGTCATCACAGAGGTGAACTATCCATACCCACTGTGTCAATGTAAATGGGACAACAGAATCATCTTCTGACTGATAGCACTGGGGGCTGCAAAGACTCCAAGGAAAAGTGAGCTCTGGAGCCGTGAGGGGGTTACCTATTATTGCTAATGGACTACCTTTGTGTCCTGAGCTAGCCTAAACCCTGAATGCCCTAAGTTTTTAGAGAGGGAGGGATACTGTCTTCTCTGAGGAGGCATTCATGATTTCTAGTCATAGTCACTGGTTTTCATGTACCGAATAAAGAAAAAGTCTGTATTGTAGTTAGTAGCTCATTCAAATACATCATGGGATATAAGGGGCCTGAATCAGCTGAGATTAAGGGCTGTGTCTTCTCGTGAATGGCAGGCCGTGAACTCATCCTGGCCACAGCTGACAGTTCCTGCAAACTTGTTCAAAGGGCTCCACCCAAAATGGTAAATGCGTGTTGGACCTGGACTTAATTAGCACCTAATTACATGCTTAATGAGCCATTGCCTTCTATGTCTAGTCTCCAACAGAGGGGATTTTTGGCCCCGAGCCGGCTAATGTATTAACCAGGGCATATCTAGTCACCACCCAGTTAATCCGGCAATTAATTACACTATGACTAATAAGGACACTCACACAAATGTATAAAGTTTAACAAATTAAACAGTTTATTAAGTAGTAATTGGGAAAATAGATAACAGGTAAGTAATAAATCACAAGCACAATCCCTCATTTAACAAATAGCTCCTAACCACCACCACTAATCCTAACAATCCTATTTAAACCTATTGAAACCTGCACTAGTGGTAATAATACCTTTATCCATCTAATTGCCCATATATAATAGTACAATTCTCTCTTCTCACAACCGTAAAGATCCAGATGGGCTTTAACTAGGCCTAGACAAGGGTAGACTGTAAAACTTTATTAAAGGAGAGTGGAGACTTTATTAAGCTTGTGGTGTTGTCTTTTCTGGTTACACAAGCGACATCTCCACCTCAGATAGCCACTCACTGGTGAAGCCTGGAAAACACAGAGCCAAGAGGGGAAAAGGAGGGGAGGGTGATGCTCACCAAGGAGAGTAGAGGGCCACTAACTTAAGTGACAAGCACACCCGGAGTGAAAAGAAAACCCGGGAAGTCAACCCTAACTACTCTCGACAGGAGGTAAAGGATCCTCAATGGTGGAGACTGATGGTTCTGCACAGGCAACTGGGACTGTGCAGAACCCACTCACCCACTCTCTCTCAGTCTATTGCCACCACAATACACCAGACTGCCTCCTTCAATTGCTCCATCACACCACACACCGTCACTTGCACGCACAGACACACCCCCTCTGTCCCACTCTCACTCCCACAGTCCCACGAATTCACACACACTCCATCTGTCAGTCAGAAAGATTTTTAAGCAGGCCATGCACTCCAACCACAGGGCTCTGCACACAGCATGTGGGTATTCGGTTGTGAATTCACAGCTATGATATCTAAATAGATTTCTGCCTGTGAACTTTACATGCTGCAGTTCCTTGGTGAAGAAAGGTGCCTTTAATATTCCTTGAATTTCATAGATTTCATAGATATTAGGGCTGGAAGGGA
>NW_017728948.1:8668467-8670590 GCF_001723895.1 Crocodylus porosus | reverse complement strand
GACTTTTTGTTGTCCTTGATGCCTGAAGCTAGTTTGAAGAGGGTCTCTTGGTGGTTATAAACTTGGAGACAAATTATGATAATATTATAATCTTATACATTTTACTTCCATTTATGTAACCAGAAATAATTGTGGTTATCAAGCAGTTTTACTACTATACCTAACCAGTAGCACACTGTTCTTCTAGTTAGACAGCCTGTTCTCCTAAAACATTTTAGAGTGACACAAGTTGGGTTAATGGTTCCGATCTAGAGGGCTAGGTTCTGAATTCTAGAGGGCTAGGTTCTGAATTCTCTTCCCCTAGCATCCCATGGGTATAACTGACATAGGAAACTGGATTGTATTTCAGTCTGGGATCTCTTCAACAATTGCATACTATCTACTAAAGACTTTACTGTTATTGTAATTGGATACAGAATTCTACTTTTTTACCTTTGGCTTTTTTTCTTTGGTATTTTCTATGAAACACTCCACCCCACATAATACCACTTTTCAGTGTTGAGATTCAGTGGTGCTCATTCATTATACATCCAAAATTAGTAATGATCCTAACTGGCACTAATTCGTAATAATACACACTTCTGTTCTTTAGATATCACTTATGTATATTGGCCATAGTTTCTATATTTATAAGGATGAACTGCATTTCAAGGGTATACAACTGGGGTAATATCTGTTTAAATACTCTGTGAGTCCTCTAATAGCCCTCACTAACTGTGATTTGCAAACCTTACTTTTAATAATCTCTGGAAGATACATGACTTTGGGATGTGGTAGGGGAGGAGGGAGTGAAATAGACTCCAACAGCCAAGTCTCTACTGATTTTTATCCTTTGTCTTCACCATGTAGATTTTAAATAGGTATTTAAAGTAATTGAGGTTGATGTGGATGATGAGTATGAAAAGCCACACGGTAAACTGTGAAACAAAAAGCTTAGTGTTCTTGTATGATCAAGAGAATGACTTATGAACTTGCACATTCAAGAATAAAAGGTCCAAAAAGAAGGACAAATCCCTTGAGTTACTCCTCCATATTGGAAAGGAGGCTGCACTTTGAAGGTTGCCTGAGTTTCCAGAAGGTCATTTCTCTTGAACTGGACACACTGAGAGGGCAGCCATTCTAGAAACAAGGGCCTGGGTTAGACCCTGGACCTTCCAAACAATGTAACTAGGGTAGCGTGTGGGGGCAAAAACTAATGGCTACTACTGGTGGTATGGCAGTAACTGTGAGTCACCAGTGCCCCTATGCCCCAGGCACCCAGCCATGTCAGTAATACACCGGGGCCTTCCCTTTGAAGGCAAACTCATGTCATTAAACCAAAGGACAAGGAAGAAGAGATTGATGTCATATAACTTGATTTAAAAAAAGCTTTTGATCTGGTATCCCGTGCTCATCTCATAGAAAAACTGGCCAACAATGAACTTGGCTACATCACAGCTCACTGGCTGGAGAACTGGCTCTGGGGTTGGACCCAGAGAGTGGTAGTTGATGGAAGTCAATCATTGTGGTGTGCTGTAACCAGTAACTGTCCTTGGGTCTATTCTTATCAACATCTTCATTAATGATGTGGACACTGGTATCAGAAGCGGACTGGCCGAATTCACTGATGACACCAAACTTTGGGGTAAAGCGTCCACACCTGAGGACAGGATAGTGATCCAGGCCAACCTTGACAGGCTCAGAAAATGGACAGATGAAAACCTGATGGGCTTCAACACAGAAAAATGCAAGGTATTACACCTCATGAAGAAAAAACTGCAGCGTGCTTATAGGCTTGGCAGCGCTATACTTGCTAGCACCACGGCTGAAAGGGACTTGGGGGTCATGATTGACCACAAGACTAATATGAGCCACCAATGTGATGGTGCAGCTGGCAAAGTGAGCAAAACTCTGGCTTGCATCCATAGATGCTTCTCTAGCAAATCCCAGGATGTCGTCCTCCCGCTGTACTCGGCCTTAGTGAGGCTGCAGCTGGAGTACTGCATCCAATTCTGGGCTTCACAGTTTAAAAAGGATGTAGAGAAGCTAGAAAGAGTCCCTAGGAGAGCCACGTGCATGATCAGAGGTCAGGAAAACAGACCTTATGATAAGAGGCTGAGAGGTACGGGACTCTTCAGCATGGA
>NW_017728948.1:8623228-8668367 GCF_001723895.1 Crocodylus porosus | reverse complement strand
AGGGGGTCGGACTCGATGATCTATTGAGGTCCCTTCCGACCCTAGCATTTATGAATCTATGAATCTATGAATAAGGAAGAACTTCTTTATTGTCCAAGCCCCCAAGGTCTGGAACAGACTGCCTCCATGGGTGGTACAATCACCTACTCTGGACTCCTTTAAGAGTCAATTGGAGATTTATCTTGTTGGGAACCTGTGACTCCAGCTGACTTCTTGCCCCTGGGAAAGGGGGCTGGATTCGATGATCTCCCAAGGTCCCTTCCAGCCCTAATGTCTATGATCCCACCTAGCTCCCTCTCTTTGTTGTTCAGGCAGTCAACTTCAAGAGAAGCCTGTGGCCTGGTGATTAGCACATTCTGGGTGCATCTACACAGCTGATTAACTTTAATATTACAATATTAGGGCATATTAAATGAATACACTCCACAGCAGGGTAGAACTTGTAAATATAATTCCTACCCTGCTGCAGAGTTTTTTTGCATGCAGCAGCAAACATGTAGGTGCTTACCCAGCTGGCTGGGGCATGAGGGTGCTTCAGTACAGGAGCTGCCCGCCAGCTAGCCCCACGCTGAAGCACCCTCATGCCCCAGCCAGCTCCTCTGCAGAATACAGAGCCCAGTTGGAGTAGCCTTGGGCTGGCAGACTGACCCCCCAGACCCAATGCCAGCCGGGGCTGCTGTGACCTGGCTCAGTGTGCTGTGGGCCAGGCTCATGTGTAAATGAAGCACGTGGGAGCTTTCTGGGAGAAATAAACTGCAGAGGAATTAGCTCCATAGTTTATTGCTGTGCACTAATGGCATGTGTAGATGCACCCTCTGTTGGAGAACAAAAGATGTAGATTCTGATCCTACTCTGGGTTGATGGTGGGTGGATGAAAATGTAGGTTTCTTGCTTCCTGGGTAAGTGCTGTAATTGCTAGGATCTTTGGCAAAAACATGAGAGTTTTTCTTCTCCATCTTCCTTCCGACAGGTATGCATGCAGGTACACATGGCAATTCTGTGCCAAAAGGCACCCCAAACAGTGAGTAAGTGCCAAAAATGGCAGCTGCATGCTGCAGACATGTCACTCAGGCAAAGGAACTGAAATAGGATTCTGCCTTACTTGTCAATATATTTTCCCTCTGTCTTTTTTCCTTTGTGATTGAGCCTTCGGGTGAGGAAGGGGTAAGAATCTAACAGATGTATGGGCTGGCCGTGGTCCCATTCAGGTATGTTACTTCACTACTCTTAGGGTCAGTGGGACAATGATTCTAAAACCTCTGCACCCACTTCCTTTACTTTGGCTTCTCTGTAAGTAGGAAAAAAGTGATCTTGATATTGCTGTGGAAGGCGATTGTCTGTTAAGCTGTGAACCTTGGACATAATTTAAAAAGTAATAAACCACCAAATGCAGCAGTGAATTTGGGGAAACACTCCAGCAAGACTCCACTCTCAAAACAGCCTAGTAGGAGGGACATTATCCACCCCCAGAATCTAAGAAAGCTTAGAGACCTTGCAGAAATCTCTGAATTAGTCAGTACCTTGAATTACCTTCCATCAGACGTTAGTTTAAAAAGAAGCTCAGGAGCTGATGCAGGAACAGAAAAGAGTAGGTGTTGTTCCTTGGTCTTCTTCATGGAGATCAGACTAGCTAATCAAAATGGTTCTGTCTGTTTTAAAAATATATATATATCAGTCAATCAAGGAATCAGATTCAAGGAATAATTGATAAAACAGTGATGGGGTAAGAGAAGCAAAAGTGAAGAAAGCAATACATAAATGACGGAATGAATATTGATCAGTTCAGATCAGTGGTTATTATATATGCATCAGTGCTCTGATCTGAGGACTAAAAAGTGAGCCCTCTTTTCATGTCTGTCTTACTTTTCATGGCCAGAAAAAACTTCTGCTTCCTCAAATGTAATCACATCTTCAGGTGCATTTTGGCTTTAGGTGAAATATCATGCAGTAGAGTAGCTGAATGTGTTAGGATTATTGTTGCTCTGCAGAAAAAAAAATACATTTAAGGAATTTGTACGTGTGTGTATGTATACACACACATATACACACACGCACAATTGTATCTATTCTAGAATAATTAGGTATACATAAATTAGCTTGAACTGAAACTATGAACTGTGCAGAGAAGTTCAGAAGAACAAAATAGGATATATGTTTATACGGTGAGAGCGCTAACGGATTTAAAGGTCTCTGCTGTTTTAAGGCAGTTATTGTAGCTTTAAAAATGAGGCATTTGAAAGACTGCATTTTGGGATTCATCTCCATTTCATCTCTAGCCCCACATCCTTCCCTGAGAGAGCAATGAACTCTCTTTCAATTGCTGGATAACTAGTCAGCAGTTTGAGAATCTGAAGTAATATTTTTTGAAGAAAACTGATGGTCTCATTATTTCCAGGGCCCTGTGGATTACCTAGAAGCTCAGAGTTGCTCATTGAGAACTACTGTGTCATTCCTTTAATTTACCCAGTGTGGTTTCCCCCTCCTCCCACACTAGTTATTTTACTTTTGAAAGAAAAGAAATTTCATTTATTTGACTAGATTTCAATCCCTGTTTTGGGAACTAGTTCTTACCATACAGAACTATGAGCTGGGGCTCCTGGGGCTCCTATACACATTCAGGGAGGCTGCTCCAATGCGCTGTAATTACAGAGTATGAGAGCAGGCTCTATTAATCGAGTCTGCTGGAGCACAGGAATTCCCATGCTCCAGCAGACTCCAGCGTCGTGGGTGCCAGCATCCCCCTGCTGAAAAATGGCAGCGGGGCGCTTTAAACTAAAGCTAGTTTGATGAGCTTTAATTCAAAGCACCAAGCTGCCACTTTTCAGTGTGGGGATGCTGATACACATAGCACTTTAGGGAGGTTTAATTAGAGCTGAGCTAATTAACGTGAGCCCCCCCTTGAAGCACATCTATTAATGCTAGAACTACAAAGGACATTAGGCATTGTCCTTCTGAGTGGAGTATCACAATGCCTGACTGTTAGGCCCTGGCTCCTGAAGTGGAATCCACAGCCGGGAGCTAATCACCTAAGTTCACAGTTCACAAATTTATATGGCCGGGGGAGAGTTTGATACCTCAGAATGGGATTCACAACAGCCAACAAGCCCAGTAGGGAGATGCCTAATTTAGCCATCAAGGAACAATGGAAAGAAGGTTTTATCTAATTCCCTACCCTTTCCTGCAACATAGTGACACATCTTTTCAGGGCTGCAGGGAGAGTTGTCTCAGGCTGGGGATGCATAGGAAGGAATCCTGGAAGAGGAGTTGCTTCCTCTCCTAGTCCCCCTGTTAATTCAATAGCATAGCGCTACGAACACTCGCTGAAGAAGTTGAGTTCAATTGGATTCAATTTCTTCCTTAGCCTTAAGTAATTCAAACCCACATCCTTAGACTGCAAGCATTGCTTGGGTTGCACACCTGACAAAACAGAGACTGAGTCCCCATGTCTGTTCCCAGGACTGCTGATGCCTGTTGTTCAATGACGGTTTAAGTGTAGGGACTTGGAATCCTTCCGTGTTTCAGTGCAGCCATCTGTAAAATGGGCATAAACATGGACCTCAAGTTCAGCTTGAAGATTACAAAGTCTGATACAAAGGGGGGTGTTATGGTTTGAAATGTTGTTTTAGACCTATGCTCAATAGTAACACTTCCTTGTAAGCTAAAGCACTGGAGAACTTCATTAATTTTTATTAGCTTGTGTACCAAACCCCACAACCCCAGGAACTGGGCTGGGGAAGTTCCCACTTTTATATAGGGGATGCTTGTGATTAGGGTCACAAGCCAAAGGGCTATGGAGAGGAAGCCAGACAGAAGTAAATGAACATTAGCATTAAGATACCTACACTTGGGTCTGGGTGACAGGAAGTAAACAGTGACACTGGTGCAGTCACCCAAGAACAGGTAACCAGTAGAAACACTAACACTGTGATATATGCACTTGGGAACCTTAAACACAACTCCAGAGGGTGCCAAACCAGCCTCTGGTCCCATAAAATGTGTAACTGCCATCTGCCCGGGCTCCACATCTGAGCTGTGCTGCTGAAGTTCACAGTCCTAGCTCCTTCACTCCTTCCAACTCCCTGGCCCCATGCCTCTCTTTCTGCCACAGTGACCCACACTAGCACTGCTCTTTCTGTTTTCTCCAGCCCTCTGCCACCTTCTAGGAGTTGTAATGTATATTGCAGCTCATCCCTCCAGTTCCCCAGAGGCTTCTGGGCATTGCAGTTCACTTTACAACTTTATAGTACGTGACATTCAACGTCAGTAGCATACTTGATATTAAGAGAGACTATAACATGAGCTACTTAGATATTTGTATACTTAGATATTTGTATATACTTATATACTTATTATTATATACTTATTTGTATATACTTATATACTTACTTGTATTTACTGATGTACTTAGATATTTGTATATATTGGGATACGCCACAGAGTTGCAAAAATATTTGTAGTCATTGTGCGTGTTTTAAGGTTAACAAACTATTCCACTGATTTATTTCTCCCCAGTACCCTGGCTTCTGGGCATCTCAGTACCTTCCATGAATTTATCCTTAGTACAACCTTATGAGGCAAGGAAGTACTATTCTCCTCATTTTACAGCAGAGGAAGTGAAGCACAGAGAAAAAAGTACATGTTTTTGGGGTTTTTTTACAGATATTTAAGTTCCTTATGCTCACTGATTTCAAAGGGAATTACATAGATATATATCTTGGCCAAAGTGACCTGTTTAAGGTAATACTGAAAGTACATGACCCCCCAAAAAATCAAACTCAAAAGGGCACTCAGGATCATCCTTCTTTGACATTGGTTAGTGTTTTCTGAATCAAAAGCTATACTTCCCTA
Source organism: Crocodylus porosus (assembly GCF_001723895.1). Taxonomy (NCBI): domain Eukaryota; kingdom Metazoa; phylum Chordata; order Crocodylia; family Crocodylidae; genus Crocodylus; species Crocodylus porosus. The sequence goes on along the minus strand of NW_017728948.1, from coordinate 8,663,519 downwards.
CCTGTTCTGTTCTGGTTCTTCCAATGCATTTTCCCTATGGTATTCAGCTCATAATGTTTGATTTTCAGTGCACTAAATTCACATTCTATTGAAAAGTTTATAAGGGAAATGTTTATCTTAATAACAGAATACAAAGAGGCAAAGCTTCAACCTATTACCTTTATTTCCCGTTTCTTAGCTGGCATAAGTTTCTGCTTTGTGAGCTGGGAAGTGTCCCTGATAACCTTCGTGTGTCTTGTAGCTCACATCTGAGCTCTGATATAACATTAACATGGAGAAAACTGTTGGAGATCAATTTAGAACCACCAGGCAGCAGATGATGGGGAGGAAAGAAAAAGTAAAAGCACATTCAGAATCAACATTATCCTTAACGAGTGCCTTTTCTGGTTTCTATTGGAAGCAGCTTTTCCCTCTGCCAGAGGTTGATCTTTTCCAGGAGTCTGTGATGAAATTCAGCCATATTCTGCAGCTGTTTTTCATCATTAAAACCACAGGACTAAAAAATACATACAGACATTGATATCCCAACTAATCAGTGATAATGATGAACAAATCACGGTAATGATTCTTCTGCTCATTTCCCTTTCCCAGTAGGTATCCAGGTACACCAAGGAGGAGACGCATGCTTTTCTTTTTCTTTGCTTCTTTGCCTGGGGTATTTCCTACATTTTTTTTCCCCAGGATCATCTCAACCTGCTGTGATTCTGCATTGAACTACTGGTATAAAGAAGTGCTATAAACAAGTATTATCCAAGACATTATTATATCTCTTCCCCAAGTGAAGGTTTGAGACTGAATCTGTCTCATTCTGGCATGGGCGACTGGTGCCTCTTGAGTTGGGAGGGGCTGGGGGCACCTGCAGAAACTGGCAGCAGGGATGGGGCAGGCAAGCACCCACAGAAGCCACCAGTGGCATCGATGGCAGGGACAGAGCTGACAAGCAACTGCAGAAGCCGCCAGCAGTGTCAGTGGCGAGGACCATGTGCACCTGTGTGCACTTCCTACACATCACCAATAATCAGATAAACCTGCTTGTGTCCCTCCTGCCCCATGTTCCCTCTATCAATTGCCTCTGCATTCTGGTGTGTCATTCCAAAAAGCCTTCCTAACCTCTGTGGAATCATACAACTGTCTCATCCAATCATAACTGTTGATTTGGGGTCAGTAGGGACAATTTATTTCTGTTATCCCTGGAGACTCAAAATGGAGGTGGTTTCACACTGCCCACTACCTAAAACATAAGGCCAAATGAGAATCCACTCTGGATAAAGAATGGTGCCTGCTTGAGGGACAGAAGACAACCTTCGAGACCAGTAAGATGCTTACACCTCCATTTTCCTACTGAATCTTTCCCTTTCCCTTTCTGCTGTATGAGCCATGCCAGTCCAGATTTCTGGGACCTTCTGAGATACCACATTCTTCTGTCCTGCAGAATTACTAGATTACTCCTTTATAAAGGGAAGAACAAACCCTTTAATTATTTGCTGTATGCAGCTCTTTTTACATACCCTGTTGAAGATTTTGCAAATAGATTGCCATGAATTTGGTCCTCATTCCCACAACATATAGGAATTACATACCAATGAGACTAGAGGAAGAACAGTTTTGCTGGTTTCAGTTAACCCCTAGGTATGCCTATGTAATGTTTAATCTCTTTGAAAATGTCCAGTCTCATGATATGATCTTTGGATTTCCAAGTTGTCTCACATGAAGTGTTATAGGATCAGGTCATGTATAATTGAGGTGTAGACCCCTGTGAACCTCACCTCGACCTGCTTAAGAGTGCTGAGGCAGTGGAGTTAAAGTCTTGGCCTTGTGTCATCTCAATTAGCAGCAAAGAGCAGAACCCAAACTCAAAGTCTCATTTCTGATAAGCTTTCAAAAATGTAATACTTGTACAAATCTTTTCCAAAGCATATGAACCAGTTTCAACCTGCAAAGCTTGATTGAAAACCACACTGGAACATCTCTTAGTAGAAAAATTGTCTTGTCTGTCATTAGGTTGATCAAATTAAAAAAAAAAAAAATATCTTGTGTTATTTTGGTCTATTTGGTTCTGGACCTAAATATTTTTGGCCCATACTCATGTGAATGTTCTCACTGCTCTGTGTAGGGCCCATCAAGGAAGTCAGGCAGGTAGGGCCGGCTTTGGGTTGCAAGAAGAAACTTTCATTTGAACCTAAGCTAGTGTGGTTAAGCAGAAGAGTTTTACATACAGTAGCATTTGCAAATATAGCTGCTCTCATTTTCCTTAAGAAGGGTATTCTTGTTCATAATCACAGACATTTTCTTCATCAACATGTCGGGAGAAAACTTGACAAAAGTGATATCGCTTACAATGTCTTCAAACCTGCTACATTTCTTCCCCTTTCTGATGTTCATGTGTATGGCAGTGCCACTGACTGATCGTTAAAAATTCAGGCAAAAATTTTCTGGGTAGATATAACTGTCTTTTACGAAGATAGCACAAAACTAAACTCAGCATTAGGACACAATGGGCACATCTACATGTGACGCTACATTGCTGTAGCAACACGCTACAGTGATGTAGGGTTAGCAGGCGCAAACCAGGATGCTGCAGCTATGTCGCCATAGCAACATGCTACCTCATTATAGCACATTGCTACAGTGATGCAGCAGCTAAAAATAACTGCGCCACCAGCACGGCAAAGTACAAGCTGTTACTGCTCCATCATTAATACTTCCAAAAAGAAGTACTAAATGATAATGCGATAAAACAAAGGCATCATAGGGGCATATGCAGACGCACCCATCTAAGCTGGAGTGGGGCTGGATGTGAAATTGTTAGTTTGTTTCCCCCTCCCCATGGAAAATGTTAGCTTTTCATATAGAAAAACCTTGGAAATGTTTTTGGGTGAAATGTTTGATTTTACATGGAAAGCTAAACATTTGTGCAGGGGAAATAAAGTTCTGAACAGCTCTACTCAATAGGTTTGTGGATCATACAAAGCATTCAGTTAAGCACAGAGATTGTGCAATGAAATCGTACATGCATTTCTATAGTATAGGCAGTTCTCAGACTTACGACATAATCAGTTCCTGAAAACTGTCTTAAGTCGAAACGTAACTCAGAAGTGATTTTCCCATAGGAAACAATGTTATAAAAGGGGGATTGGTTCTTGAACCAAGGCCTGATACCCTATTTTCACCAAAAATAACCCAGAATTTTGTACTCAATCAATTCTAGATGAATAATATAGCTACATTAATGCATTTATATTGTAAATAGCAATCAGATTGATTTGGAAGAACTTCTTTGAGGTGATTTTGCTGGTCCTTTTGAAGGGCTCTTGGCTGGAGTTTTTGAAGGGCTCTTGGCTGGAGTCTTCTCAGGGGTATTGGCTGAAGGCTCTTCTGGAGTCTTGTCTGCTTTCTTAAAGGAAGTATCCAAGGAAGTTTAGACAGATGACATCCAGGGACATGGGCGATGCAGTGAACTTGTTCGCTGATGTGGCATCGCATCAGATCAAGCACTATGAAGTCGAACCTGGGTGTCAATTTATAAACGTTGTAAGAGTGAAACGTTGTAACTCAAAACATTGTAAGTCGAGGATTGCCCATATAACAAGCCCCACTACTCACCAGCGGCCCCCTGACACGAATAGTAGAGGGTTCTGATAAATGTGATGATGAGAGCTGAGTATCAGGAACCAAGGCACCTAGTGACAGGAGCTCTGACATATATGTGCAAATTGGAAGAGGTCTGTGACCTTCTCATACCTCCACCGGATGGACCACCAATCTGATGGGCACGTCATAGGTTATTTCAATCATGCAGTTAGATGGAGGTCTGAGGACTGCACTCTTGAATTTAGGTGCCTAAACTTTATTGAAATCCCACTTTAGGTGACTGAGGTGTTTTGTAGCCCTTCTTACCTTGAGGTAGAGTGTTTTTGTTTTTTTTTCCATAGGTCCACATAACCTTTTACCTCTATTAATTGATAATTAGATGCTGTGCTCTGCCAAGCTACTAGTAAACACCACCAATGTTGATCCAGGATGAAAAGCAGGCTCTGCTTCATTTTGTAAGCAGCTTGTGCTGCTGCTTTATAAAGTGAAAGATGCTGCCCCGTCTGTCTTCTTTTTTTTTTTCTTCTCCAGAGGGGGAACATGTACATGAGACATTTACTATGGAGCTGAATAACTAGCTCTACAGTAAATATCTCAGTGTCTACATATGCAGACCTAATAGGGCACAGGAAACTAATTAATTCTGCAGAAGGGTAGTACTTGTAAATATGAGTTGTATTCTCCTCTGGAGTTCTCATACACAACAGCACATGTGTAGGTACTTACCTGGCAGGCTGCAGCATGAGGGTGCTTCAGTGCAGGGGCATGCCTGCTGGGTAGCCCCACACTGAAGCACCCTCATGCCCCAGCCAGCCCCTCTGCAACAGATTGAGCAGCCCTGGGCTGAGCCCCCTGGGTCCCCTGCCAACTGAAGCTGCTCTGATGGGCTCAATGTGCTGTGGTCCAGGCACACATGTAAACGGTGCACCTGGGGGCTTCCCAGTTGATTCATGCACCGTAATGGCACATTTAGATGTAACCAGTGTAAGCTAACCTGTTATTTATTGTTTTTAATAAGCAGAGGCAAACTTTACAATTCTGGTGCTCTGAAGGGCAGAGGGTTGGGTGTGGGGGGGAGGAGACACATACTTCCGCGTGCAGGGGCTACTGCAGTGATGACATAGGCTGCTGCTACCTCTCTACAAGCTCCTTGACCATGAACTGCTGCTATGGTTTCATTTTCTTTCTTGTAGTCCTGCATTACTAAGCGAAGCATCAGGTTGTACATGTTTCAATATTTCTTTCAGATCAAATAGGTGCGATCTTGCTTCTAAAGCTGCCTTGTTTAAAATGGCAGTGCCTGCTGGTTGTTAAATATGATTTGCATCTACATTCATTTAGAGTCTCTTTTTTTGTTTGTTTGACTTCATTCACAGTCTTTTCTGACCAGATGCTTCTGAAACAAGAAAAATAAAGCAAGAGCTCATGTTTTTGAACAACAGAAACAGCAGAGCTGCTTCCCTCAAGATGATTGTGGCACTTTTGTTTCGAAACGGGGCACAGCAAAATCAAATAAAAGGAGCAAATCTGAAATTTCCATTAACCAAGGAGCCACTGCTCTCCTTTGTAATTTCTGGCTACAAGGAGACCCATTCAACCAATGTTTGGTAGAATAATAAAGCAACTTTCCTACAAAGGGCAAGAATAAACAGCCATTTATTTTGGCTCTGTCCAAACCCTGAATTATTTTTTCAGGAAAAAAAAAAGACCCACAGAAGTTGGACTCTGCCTAACCTGGTTCTCACCTTAGAATAACCAGATTCTTTCTGAATGCATTGCTATAATCTGTAGGGGTCTTCTGTTTGCATTGGCAAAGCGTGTTATAAAAGAGTGGGGGTTTTGGCTCAGAAAGAACTTCAAAGTCCGGGGCAGGGGGTGCCAACCCGTGGCACAGGTGGCAGAAGGAATGCAGACAGCCTCTGTGTGTGGCATATGACAGAGTGGGGAGGAAGACAGGCAGCACAGCACCAGATAGGGCAGGAAGCAGAAAGAAAAGGAGCAGATGAAGGAAGAAGGAAGCAGAGCAGCAGAGCAGGCAGGGAAAGGGGATCAGAAGGCTGCATGGGGAGGGTGCCAGGCTAATTTGCAGAACACCTCCGGGAAAGAATGGCTCCTGCTGGTCTGTGGTTTGATACAGGGTTTGATACGCTGTGAATGTACTGTTCCTCATGGAAGAATTCCCTGAATGAGAGCATTTAATTAGAGATTCCCGGAAAAGCTGACTCAATAGCTTCAATAACTGGAAGGTGCAGAAGGTGGAAATTACGGTAGAAGATTTTAGGGAAGGGTAGTTTCCATCCTCATACCCATGTGATGGAGGCATAGTAAGGAAAATTAAAGGGTTAAATCAATTAGCGGATGGGTGGGCTAGTGTGGGACCTTTCCTCACGCTTTATTCTCTGAAGTAATTATATTTAAAAAACCCACAAAATTTACTGTGCACCTGTCTTCACGGATTTTATCAATACTCAAACCTTTTAAACACAGTATGTGATTAAATAAATCCCATTCACCACAGTGATAAAATATAATAGTGAAAGCAGTTAAGAAGTTTCCTTAATCAATGTATCTGCACTGCAGCAATTTTGAGAACAGAAAGTGAACATTCCCTATTAATATTTGGTAAATGAAATAAAAGGTAAAGGAGCAGATTTATAGGACCACATTTTAAGATCGTCATTATACTATTATAACAAGGATATGGAATGGTTCTGTCTTTCCTCCTTCACTTTGGGGTTGGTAAGGTCAAATCATCTCTTATCTGAACCTGTTTGAATTCTGGGAAAGCTGTGATCCAGATTTCCCCTTTCTGTCTCAGACAAATCTCTGCAGCAACCAATTAGGGCCAAAGGATGCCAGGTGAGGACTGACCTTGGATCATACTTCTTCATGCTAATGATGACACCTGGTGTGTCACACCTGATGTGGCACACATCCAGAATGTCTGATCTCCACAATTAAAAGCCATATGTATTTCCTTCCTTGTGTGTTTGTTTCTGGGATATCCTCTTTTAATCTTCTAAGTTACCTTAACAGGTACCATCACCTCCAAGGTTGCACATAAATAACTCTTTTCATATGCATGGCTTCTTTATTAGACATGTGGTACTAAAGATCTCCTGCTTATTATTTTGATAGACCTAGTTCATATATGTCTTTGGGGTTGTCTGGAACCATATTTTAGGGCAGTTACCCATGTTATGGATCGTTCTTTGATCAGCATCATTAATATCATGGTGCTGTCTGGAAGCTCCCAGCCAATAACAGAAACCCAATAAACTAGACACTGTACAATACATAGACGCTTAGGGACATAGATGCACAAAAAAATAAAGATCGGCTCCTTAAAGGTACATAGCTGCCCTTTTAAAACAGTTAAGTTCAACCCTTAGGTGCTACTGGCATTCACAAAACTAAGCCCATAGATGCTTAAGTTCCTTCAGAGATGTTTCCACCAACAAATGTCCCCACCACCCACAGCTGAAGAAGTCTCTGGAGCTCTTGCTCTTGATTCTCAATGTAGGACAAAATATTTATCCTCAGAAAGGCTCAAGATTGTGTGCACATTAGTATCCCAATACCTCTCAGGCCCAGCAGAGGGAGGGCTAACACGGAGGGCCAACAGTGGACAAAGCCAGCACAGTTCCTACCCAAAGGAGAGCTGGCGACCATATTTTTAGGGATTTATCTAAATGAAGCTCAGGCAAGGAAAAAATCATCTCATGACATCCACCACCATTGTCAAGGTCTTTTCACACAGAGGTCCCCCCCCCACACACACTGATTGGTCAAGGGTCCCCAACAGACCCACCCTTCACCACTGACTAGTCAAAAGGGCTGCCTTTTGTGCAACCCCACCCCTCCCTGATGATTGGCAGAGAGAGCTGCTCTTCATGTGGCTCTGCCCCATTCCAATCAGCAGTGCAACCTTCATGCTGGCAGCTCCTCTCCACACTGGTGGGCTGCGGGGCTGGGCCACAGTGGTGTCTGGATCCCACTGGGAAGCCAGCATTTTATTTTTAGTTATTTCCCACCCACATCCTCCACCAGCAGTTCCGCAAAAAATTGCAGGGAATGCCAGTTTTCACAGCGATCGCAGAAACCACATTTTATCATGGTTTCTGCAAAACCCATGAAATCGTGAGAAAAATAGATCCCTACATATTTTCAATCACCTTTCTGAGACTGCTTTATGTTGAATAAATTTAATATAATAAAAGGCTTAGCCTGTGTGTGTGTGTCTGTCTGTCTATCCATAACGCTTTTGCCCAACATCTCATGCACCACTTGGCTGTGGCTGTGCAGGCCAGGCGGCTGAGTTAAAACAGGAGCCTGCCCATCAGTACCACCTCCTCCTGCAGCCCCTGGTGCAGTGGCTCCCTCTATCCCACCTCCACAGAGGCAAAAATGACATAGCACATGTACTTTACAAGTGATGAGGTCAGCTGAGGGAAAGCGGGACCCCCTTCATCAGCTCCTCCTTCTCCAGCCCCCAGTGCAGTGGCTCCCTCCATCCCATCTCCATAGAGGCATAAAAGAAAAATGGCATGAGCACTTTATAAGCAACAGGACCAGCTGAGGAAAAGTGGGAGCCCCTCCATTGTAGTGGGGCTAGACCAAAGACTGGGGAGGAAGGGGAACAGGGTCAGACCTAAACCAGGGTGGGGGCAGACCTCAACTTAGGAGGGGGGGCTGGGGTGGACCCAAACATGGGCGAGGAATGGGCTCTTGTCAGACCTGAAGTGTGGGGGATTGGACCCAAATGGGTATGAGGGGGGTGGAGCGGGATCAGACTCAAAGTGGGGGTGGAGGAAGGGGAAGGGAGGGGAACAGGGTCAGACCTGAACTGATGGGGGGTGGGGCAGGGTTGGACCCAAAGAAGGGGAGGGGGTGGACCAGCGTTGGACCCAAACCAAGTGGAGGGGGGTGGACTGGCGTTGGGGGGAGGGGAGTAGGTTCAGACCCAAATGGGAGGAGGGGGGTAGGTTCAGACCCAAACCAGGGGGAGGATCTGAACCAGGGAGAGTGGGGAGTTGGACCCAAACAGGGGGCAGGGGGGTGGAGCGGGAGTCCTTTCCTTCACTGGTGGTGCCCCCTGGGGCTGCCCAAGCAGGGTACTAGCTGGGTGGGTTCAGACCCAAAGTGGTGGTGGGGAAACGGGGGTGGAACAGGGTTGGATCCAAAGCTGCGGTGGGGTGGAGGTGGAGCGGGGTCAGACCTGAACTGAGACTGAGGGGTAGGGTAGGACCTGAAGGGGGGGAGGGGGTGGAGCGGGGTCAGACCCTAACTCGTGGGAGAGGGGACAGAGTTGGACCCAAATGGGGTGGAGTAATGTTAGACCTGAAGAGCGGGAAGGAGGGGAAAGGGGGAGAGTGGGTTTGGACCTGAACTGAGATGGGGGACAGGGTTGGACATGAAGGTGGAGTGGAATGGGGATGGACCCAAACCAGGGGGAAGTGGTGTAGGGTTGGACCCAAAGGGGACGAAAGGGGTGGAGCAGGGTTGGCCCTGAAGCGGGGTGGGGGAAACAGGCCCGGACACAGGGCTCTGTCCCTGTTAGCTCCTCTTCCCCCGTCTTTCTTGATGGGCAATTTGCTAGTAATTACACATTGATTGAAACAGGGACTTGACGAGAGGTTGACTATATCTCCCCTCTCTCTTAAGCCAGTGGTTCCCAACACTTTTAGCCTCCAGGCACCCCTCAGTAGAATCAAAGACACTCAGAAAATGCCAGCTTAGTTTTCACTCACTTTTGGACTTCTGAAAAATAACGGAACAGTTCTGCTGGTGTAAAGAACTCAGAGAGCCCCCAACAGGTCAGAATACTTTTAACACTCTGGATTCCTATGTGACATCTCTTGGTTTATCTTGTGAATTATGTTTTCAAATTTAACAGTGCTAATAGTATATGACACCCAGGGGCACCCATGAAAGCCTCCCGTGGCACCCCAAGTTCCCATGGCACCATGGTTGAGAATCACTGCCTTAAGCCCTGAGCTACAGGATCAGTCCCTCTTTTACCCTCTCTAACCTAATTATCTGGTCACCTAGGGCCATATTTCCCTTTATACTTAGCATATGTTAAATGCACTTAAAACTTAAGTGACCACACTTTCAAACAATAAAACATGCTCACCAACCCTGTGGGAGATCTGACCTACCGACCAGTCCCGTGCCACAGATGCAACCCCACGTGGCAGAAAGGTTGAGCACCACTGCATTAGACCAAGCTGTCTCATGTTGTTTTCCTCCTGGCTTTTCTCCTAGATGGGCAGGGATGCCTGGGTGTGATGAGATGGATGACAGTAATTGTTCTTTCTGGGACCTGTGTTAAAAGATACATTTAATATATATGTTTAGTAAAATCTTAATGACACAGACAAGTTTCCATCTTGCAGCAGGAATAGCAATATGCAATTTAAATGCTTGAACACTTTTTGCTTCATTTGATGGACAGATCTTTCAGGGCTGGCACAGCTGATGATGCATTTTTTTTTGTCCTCACCTCTCTCTCTTTAGGGCACTTTTCCCCCATTCTGTTTCAAGGGACTTGATTCTCTGTTGATTTATCTCTATTTTAGGGTCCCTTATCTCTCTCTTTTTTTCGACTCCTGCTTTCAGAACTTCTCTTTCTTTCCTTTAGGGGCCTATTTCTCTTTGTTCTGTCTCTCATTTTCTGCGTCTGACACCTCAGCTCCCACCTCTCTGCCAGTCCTAAAATGAACAATGTGATAGATGGAACGCTACTAAAAAAAAAAAAAAGATCAGTTCTTCCAGTGATTGTAAAGGTGACCTGAAAATATTTTAACAGAAATGAAGCATGTGCATATGCATGTGCTAAAAATTCTGAATAGCAAAAGACCCAGGGCACCTAGAATTAACAGAGCACAGATGAAACACTCTTTGACCCCAGACTGTAATGCCAAGTTGTTCTTATGGGGGTAGGTACACTCCTCTGCCAGTAAAAGGCTTTATCCCATGCCAATAGGACTGGTTTCCATTGACTCCAATAGGTCTTGTAGCAGTAGCCCAAACTAAATACCTTTATCTTTGTATAAGCACGTTCCCTACCCCGCTTTCTTAGTGAAGCCAATCAGCTCTGGTTTCAAGCTGCAAAGCAAGACCGGGAGACCTGGCTACATAACCTCTGTGCCACACCTGGGACACCAACATGGAGGGCATGCCCCACCTAGTCCCTCCAGCAGGCCAAATCCCCAGATTCATAAAATATTATGAGTCCAATTAATGAGGCAATGTGCCAGAATAGAGAGTCCCTGGATATACACACCAATTCTCCTTGCAGCCTCCCTGTCTCACACGTGCTTCTTGCCCTGGTCTTAGAATCACTCTAAAGTAGCTAAATTCCCTTGTTTCTGGGGTATACTGTGTGTTAAATGAGAGAAAGTGGCTGAGGACTGCTTCTCGGAGGTGGCATTTTGCGTGGCACTAAAGCAAGATGGACAAGCCCTTGAAACCCAAGCTCAGAGACACTCTTGACACGATGCAAGGAGCCTTAGAAGACTTCAGCACTATAACGACCCTCAAAGGGCATGCCTATATGCGATGTTTACTGTGGAGTAGACTAATTAGCTCTGCAGTAAATGTCACATGTCTATGCATGTGCCCCTGTTAGACTTGAGCAAACTAATTAATTCCACAGAAAGACAGTACTTATAAATACAACTATGAATTTGCTGCAGAGCTTTTTCCTCTACAGGAGTGCACATGTAGACACTGCCCTGTCTGGCTGGGACATAAGAGTGTTTCAGCGCAGGGGCTGCCTGCCAGCTCACCCTGCACTAAAGCACCCCCATAACCCAGCCGGCCCCTCCACAGCATGTTGAACTGGGAGGGAGCAGCCCCAGGCTGGTAGGCTGATCCCTCAGGCCCCCCTGCCGGCTGGGGCTGCTCCAACTGAGCACAATGAGCTGTGGTCCCAAGTGTACATTCAATGAGTATGCATGGGAGCAATACACTCCAGAGCAATAAGTTTTGGAGTTTATTGCTTTGCACTTATTGCATGTGTAAATGCACCCAAAGATTCCCAGAGCTAGGCTTTCTGAACTTATAGGTTCCTGGTTCCACATTGGGAATCATGGGGGCTTTGGAGGCTTTCAGGGTCCTGGGTGGAAACTGGGGTCTGAGTCCTATGAAGAGCCAGGACTCTCTCACCTTATGGTCTCCACTTTCAAGCCAGCCTGCAGACCCCAGATTTTTTTTCCCCTCATGAAAACCTGTCACTGAAAATTTCTGACCAGCTCCCCAAGAAATCACAAACTCATTCCCATATGGTGTCTTGCAGTCAAACAACTGGTGCAGTAACAAAGTAACCATTTCATAATACAAAGCAATCTGAGAAAACCCCAAACAGTTAACACATGGAACGTATGAATATTCATGAAGCAATTATGGGGTGTTATGTTGCACATTTTCATTCTGAAATGATTATAAAAAATATTATTAGAGAGTTGTTAAATTTTTTTAATCAGTAATAGCAAGTTGATTTCCTAGGGTGAGATTAAATGTAAACTCCATCTGGCTGCTTCCATTCACAGCTTTGCTCAAGGAAATGCATTTCTGTTTTTTAAGAATGGATTTTCCTAAATATGAATACAGACGAATCCTGCACTGTATCTTATGGTATACATTTAAGGTGATATATAGCCAAAGAAAACCACTAACATAGCTAAACCTCATTGAGTATGTTGTTATGGGACTGGGAAAATGCAGAATAGTCCCTCAGGACAGTTAAGACTTTATGTAAGAGGTCATGAGGGACCGTGTCACAGGCCAGGTATTATGTGTTTCTTTTTCCAGCCCTCTCTTTGAAGCTGAATGTTCAAGCAGCTATAGAGGGGGGGATATATGGGGTCAGAAGGAAAAGAACAAGATAGAGGGAATGAGGCTCAGTGAGATAGATGTTGCTGTAAAAAGGAGGAGGGTCCTGGGTTTCACCCGGGATCCTTGCTCCCAATGGGGCAGAAACTTCTCTGCTCCACTGCTCTATCCATTTTATCTTATAACAACCACATACAAGATGCAGTGGATCGCTTCAAAAAGAGTAGTGGGGAAGATCTGACCTGTGGTATCATGAGAACACTATACAGGGAAATCAGGCACAGGTTCAGACCTCATCTGGGCGAGAGTAGCCAGAGAACCTGGTGATTTTGCGTCCTGGGGATAAGTGCCCAAACCCCTCACCTGTTGGAGCTAAAGGTAGGACAGAGCTTCCCCATGACTCATCTTTGGGTATGACTATGCCAGAACAGTGCATAGCCTACTATGTCTGCTTTCAACATGTATGTGTGTGTATGTGCATGTGTGTGTGTCCACACTGCAGTGGTAACTGAATTGCAAACTATATCTAAGTGCCAAAAAGGCCATTTAGCCTGCTGTGTAAGTGCCATTTAAGCTCACAAAGTGAAACAGAAAGTCCCCCTGTGTGTGTTGTTGGTGTTCAGGGGCTATACTCATTATTCTAGCTCAGGAATTAGGTTAGGAAATGCATAGTCATCTGGCTTCCTGCCCTCCAGTCTTAAGTAGATTCCTTCCCCTTTCCCCTCCCTATTTCTTTCCAAAAGCCCTTTTTCTGTCTTTTTTTTTGTTTTTGTGCATGTGTGTTTCACTCTTTGCTGAAAATGAGGGAGAACTGTTGGTTATAGCCCACCTATACCCTCAGTATTGCTATGGTCCTATGAAACATTGACAGTGGCAGCCTTAGGGGAGGACAAACCGGGCGATCACCCAGGGCCCCACATTTTAGGGGGGCCCAACATTTTGCAACAAATGTCTGTCTTGCTTATAGGTCATCAAAATTAAGCCTCTAAGGGGGCCCAAATGACTCTCTTGCCCAAGACCCCAACTACCCTAAAGCCACCACTGATATTGAAGAATAGCATGACACAATGACTAGATCTAAAATTGGGCAGATTTTAAAGCACTGACCGGCAGATGTTTTGGTAACATGTACACCTACCACTGTACAACAAACAAGATTGCCAATAGTTATTGTGATTACTAAGATCACTGTTCTTGGGTAGGTTTGTCAGGTGTGTAGGAGTAGAAGGGGCCACAAGAGACACATACACTTCCAATCAAGAAGCTATACCAGGACCTAAGTCTTTGCAAGGTTAAAAGCTTTCTCCTGACTCGTAGCCTAAGTTGAGTGATGGCTGGTTGATACATATTTGCTTGTGTGCCTGCATTGTCCTTAAGTTAAATAGTTCTTCTGTCTTCGTGTTTACCCTTTTGGTCGTGTATATAGCAGCCATATTACCTCTCAGCCTTCACTTTGCTGGTCTAAATGAATCAAACTCTTTCGGTTTCTTTTCTAAAGACAGGCTCTGCATTCACTTGATCACCCCAGTAGTCCTTGTATGGGCTAAGGGAAGCTCGAATCCATCCCTTTTGCACATGGGTGACTAGAATTATACACCATATTCCAAGTGAAATATCAATGATAGCACAAATACTTCCCTATCTGCACTGTAAATAGGGTACTTCTTATATGTATGAGAAGTATGTTTACCTTTTTCTGCAGGCATTCACTGGGGGATCATGGTAATTCTGTGACTAATACACAACCGAGTCTTTCTCCTCCTTTGCCATTTGCAATTGATGAATTTTCAGAATTTAGAAGAAATTATTATTATTTTCAAAGTGCACGACCTTGTTACTTTACACTATTAAATTTCATCCCATTTCTATTACCTGAGGCATCTAAGCCATTGAGTTCTTCCTTGTATTATATTCTGTTCCTTCTTTGTACTGACAACACCTCCCAACATTGTACCATCAGTGAAATTCATTACACATTTTTTTGGTCCCAAGATGAAAATGTTAAACAATGTTGCTTGCAAGCCTGCTTTTGCTGAAGAGCTCCATTAGTATCCTCCTTCCATCAATGTATTTTCCCTTTCAACATAGCCTTTTATCATCTCCTGTTTAGCCAGTACTGGACAAGTCTTATAGTGAACTCTATCTCCTCCAATTTAACTAATTATTTCCCATATGGCAGCATAGCATATGCTTTGCTGAAGTCAGGTAGGTTGTATCTACTACAGTTGCCTCATATAGAAAATCAATTATCTGAATCAAGAAAGATATCAGGTAAGTCAAGCGTGACTGACCTTTGTTAAATCCATGATGCATTTTATCCCATGTTCCATTTGCCTTCATGTTTTTAATCATTCTTTTCATCAAACCATATTCTACCTCATTCTCCATATTAAAAAACTGAAGCAAAGTAGTCTTGATCCTTGATCCTTAATTTTAGCTAATGTGTTGTGACTTGTTGTATGTCGTTCCTAGTATTGATATTGTGTCTTGTAGGATCCTGCAATGATAATCTAGTGCCCTCTTTGTAGCGCCAATTAGTGCAAGGGTGGGTGAAATGTGGTCCGGGGTCGAATGCGGCCTGCCAGGCCATTCTATCCAGCCCACGGGGCCCCTAAAAAATCTAGAAAATTAATATTTATCTGTTCCTGGCTGCCTATCATGTGGCCCTCGATGTCTTGCCAAAACTCAGTAAGTGGCCCTCCATCCAAAATAATTGCCCATCCCTTATTGTCTACCATCCCATTTGGGTAATGGTATCCTGGAAACTAGTACACAAATCTCATCTCACAAATCAATCCCGTCCTACCGTCAAGTGCTTAAATGATAAGCTGCAGAAACCCCTAGGTGAGATAGTACCTTTGTTAAAGGGGATATGCAAATTAGCTAATTAACTCACTCACCCAGCAAATGGAAGTGGTGGAGGAGCTGACTCTTACCAAGTTTAAACCTATGGCCTGGCTCTAACTTGGCAGCAAAAGGATTTCACAAACTCAATAGACTCAGTTTTAGACTGAAAACCACAAGACAATATCAAATCTTGTCCTAAAACACCACCTGGCAGTAAAGTAGTACTGCACGGGCAAGAGGGTAAAATGGTTATGACGTGCCCCCTAGTGCCTTTTAACCATTATAGCATAAGCCATTATGTGGTAAATCATGTCCAGGTTAATTAATCATTGTAAACTAGAAAGGGAAATTAAACCAGAAACATTTTTAGTAGGTAAACACCAATTACATGGCCATGCGTCCTATTATTATGACAGGATTAATTAACAAACAACAATGATCAACACCAATACAAAATTAACCAATGGGGAAGGGTCAGAAACCAAAGGAACGAAGGGGAGGGAAGCGAAAGATAGAGAACAAAGCTCCTTCTCTCAGTCCACACTTTCAGCAATGTTGCGGTTGCAGGCACAGGCTTTTTTTTTACAAGGACTAAGAGGTTCCCTCAGCCACAATAGTGAGTCAGTAAAAGTTATCGTCCTCCTCCCTCCTAGGAATATTCCTCTCACATGGAGGCTCCATCGCTTTAAAAAGGATTTACCCTCCTAAGGGTGGTGGCAGTCAGCAACTAGTGGTTAGCCAGTCTGGGATTAACTCCAATATCCACACCCAGAAGGGATACACTCAACTAAACACTTTCATCCAGGCTCTAGGCTCATATGAATGACACGAATTACACACTAACCTATACTCTCAGTTGTACATCAACAGTTACACACCAATCACCCCCCCACACACAGACACACCCTTACCTACTTGCACATTCATGCACCGAACGTGGCTGATGTGATTGCAGAGCCACTGGTCATCATCCCTGAAAACTCATTGTGATCAAGAGATGTCCCAGATGATTGGAAAAGGGCAAACATAGTGCCTATATTTAAGAAAGGGAAAAAGGAGGATCCAGGGTGGATCCCTGGAAAATTCATGGAACTGATCCTCAAAGAATCCATTTCTAAGCACTTGAAGGAGAAAAAGGTTATCAGAAACAGTCAGCGTAGATTCACCAAGGGAAGTCATGTCTGACCAACCTGATTGCCTTCTGTGATGAGGTGACTGGCTCTGTGGATGCGGGGAGACCAGTGCATGTGTTGTAACTTGATTTGAACAAGGCTTTTGATACTGTCTCCCACAACATTTTCACAGGCAAGCTAAAGAAGTGTGGCCTGGATGTATGGATTGTAAGGTGGACAGAAAACTGTCTGGAGCATCAGGCTTAGAGAGTAATAATCAGTGGCTCAATGTCTACTTGGCAGTTGGTATCAAGTGGAGTACCCCAGGGTCAGTCTTGGGGCCGATTTTGTTCAATATACTCATCAATGACCTGATGATGGCATAGAGTGCACCCTCAGCAAGTCTGCAGATGACACCAAACTGGGGGGGAATAGTAGATACACTGGAGGGTAGGGCTAGGATTCAGAGTCTCTTAGACGAATTGGAGGATTGGGCCAAAAGGAATCTCATGAGGTTCAACAAGGACAAGTGCAAAGTCCTGCACTTAGGAGAGAGCAATCCCATGCACCAGTACAGACTGGGAACTGGCTGTCTGGGCGGTAGCTCTGGGGGTTACAGTGGTCAATAAGCTGAATATGAGCCAGCAGTGTACCCTTGATGCCAAGAAGGGTAAGAGCATATTGATCTGAATTGGGAGGTGTGTTGCCAGCTGGTCAAGGAAAGTGATTATTCCCCTCTATTCAACACTGGTGAGGCTACATCTGGAGTACTGTGTTTAATTATGGGCACCCACTACAGAAAGGATGTGGACAAATTGGAGAGAGTCCAGAGGAGGGCAACGATAATCGCGAGAGGGCTAGGGGACATGACTTATGAGGAAAGACTGATATAGCTGAGTATATTTAGTCTGGAGAAGAGGAGACAGAGAGGACTTAATAGCAGCCTTCAACTACCTGAAGAGGGGTTCGAAAGAGGATGGAATTCGACTGTTTTCAATGGTGGCAGGTAGGAGAACAAGGAGCAATGAATGGTCTCAAGTGGCTGCAAGGGGGCTGCAAGGGAAGGTTAGGTTAGATATTAGTAAAACACTGGAGGAGGTTACCGAAAGAGGTGGTGGTATCTCCATCCTTGGAGGCTCTCAAAACCTAGCTAGACAAGGCCTTGGTTGGGATGATCTAGTTGGGGATGGTCCTGCTCTGTGCAGGGGTTTGGACTAGATGACCTCCTTGTGTTCCTTCCAATCATAACTTTCTATGATTCTATGAACCTTAGGCTTGGGCGGTTTTAGAGCCCCTTAATCACACCTTTTTTTGCTAGCAATCATACACTTAGGGCATATGCTAATTATTCCTTCAACCAACAGATACATTTGTTAATATGATATATATGTATACATCTTTTAAGCTCCATCCAATCATGATGGAGGTGAATCTCAAGTCTCTCATAGTTTTGGCACTAGAAATTGTTTGTCAGTTGTGCGCCCACTTGGAATGCTCAAAACTCTTAAATCGGATATGCTTCAAAAGTTCAGACCTCAAACCACCTGTTCTGAACACTACAGAGCATGTGCAACTTTAACTTTAACATAAGTAACACAACCAAGGCTGGGGACACTGCCGTCCAGGGTGACGCCTTAGCTATGGACGAACGCATCAGGGACATGATATCACTGGCTGGTGGGTTCAGGCTATATCCAACACTTATCCTTTTCATGGATTAATGTCTGCCATCTAAATGAAGCATTCCATTTCCCACAGCTGCCCTAACCATAGCTCAAATTGCATACAGGTGATCAAACAGTTAACTCAACAGTGTGGAACTAAAAAATCAAAGGGCCTTCTTGCACCTTATGCTGTACACTGAACAAATGTTAATCAGCTTAGTGTTGCTTGACTTAGTGGAGTAATCACACCTTAAAGTGAAAAACTTGCTCCCTCCTTCACCTGAACAGCTGTGACTTGCCACCAGAGGCTTGGTGAGGGACGACAGGACTAGTGGCAGAAATGGCTTGCTGCTCTGCCCAGGAAGAGAGTGGACCTACCACCGTGTCAGTCACATTGAGACCAAAAAGACCTGGGGAAGTAGTCTCCCTGGGGCTCTCTTGCCTCGCTGACTTCACCCCCTGTGCTGCCTCCAAAGCGCCCAATGAGTTTTTAAAAACACTGCTTCAGTTTTGGACCCTTTAAACCCCTGTGTCATGCTTACACCCAAACTTACCTGCCTCTCCAGTCACATGGTGGGGAGGGCAAGCTGCCAGTGGGCAGAGCAGTCCCTGGGCTACAGGTATGTGGGGAGGTGGTGCTTCCCTCTGCGACAGCAGTAGCCCCCATCCAGGCTTCACCTGTCCATGGGTATCCGGCTCAGGTGGTCCCCAGGGGCACTGCAGCCAAAGAGGGAAGCGCCGGGCCCCCGCACAGCTCAGGCAGGCAGGCAGGCTCCATGGAAAAAGAAAAAAAGATCTTGGGTGGAGCCTGTCTTCCCAGGCTGCTTCCAGGCTGCCAGCACAGGCTTCCTGAAGAGCCCCTGAGCTGCAGAGAGCCTGGTGCTTCACTCTATGCTTGTAGGGCAGCAAACTAAAACTCCTCAAAGGAGTTTTAGTTTGCTGCGCCCCAAGTCATTTAAGGCACATTATGCTGCCAAATTTGGTACAGCGGCTGGAATTACTGCGCAATATGCTGTCAATGCATGCAAACACCAACACCATTAAAGCGGTGAAATTTAAACTGCTTTAAAGTGTTGTACATGTATGCCCCTCGTTTAATCTACATATGGCCTATGCAGTTAATGGGAGTGATGCTGGTATTGGCCCTCATGGGTTCTAGGCATAAATCTTGTACCTATTCATTATCTGATGTTGGCCAAAACATTTGGCCACCTGATGACTTGGTGTTCTCAGCTATAAAATGGGTGTAATAACTATTTTATAATCATCCTTGGTGAGAAAAGGTGCTATATAGATTCAGTGGATTATTTATTGCCCAGGAATACACTGTGCTTACATTCCACTGTTTTAATATGCCATGTCACGTTCTCATTTCTTATTCTGCGGGCGATGGTGAACTTTGCTCTGTTGTAGATGTCAAGGTAGACAGATAGCAGTACTTAATAGATTAATTTTGTGGATGGCATAGTAAAAGTCTAATAATAAACCTCACTATTTTTCTTTCACAGTTATTGGCAAGTCACTAACCACCACTCTATAATAATTCTCATGTCAAGTCCTTGGAGGAAAGATCCTGGATGCTAACATCAGAGTACTTTGTACTGTCAAGTAAGGTACTGCATAACTTGCAGTACTTGTGGAACTTGTGAAAATAAAATTAGTTTTCTCTGGGGCTACTGACCTCAGTAGATTGCCCAAGGGTTGGTGAGAAGAGAATGCAGACTGAGTTTGCTTATTTCAGTGACATTTTATAGCTAGGAGGGGCTGAATACATGGGGCCAGGTCCTGTTACAGTTTCCCAAAGAAACATACTGGCTAAATCGGTGTCTCACTTGAGGTAGCCCTGATCAATGGAGTCAAAAGCCCTTCTAGGCTTTGCAGTATTGCTGATCAGTGGCTGGGGAGAGCACAGCCTGACCGGTTTCTCCCTGGAATGATTGGCAATTAACTTGAATGAGTCTCTATTAACAGACATGCACAGCATTTGGGGGGAGGGAGGGGGGAGAGCGGGAGTTAGCACATTGTATCTTATATACTTCACTAGTATTTAAACTGGGACAATGGACCCGTACATCTGCAGGATCCCAGGACAAAAGGCTTCCTCCAGGGGGAACTCCAACATCTCTATACCAACTAAGGAAAAAACTGTCAGTGACTTCAAAAGCATAATTAAGTCAAGTAAAAGCTCTCCTGCCCCTTGGTTAAACTGAACAGCAATATACTAGTCCAGACACAGAATATAAAGACAGAGGGTGGTCACCTTACACTCCTTGTATTTTGTAGCTGTATTTGCCAATCTCACATGGGCCCTGTAAAGCTTGCTTAATTAGTACCTGTAAAGTAGCCTGAGAGCCTCATATAGACATTGCTTTATAAGCACAAAACAAGAAATAAATTGTAAAACATGCCCCCAAAGCATAGGTAATTTAGCCATGAACTATTTTGAATGTTTATTTATATTTACTTCATAAAATTTAAGGGTCTTACTTATTTACATATTTCCCCCACAATTGCTAAGAGAGACATGTAAGACCTTACATGAATAGAAGAGATTAAGTTGCCAGATGTGAGATGCTGAATAAATCCTTTCCTTGCTTAAAACTTCCTGTGTGTTTTAGAGCTGCCTCAGTTCCCCACCCTTTCTAATGGGAAGAAAATGGTTGTCTTTCTTCTCGTCTTTTTTTCCAGCCTGTAAGGTTTGTTGGGGTAGAGACTGCCTGTTTATATATTTAGGTATAGCAGCTTGCAGGATGGAGCCTTGATCTGAATTGGGAATACTCATAGTTAGTGCCATATAAATCATAATAATTGATGTCAATCCTAGCTTGTCTTGACTACTGAAATAGAGGAATCTGTTTCAGGAAATACAGAAGAACCAGACTTTCATGAGTAATTCAGCACAAAATTAGCACAAAGACAGTAATTAGTTAAGATTAAGGCTCGGTGGTTGTTTTGCCAAAAATCTTGGTTTGTAAATGTATATAGTCAGACTGGTAAAGGTAAGTAGCTACCTGTGATTCAGAGGCATTTATGTGAGGATGCTAGGGATCCCTGAATCTCTGCTTTGAGAGCAGGGGAAAGAACAAACAGTAATGTTAGCGACTTATGAAGGAGATGAACGACATCTTCCAAAGCACCGCAGAATCACTTCCCTGCATTTGTGTCTGTGGCTTACATCACTTAAATGACCCAAACTCTATTTTGCAGCATCCTTTATGTTTCCTTCTATCTCATAAACTTCCAGGGAAACGGAAGCAGCTGGTATTTTCAATTCGGAGAACTGCAGTTAAGTGCTTATTCTGGGATCAGACTGCAAATCACTCATATGTTCCGCTGGTATGTTTCTGTAGGTTGAAGTGTTAACTTATTCTCCTTGCATAAAAGTTCTGGACACTCATCCATCCTGGTAACTCGTAAAAAAAAAAAAAAAAAAAGGCAAACTTTAAAAGCTCACATGAAAAATTCACCCCAAATAGTAGACAGCAGTGGTGTTCATAGCACTCTGTGCCATGTAAGTACCTGGTCAATAAAGGCGTGGGGCAAATGAATTTGCCCAGAAAAGGAGAGGCTGTGTTACAAATATGGGGACTTCTGTGGTTGTTTAATAATACTCATATTCATATTTTCCTTATCAAAACAAAGTAGTCATCAAAATATCTCATTGATGTATGGAATGTATTATGTCCACAGCTCACTAATAGAAAAGGAAGTGCCATTACCTTTCTATAAAACCTTGGGTAGTTACCAGGCTCAATAATTTGCCGAGAGATGCATAGGAAATGAATGGGTCTTATCCAAATCCCACATAGATTTCTGTGAAACTCTTTGAGTGAAATGCTATTGTGTATGAAGCCAGCTAAGGTTTTTGGTAGGAACTTCAATTAAAACAAAAACATTTTCGATCAGGGCGAAACGTGTTTTCTTTGCTCACGCCACTGAAATGAGTAAACCTGCAATATTTTCTTCAACTGAAAATAAAAGGATTTGCTTATTACAGTATAACCTCATAAATCTGGATATCAAAAATCTGGAATTATCAAAAATCCGGCATTTTTAAAACTATGCTCCGCTGGGGAGTAGTGGTAGCCGGTCCCAGAGCAGCGGAGGGGGAAGCTTGCATCCAGTGGCTGCTGCCACCATCCACCACCGCACGCCACTGCTCCACGTGTGGCTACTGCTCAGGGACCGGCTGCTGCTACTCCCCTCCCTGCTACTGCTCCAGGACTGGCCACCACTACTCCCCTCCCCACCACCGCTCTGGGACCGGCTGGCACTCCACTTTCAAAAACCCAGAATTTTCACATTTCCAGCAGGTGCTTGGTCCCGAACATGCCAGATCATGAGGTTATATGGTGTTTGTATTGTTTAACTCCTTTTAGGATTGGCACCCCCCTTTTAAGATTTAAGAAAACTTTGAAGGAGACAAGAAGCCCATTTTGAACTGAAAAGTCAAATATTGTTTAAAAATTGTGAACATCAAATCTTTTAACATATTTGGGTCTCCCCCCCCCCCTTGTTTATGGCCAAACTTCCCCAGTTTTGGTAAACATCTTATCCTTTAAAAGGATATTTTAGTCCTGATTCTTGACATATGGCAGGGAAATAAACCTTCCCTATCCCATTGAGTAGGTAAGCTGTCCACTTAATTGATCATCTGCATTTTCAGAATATGCTGCAACTCAGGCACACAGGAGATATTCTGCTGTACTATTTTAAACTATACTGAACAGGCTTGACTTCAAAAGAGGGATTAGACAGTAAGGGGACTGTAGTGGTCTTAGCAAAGGCATCCTGGGGGTGTACTTTAAACATTTCTACTCTTGTTGCTGTTAGTTAAGTGTTGTCACATGAAAGGAGACAGATGAGTTCTGAATCGATAGGGATAAGATCAGGAGAAGCATCATCACCTGCCGGCTTCAGATTGAGTAGGGGAATCTAAACATTGTTCCACAGATGCCCATCTGTGCAAGGCTCTTGAATCCAGCATGTTACTGCGCTCTCTTTTCGAGTAGAAATATAGGGTTTTTTGTTTTGTTTTGTTTTTCCCCTAGATACTGCCCTTGCAATTTCTGTACAGAATCAAGGTCCGGGTCTTTCCTTCTCATATGTCATCCCCGGTGGTAAAGATCATGCATGTCCAAAGATGCCCTGAAAGACTGGTGTGCAACCCCGGTGACCGCAGACACTGCATTGAACTCTGTGGGAAACAAATGGGATCAGACAGGTGTCAGTGAGAAAGGATCAGCCCACCGTCTACAGGCATCGCTGAAGGTGAGGAGACTGTTCCACGAATAAGTGCCTCTGTGTTAAAAAGACATTCAAAAGAAAACCCTGAGTGATAATTAAAGGGGGGAAAACATTACAAAAATAATCCCCACCTCTCCCCCTGCTTGGTTCATTACTCAAATGCAGGTAATAATTTAATAAAGGCAACCCAAATGTAACTGCAGACATAATTCAGCCCTCAGAATCCTTCTTAACAATGATTTATATGACAAAATTTAACTCTGATCCCTGCAGTCATATGGCTGGCAGTGAGTGGGGAAAAAAATCTTTCTGTAAATAGAGCAAATTGAGCATGCAAACCATTCAGACAATACATGTGGACCCCCATCTACTATTCCTAGAGAGTTATAGTGCAGAGAGCAGGACCCAAGTTTAGCTATTAACTACATTTCAGATACCTCGGGTGAAACAATCAAATTTACCCTGGTGGCAGTTCACTCTTTTTTTCATTACAAGCCCTGCTGGTTAAACCCCAGAGACTATGCAATCTTAACCTGAAGGAACTGCTTCTGTCAAGGGAAAAGAAACCATGTGGGGTTTCTAGGTTGAAAAGAAAGTCAAAAGAAAGACTTGGTCTAAATGATATCAACCCCTCCACCCCAAGCAGCACCATCATCATCATGCAAGAGATAAAAATAAAAACATTTTGAGGAAATCTGAGATGTCTGAGGCAGAAGTTGCCCAAATTGTGGACCTCCTGACAGCTTTCTCAACATCTATATGCAATGTAAGTCCACCACACTGGATGCCATAGTTTTGCTCCTAGCTCTTGGGGCCGTTGATTTTAATTCCACTTTTTCTTCCAGTAAAATTTATGCCCTACATATATTTCATCAAATCCCAAAGAGATGTAAAATATATAATACACTGTGCAACAGTTGAAGGAAAATATCTAGGCATTGATCTGTGTGATTGCAGCAGCTTTTTAACCCACATAACAACATGTTTTACCTTCACAATCATAGATAACGCTTCATCAGGAGTCATATTTGCCACTATTTCCTGCAGAGCACCTTCAAGCTGCTATGAAGCATCTGTCATGACATTTATGTCCTCACCTTTAGTATTATAATGCAAGGGTTTCATATTCAGAAACTCCTCTGTCATTTCCATTGTAGGCACCGTGACAAAAAAATCAGAGACAGAGCAGTGTCACAGATATCACGGCGTTCATCAAGGGGCTTGCTAATAAATTCTGTTGCACTCCGACTGTTCAGTAAAGTTTTATTTTAATGTCTCCATCACTCTTGACCCTAGCCGAGTCAGAGAATTGCATTTCATTCAGCTTCTTTCCCATTTCTCTGACTTTCCCAGGGAAAAATAATAATAATAATAAAAACTGGGGAAGGCAATCAAGATTTAGCCCTTTATCGTTTTGCTTTTATCATTTGCCATCTATAAAAGGTTTCATTATTTTGACAGTTTCATATTCACCCACATAGGAAGCAATCGTAACTTGCTTACTCAGATTGGTAACTTTGAAAAATTACTTAGCTTAAACAATCTTTCCTCTTGCAGGTTGCTGAGCATTAGGCCTCTGCTGCCAACTGCCACATGGATTTATATTTTTGTTGGCACAATGTGTATTCTTTAGTTTCGATCTTATACACTCAGGAATAATTGCATTACAATCAAGGCAAAACAGTTCAGTCCTTCTCTGCCTCCTATGCACACCCACATGTAGAGACTCTCACCCACATATAGGATCATGCATGCTCAGAGAGACACCTTCCTGAAGGGAAAACATATGAATGTTGAGATGCTAAATTTAGGGTTGTAGAGGCTTAGTACTGTGCTGTCAGTGCTGAAAATGTGTCAGAGGGGCTGACTGAAAGACTTGTTTTTTTAAAGCCTCGATGCATCTTGGGCACATTGGGAAACAAACTCTCAGATGCAAACTGTTTTCCTATTCTGCACTGTAATTAAAGGATTTGGGGGGGGCGGTTGTCCCCCCCAAAGGAAAATCAGATTGAGACGCTCAATCTCAGAAGAGCCAAAAAACAGCACCTAAGAAGCAGGAGACAAGGGTTCAACTTCTGTTCAGTGGTATTCAGACTGAGGACTTGAACCTTGATCTTCCACATCCTCAAGCCACATGTTCTGATGTACGTTGAATCAAATCTCTCCTATTGGCATTGTCCCACTTTATACAGATAAACCATTATTCCCTGGGACAAAGCAAAAAAAAGCGATTGTGTGTAGAACAGTAATAACAATACTGTTTTGAATATAAAAGATGCACAGTCAAGTCCCCAGTCTTAATCCAGCTGGGGAGGGACTACAATCTAGGTTTCCCACATTGCGGATGTGTTCCTTGACCAACTCCTATTTAGGAGAGGACTTCTTTCTAGTTTTGACCTAACTTCCCATTCCGGACCAGAGAAAAAATGCCGAATGAAACTTTCTCCCAAACTTGTACCTTGAAATCAGCATTTTGCCACAAGAAAATGTTTTGTTGAGAAATTCCTGTCCAGATTTTCTTTTGAGAGTAACAAGGAATCCAGGCAACTGCAGAACAGAAACAGAAGTGCAAGCTTTCATTGCCATTTTCTAGCAGGGTTATCATCCATCATGTCACTGAGTGCTGCAAATAACCAAGGAATAGAAATTAAAGATGAAAGAGGCCTATTATTTATTTATTTGGATTTTTTTTTCAAGCTATAATAAAATAGAATCCAACTAATACTCTCCTTGTGCCCTTGACAGTCTCTGAAAGAAATGGCATAAAGTAAACATGCAGGCCCATCAATTCCACCGGATCAAATAAAATCACTTGGTAACAACATAAATATAATATAGATTAATCTATTCCTTCCCCTACCCCCCCCCAACACACACTCCAGCTTGCCTTTTCTGTCCCAAATGAAACATGTACTCACATAATCCCTCTGATGAGATAACATCCCTTCTCAGTCCCACTATATCGCATCCTATCTTGGAATGCAGCAATGCAGAGTAAGTCTTAAGGCAGTCACTTCACTATGAGCTCTCAATACAATACTGTGACCAAAATGGATAAGTCTGACTCCTGGAAGTATAAAAAGGGGAATATCGAACAGAGGGAAGATGTTTGGACTCTGGGCTATGAAGAACAGGGCTAAAATACTATGTCTACTGCCATCTTCAAGAAGGGTGCGACTTAAAACAATGGGTATAATACTTAAAACGTAAGTATTTCAAACATAAGTATTACAAACATAAGAAATGACATATTTGGTCAGGTCTCAGGAACATCTAGCTTCATGTCCTGCTCTCACGGTGGCACTTCCAGGGACTGAACAACAAATCTTGTCATACGGATCACAGAGAGTTCAGCCTCTTCAAAAGGTGACCTGATCACTGTGCATGGGTAGCTGTACAGGGCAGAACCATCTGACAGTTTAACAGGGTTCCAGGCATACCTTAATCTAGCTCAAGAGTAAAAATGATCTATGGCATGAAGGTGCAGGAAGTCAGACAAAATGAGCATTATTGTTCCTTCTTGCCTTGGAAACGGACTTTGTGGACATGTCTCCAGCGCCACATACTGCACATTCAGCTATTCTCCGCACTGCAAAGTAGCAGTGTGGGTTTGTTTGGGGTTTTTTTGACCCCTGGATATTCAGGGGTCAAAATACCCATGCCAAAAAAAATGGAGCAGCGCAAATGGGGGCAACAGGTGCTGCTCAAAACTGGAGCCGGGCCATCTGGAGACACGCTCTGGCTGCTGACCAAGCTCCACATGGCAGGATCACCATGGCTGCAGCCTCAGGGGCCCCAAGGACAATCTCTAGCCTGTGGCCTGGAAATTAAAGCACTTTGCTAGGAAACAGGAAATGCAGGTTGAAACTTCTTCTGGATCAGTGCGGCGTAGAACTGGGGTCTCGCTTGCCCTGGGCAAGAGCCGTAACCACTAGAGTATTGAGCTAAAAAGCGGAAGGATCCTTCTCCTCCTGATTTGCCACATTTCCAAACACACAACAATCCTATTCCACTAGTTTGGAAATCTAATCCAAACTGTGTAAGTGTAAGATTGCAATTATACAGCTAGGTAAGTCCCACTTAGGCATGTAAAGAAGAAGTAGGATTCAGCTGTAAATGTAACTTCTTGAGAAATTGTATAGCACACCCTCCAAGCCATTTAACTTGATATAAAGTTGAGAAAAAGCTGAGCTCTGGCTTGTGCTTTAACAAACAAATCGGCTGATGGGCTAGAAGAGCATTGTGTATTAGGAGTTAGATGTAATATTGGACCCCACACACCATTTTACCCACAAGGATATTAAAATTGAACCTCCCTTTATCTTGCTGTTTGAAGTGTTTCGAAATATACTTTGAAATACACACATAACATCAGAGAGCAATGTTTCAAGCACCAATTAGTGATTATTTTTTAGAGATTTACACTGTGGTAGTCCCTAAAAGAAACAGCCTAGTTTGGCTCCACCGTGCTAGATGCTGCACAAATGTCCAGTACCAGGATAGACCTGGCCCAGAAGAATGTTATGAGTTATTATGGTGCTTCTCAAATGAGAGAAAAAAAAAACCAATCAGCAACAGCTGTATGACACTGTTTATAAAGGAAAGTTTAAAATAATTTAATATAGAAATGTGTCCAAAGTTAAGAGAAAGTTTTAATTGATAACGTTAAAATGCAGGATATACAGCACAGAGTCTAGACTGCTTCAAATTTTCATTTGATTTAAAAGACACAGTTCAGTTACGGTTTATTTCAAAAGCAAACCTTCTCAAAGCAACGACTTATCAGTGTTTTGTGCACTCTTGCTGGTTATCATGTCACCGGGTGGGAGGTGGGGAACAGTACCTTTCATTTTGCTGCCGTACATTTTTGTTTTCAATAATAGATGGTCCGTGACTTCAGTTCCATTTAGGCATGAAAACAACATAACAATTAACTGCATGAAGTAATCTAATTGACTAAAGAGTTTTATTATTCATAATATACTCTACCTTTGCAATGGCAATTAAAAAAAAAAACCCATAAAAGTCTGTTAACCTTCTATGGTGCCTTCACTTGAATATATCTATACTAAAGCATTTATATCTCTTTGTATTTGTATTATTATCTAAGGGTGAGGAGCTATATAATGTCCTCGGCTGGCAATGTACTACAGAACAATAACACACAGCTGCTTTACTGAATGTATCTGGAGAGAAAACTTGTTAGGGCCTTGTTAAACTACGCTGTAAGCTGAACAAATGTTAATCAGCTTCCTGTTCTTTGCCTCTGTGGAGCAGGCCCACCTTCTCTAATGAGGCTCTGACTGTCCCCTCACCTGTACAGCTGTAATTTGCCACTAGAGATTTGGGCCATGTGTAGACGCAATGAGGGGCACATGTTCATGACACTTTAAAGCCAGCTAAATGCTTTTGCACTGCTTTATTGGTGTCAGTCTTAGCATGCCTTGGCAGTGTATTGAGCACTAATTACAGCCAGTGTAGGAAATTCAGTGGCATAATGAGCCTTAAATGACTTGGGGTGCAGCAACATAAAACTCCTCTGAGGAGTTTTAGTTTGCTGTGCCTACAGCTGCAAAGCGAAGCACCGGTCTCCGTGCAGCTCAGGGGCTCTGCAGGAAGCCCTACAGGCAGCCTGGCAGCAGCCCAGGAAGGCAGGCTCCAGCCAAGAAAAGCAACGGGCCTGATCTTTTTCTCCCCCCGCTGGAACCTGACTGCTTGCCTGAGCTGCATGGTGGCTCAATGATTTCTTCTGTGGCTGTGGTGCCCCCCGGGGAGCACCCAAGCTAGGTGCTGCCTGGGGGGGGCACTGCTGCCATGGAGTGAAGCACCTTGCCCCCTGCCCCGCAGCCCAGGGACCACTCTGGTCACCGGCAGCTTGCCCTCCCTTCCCCACCATCAGAGAGGCAAGTAAGTCAACAGGGTGTATGCATGACGCAGGGTTTAAAGGGTCCTAAATTGAAGTGGTGTGTTAAAAACCCCACGGTTTCAATTTAGGGCTCCCATTTCATCTACACATGCCCTTGGTGAGTGGGGGCAGGACTAGGAGCTTATGAAATGTTTCTTAGTGCAAATGAAGTCAGTGCTGTCAGCCACAATGTCTTCACATTGTGTGCGTTTCATCGCTTCATAGTTGTTTGGGGCTGGAAGGGAACTTACAGATCATTGGGTCCAGCCCCCCTGCACATGGGCGGGACAGACTGCTGGGGTCAGATGGCCAGCAAGATGGGCATCAAGATGTTTTTTGAAGATCACCAGGGTGGGTGACTGTACCACCTCTTGGGGGAGCCTGGGCCAAACCCTGAGCACTCGACTTGTAAAGAAGTTTTTCTTTATGTCTAGCCTGAAGCAATCCTCAGTCAGTTTGTGCCCATTATTTCTTGTCCTCCCCCGGGGACCTTGTTGAACACATGCTCCCCAGGCCCTGATATATGCCCCAGTATATTTATAGGCTGCCAGCAAGACTCCTCTTATTCTTCTCTTCTCCAGGCTAAAGAGTCCCAAGTCTTTCAGCCTCTCTTCATATGACCTGGTCTCTATGCTTTTAATCATGCATGTGGCCCTCCTTTGGACTCTCTTGAGCCTCTCCACATCCTTCCTGAAGTGCGGCACCCAGAACTGGATGCAGTACTCCAGCTGCGGTCTCACCAATGCTGAGTAGAGAGCAAGGATGACATCCTTAGCCTTGCTTGAGATGCCTCAGTAGATGCATGCCAGGGTTTGATTAGCTCTGCCAGCTAGGCAGCATATTAGTGGCTCATATTCCTTTCTTTCTGAGTCTGTTGTATTTATTGGCATTGGCTGCAATGCCAATGAATACACTAGGGGCAGGACTGGCTCACTGTTCCCACCAGACAGCGGGGGTGGGGGGACGAGGCACCGTGCCTGGCCCCGTTGTGCTTCACTGTCTGCACTCATCCTGGCTCAGGACGGGCCACTGTATGCTGGGACGCTGGAGGACTTGCACTTGGGCAGAATATCTGTAGGGAATGGCCACACTTTAATGGAACAGGAGCAAAATTAGGCAGATTAGATATAATCGTGTCCTGGAGTGGCATGACTTTAAGTCAAATAATGAGTGCTTTAAGCCACTTAAAGGTGTTAATGTATAGCCAATCCAGACGTTAAAAGATCCAGAAGCAGCCTAGCCTGAATGTGTAACAATGTCCCTAGATCTCTTCTACTTCTGTCCTTTCGATGACGTTTAGCATATACAAACACTTTCTAGGTGAATGCAGGAAGGAAATCAGAGACTCACCTGAGCACTAAACTGTGAACATCATCTCATCACTTCTTTTTAATTGAGTGAATGGATGCAAAGCTGACTGAAGGGCTTCTGGGAGAGCAGATTGGGAATTTCCATTCCAATTAATTTCTGACAAAGAATTCCCTCTGCTGAAAATTTTGAAATTTCTGCTAGGTGGAGTTTCCTCTGAGCAGATGGGGAAACCTACATTTATATTTAGGTTTATTTAGAGAACTTTAAGGATAAGGATGAAGGTATCAAATAAATCGAGGTGTCTAATGGTACCTATGGTACCTCATTACACTTTGGAGCTGGGTAGGAGTTCTGGATCTTTTTATTTTTTTTTGGCCATCTAAATCTAACATAGATCCCATTTAGTCACTTAAAGAGCCTTTCTGGATCACACCCTTAACTTCTTTCAATCTCAGTCTCGCACATGTAAAATCATCAGCTCATTTTCCACATTTTTATTCTCCCTTGCCTATTTGGCTAAACTCTATATTGGCTTGGACTTTTTCTTCCTAAATGTTTACAAAACACCAAGCATATAGGGTATAGCTCTCAATTTGGGTCTGGAGATGTATGTATTCTTATAAAGAAGACAGGAAACTTTTCTAGAAAGCACCGGCCATTGAATCCGTGTCTACTCTCATTTTCTTTAAAATATTTTTTAAGGCTCAAATCTTGTATTTAAATCTTCTCTGAAGGCCCCGAAGCCAGGTCAAAAAGTCGTAAGAGATGATATTCAAAACCACATGGATTAGCCTCAGATTAAAGAAGAAGCTGTAGTCCAATAACTATTAGAACACCTCAGAAGGAAAAGCAATATGTTAAAAAAAGGCTTTTGAATTTTGGTCACATAGAGCAGCAGCAGAAAGAATCAAGATAGCAGATGCATGCACAAAATGTATTATTAATGTCTAGTTCAGAAAAAGTCACTCCAAACATGTTTGGAAGTCTGGAAGGGGGACTCTCTTCAAAAGAAAATGGAGAAATGTTAGAGCCAGAGGCATCTGAAGGCTTTGCTTACCGCTGTTTGTGATAAACTTTACTTTCTTATGCTCCTTGTGAGAAACCTTTTCAGGGAAGATAATTATAGCAGAGTGATTTAATTTGCATGGGGATCAATTGCTCCCTTGATATGAACCCAGAGTAAAAAGCAGAGCTCAGGAATGAGGCTGTGCGGTAAAGCCAAGATCACCTCCACATTTTCCCTGCTGCTCCAAAGAGAAGGGAAGTGGAGCTGAATGTCTGCTCAGAACAGCATGCATTTCATCACACACCAGTTTAGCAGCCCCAGTCAGTGTATAAGATAGGCAAAGGCAAGGCTTCATTCAGTCTCCCCTTGCCCTCCTTCCGGCATGAACAGGGGTGCATAACAACCCCACAGAGCCCCCTCCCTTTTATTCTGTCCTGCCCAGACCACCATGCTAACCTTCAATTTACCCTGCACATCTGAGCACTTTGAAGCAGGGACCGTATCTTTTATACATCTGTTAAGCACCAGGGACATTTATGGTGCTATGTAAATAATAGGTAGTAATAACAATACAATAGGCTGTTCAGAAGAAATGGCCCTTGCTTGAGTTTTGCCTGGAATTGTACGCAATGAAAAATAAAAATGACCAACAAATGTATCAAGGCTTTACGCTGCAGAATAGCCTGGTGTACTGTAACAGCTTTTTAATGGGGACAAAAGAGTTGAGATAGGCCCAGTTTTCCAGCTTTGCTCTGTAGCATGAAGTGCATTCACAACCACAGAGAGGACAGAACTAATATATTTAACCACTTCACCAGTTTTTGGACCCGTCTCCTTTTCTATCAAAATCACATTTCTTCCCATTGCTTTGAAATTATTGACCCTATTCCAACTCCTCAGACCTCTTTCTTAACTGCTTTTTCTTTGTTTTTCCCTTCTGAACCATCTATTAAAAGCAAAGCAAAACCCAAAACAAACCTCACCAGAATGGTTGATTTTTTTTCATCTGCTCCGGTGAAAAAAACACCACAAGCAAATGTTTCCAAAACCTGCCTCTTTTCTGAGAGGTGAACTACTTAGCTGCTACTGATCTCAAATGAACACAACCAGGTTCAGAGCGATCTTATTTTGTTCGTGGAGACATACATCTCTCCTGTTCTTTCAAAAGGTAGTTTAGTGTGCTTGTCATGGGAAGCATTAAGAAGAGGATCTTATTCTGTGCCTACATCTCCCTTCACTCCATCAGGAGCGTTAGCACAGCCTAAGATGCCTGCAGTATGTCACAATTTAGTTTAATTCTGACATCTAAGGGCAGTGCCGTCTTACTGGAATTCATGGCCTCAACAGGGAGATATCTACCTGAAGCCTGAATCTACCTGACAGACAGCGACACTGAATGCACCATAAAGTAGCAGGGCTGTCCTCTAACCATATCCCAGAGAGATGAGGATTTTAGACTTCTGTTGGGCATTAACCCTTCTCTCACATTACAGCAAAGTGCCCAAACCAACAGGTCATGAGCCAAGCAAGCTTGAGCAGAAGTGGGGGAATGAGAAGAAAGGTATCTTACTGCTGTCTTTGGAGGAAGGGGGCCCTGGTTCTGGCTCCTACCTGCAATGGTTTCTTCAGTTTAATATACAAGGGGATACTTTTTGCCTCACTGGTGGCAAGAGTTCTTCTTTTGCAGAGAAGCACCCACCTCTCTCCTTCTAGCTGCTCAGTGGGCCAGCTCCTAAATGAGTGCTAGGCAATTACCCAGGCAATGCCAAGCCCATCCCTCACTGGTTGCAATGCTTTGCTGGGAAATGGGAGTGTAGAAAACTGTTGGAGCCAAAGGTTACATCCCAGCTTCAGGCAGTAACACTAAGTGCAGGCTACTCAGGAGGAGTGGACCAGCTGAGGGAGATAACTAGTGGCCACAGGAAGTCAAAAGGCTCCCATGGAGGAAAAGCTTGGGATTCGGACAGAAGGTGATGGCTTGGCTGGGCCAGTTGCTACCATACTAGACCAGGGGCTCTCAGGGTTTGGGAAGAGACTTAGGGTCTGTAAGACTCGTGTGCCCTAGGAATATGGTCTGCATCATGTTTAAAGACTGGGAGCTAAGTGATAACCCCGAATTAGCTATAGGGAGATACAGACTCACATCTTTTTCATGGTAGGGGGCCTTGACTTGGATCTTGTTCTCTCTAGGCAAGTGCCTTAAGCAATAGACATTAAAAGGGGCCCTCTTCACAATACCTGTTTATTATGGGTTTTCTGAGACTAAAGTTTTGAAGTTTGGGGACTTGCTCCAGCATAAATATAACCTTCGGTGACTATATGTATTCCATCCAGGAACTTCCACAGATAAGTGGAACCTCCTGAGCACCCAAACTTTCTTTTAAGTGCCAAAAATTGCACTTACCTAGCTACATAAGTGCCCTTTAGGCATGCAAATGTGAAATAGGATTTAGTCCCTAAGTATCTTCCTGGATTCCTTCCAAGCATGCACACCAGCCCATGTATAGACACATAGGGAAATTTTCAGGTTAAGATGGACATCCATAAAGACTCTAAACATCTTGGAGGAATTCAGGTTGCAGCATAGGGTGACATAGTATTGCTTTCAGTGACTTGAGCATTTAAAGTGTCTACCCTTTGGATGTCTTGGAAGTATAATTGTGTTGAAATCATGTATTGGCTCCCATCATGCTTTTAACTGAACATCTGCCAGGTGCCTCAGAAGCAAAATAGTATGTGGCCCATAGTTTTCATTCACTGTTGACATATAACCAAATATTACAAGAACAGGATTCCTTGATCCTGATTCAGACAAAATTCTCACTGAAGTCAAAAGGAACTTTGGTCAAGTTGAGACCGAACAAAAATGTAATACTTGACAATCTATATTGTGGTACAACTGCTTCTTTCTAAAGTTTGCACTATTTTTGGGAAGATATAAAATGGCAGGTAACTGGTCATCTGTTCTGCTTCTTTAAATGAACATTTTGTTGGTTTGTTTTTTCGTTTTAGGACCTCAGTTTGCATAGTAGTTTGAATCTTTGTAGAATCTTTTTTTTTTTTTTTTGGTTCTACAATGCTTGTCAGGGAAGTTCTGACCATGGGCTGACAAAAGAGCAGCTTGGAAATATGAAATATGAAAATCTTATAGTCTAATTAATCCACATATATGATACTGTCCCTACTCTTCACTCTAAAACAATATTCATCAAGTCAGCAGTACAAATACAGTCATGTGAAGGAGTCAGTGGTTTGGTTGACCTTTTGCTTCGTATTTATTTATAGTGAAAAGTGTTTCCCCAACCAAAAAAGATGACAATCATACAATGTACACTGAAGTCATTCTATAGATATGACCTCCGGTGATTTTTTTTCTTCTGAAAACAATCAAATAATTCTGTATATCTTTCCTTTTTGCTTGTTTCTGGTTAAAAGCAAGTATTGGATCAAAACCACCCTACAAAGCAAACTGTAAATCCTAACTAAGGTCAACTAATGATTAAGGAACATGTACAACCAAGAAGTTGATGCTGGTGGAAAGGTTCATCCCCTAGGAGATGAAACTTCAGCACAACATACATCTTTAAAAGCAAACATCATATCTGAACAATAACCTTTAGTCTTAATTTTGTATTTTTTAATTTAACGAATGAAGACTATAAAATTATCTTTCTAGAGATCCTATTAAAATAATGAGATAGTATTTTGACCACACTGATTTCAATTAATGTTTCCAACTTGTCCGGTAATCTATATCCAATAGTGACCAATATTAGAAATCTCATAGTAAGGTGTACTGTAAATGTGTGGGGAAGAAAGTTGGTCAGGACAGTTCCTTTGAGCAGTGGTTCTCAACTTCTTTAAGCTTGAGGCATCCTTCAATAGATTCATGGCCTCCCTCCAAAAATGTCAGCTGTTAGGTTTCATTTTTTTTTTGATTACAGAAAATAGAGCAATTTTTCTGTTGCAAAGAACTTAAAAAGATCACAACAAGGTCCGCATGTTTTTAACACTATGGCTTCCTATTTGAAACCTCTGGGTTTGTCCTGTGA
The DNA here is from genome assembly GCF_001723895.1 of Crocodylus porosus. Classification (NCBI taxonomy): domain Eukaryota; kingdom Metazoa; phylum Chordata; order Crocodylia; family Crocodylidae; genus Crocodylus; species Crocodylus porosus. The sequence goes on along the minus strand of NW_017728948.1, from coordinate 8,627,946 downwards.
ATCGTGTTTGCGCATTTAACAGTACTAACATTGTGTGGTAGCCTTGAAAGGATCTGGAGGCACGCTAGGGTGCCACAGCAGCCTGGTTGAGAAGCATTGCCTTAGACACTAGCTTGTTCAGAAAGGCTTGTTCATAAGCTTTCATAGGCAACAGACTACTTCATGTGTTTCTGTCTTTAAATCAATCTGTGAGCATTTATATTTCAGTATGAGACCTAGGGAAGGGGATATATCTGCCTTTTCTGGGAGCTTATACCCTCATTTAAATATTGTGGTACTGGCCATGGTTGAACGTACCATAGACTAGACAGACCAAGGTTGGGATCCACCATGTAAAATCAGAATAAATGGCAGCAACATGGCTCTGGGGAAGATTTTTCCTTAACCCCATTCAAGGACATCTTGTAACTTGAAACATCTGTATTTTGTATCCCTTAGATATTTTGATCCTACATAATGCAACTAGATATTCTTTAAGTATCAAAGGTGCGATCCTTTTGCAATGACTTTTTTTTTTTCCATTGACTTTTATAAGGGCAAGGATTTCACCTTCTCATTTTTTTTAATATAGTCCAAAGTGAGTAATGTTATTTACAAAGAACATTTGAAAAAGTCAGACCTGGCAATGAAACAAATTTAGTAAAGCCATCTAATAATACTTACCATGTTTCATCCTCAAAACACTTCACTATCATTGATTAATTAATCTTCATGACACCAGGGGAGAGATCAAGAAAGATTAATCACTGGGAGCGGTGCTTCTTTGAGAGTGAAGCCTTTGCATAGTCATGATGGTTCTATGAGCCATGAAACTTCATGAAAAGCTGTGTCTTTTTAGCTCTCTGAATAATGTCTTCTGGTTTGGATAGTGTGATGCTCCCAGTGGAACTGGGTGGACAATATTTTTCCTCTCCCCATCAGAAAAGTCATCATTTTAAAATCTCTTCCCAATCCAAATTGTGCTAAAATAGTCACAGAATCTATCTATCTATCTATCTATCTATCTATCTAGATATAGATAGATAGATAGATCGATATTTCACAGGTTCACAGACATTTAGGAGGGCTGGACCTCATGAGATTGTCAGGTCCAGCTCCCTTGCTCTGGAAAGGAAAGAGTGAATCTAAAGTTTCATTTTTATTTTAACTTTTATTTGTATATAGTTTACTGCAAACTAACTTAAAATTTGAGAGACAGTGTAGTTCCAAACTAAAAAAAAGGGTAACTTTTTTGTGTGAAAATGTTGAAGCAGGCTGCTTCTTCCTTTTTTATTTATATTTATTTATTGTTTCTTGAAGCAGGAAATCCATTAGAGCTGTCCTTTTCTCACAAAAAGAGTTCAGTTTGAATGAATCGGCATTTTTCAGGGAGAAACATTGCATGGAAAAAAAACCACTATGAGCTGCTGTCTTCAATAACCGCAGTTCCCCCCTGGAAAACCCAGCCGTATAAAAACATTAAGCTGGAGCAGGATTGTGAGAAACAGGATTGCAGGATTGCAGGATTTGCACCATGTGTATCGTGAACGTGTGGAACAAGCTTCTGGTCTCATCAGATTTGTCTTCCTTTCTTTAGGTGGCCTTTGTGTATTATTATTTCTCACTCCATATGCTAACTAATACCTCTGGGCTCTAACTACGCTTACACATTTGGAACCTCTGTCACTAAAGATTGAGCATCTAGTGCCAGATCTCTCGCTAGTACAAATGGCCAGAGTCACTGTAGTCTGCAGAAGAGTGCCTTTTTCACACATCATGGAGCTGACTCATTTAGTCTTCCCTGCTCACCAGTCGGTACCATCAGAGAAGGCGAATTACAAGCCTGAGTTCCTCAGTCTATTTTTTTTAAGGGACACTGCACTGTATCTTTGTTTTCTCCATCTGCCTAGGAAAGTCATTGTCATTGCAATGGACTGTCCAGTAAATAAAGCAAACGGGACAGGGTGGCGCTGACGGCTCTCTTGGGAGACTGGAAGATTAAATAAAAACATAGCTCAGACTTAGAAAATAATTTGACAATGTCTTCTCATGCCAGGCTGTTTCCAGGGTTACCAAGAAAGAAACAGAGAGTTTTTTGGTTGTTTTTTGTGTTGGTGGTGTTTTTTCGTTGGGGTGTTTTTTGTTTGTTTTGCTTTGTTTGTTTTGCTTTGCTTGTTTTGGGTATTTAAAGTTTTCTGTTCAAATTCTTCAGGAGATGAATTGATAGAATATTTCATATCTTTTACTATACATTGAAGATCATATACTTACAGATTTGCATAAATTGAGATTCAGGTCTGCGGGTCAAATAAGCAGGAATAGCTAATATATGGTCTGCAAATAGGCAGCAGCAGGACAACATTAAAATAACAGGTTGCATTCTTGCTAATGAATATAACATCAGCTGTTCCACAGCATATGAAGAGCATGAGCTAAACCCTATTCCATCTTTATGCCCCTGAATGGCACTTGCATAGAAGCAGAAATGCAATGTTGGCACTTTATTTAAAGTTTGGATTATTTCCCCCTGAAAAAAATATACTCTGAGTAAATATACTCAGCTTTACCTTGCTTTGGGAATGTGCTTAGAAGGCTGCACTATGTCCAGCTAGGCTCTAGGGTGGGACAGAATTGCCCAAGTATGTGTCTAACTCCAGGTAAGTCCTAATGTTTTAGTCACTGAGAAACAATGTAAAGGTTTCACTCCAGAAGGGGAAGGATGGTGTTTTCCCACTTCTTATCCCATGACCCAAGCAGTTTGGGCACTTGCCCAGAGAATAGGGATTGAAGGTACTAGGATCACCCCATCCAACCCAGAGGGGATTCTGATCCTGATCCTGGCTGCTGCTCCCCATGGGCTAGAAACAATCCCATTGCTATTTTTATATTTCCACCAATGGATATTTGGTGATAGGAGCAGAAGGACCATTGAGAGCTAGAGGCCAGAATCTAGGGCCTCCTTCCTTCCAAGCCAGCATCCAACTCACTAGGCAACCTTCTCTCTGGCTTGCTTACCTCTTCCTGACTCCACTGTCTTCTCCTTCAAGAGGAGGGCTTGATGGACCTTCAGGTACTTCCTGGCTCATGATCTGATGGCTAGGGTACTTTGCTAGAAAGAGGGAGATGCAGGTTCAAACCCCAGCTGGGAGCAAGGAGACTAGGCAAATAGGTTACCTTCTCCTCCGTTTAATTTCTGGAAGTCATCCACATACCTGGGCAATTGTGCTTTGCTACAGGTAGAAACAGAATCTAAAATAAAAATAGTGGTTTCACATCTATATAAGTGACACTATAAAAAGATGTCATCTTTGGAGTGGGATCAGCTGCTCCAGGGTGTGTCCTGCCACAGCTGATCTTCTCCATTGGCTTCTACAGATGTGGGGGGGGGGTCTTGTCCCACAGGCCTCGGCATCTGCTGTTCCCAGAGCTCTTGTGGGAGGCAAATCTGGATAATACAGCTTTAGATACAAAGTCAGGCAAATGCTCCTGTACCTTTAGGGCTTGTCTGAAGGCAATAGAAAGAGAGTATTCTAATTTTATAGGTAGCTGAATCAAGACTTTAACTTTAGGATTACTTTCATATTGGTATCAAACAAGGTTCCTCTGAAAGGAGCTGAATTGTACTAAATAGATGCATAACCAATGTTATATATGTTTACTTATATATGATCCTGCGCTGTAAGTAAATAGCTTAATAATACTTTGTACTTGTGCATCAAAGACCCTTATGGAATTACTGTTACCCACCTCACATATGAGGAAGCAGGTACAGAAATGAGCCCAACTTCACATAGCACGTAAAGGGTAAAGGTGTCCAAAGAACCACATGCCATAATTTGCTACCAGCTTCTGTCTGGTGTACTCACAGTTACTGTGGACACAATGTATGTATAAAAATACCACAAACGCGGGAAGGCTAGACTACTAAAAGATTCATAATACTGTTTAATTTAGCCCCTAGGGGAAAGCCCACAAGTGCATGCTTTCACTGAAACCAGTAATCTCACTTTCATGACCACTTAGGGAAGGAAAGTATTAAAAGTGAGCTTCTCCAAAAACATATTGTTGATGGAATAAGAATAGTCAGACACAAATGTCTTTCTGTAAAGAAGGTTCTTACTACCACCTGATCAAAACTCTGGCACTGTTTCCTCATCCTCAGCTCTGTAAGTAGTCAATCTGTTCTGTATTTTTACATTATTCCCTTCTCTCTGCTTTCCCTTTGGGGATTCTTCCACAAGGGAATGAGCTTTGTTTGGTTCCTCTCAACACTATGCGTACCGTACAGCCACGTTTTCTCATTATGATGGATGTCATTAATTAAAACAATCTTTCATTTTTTGCCTCATGAAAAAACAACAATTCAGTCTCCTCCTCCTCCTCCTCCTCCTCACTTACTATATTTACAGTCCCAAAAGAATCTGAATACTTGGGGCCTAATCTATTTTGATCTTGTATAGGATAAAAGTTTATAGAAAGAGGATAGTCAATGTCCATGGAAGGTGGATAGAAACCTACAGGACAAAACAATCATACACCATGTCCCAGTGAGTTTTGCTAACCAATTTGAGAAGGAAGTGACACAATGAGACTGGTGGTGGAAAAAGGAGAGAGAGGGCACACTAGAAAACTATTGGCCCCTCAGGTGTTTAAGCATTCATTTTAAGAGATTAAAATCTGTCACTATTATATTTTGTAACTGCCATGTTGTGAGGGAGCGGCGGCTAGGGGCGGCCGTG
>NW_017728948.1:8595858-8622576 GCF_001723895.1 Crocodylus porosus | reverse complement strand
CAACATAAACAGAGGCTCCACACGCCTAACAATAACTCCAAGCCCTGCCAGGGCTCTCAGTCCTACCTCCCGTCAGGGTGATCTTGTTCCCTGCATCATCGCAGCCTGTTAGTGGAGTAAGGCTACGACCACCAACTCAGGCCACTCAGCTCAGCCGCAGACCTCCTGCTCCTGTGGCAGCCAGAAGGGAACTGTGATTCAGGCTCCGGCCTAAGCTGGTTATAAAGGCCTGGCCCTGCCCTCTTCCGGCCATGTGACCACCTGGTTGCCCTGGCAACCAGGCACCTGAGCTGCCTGGGTGATTGACAACTCTGCCAATCACCCTCACACTCAGGGGGCACTCATGTGACTCCGTGACACATGTATGTCTAAGAGACTACTCATTCTCTTTTTTTTCTTAGAATCATAGAAAATTAGGGTTGGAAGGAACCTCAGGAGGTCATCTAGTCTAACTCCCCTCGAAGCAGGACCAGTCCCAAATAGATCATCCAGCCAAGGCTTTGTCTAGCCAGGTCTTAAAAACCTCCAAGGATGGAGATTTCACCACCTCTCTGGGGAACCTGTTCCAGTGTTTTACTACCCTCCTCATGATAAAACTCTTCCTAATATCTAACCTAAACTTCCCTCGCTGCAACTTGAGACCGTTGTTCCTTGTACTGTCATCTGCTACCACTGAGAACAGTCCAACTCCATCGTCTTTTGAACCCCATTTCAGGTAGTTGAAGGCTACTATTAAATCCCCTTTCAGTCTTCTCTTCTCTAGACTAAATAAACCCATTCCCTCAGTCTTTTCTCACAAGTCATGTCCTCCAGCCTCCTCACTGTTTTTTTTGCCCTCTGCTGGACTCTCTCCAATTTGTCCACGTCCTTTCTATAGTGGGGGGCCCAAAACTGAACACAGTATTGCAGATGTGGCACCAACAGTGCCGAATAGAGGGGAAGAATTGCTTCCCTTGACCTGCTGGGAACACACCTATCAATGCAGCCTAGTATGCCGTTAGCCTTCCTGGAAACAAGGACACACTGCTGGCTCATATTCAGCTTATTTTGCACTGTAGCCCCCAGGTCCTTTTCTGCAAAGCTGCTACTCAGCTAGTCACCCCCGGCCTGTACCAGTGCATGGGATTGTTCCCTCCTAAGTGCAGGACTCTGCACTTGTCTTTTTTGAACCTCATGAGATTCCTTTTGGTCCAATCCTCCAATTTGTCTCAGTCACTTTGAAACCTAGCCCCACCCTCCAGCATATCTACTACTTGCCCCAGCTTGGTGTCATCTGCAAATTTGTTGAGGGTGCACTCTATGCCATCTTCAAGGTCATTGATGAAGATATTGAACAAAATCAGCCCCAGGACTGACCCCTGGGGCACTCCACTTGATACCGACTGACAACTACACATTGAGACATGGATTGCTATCCTCTGAGCTCAATGCTCCAGCCAGTTTTCTATCCAACCTACAGTCTGTTCATCTAGCCCATACTTCCTTAGCTTGCCTGCAATAATGTTGTAGGAGACAGTAGCAAATGACTTGCTCGTAGTTAATCCATGCTGACTGTTCCTAATCACCTTCTCCTCCGAGTGCTTAAAATGGATTTCTTGAGGACCTGCTGCATGATATTTCCAGGAACTGAGGTGAGGCTCACTGGTCTGTAGTTCTCTGGATACTCCTTCTTCCCTTTCTTAACTATCAATACTACATTTGCCCTTTTCCAATCATCCAGGACCTCGCTTGATAGTCGTGAGTTTTCAAAGATGATGGACAGTGGCTGTGTAAGCTCATCAACATCCTTCAGCACCCTCAGGTGCATCCAGTCTGGCCCAATGGACTTGTATATGTCCAGCTTTTCGAAACAGTCCCTAACCTGTTCTTTTGCAACTGTTGGCTGGTCACTTCTTACCCAAACTGTACTGCCCATTTCAGTAGTGTAGGAGCTGACCTTGCCTGTGAAGATTGAGGCAAAAACGTCATTGAACACTTCAGCCTTTTCTGCATCCTCTGTCACAAGGTTGCCTCCACCATTCAATAAGGGACCCACACTTTCCCTGATCCTCCTCTTGCTACTGACGCATTTGTAGAAACCCTTTTTGTTTCACTTCACATCCCTTGCTAGCTACAACTCCAGCTGTGCTTTGTCTTTCTTGACCTAATCCCTGCATGCCCAAGCAATGCTCGTATAGTCCTCCTTGGTTATTTGTCCAAGTTTTCACTTTTTATAAGCTTCCTTTTTATGTTTTTGTTTACTGAAGAGTTCCCCAATAAGCCAAGTTGGTCTTCTGCTTTACTTGCTAGTCTTCCTGAGCATCAGGACAGTTTGTTCCTGCACTCTCAGTAATGCTTCAAGTATAGCCAGCTCTCCTGGAATTCTCTCCCCCTGAAACTGGCTTCCCAAGGGATCCTGCCCATCAGTTCCCTGAGCAATTTGAAGCCTGCTTTTCTGAAGTCCAGGGTCCTTACTTTGCTGCTCTCCATTTTTCCTTTCTTTAGATTCCTGATCTCTATCATTTTGTGATCACTGCTGCCCAAGTTGCCAACTACTACTGCATTCACCACTGATTCTTCCCTGCTTCTGAGCAGCAGGTCAAGAAGAGCATCGCCCCTACTTGGCCCTTCCAGCACTTGCACCTGGAAGTTATCTCCAAAACTTTCCAAAACTTCCTGGGTCGCTGTGCACTGCTGTATTGCCCTCCCAGGAGATGTCAGGGTGATTGAAATCGGTCTTGGTGAGGCCGCAGTTGGACTGCTGCATCCAGTTTGGGGTTCCACAGTTCAAAACGATGTGAAGCTTGAGACATTCCAAAGGAGAGCCACACACAAGATCAAAGGTCAGGAAAAAAGGCCTTATGATGATAGGCTGAGAACTATGGAACTCCTCAGTCTGGAAAAGTGCAGGCTCAAGGGGGACCTAGTGCCTGCCAATACATTTATCAGGGGTGCTTACCAGGATCTGGGGAAATGGCTGTTCACCAGAGCACCTCAAGGGAATGACAAGGTCGAACAGTCATGAACTCCTCCATGACCATTTCAGGCTGGACATAAGGAAGAACGTCTTTACTGTCCAAGTCCCCAAGGTCTAGAATAGACTACTGCTGGAGGTGGTTCAAGCACCTACTTTGAACACCTTCAAGATAAATTTGTATGTTTATCTTGCTGGGATCCTATGACCCCTGCTGACTTCCTGTCCCTGGGGCAGGGGGCTGTACTCAAAGATCTTCTGAGGTCCCTTCCAGCCCTAATGTCTATAAAATCTATGAAATCTATGAAGCTCCCCCCTGGGAACTACAGCTTGTGATCAGGAAACTTATAGATTCATAGATTGTAAGGGGCTGGGAAGGACCTCCCAAGATCATCAGGTTTAGCCCCCCTGCACTAGGCAGGAAAGACAACTGGAGTTAGCAAGGTGACCATCCAGTCTCTTCTTGAAGATTTCCAGGGTAGGTGACTGCACCACCACTGGAGGGAGCTTATTCCCCAGTCTGGACACCCTAACTGTGAAGAAGTTTTTTCCCAGTGTTAAGCCTGAAATGGTGTTCCAGGAGTTTGTGGCCAGTACTCCTGGTTTTGCTCAAGGGTGCCCTGGTGAACTGTTATTTGCTGAGCCCTTGATGTATGCCCCTGATATAGGGGTAAGCTGCTACCAAGTCCCCTCTCAGCCATCTCTTTTTTAGGCTGAAGAGTCCCAGGTCCCTTAGTCTTTCCTCATATGGCTTGCCTTGCAAGTCTCTGATCATACAGGTGGCTTTTCTCTGGGCTCTCTCAAGCTTTTCCATGTCCCTGTTAAAGTGCAGCACCAAGGTCTGGATGCAGTACTCTAGCTGTAGTCCCACCAGTGCTGAGTAAGGTGGAAGAAACACTTCCTTAGCTTTGCTGGAGATGCATGCCAGAGTATTGTTTGCCTTGCTAGCTACAGCACTGCACTGCCGGCTCGTATTCATACTGTGATCTATTATTACACCCAGGTCCCTTTTAGTTGTGGTGCTAGTCAGCTTCATGTCACCGATCCTGTAAGTATGTTGGGGATTGTTCACCCCCAGATGAAGCACTTCACACTTTTCAATGTTGAACTTCATCTGATTCTGATCTGTCCAACTTGCCAGCCTGTCTAGGTCCACCTGTACCTGCAGCCTAGTTTCAAGTGTGAACATGCTCCCCCATAACTTGGTGTTGTTTGTGAACTTGACTAGAGAGCCATATCCAAATCACTGATGAAGATGATGAAAAGTAGTGGACGAAGCCTTGGATCCCTTAGGGACACCGCTGGCCACATCTCACCAGGATGACACATCCATTCTTTAGAACTCTCTGGGTCCTCCCCCACAGCCAGATTCCTACCCACCTGTCAAGCAGTTAAGCTCACAACCCTCCAATTTTCCCATGAGAACATCATGAGAGAGACCTGGCTGTTTGAAGACAGCTTCACCCACTACTTATTCCTGGTATAGTGGTCTATAGCAGATCCCCACTACAACACCCTTGTTGCTCTCCCCTCTAACTGTAACCCAGTCACTTTCAACAGGCTGATCTCCAATTTCGTACTGAAGCTCTGAGCAATCATATGGCTCATTTACATAAAGTGCAACTCCTCCTCCTCTTCTCCCCTGTCTGTCCTTCTGGAACAGTTTGGACGCATCCGTGACAGTGCTCCAGTCATGCAAGCTCCTGCCACATCTCTGTTATTCCAATCATGTCATAATTCTGTGACTGTGCAAGGATTTCCAGTTCTTCCTGCTTGTTTCCCAGGCTCTGTGCATTTGTGTACGGGCACCTGCGGTTACTAGGCAATTGCCCTGATTTCTCTGAAAGTATGATAACACCTCTTCTGTTGCCCCCCTCTGCTTGCTCTTCCTCCAGGTTTACCATTTACCTCAGGGCTTTGGTCTCCATCCTCCAGCAAACCTAGTTTAAAGTCCTCCTTAGTAGGCTGGCAAGCCTGTCTGTGAAGATGCTCTTCCCTCTGTTCATCAGGTGGATCCCACCTCTTCCCAGAAATTCTTCTTGAAACAACATCTCATGGTCAAAGAAGGCAAAGCCCTGATGGTGGAACCACCTGCACAACCAGGTATTTATCTGTAAGATGCACCTGGTCCTGCCTGAGGCATTTCCCTTGACTGGAAGGATCAATGAGAACACAACCCAGACCCCTTCACCCTTGCACCCAGAGCCCTGTAATCACTTCTGATATGCTTGGGATCTCCCCTGGAAGTATCATTGGTGTCCACATGGATGAGCAGCACGGGGTAGTAGTCAGAGGGTCGGATGAGTCACTGTAATCCCTCCATGACATCTTGGAACCAGTCTCTGAGGAAGCAAATTTCCTGAAACAACAGATCAGGTCAATTTGGCATGGAGTGGAGTCCAAGAGAAGTGGTCACTCCTTAAGGGAGCCATCATGGAAACACAAGGGATGTCCATCCCATCTCAGAGGAAAGGCAGCAAAAGGGCACAGCTATCCCCTTGGCTCAGCAGGGAACTCATGGACCTCCTACACACCACAAAAAGAGGGTTATAAAGGATGGAAGATAGGAATCACCCCAAAGGAGGAGTACTCCGTACCTGTAGGGAGCGAACTAGGAAAACCAAGGCTGCAACCGAACTCCACCTGGCTACACATATCAAAGACAATACAAAATCATTTTGTAGATATGTGAGAACTTGGAAGAAAAGAAAGGGCAACACTAGACCCCTGCTAAACCAAATGGGATAACTGACAACTGCCACGCAGGAAAAAGCTAACCTGCTTAATGGGTACTTCACGTCAGTTTTTCATCAACCCAAAGGATCTTCCCTGCCTAGCAAGATGCAGGACATCCAGGGTGAAGTTGAATTTATACCCAGCATTGGTATAGACCTTGTAAAGGAGCACCTTGAGAAGCTGTACACCTTCAAATCAGTGGGCTCTGATGAATTGCACCCCAGAGTACTTAAGGAGCTGGCAGGAGTCATAGCCCAGCCACTGGCAAATATTTTTGAAAATTCCTGGTGCTCAGGTGAAATACCTGAAAACTGGAAGAAAGCCAGTCTGGCACTCATATTCAAGAAAGGGAGGAAAGGACATCCAGGGAACTACAGGCCAATCAGCTTGACCTCAATTCCTCTTAAGATTCTGGACAAAATCATCAATGAGTCCACTCTGGACAAGCTGGTTGACGGCAACATCCTGAGAGAGAGCCAGCATGGGTTTATTGGTGGTACATCTTGCCTGACCAATCTCATCTTCTTCTATGACCAGGTGACATATCAGCTGGACAAGGGAGAAGAGATTGACATCATATATCTGGATTTCAAAAAAGCCTTTGATCTGGTGTCCCACAATCTCCTCTTGGAAACATTGGCCAACTTTGGCCTTGGCTACATCACAGTCCAATGGCTAGAGATTTGGCTTTAAGGTCGGACTCAGGAAGTAGTGGTTGATGGAAGCAAATCATAATGGCTCTTCATGACCAGTGGTGTTCCCCATGGCTCCATACTTGGACCTGTTCTCTTTAACATCTTTATCAATGATATGGATACAGGTGTCAGAAGTGGACTGGCCAAGTTTTTCGATTACACCAAACTTTGGGGTAGAGCGTTCACACTGGAGGGTTGGCTGGTCATCCAGGCTGACCTGGATAGACTAAAAAAGAGGGCAGATACAAGCCTGATTGGTTTCAATACCAACAAATGTAAGGTACTCCAACTTGGGGTGGGGGGAAACACATCAGGTTCTGGGGGGAATGTATGTTCACCAGAGCACTGCAAGGGATGACAAGGACCAATGGTCACCAAGCTCCTCCAAGATTGTTTTAGGCTGGACATAAGGAAAAATGTCTTTATGCTCTGAGCCCCCAAGGCCTGGAATAGGCTTCCTCCAGAGGTGGTACAAGCACCTACACTGGACTCTTTTAAGAAGCATTTGGATGCTTATCTTGCTGGGATCCTTTGACCCCAGCTGACTTCCTGCCCTTGGGGCAGGGGGCTGAACTCAATGGTCTCCCAAGGTCCCTTCTAGTCCTAAAGTCTATGAAATGAATGAAATCTATGACAGATGGCTCCTTCCATCCCCCGCAGAAGGGAGTCTTTAGCCACCACCACTCATCACTTCTTTTTGGCGGCGGTTGTCTCAGTCCTTCCCACCTTGGTGTGGCCTGTCCTGCCTTCCTCATCCAATGGAATGTGCTCTTCCCTCTCCATTGCTAAGGCTGCATATCTGTTCTCCAGATGAACTGCTGCAGGTGGAGGTGAAGATTCCTGTTTGCTGCTGAAAGTCATAAGCTTCCAGCTTCCACCCTCCTGAGAGCCCATGTCCTTTGTCTTTTCTAGTGCTGCCTCTGGCAGTTCTTCCTCCACAGTCCTGGAGGTCTCCTCCAGCATCAAACTAATGAAGGATGATTTCCTGATCATATGCTTCATTGCCCATTTTTCATCTATGGCTGATTTTCAAAACTTTGTATGGAAATACCATACATACTAGAACTCTCACTTTGTGTGCAGAATTACTTTGTTTCTGCAAGCACGTTTGATATTTGTGCATACATGCAGAAGTCATTTTTCCCTGTGAAGGGTATTTGGGTGGCTAAATACACAGTTGATGTTTGTTCTTGTTTAAAATACATTAAAAAAGAATAGAAGTGCCAATTAATAAATCTGTAGCTTAAATGTATGTCTTAAAATATTTTTCTGTAAATTGCTTTTAAATGTAATGCCTTTCGCACTTAAAGATATATTTAAGGTCATAACTTCAACATCATTCTGTAAAACAAAGCAAACAAAACTGAGTGTTAACTTTTTATCTAAAAGAAAGAAGCCTTGAAAACAGCATGAGAATAATCCATCTTGGTAAGAATTTCAATGTACTATTGCATATTATTGAGCAACAGATCATGTTAGACCATGGGAATCTTTGTGAATGGAAGCTCCAGACTTTTTCACATTAACTGCTGAGGCTAATGTTAACTGCTCTATAAGTTAAAGAAAGCATTACTAGATTCCATTATAAGTGACAAAACCAGAATATACTTTTTCTGAGTCCCACTTTTCTCATTAATGCTATGACATGATCAATAACCAGAAAGCCCTGTTTAGTGCCAGGACAGAGCAAGTGACTTGCAGTACAATCCTTGACAATTTCAAGATGTATTGTAAAAGACGTGGCAATGGGCTATCTCTAGCAGAGTCAGACTCTACAATATCTGCATAAAATTGTTTTGTAGTTGCTTTCATTTATCTATCACTGGGTGCATCTACACATGTATATTAATGCACTGGAATAAACTTATTGCATCAGAATGTATTGCTCCTGGGTGCATACTTATATTTGTGCTTGGGACCGTAGTAGCATGTTGAGCTGGGTTGGAGCAGCCACAGCTGGCAGGGACCAGGGTGGTTAGCCTGCTTGCCCAGGACTGCCTACCCCCAGCTGAACATGCTACAGAAGGGCTGGCTGGGCCATAAAGGTGCTTCAGTGCAGGTTTAGCTAGCAGGAAGCCCCAACACTGAAGCACCCTTGTGACCCAGCCAGCATGGATGGTACCTACACATGTGCTGCTGTGGAGTTAAAAAAATCCCCTTGTAACAGGATAGTACTTGTATGTACAAGCCTGCTGTGGAGTAAACTATCTTGCTGCAGAGTAAATGAGTTTACTCCAGCTTAAAATTGGCATGTATGAAACTATGTTACTTTTATTGTGCAGTTAATTAGTAGAGACCTACCAAAATCATGATTTCGTGATTTTTCTGCAAGCCATGATTTCAGGTGTGCCCCGGCAAAAAGTACAAAATCACTCATGGGGCAGGTGGTGGGGGAGGAGGACCCAAAACAACAGCTACTAGCAGAGAAAAAGGCAGAAATCCCTTCTGTCCTGAAGCGGGGGGAGAGGGGAGTTGGAAAGAAGGAGGGACTAAATCAGAGGCTGAGCCCATGATGCAAGCTCAGTCCAGTAGCCAGGCAGGGGCCAACTAGGGAAGCTGGAGGGTTTTAGCACTAGCTTTTATCAAACCCATGGAAGCCATTAATGGCTGCTTAGAATTCTTAATAACTTACCAATTAACAGCTTCCACAGGCTTAATTATTAGAAAGCAGCAGTTTGGGGCCATGTGGCAGTCTGTGGGGAGGTATAGGACTTCCAGGGCCCCATGGCCAATCAGAGGCATGGAGGGAGGGTCCCGTTGTGCTTGGCCCATGAAAATGGCTGCCCGGCCGCTGGTCTCCCTGTGAAATCTGCTGGAAGCTGTTTCAATTTCAATAGACCCCTCCTAATTAGTCTGCTGCACAGTAAATGCCTCATGTAGATGCTGCCACTAGAACTAATTCTGCCACACTTCTTTACTGGGCATATCTACATGAGATATTTACTGTGGAGTAGATTAATTAGCCCTAGAGTAAATGCCTTGGGATGTAACCATGCAGGGCTATTAGGCTGGAGTAAGCTACTAAAATTGACAGCAGGGTAGTACTTGTAAATACAAATACTATCCTGTTGCGGAGTTTTTTACTCCACAGCAACCCATGTGTAGATACTCACCTGGCTGGCTGGGGCATGAGGTTGCTTCAGTGCAGGGGGGTACCTGCTGGCTAGCTCAGCTCTGAAGCACCCTTGTGCCTCAGCCAACCCCTCTGCAGCATATTAAACCAGGGGAATCAGCCCTGGGTTGGCAGGCTGCCCCTGCTCCCCATGGGGATCTCCTGCCAGCTGGGGCTGCTCTGACCTAGCTCAACATGGTACGGTTCAGGGTGCGTTGTCTAGAAACAATAGACTCTGGTGCAATAAGTGTTGGAGTTTGTGTCACATTAATATGCATGTGTAGATGTACCCATTAGCTAGAATTGTAGTCCATCAATAGTGTGAGTGGACTCAATGGGGCAGCATGCGGACCAATAACTACTCAGTGGGCATGTCTACATGAGATGCTAACTGCACAGTAGCCTAATAACACTGTGCAGTACCATGCTGGGCAATGACCAGACTAATATACTACTGTGCAGCAGTATTAGGCTACTGCAGTTACCATCTCTAAAAGCCCAGGCACCAGTGCTACTGGGCAGTAGTGCGGGTTTCTGCGCATTGATTTAGTAGTTGATTAACTAAAACTAAACCTAATTTGCAGTAACTGCAGCACATTAATGAACATGTAGATGCACCCATTGTGAATAGTACTTTAGGTCTGTTATTTATAAGAATGAAGTGTTTGTAGAAAATATAAGCCATGGAGAGACAGTATAGTCTATTGTAGAGGCTGATGGTTCCTACTGTTGCCCCACCTTTGTTTTCTGTCCTTCAGCAAGTTAGACATGTAGACAGAAGGTTTCCCTCATTTCCTTAGTTGTCTGTCCTCAAATAGCAAGCTCCTCAAGGTCGGGACTCTTAGGTTTTGAACAAATGTACAAATGCACCTAACTTCATTTGGAGCTTCAAAGTACTAACACAGATACAAGAGTAGCAATATAAGCAACCCCCGCCAGAGAGATCAGTGTAGAAAACAAAATGAAGGAGTGAACCAAAAGCTTCTGTATCGCAGAGGTAAGGTGTATATCAGTATATTAGTGGGCAGTGAGCAGTTAGCCTAAGCATTTTAGGTGATTACACAGTTGTGGCATTGTAAGGAGAGGGAGAGATTTAGGAGAGGAAATGATCTTTGTCCCTCATTCTAGAACTACTATCTGACTATATAGGAAATAGTCAATCCACGCTGACACTTTAATGTAAAGGGTGAAATGGAGAAAGATATGGAGTGGCACTACGAAGTGAAGGATAGTAATGGCAAGAGGATGTTAAAAGAGACAGCAATAAAGGAAGGATGAAGAGCCGTGAAAACAGGTGCAAGGATTTGAAATGAAGATGGATAGATTATATTAGCTTGTTCTGATAAAAAAAAAATCAGTAAGAGGTTAAAATGGGAGATTTACAAATGCTAAACAATTCACTCTAGTCATGAACTAAGAAACGTCCTGATTCATGATTGTACCTGCATTTTTTTGAAGGGGTCAGAAATGCTCTGGGTTTCAGCTACATGTCCAAATGGGGCTGTAGCAAAACATTAGAGAAAGATCTGGAAATGAAAAATAGGAACAGAAATAAAATGTAGTCAGCGGTATGGCACTATACCCAATGATAAAGGTCACTAGTAGGTAAGTACTTTTTGGAACTACTGTTATTGAAATGCAGTTGTAGGAGCTATTTAAGTAGGAGCTGTGATGCATGGACATTACCCACAGTAAGATATAGCACGATGCTTTGCCAGTGTAGGGACGGCTCGGGAAATAAACCGTAGCTCACAATCCTCTTTCTAGTTTCCTCCTTGATCCTAAAGGGATTCTTTTGCTGTGGTTTTGTATCAAGTTTGGTCTGCACAGAGATGTGCCAATGTAGTTATGCTCACTAGGGGTGCAAAAAGATCATATCTTCTAATCAGTGTAGCTATGCTGATAAAATCCTTCTTCTGGACACCTCTATGCTAGCAGAAGCCCCTTGCTGTTGCATTAGTTACTGACATTTGGGGAAAGTGGTTTTCTTTGTTGGTAGGAGAAAAACCCTTTCTGCCAGCTAGGGGCCCTCCTGAGATAGCTATGCCAACATGGCTTTAGCAGAGGGACTAAGGTAGACGAGCCCTCAGCCAATTAGTGTTGTCCTTGCCCTTGGAGAGAATAGTAGAATGTGAATATAGTTCTAAGTTAAAATCCAACTCCACCTTTAGATGGGTGAGTAGTTGTTCCGCAATATGGTCAGAAGGGCAAGGTGAGTTGCGCAGGAGACAGCAGGGTCTAAAAGCCACGTAAGTGGCCCTAAATGCTACCGTTACTACCTTTAGCAACAAAAAAGCTACTTACCCACATAACAGGGCATGCATTTGGGCCCCCCATACATCTATTTTTTAAAGATGCTGAAAAAGTGAAGGTGGTGCCTTAATGGGAATATATGTATATCCTTATATATATATATATATATTCCTGGGCGGGAGACCATCCTTAGAGTGAGAGGTTTACAGAGTTCCAGCTTTTCAGCTTACCAAAAAAAAAAAAGGCGACAAAGGCAGCAAGACAACATTATAGGATGTAAAGGATGTTTGAAGTTAGTGGACAAAGGCATAGCAAGAACTAATGACTAGAAGCTGAAAATACAGGCAGATTTAAATTGAGGATTTTTTTTTAAACTTGGAAAATTGCATACTACTTGAAGAAAACTACTGAGGGAAGAATGGATTTTCCATCTCTCCTTGTCTTTATTTCTAAAAGACCCTCATTCACCAAACAAAAATAATGCTTTTGTTAAGATTTCCTTCTTTTTTTTTTTTGTTTTGCAAAATGCAACAGTAATGGAGTTAAATTTAAAGATCTGTGATATACATATGGTCACACTAGATGATTCAGTCTCTTGTAGCCTCAAGTCCCATGACCCAGTGAAATGTATATTTTATTTTTGATAAAAATCCCAGAAGCAGAAGGAGTGAAAGTGAAATACGATGGGGGAATACCTCTCTGCCCCCAACTAAATTAGCTAAACAAACAAACAAAAAACCCCTCTTATTTTCCAAATCAATTTTTCTTCTGATATTTTTGTGTGTGTGGTGTTTTATATGCAGCTAAAAAGCAATAGTGTGTCCTTGTACACTAAGGCCAGGATTCTACTTCCCTAAATTACAATTTTTAGCATTTATTATGTCCCAGTTGCAATTCTGTTGTCCCTGCAAAGGGATGTGTAGACCTGTGAGCTGATGCTGAGCCTGCTTGCTTCTCAAAGAGTGGCCAGAGCCTCACTGATCCACCTACCTTCTAGTTCAGGTGATGTCAACCTATGGTCCAGAGGCCAGATTCAGCCCCCAATACTAGAATGTCGATGGCACCTCAGTGGCAATGGGAATTGGTGGCACGCTGCACAAAATTTGGGCTACCAGTCCTAAATATGGACAGACCTTCCTCATCTGGATAACATCGGCTAGTCAATAAGTTATGGTCCACCCACACTTTAGCAATGGATGCAGGTTTGTGCATCCCCAGTGAGCATGTATGCATAGCCATGTACCTTCCCAACCAGTACATAGTCTAGTAGGCATGTTCGTCGTACACCTACATGCCTACACATGTGGGTAACAGAATCACAAACTGCATCAGAGCCATCACTTAGGCAGGTTTCTATCAGCATCTTTGGCACCCAGCGGGAAGTGTAATTATGTTCTAACCACTTAATGTCAGATCAAAGATGTGACATGGGACATATGCTGAATGCAAGCAACTTAAAATAGTGATTGTTTATGAAAGGGATTCAAACGCCGTGGTTCCTTGGGACAGCTGAGCATTCACCCTAGGTGCTAATGCACCTAAGGACTGGGAAGTACCTACACATAGGAGTAGCTATACCTCAAAGGCTCTAAAGGGCACCAGACAGGAGCTCCTCTCCCCACGTCACATTGATCGCTGGGACACAGTGGAGTAGAGGTGGATATCGGAGAGGACGATGTTCAGAAGCAGGAGAATGAAGGCCAGCTCTACACCTGGCTTAGTTACAAGAGAAGATTAAAGGAGCTGAGATAAAGGTATGGAGGGGACACAGAAATGGAAGCTCTAGCTCTCCAGTAAGAGGGTGTGATACATGAAATTATGTTTGATGTCCCCAGGTTGCAGAGCAGAAGGGAGGGGGGGTTCCTTGTTTTCATGTCCTTCCGAGCTTTACTGGTTGCCGCACAGAGCCAAGAAAGATTTTTCTCTCTTCTGTTGCTACAGGTATTCTTTTTTTCCTTAGGCACATGGCTTTTGGCTGCAGTCAAGGTTGGGGATTCAGACAAGGGTGTGCCAATGCTCCTGCTGGAACCAAATCCAGAGATTCGAGCTTAGAGGTCCGGGCCTCTCTGCTCAGGGTCAGATTGATCACCACATTTGGGATCAGGAAGACATCTCACCCTGTGGCCAGATAGCATGGACTGTAGAGGTATTTGCCTTCCTCTGCAGTGGAGGGCATGGCCCTCTTCCTTCCATCTCCCAAGTGCATTTTAACAACCCTTGCAGCAGCAAAACACTAACTACTTCTGTCCCTCTGCTTTTCTTGTGGCGGGCTATGGTGCTTTTGGTGTGTTTGGGAAATATGTCTTGTGATATTGGAGAGGATGGTGTTCAGCAGCAAGAAAATGAAGGACAGCTCTACACCTAGCATTGTTACAGAAGAAGATTAAAACAGCTGGGATAAGTGACATGACAGATGCACAACAGGGTTGATCGTGTAGTTTTAAGAATAAATTAGATAAGGATTTGTATGGGGTAGGGATGATCCTACCTCAGACAGGGGGATAGACTAGATGATCTCCAGAAGTCCCTTCTAGGCCTACTTTTCTATGATTCTATGCATATAATTTTCCTGAGAGAGCAAGATGCAAAAACTGTACCTTCTTGCACGTCACCCCTCCAATCTCTCTTTGCTAGGGTGAATACATAAAATGGCCATTTTATTGCCTACCCAGATGGTAAAATGGATAGCTACTTCAACTGGCTAAAGACAGTGCATATTTTATTATTATGGTCCCTACTTCAGCCAGCTAGTTATGCTTCATTCATCTGTGATGTCTTTGGCCTATGCCTTCACTTAGAGAAAGTTTTGGGGTTTTTTGGTCTTTTTTTCATTTCGGTTGCTCACCCCAACTCACTGGCTTGACTGCCAAAGTGACTTTGCTCTAGGATTCCTCCCAAATAAGCCAATTCCAGCTAATGCTCTTTTTTTTTCTTGGTGAAGGCAAAGCCCTAGACTGTAAGAGAATCCTGCATCCTGTCCTCACTCCCTCCCAGTCCTTCAACTGCGGACCAAGAGCAGGATGGACACAGGCCCTTCACACCAGCTCTATACCAAGCCGGGACTTCCTTTCATTGGGAGAGTCCAGAAGAAGCCCATTTTCACCCCTGAAAACTCTCCTTTGCAACTACAGCAGTCTACAAGAGTCAGAGTGGAACCAAAATGTAGGTTCAAGGGTCTCAGTTTTTTTCCCCAGCCATGTTTGATTCATCCCCACTTTGTGACAAATTCGGCAGGAGTGTGTGTGTGTGTGTATTTACATTGAAAGCCAATTATTTCTTTCTTATCCTTCACTTCATTTTAATATCATGAACCTTCCAGCTGAATTTTCAAGTATCCAGAAGCCAATTTGAAATGTCAGTCTTCCCACGCCCCACCGTAAGGTTCTGATCTGCTGTCACCCCGTGCATTGGGAAGTCTTGTTAGAATTCAAGCAGACATCAAATTCAGACATCTCAGCATCCTTAACAGCCCCTGAACGACTCTGAATGTGAAATGGCCTGGGAGAAGAAGGATGAAATTCCCATCAAAGGTCACAATGAAATCTTGATAAGATGCACCCTACTTCTCTGAGCATCTAATTAGGCAATCTGTATTCAAGTCCATAAGGTACACAGAAACACCGTTTTGTTTTCTTGGGTTTTGTTGTTGTTGTTGAAATGCAAGACAGAGAGGGAGACAGAATAATCAATATGGATATTTGTATTCTCGCAATCAATGAAAGTTGTACTTTTTAATCAGCGTAACATTGATTCTGGCTTTTCTAAACAGGTGTAAGGATTCCTTCAGACAAGATGCTGTCTAATTTGCCTTGTTCTTTGCTTTGCTGGTATCTGATGAGCAAATTGCTTGGAGTAAAGTAAGAAGAAAGCCTAAAAACTTTTCTTTTTTTCTTGAGATGCACCCATGGCCCACTAGCAATGGTGGTTTGTACATGTTTTCCTGTGTTACTGCTCCATGTGATACAGATGTGTTGTGCTCCAAGAACCTGGTTCATAGACTGAGGCTGAGATGTCTTTTGCTTTCAGTCACAAAGGTGTTTGGATCAGGCCCTGGCACTGTAGCAGTTGCACATTCAGCTTTATCTAAAGGGCTGGATCCTAATTGATTTTTAAAGCACCTCCACTTCAGTGCCACAGTGCCTCTCCCCAGGTGCATGATCCAAATTGACAGCTGTGGCACACAGACTTCCTATACAGTGAATAAGTGGACCGAGATGCTTTCTGAGGATGTTTTAGATTGTGCATTTGTTCAGCGGGGAGGCATCTCTAGGTAGGCTATTGGAACATTAGACCCAGGAGTGTATGTGGGCTCCTGGTCCTCCTCAGAGCTTGCACGTCAGACTCCAGGTTGCGGGTGAAACATTTCCATTATGGTGGACTCCTACCTGATGGCCTCCTTTAACAAGAATGCCCTCCTTCCCCCACACCAAGTGCTACAAGGAACAATAGTTCCATCTTGTTGGGACCCAGATCGCTCAGAGCAGAGACATTAGCCATTTTGGATAAGACTGCCTCAGCGACAGAAGTTCATGATGAATCACAGAAACGCTCCATTCACCTTTAACATTGCCAGCGTTGGTGATGTCCACCTCTTGCCTGACACTAAAGGCACTTTGTCAAGATGTGGAATACTGGCCCATCTCACCCGTAAGGGATTCACAGCTCTATCTCCCACTTTCAGAAAAAGCATATTACCTATCAGACTAAATAGTGTCAGTGTCCTTTATCCTTTCTGTTAGAATTGCCCTGTTAGGTAGCCAAAAAGGCAAGATTCATGGAGCCAAGAGGGAAACAAACAAGAGGGATCGTGACTCTAAACTGCTTGTAATAAGGCTTCTCTGGGAGGGGGTATTATAGGAGTAAGGCCCCTGAAGCCCAGGTTCTCTCTCTGTGGTTTACCATCACTACCACCATAATGGCAATGTAAGGTAAAATGCATACAATGTGCTGGAAGCTAGCAAGGGATTATGGGACACCATTCCCTAGTAAGACACTTCTCAGGGAGGGTAAGACCTAGGCTTGAATTTTTGCTGCAGTTGAGCAACAGGTTTCAGCTATTGGTTTCAGCAATTGGGCAACAGGTTTTAGCAATCGGACCCAATCTTTTAGCTATTAGGCCAAAGGTTTGCACCACCACCCATGGTTTGTGTTGAGTTTCATGCCTGTTCTCCCCATCTAATGCTTGGTAGGTGGGTGGTCTAAGCACCTAGGGATCATTTCAGACCAAAATAGACCTAAGCATTTTTACAGTCATTGAGCACAATCCATTTGGGCAGATTGCTTTTTGTGACTTAGATGCCTACATTCTGCTTAAGTCATGTTTAGGTACTTTAGTAGAGGCAGGTGGGGGCCTGGTCCTAAACACATTAGGAGGTTTAATGCTATTTAAAATCTGCTCAGGGCTTGTACAGTGAAAGTTTACTTGCTAACTCCCTCACTGTACCTAGACCATCATTTTTATGATTTTCATGAAATCCCCCTATCCCATGTTATGTTGTTATATCTAAGCTAAAGATATATGGGACTTCTCCGGGAGATTCCTAGCTTGGGGCTCTCATTGGATGTACCAGACCTTGTCCGTTTTTTACCCAGTGAGGCTCATAATTCAATTTTATATATACATACCCAAGTAACTACAATCTTTGAAGTGACCTTTCTTGAATGGGTACACTCTATTAAAAGTGTCCCCTATCTGTCCACATAGCCTATCACTGCAAGACACTATAGCTGGAGGGGGTGTACAATGTTGTCTTGGGTTATTTAGCAGGTCCTAGTTTCACTGGGAAGTGAGCATGCTTAACACACCTTGGGATGAAACCCTGTGTTTCAGCTAGGTTTTAAGATGTACAACCAACTGACAGCTGTCATTATGGTGACTTTCATACAACCAATACCTGTCAACCCTAATGGATCAAGAGCAAGCTTGGAGTTGTCAAGGGATTTTCTGCCCTTCCGTGTGAGTCTCATTGAACATAGCTGAGTTCTGATTACAAAGATATGCCCTTCAGCAGGGCAGGTGGGATTTTAAGCCCATTCCTCCTTGGCTTTGTAAGTCAAGTTAACGGGTTTTCTTAGTCAAGTTCACTGCTTTTCTGCCTTGGATCCCCCTTTTGTCTCTTTTTAAAGACAGTATGAGGGTAAAGGGAGTCATGTACAGAGGAGGGAGTCAACACTATGGAGGGATAAAAGGGTAGACTAGGAAAGGATGCTAGAGCAGTAGAGGGTGGATAGGGGACTTGTAACAGGACTGAGCTCCAGGGGGTGACCATGAGGTTCCTGCTCTGCTCTGGCTCCCTGGCTACCTTCCCTTTCTTTCCCACCTGCCACATCCTGATGCAACTAGTTGGTAGATAATAAGGGAGGTTGCCCATGGGTCCCAGTTCAAGCCCTTGTCCATCTCTGAGCCAGCAACATTTAAAAGGATATGGTTCTCTGCTCCCTTAATAAGACTGAATGTCCCTATAATGTCTTACAGGACCCAGGGGTAGACGTACAATATTCGTGACAACTTCATTCCCGTTATCTCACTTCAAATGGTGTTATAAGCCCTCTTTTGCCATGGTTGTGCACTTTTTGTAGTCATTAAAGATGTTGATTCTGCTTATTCTTGTACATGGGCTGATTTCTTCATCGACATGACAAGCATTGTTTTCAGGAGGGTTCCTCATGGGCACAGTAGGCTTGAAGGTAAGGAACTGCAGGATTTCAGCCATGCAAAGTGAGTGTAAAATGCTGGCACTGGGGTTGTGACAGACTGATTTTGTTGTAGGAATACTGGTCATAATGTGTTCATGTTATAGTAACTTTGAAAGCCTGACTAGCTCATGCACTGGGAAAGAATGGATTAAATGTGTTTAGAAGAAGACCTGCCAGAGTGCTCAATTAGGGGAGAATGGGTCACCGAGCAACACGGATCTTGCTTATGTCCCTCAAAAATACTACAGTCCAGCATCTGAGGACTCTCCTGTTGCTGGTACAAGGGAGGCACTTTAAAGAAGGGCAACGCAAAGAAAAGGTCTTGAAAAAGCAGGTTGAGAGAGGCTTGAGAGAGAAAAGGAGGGGCTACTGCATGGCATAATCTGCTGAGAAGTTAGCTCAGGCCTTGGGACCTGTGGACTCCATCTGCTGTATTAGTGATAACCAATAAAGTTTGCTTATGTTGAAGAAGAGATGCCTGCTTCACTGCAAGTGAATTTGGGCATACGCCATACTTTGAAGAAGTAAAGTTCCTCTCCAGGAGCTAAAGCGCAAATTAACTCTCTGAGTTGGGGCACAGATAAAGGGGTGGGGGGGCGCATCAGGAACTGGTTCACCAGGGCATCCCAGAGGAAGGCGAGGTCCAATGGTCACAAACTCCTGGAAGCCTGTTTTAGACTGGACATAAGGAAAAACTTCTTTACTGTCCAAGTCTCCAGAGTCTGGAATAGACTTCCCCCAGAAATGGTAGAGGCGTCAACTCTGGATACCTTAAAGAAATGCTTGGATGGGGTGATCTGACCCCAGCTGACTTCTTGCCCCTTGGGCAGGGAGCTGGACCTGATGGTCTCACAAGGTCCCTTCCAGCCCTATTGTCTATGAAATCTATAAGTCAGGAAGGGGATCCATAAGGACCCCAAAGGCACAGTTTCAGAGTCCAAGAAGCCAGGGGCTCACCCACTCTAGATGCTACCCCTGTGCTTGCTTTTGGGGATACTCTGATACTGTACAAAGCTGGGGAACCCAAGAATATGATCCCTGGGGAACCCGTGACCAGGATCTTGTCATATTTCCCAGTGTCCTTGCATAACACAATAATTTGGATGTATCAAATTGGGGAGTTTCAGATTTAAAAGTGCAAGCCTCCGTGGCCAAGATAGAAATAATCCAGCTCTGCTGTGTTCCTAAACTTCTGCATATTCGAGCCATGAAGGGGGAATGGAGGCACACTGAGCAGCAATCATGTTTGGACTCATGTTGCACTGGTAAAAGTAACTGTTTTATGTGGCAGCGGTAGCATAAATAAGGAGAGGGGACCAGGATAACAGCACTGGGTGCCAGCTGGGGCAGGGGTGAAGGTGGGGACAGAAAAATAAGAGCCACTGCTGGTGGCAGGTGGCTGCACTGCCAGCATCGGCATTCAGGGGCTGTCCCGGGCACTCACCTGCCCTGTTATGCCTTTGTTCTGTCATATCATGTAATTTATTTCAAATAATCTCGCACACCTCAGAGATCCACTGTGACAAGAGTTAAAACAACCTTTCCACTCTGATCAGATTGCCTCTGTTATTTATCACAATTTTCTGATTTCCTGACTCTCTGATGGTTAAATTGGGCAGTATCGCAGCATGGGAGATTTGAGCATTTAAAAATGATAAAGCATAGGATTCACTTGCTGCCTGTAGGGTGGTTTTTTTTTTTATCATTTTGAGACTGTTTATGCTCTGATTCAATCCATTTCTGAGCTTACTGTGGTCATGGTCACGCTACTGATTTAGTCATTTCACATTGTGTCAGACTTTCACATCAAGTTACCCAACTGGGTTTTTTTCAGCCCTTTTCCTCTCCTCATGGGCATCCCATTATCTCCCACCCTAAAGGAGTCTGCAATCTGCATTTTCCCTCTTCTATTTTTTTCCCCCTATTCTTATCTAGCGCTCATTTAAGGAAGCAGGATTTAAATATAGGTCCTTTTAAAAACATTGTTAATTATATTACTTCTCTGAGGCAGGAAAAAAAAGTTTGATTAGCCTCCCCCTTTCCCTTCCCCATTAGATCACTTAATAGGGCACTAAAGTCTCATGGCTGGTTCATTAGAATGGATGTGGTCCAAATTAGAGATACATTACTGTTGTGATAAGATCAACGACTTAATTACAGACAGGTCCTTGGAGATTGCTTACTTTTGTGTTCTAATTACTTCAGGGAAGGACAGTCCTCTTTTTCCTGACTTCCAGATCTATTAAGAACATGCTATAGGGAGCAAACAGACCTTTCAAAATTGGAAAGTAAATAAGACTATATAGGCTACGCATGAACTAGTTCCACCCTAGAGGTGTCTGCATTTCAGAGTCTCTGGTACCTAGAGGTGGCTCCAAACTTTTTAAATAAAATTTTTGTTGTGTGCAATGTTATTTTTTTTTCTGATGCATCAGAAAATGTTAATTCATAAAACTTGAGATGTTGTAAATGTTAGATGTGTTAGATGTTATTTCATAAAGACAGCCTATGAACCATAACGATCAGGCTCAGCTCTCGAGCTGCTGTTACAGTTACTACAAAGAATGATCTTTTATCTCCATTCTGCCTTTCAAAAACAAGGTGTGTGTCTTGTTTTGGGACGTGTTGTATGTGAGAAAATATGGTATGTATGGTTGAAGTGCAGTATATATCATGTTGAAGAGGTTTATCAGCAACAGAATGACGTGTGTGTCAAAATGAAAGACCAGGACCCCTTTATCTGATGGTTAAACTATCTCCTGTATTCTAGATGAGAAGAATTGTACTCCCTGACCTAAACCCTTCAACCTGGGTCTTTGGGCCATTCCTGGACAAGGGAAAGGAGGTGGGTGTGAGGCTCATACAGCAAAATTAAAGTCTTATATACATCCTCCACTGGAATAGTCAAAGCTGCAACATTTTTCTGAACATTGAAATCTTGGCTCCTGACCAGCCCTATAAACAATGTTATTCCTATATTTGAAACTCACCTGGGGTAGCTTCAGTATACAGTACAATGACAGTTTTCAAATGCATTGTTTTCAGTATCCTTATTACTATTTCAAATATAACCTGAGGGTGGGGAAAAAGCAGGTCTTTTAAACAGACACACGATGGAAAGCTGACATAGTGCTGAGGGAGCACTGGTGAAGATGACAAATAATTTACTCAACTCAGATCCTGATAAATGATGAATGCTTGTTCTGGTTGACCAGAATATAGCTTTGATATGAATGGTCTGGCATCTTACAGCTTTGTGAGAAGCAATATACGACTTTGGGTTTTATTTGACTTAAGCAGAAGCTCTGTGCCAGAAAGGGGTTTCTGCTTTATGAACTCCTTCCCCCCACCCCTTTGCCCTCTTCACCGGTCATGGTCCTCAGAGATCTGATTTGGGGTAGTTTCAAAACACCCCCTTCCCCATTTAAAAAACAAGCAAAACACTTAGACATCAAATTATAAAAATAACATTCTTTTGACCTTTGAAATCATGTAGGTAGAATCACATTAGTAGAAGGTCACCCAGCAATAAGAAAAAAAGACAGCTCCTCTGTCCTGGAAAGTCCAGAGCTATTCATGTCAAATTCTAATAACAGATTTCACTCTAAGTCCCTCTAATTTGCCACACAAAACCACAGAGATGAGAGGAAGGGATAGAATACAAGCCGAGGAGGGTTTTCATTTAAGGCGAGAGCTTGCCATTGTTGACTGTGAGAGGCAGCAGTGCAAAGCCTGCCTTTAGAAATGGAGTTTCTGCCAGTCAGCCGCCTGCTTTCTCTGTCTAGTGCGTGCCTGGCCTCTGCCTCTGTAGTATGGAATACAAGTTCTTATCACCATTTTAAATGTGAGGAATCAAGACACTAAAGCACACTGAAGTTTAGATCTTTCTCAAAGGAGGGTTTAGGAGCTTAGAGTGGTATTTAGATAGGACTTAGGCACCTAAGTGCAGAATGGAATCATGAAAATGTTGACTATGGTCCCACCAGACCCTGAATTGAGCAGGTTTCTCCTGAAAGTCATATTTCTTTAAGACAATCCTGGTTGAGAGCCCCAAGAAGTCATGTGAAGAGAACTGAAGAAGTCATTAGGGGTGGGGGTCATTTCCTGCAAGCCTGGTTACTTTACAATACAAGGCCTATGTACCATTCGGCACAGCTTCCTTTTTTAGACTGGTATCTTTTGAAAACCTCTCTCCTCCTATACGTATATTATGGATAGAATATGCGGTATCTACTAGGGCTGTGCGACGCTTTGGTCCTTGATTTGCTTCAGCAGAGATTAAGCCTCATTCAGCTGCCAAATATCTGAATCTGAATCAAATCAGAGGATCCTTTAATCTCTCTGAATCGGATCGGAATCCTTCAAATTGATTTGGAAAGATTCAGCGATTCAGACACAAGCACAGCTTTAAATGTTTTTTCTACATACCTCTAGGTAGCAGGGGCTCATGAATGCTGTGATGCTGGGGTGGATGGAGAGTCCCACAGAAGCGCGGGGGCTCCCCAGTGCGCTCAGCAGCAGACCCAGAAGTGGATCAGAAGCAGGCCCCCCCGTGCTCCTGCGGGACACTCCATGTGCCCCAGCATTGCAGCGATCACGAGCCATGCCTGCTACCTCAAGTTATGTAGAAAAACCTTTTAAATCTATGTCTACATCCAAATCTCTGATTCTCCGAACCAGCACTGGATCTTCAGATTTGGGTTCGGCCAAATTGAATCAGGGACAGTGATCCGAATCAAATCACTGTCCCTGATTCGGGCCGAATCTGAATCAAATAGAGCCCTCTTCGCACACCCCTAGTATCTACCTGTCTATCCTATCCAGAAGAGTGGAATCAATATTTTATCAGAAAGATAGCAGGGTAGATTAAATGTTCACTGTTTGGCTAAGCTCCAGTTTGAAAGGCTACTTCTGTCCCTAGAAGGTGTCTGCACAATTCTGCTGCAGTGTAGAAAACCCAGATAGTGGCCTAATCTTACAATGCCATTCTCTACGTGTTACCAGGTTAGCGTCAAATATACTCCTACTCATGGATGTGTCTCTGTCCTTGATATTTTTTTTTCTCTAAGAGTGCATTCTGGTGCATAGCTGCTCTTTAGTTTCACCCACATAGTCATCATGAGGGCATTTGGTGCATTGGATCAGATTTGTCAAAGGCATATGTTGGCTCCATATGCGTTGATGGGTTGGTTCATTGTGATGAGCAGTGGATTGTAAGAGCAACGGGGATTTGTTGACAGGTTAAGCATGTATTGTTAAGGCAAGGCTTTGTTCCATTTTATGTCTGTCGAGCAGCAGGAAGTTTGCTTCTGATGATGAGCTGGGCAAGGTTAGGGGGTTGTTTGAAAGCCAGGAACGGAGGGGCTGGGAATATTTCTCTCAACATCTGATATTTGCTGAGTGCACACTGTAGTTGTGTGATGATTCTTTTAACTGCTTCCACTGTGATATGGTAGGTGACTATGAGCAGTGTGCAGCCACAGTGGGGTGTTCTTTTTGTATTATTAGTTATGAAAACGTTAATATTATTCTTGTATTAGTTACTGAGATTTGACTCCCTAGTTAGCTCAATAGCAATGAAACATATGTCTTCCTATATATACCATAGCATCCAACAGCTATGAGCAAGTTCAGGATTGTATTTGGGCTAAGCTGAGGGTACTGTAGACTGAGTTGATGGACTATGTGTATGAATTTTCAATTTCTACCCCTCTACAGTGGAAGAGTGCCAGTCCTGAATTCTGAGCATCCTTAGACAGGGACAGAGTACCAAGGAGACACCACCAATTACTTTTATATCACAATATCCTGACAACAGCAAAAGTGAGAAACGTGCATTTCTTTAAAAACTCTCTATAGAGTTTGCCCTCTGTATACCCATCTTCCTGTGGTTTTTTATAGTATTTGTCTCAATGCCTAGCATCTGCACTTTCTGGCAAATCAAAAGCCGGTAACAATGAAATTCTGTGTAGCTGATTCTGCTTAAAAAAATCAAAATCAAAATACGTAGGAATAGCAGTGCATTGATTAACCTCCCATGGCAGCTCTCCACGTGAAGCACTTGCAAGAAATAGCCCTTAATCTGAATACATTGAAAAAAGCAAAATCACAGACATAGTCATTATTTCTAAATAGTCATGAGCCAAAATGACTTCTCTGATGAACAATCGTGCATGTATTGTGCATACTTAGTTATGATGATATATGTCTAAACTGGCTTCCGCCATCACAAAGCAGCCCCTAAAAGCAAAGCAAAACAACCCCCCTGCCCCAAACCCCCCTAAAAACAACCAACAACACCACCACCCCAGAGAAACATTTAAGTAAGGTTCTTTTTAGAGGCACATAGAAGTATTTAAAGTCCCCTATTGCAATAACTTTTATTTTACCTCCCTGGATACCTTTTGAAAATGCCAGCCTCAGCTGCTCATTTTGAGGCTGAAATACATGAGTTCTGCCTCTTTTATGCTTGGAGCTGCTTGCTTGCTTAATTACAAAGCTCTCTTTGCCTCTGTTTTATAACACAGAAACATCATCTTGTATATCGATTCCCTGCTCCACCAACTACCCAGTTTTATCTGCAGCCTCCTTTCAAGTATAAGCTTCAGCGGCCAGCTATGACTCACACAAGGCCATGCGATTGCATTGCCATTCGTAGAAAAGTAAGGCTGGGAGGGACCTCAGGAGATCATCTAGTCCAAGCAGGGATTGGACCTGCAAAATTGGTGTTAATAGCAACAGGCTGTAACGAACTGAGCTAAATGTTTCAGCTCTGAGTCCTCTCAGCATTGATTTCAGCACTGTATTTTTGAGTATGCCAGTCTTACACGGGCACCCATCTGTTCATGTGAAAGATCAACTGAATTGAGTGGTTCCTGCAACATGGTTGTATATTTTCATCAGGCAATCTCTTATAATTAAAATCAAGGGAACTAGGTTTTAATATTTATATATGGAAGCTGGAAAAAGCTATTGCTAACATAAAAATAAATCAAAAATAACTAAAATACGGGAGGTTCCAAGGAGCTAAGAAGAAAAGCCAGAGCAGAAATCTTGCTGTGATCTTTCCAACACAGGAAAAGATACGCTTAGCTTATTTATGACATGATATATTTTCTCAGTGATTGAAGGAGTCTTTTAGTAAGCTTGCATCACTCCAGAAGATGTTCACATCCAGGCTTCAGAGTAGCAGATGTCAATCACAATCATCTATAAATTGAAATATTTTGTTCGAATCTTTCTCTCCTTCTGCCCTTCTCACTCCCCCACCCCGCCACACACACTTCATAATGCATGCATTTTGGGGGAACATTTCCTAATGAATATTCTCACAGTTTACTTCCTCAAAGTTACATTTTTTTCGAAAGTCATTGAGATGGCAGTGTAATATAACAGCAAAGGGGAAAAAAAGTGCATCATATTATAAAGACCTGCCTATTTTTGTTGATACTTGCATATCTCAGAAATGAGTACTGATACCTTTAGACTGCAATGAAGATAAGTGCCTTTGCCATTTTTAAGCTGGAGAAATATAGTCCAGAAAGAAAAGTTGTAAGTAGGGCCAATTGAAAGTATGTTGCCACAGTTCTTTAGACAGACAGTAAATCTATGAACACCTTTCCCCCACAAAATGTTCTGATCTCATTGGAAAGTGAAATGCCCCAGATAAAGCTCTGCAAACTTGAGGGCCAAACCTAAAAGGTTTTCATGATTTTTTGTAACTACATTTTCCATGTCCACACACCACTTGAATTTACTTTCTGTAACACTTAAGAGAAAATCTTATTCATTTGGATATCCATAATCATATTTAAACATGAACACTTTTTTTTTTTCCATTTGACTTATACCCAAAAGCTTTTGCAGTTAATAGGACTCGTGGACTCAATAGCAGCAATACAAAATGGATATGAAGATGCGTGCAAGCGTTTGTGCATGTGTTCATGTCTGCATTTGCTCTGTTTGGCTCCTAGTTGTGAACTAGTGCTCTTCATTTTAAATATGACAAAGACACTGGACTTATTTGAAGGCTAAAACCATCAATACTGATTTCTGAACTATGCAAGTAAAACAAACACCACGATCTTCTTACATGGACACATTTTCATCCTTCCAAAATGCAAAGCTAAGCTCAGAGGATCTTGTTAAAGTGTTAATCACCCAAATTTACTCTTTAAAAATGATTTATTTTTCATAGATTTCATAGACATTAGGGCTGGAAGGGACCTCGGGAGATCATCGAGTCCAGCCCCCTGCCCAAAGGGCAGGAAGTC
>NW_017728948.1:8586170-8595847 GCF_001723895.1 Crocodylus porosus | reverse complement strand
GCACCAGAGACCCCAGTAGGGAGCAGACCCCGCAAGGGGAGGTGGCCATGCTCCCGGGCCCCAGAGCCTGAAAAAGGGACAGGCAGCCCCCGCAGCCAAGAGCCAGGGGCTCCGTCTGTATGGAGCCCGGAACCATGGGCTCCGTCTCTGATGGGAAATGCTACAGCTTGATACACGAGATAAAGGAAGTTCCTGAAACTATTCAGGGAACTGATGCAAAGTCCACTAAAGAGACAGCAGGGTCTGTCCATGAAGTGCAGTTGAACACCCAGTCTATATAATCAGCATTGCATCCAGCAAGTTGTCGTTCATCAGATAAAATGCAAAAACACACTTGAGAGAAGGCCAAGGACACCGGGGATCCTCCTTCCTAGGCAGGGCTTACCTCACTAGACCACAGAGTCGCACCGCCCCTGCTTGTTCTTTGTCTGGTGCCTTGCAGCTACCCAGGATCCCAGTTTCAACAGGAGGGAGAAAAAGTGCCTTTAGGGCTGCGCAGCCCATGTCTCGGTTATTGGAGCATGTTCCTCAGAAACGGGAGGTGTGAATTCAACCTCCTCAGACTAAATAGGGGATTAGCACCTGGGCCTCCCACTTCCTGGTAGAGGCCTAGGTAGTAGACAAATGGTTGAGGTGAGCCAAAGTTGAAGTCTTTGCCCTCACCTATTTTGCTGCATGCTCAGTATATTTCTTGTTTCATCTAAAGTAGCAGGGATGTACTTGGAGCTTATAAGCATGTGTAGACAAAACAGGGTCTCTAAATTGAAGCAGTGGGTTTTTAAAAACACCGCTTCAGTTTAAGGCCCTTCAAACCCCCATGTTGTCCACACATCCAAACTTACCTGCCTCTCCAGTGGTGGAGAGGAGAGGGTGAGCTGCTGGCAGGCAGAGTGGTCTCTGGGCTGTGAGAGTGGTGGTATTTCTCTCTGCAGCAGTGGTGCCCCCCCTGCCGAGGCAGCATCTGCCTGCAGGCAAGCACCTGGCTCGGAGGGTCCTGGGGGGGCAGCACAGCTACGGAGGAAAGCACTGGGCTCCGTGCAGCTCAGGGGCTCTTTAGGAAGTCTGTGCTAGCAGCCTGGGAAGACAGGCTCTTCCCA
Source organism: Crocodylus porosus (assembly GCF_001723895.1). Taxonomy (NCBI): domain Eukaryota; kingdom Metazoa; phylum Chordata; order Crocodylia; family Crocodylidae; genus Crocodylus; species Crocodylus porosus. Next base: position 8,594,750 of record NW_017728948.1, on the reverse strand, counting down.
AGAAAGCTAATACACTTATAGGATCAAGGCCTATAAAAAAGCTCTCTGGACCAGTCACTGTTGTCATATGGGTTATTTGTGTACCAAAGTCCCAACAAGCAATTCTTACACCTAGTTCCCCTCCCAATTCCCATTCTCATCCCTCTTTTCAGTATATAACGAGCAAAAGGTCCATCTAGGGGTTCAGTGGGTAGGGACAGAGACCAGTGTCTGGGCCTGCACCCTCCCCCATGCTCTGGGTCCAGCCCCGCTCCCCCCCACCCCCAGCTGCCACTCTGAGTCCTCCCCCATCCCCTCTCACCCCACTGCTGCTCCTGGTCTTGGCCCACCCCCCACCCCACCCGCTGCTGCCCCCCCCCCCCCACCCCCCACCCCACCCGCTGCTGCTTTGGGTCCTGCCCTGCTCCCCCACCTTCCTGCCATCAGTCTGAGTCATGCCCCACTCCACCTGCCACTTTGGGTCCCACCCCACTCCACCCCCTCTTCACTGCTGCTCTGTGCATGTGGAGGCATGCCTAGTGGCCATGCAGGGGAGTGTGGCAGATGGGGCATGGCTTGCAGCTGTGTGGGGGGGGGAACACCATGTGGCTACAGGGTGCCTTGTGGAGAGTGACTGTGGAAGGTATGCCCTGCCCCACAGCCTTGTGCTGCAGACAATGTGCACTGCCCATGCCCACCTGCCTGCTCCCTTGCGTAATATGCAAGCACTGGGGTTGCAGTTGGCAGGCACTCCCGGTGCAGGGAGTGGGCAGAGGGTATGCTCCATGCAGGAGGGTGTGGTGTGGGGCCACAGGGTGCCACAAGGGGAGCAGGCCCAGTAGGCACACCCCATTTGGCCCCACAGGCACTGCCTGCTTCCCCCTGCCCACTGCCCTTGTGGCACCTTGCGTCTGCATGCCATGTCCCCACCATGGCCGGCAGCCAGCGGGTGCTTCCTGCATGGGAGGGCATGGCATGTGGCCATACGGGAGGGCGTGGCATGAGGCTGCAGGGTGCTGTGCAGGGAGTGGATATGGGGGGGCACACCCTACCCTGCGGCCATGTGTTGCAGCCAGTGGGAGCTGCCTGCACCCTGCTGCCTGCTTTTAACAGGGCACCCTGTGGTCATGTGCCAGCCCCCCAACATGGCTGCATGCCACTTCTCCTCCACATGGTGGCAAGCCACACCCCACACCTGGCCCGTCCCTCTGCAGCACCCTGAAGTGGGGAGCACAGCCAGGCCCCAACCACCCCTACCTCCACCTGCCTCTCATCTATAAGGCTCTGGGTCATGCATGTGCGTTTGGCCTAGAGCATTGCAGACAGGCAGACACACAGACTGAAGTGGTAAGACTTTTACTAAGTTAGAATAGAAATTCTGTGAACAGAAACCTCTAGAAAACACAGGTAAATGTTTACCTCTGATTAATTATAACCTCTCAAAGGATATTTAAGTTTAAACTTGATTTTCTATAGAAGGAAAAAGAGGGGAGCAAGGGGAGTAAATTGGAGAAAATGAGCAGAGAACAAGGGATAGAAGAACCAAAGATCTCTCATGTCTGATAGAAATATTTGTCCACTGGACTGCCACTCAGTGAACGGCCTGAGATTTCCTAGATTCTGCCCGTTGCTGAGACAACTACTCGATTTGAGCGGTTTCACTAAGTTGGACTACTAGGCAAGCAGTCTGTGCACTACAGCAGAGGCTTGAACTCAGGAAAGCAAAAGCCTCTGCAGGGTTAGGGCATCTTTACACGTGCTCTGGGGGCGTGCTTTAATTAGAGCAGCTCTTGGGAGTCTCTTTAATTAAAGTGCCCACAGCATCCCATGTATTCAGCACCCATATGTCAAAATGGTGATGGGGTGCTTTACCTAGAGCTCATTCAATAAACTTTAGTTAAAGTGCCCCCACTTCCATGGGGACACTGAATACAAAAGACTCTGAGACTGCTGGAGCTTGCTAATTAGCCAGCTCCAGCAGACTCAATTAATCAAGTCTCCTCCTATGTACTGTAATTACAGTAAATCCGAGCAGGTGTGCTGCACATCTACAGGCACCATTATTTCATGCTTACTGTGGAGCTGCCTTTTTAGGCATGGTGAGAAGGTATGGGTCACCATGTCCTCAGCAAAAGGGAGAAAAGCATACGATGCACCTTCTGAAAGGGCAGAAAAAAACTGTAGCGCAAGACTCACCCTACCTACATTAGATACAACAAGCCAGGTTACTTGAAGAAAAAAAAAAGATTTTTTTTTGTAGTAAATATCTAAGAAGCAGCAGCAAGAGAGATGACCCTGCTCACATTTGGCTCCCTGTGTATCATGTGCAGATTTAACATTTGCTTCTGCCCAGTAAGCACAGAAACTGCTCTTATCATATCATGTTAGGTCAAGGACCTAAATAATGCTACTTATGCACATAGTCAAACAAAATAAATAAATGGGCATAAAATATAAATGTCCCTGGGCACTCAGCTCCCACAGGAGATGCTGGAAGGGAACTCAAATTACTTTCCTTGCAGCTGACCCAGGATTTTAAAATGACCTCTGCTTTCAGTTCCAAGCTGTGTGCACACAGCTGCACTGTTTGCGTGCTATATTGTTTCTCCCCAGTTCCTTAGTTATCTCACCTGAATGAAAGTTGTGCTGGAACATGTGATTAACTAAGGATCAAAGGGAAAGCAAAAATTAGGGAGAAGATGACTATTCATACTTATAACAATAAAAGTTGTTTAGGGTGGAAGTCAAAGGACGAGTTTGCCTAGACTCAGATGAGTGATTACCTATACTTATTTCACTAAACGAGTACAAAAGACAGGTTAGGTCTATACTTGAACTTCAACCCGGTTTATTTTAGTTTGACTTCAGCTGATTAGGAACAAGTCCCAGATCAACTGAAACAAGCCCTTTGGAAACTTGAAAGTGTTTGCATTGGTGTAACTAACCTAGTTTAAGTTTGTGTATAGACAAAACCAGATAAAGTCCAGATAAGGTTGATGTCAAGTCTTTCAAAGAGGGTTATAAGTGTTTCTCTAATATGATCCGTACTGGCTGAGTTCCAGCTGAATCTACAGTAGACGATGGTTGGTAGAAAATTGTTGTGCAGCCAAGCAAGAAATTACAGTTGGAGAGAATTGTTTTTCTAACCTTATTTTAGACCAAGTTCACTTAAAATATTTAAGCCCCCTATTTCAGAACAGTGTGGAATCCAATTGATTTTATTATCACCCATAAGAAAGGTAAAATAAAAGTGAGGATTTTTTTTTTCTGATGACAGTACTGGAAGAGACTAGCAAAAGAAATGATCATGTGGAAGACCTAAGATATGGCTACATTCCAAAATGGGTGATGCTAAGGATCCTCATCTGTATGCTAAAATAGTGATGGATCTGACTGCTAAAATGATCATCTATTTTTTTCTCTTATGTCATTGTAATAGTTAGCCTTAAAAATTAAAATGCAATAATCAACCAACGTTCATGTGTGTCCCAAACTACAAGCAAGCCTTTATTTCTCATGGCTAGTCCCATTGTTGGAGGTATTTTTATTCATTTCCTTCATAGGACCACCTCCCACTCTTATCTAGATCTCTTTTCTCTCACTTGACCTTCTACTTCTAACTTATCCCCACATTTTACTTAGAACATTCTGGTAGTTGCTGAGCTTTTAAACTATGGTATAGACCTCACTATGATAGAATTTAGATTCTTCTGCTCCAAGGCTAAAGACTTTTACCCTTTATCTTTTGTGCTAAAGGAGAAATGTTGCTGCAGTTATAGGACTTATGATGCATAGTCTAGTTCCAATTCTGTTCAGTACAAGGCATTCTGATTAGCTGAAGGGGTCATACTTGGGATCATACTTGGAAGCCTGTCCCTTGGTGGGTGAAAGAGTGGCCAAGAGGTTTTTCACCCCTCCTGAGAATCAAATTTGTGGATTAGTGCTACAGCAAATAGTAACAATGACTTGTCTTTGCATTTCACTTTCAGTAGTTCAGGTTATAGCCACAGCCTGTCAGCTGACAATAGTATAGTTCGGAGTGTGTCAGAAAGTGGTCAGCTTAGATGTGAGGTGATGAAGAAAAGCACTGTGCAATGCTTCTGGGTGAGTATTGCCATTATCAGCCCTGGGATTGTCTTGGGTATCGCCGTGATATCACCGTATACAGACGCAGACCTCTGTATCCCGTTGACATTCACTCGCCGTTCTTATGCTGGACAGACACCAGTCAACCAGTTAGGTCAGTGCTCTTCTCAGTTCTCACCTGCCATGACTTGATGAATTGATTGAATTGGGGACGGGTGATGACTTCCTGATGCAGAACTGACTGCCGGTCATCAGAATGTAAGGACAGGCAAGTCAAAAAAACCCCCAAAAAACTCTTGCAAAACAAAGGTAAGAAAAAAAATTAAGACCTGATCTGTCCATTTATCCACTTTTCCCCACAGTGCCAGGGTTCATAGTGGCTGCTATCCCTCCTCTTATCATTCAGTCCACAAGTTCCCAATTGCTGAAGCCACAATTCAGCATGTTTTTTCTTTGATACTTAGGGTCTTGCTAGCTCAATTAACTGTCCCCTGCAGCCAATTAATATGGAAATGCTTTTTCTGAGCTCTTCTGAGCTCTATAGACCCTGTGGGCCTCCTGCCATGTTCCTGGGGACTTCAGTCCAGACCAGCAGGCAAGCAATTGTCCTCTCTGCCAGCTCCTTCTCCTCTTTACCTTCCTTCCTCCTGCTGGTGTATTGAGCCATAAACAGGTCCTGGAGCCTTGATTGAACCAATCTGGCTCACCTGGTGAGTTGATAAGGCTGAGCCTGGGTGTATCAGAAACTCTGTCCAGAGCATGGCCGTGCCACTACTGCTGGATATGTCCCTCTGGCTGAGGAGTTTCTCTGGGCAGGTATCCTTGATCTTCTCACAGGTATGCCTCTTAGTGCATGCACAAGCCTACGTTAAACCACATAACCATCTAATGTCTAGGCTTTGGCATGTACTAAGTGAAAGTGAGTTTGCAGAACATTCTTCTCCATGGTGATCCCTAACTTCCCATGGAGAACTGTAGACAAGACCTAAGACACTTGCATTTGGTCACAGAAATCCTTAGCAGAACAAATACTTGAAGTCACCTCTCCCAGTTGGCATCCTATTCTACAGGACTAGTTTTTCTCACTAGATGTGAATGTCATGGTTGGTTCTAGTTTTCAGTTAAAAATGAATTTAATATGTGCTGGGGTGGGGTGGAAGGGAGGAACTGAGGTTTTTAATGTTCTGAGTATAAATACCCTGCAAATCTCTGAAGAGGAAAATAATCATTCTTAAGCATGGTAACTCTGAGCCTGAAGGTTACTGAAAGGTAACTTTGAAAGGAACAAAGAAAAGGTGCTGTGTTGAGAAATAAGAAAATGCAGGGCTGCAACAAGGAGCAGCTTTAACACACACACACACACACACACACACACACACACACAGATAGACATGTTTTTCTAAATGGGACGAGGCTCTGATGAAAACATAATGATATGGGAGTTAAATAATTGCAAAGTATTTAGCAGAATGATAGAACTGTAAAAATAAAACTGGTGTATAGCTGGCAGTTTAAAATCTGTCACAGTCAGGGACTTTTTCAATTAACTTTTTCCCTTTATTCACCTTCAGCGCTGAAAAGGAGACACTTCTTTGTTAAAACTCTTACTTTTTTACTCTTGCAGGAAATGTTCTGCTTTCCCCAGTTCCCATAAAGAAGAAAACCCCCACCATTGTTAACCGGTACAATACAACCTAGTTACCAGGTAAAAAGGAAGATTGCATTTCCAAAAAGACAGTTTGGTGTAGAGGGTAAGGCACTAAACAAAGGCCAGAAACCAGGGCACTGAGACCCAAAGAAGGCATAAGTGTTTAAGCCCTGCTTAACTTCTGCTTTAGGCATTACATTCAAAAGTCAGATTTGCAAGATCCTCACTTAGCTGCTACCTAACCTCAGGTGACTAAGAACGAAGGACTTCATAGATTTCATAGACAGTAGGGCTGGAAGGGACCTTGTAAGATTATCAGGTCCAGCCCCATGCCAAAGGGACAGGAAGCCAACTAGACTTAAAGGAACCCAGCAAGATAAGCATCCAAATATTTCTTAAAAGTGTCCAGAGTAGGTGGTTGCACCACCTCTGGGAGGAGTCTGTTCCAGGCCTTGGGGGCTCGGACAGTAAAGAAGTTTTTCCTTATGTCCAGCCTAAAATGGTCTTGCAGGAGTTTTTGGCCTTTTAAACTTGTCATTCTTTGGGGTGCTCTGGTGAACAGCTGCCCCCCCAGATCCTGATGCAAACCCATTATGTTCTTATAGGCTGCCACCAAGTCACCCCTAAGCCTGTGCTTCTCCAGGCTGAAGAGTCCCATGGCTCGCAGCCTCTCTTCATTAGGCCTGTTCTCTTGACCTCTGATCATGTATGTGACTCTCTTCTGGACTCTCTCAAGCTTCTCCATATCCTTCCTGCACTGTGGAGCCCAAAAGTAGATGCAGTACTCCAACTGCAGCCTCAACAAGGTTGAGTAAAATGGGAGGATGACATCCTGGGTCTTACTTGAGATGCACCAGTAGATGCAAGCCAGAGTTTTATTTGCTTTGCCAGCTGCAACATTGCATTGGTAGCTCACGTTCATCTTGTGGTCCATCATGACCCCAAGTCTCTTTCAGTCATGGTGCTAGTGAGTGTAGCATTGCCAAGGCTATAAGTGTGATGAAGGTTTTATTTTTTTTTCTTTCCCCCTGAGCTGAAGCACCTTGCATTTGGCCATATTGAATGTCATCAGGTTTTCATCGGCCCACCTTGCAAGCCTATTGAGGTCAGTCTGGATCACCAGCCTATCTTCAAGTGTGGACACTCTTCCCAAAATGTGGTGTCCACTTCTGACACCAGAGTCCAGATGGTTTATGAAGACATTAAAGAATACAGGTCCGAGAACAGAGCCTTGGGGGAAATCCCTAGTCACTGAGTGCCATGTTGATTTGGTTCTATCAATTACCACTCTCTGGGTCTGAACTCGAAGCCAGTTCCCCAGTCATCAGACTGTAGAGTAGTTGACGCTGCAGTTGCCCAAATTTTCCATAAGGACACCATGGAACACCAGGACAAAGGATTTTTTAAAATCCAAATATATAATATCAACCTCTTTCCTTTTGTCCAGGTGATACATCACCTGGTCATAAAAGGAAATGAGATTGGTCAGGCAAGACCTACCCATGACAAACCCATGCTGGCTGTCCCTCAGAATGTTGCCTTCTGTTAGCCTGTTAAGAATGGTTTCTTTGATGATTTTTTCCAAAAATCTTCCCAGGAATTCAGGTCAAACTGATTGGCCTGTAGTTTCCTGGGTTTTCTTTCCTCCCTTTCTGGAAGATGGGCACCACATTGATCATCTTCCAATCTTCAGATACATTGCCCGAGAACCACAAGTTCTTGAATATCCTTGCCAGTGGCTGCACTGTTGTGTCTGACTGTTGCTTTAGCACTCGTGGGTGCAGTCTCTGCAAACTACCTGATTTGTTTGGGTCCAGCCTATTAAGATGCTCCCTCAAAAGATACACACCAATGGTGGGCAAATATTCACCCTCACCTTGGTCATCTCACATCATGTTAGGCAGGACAGGGCAGTCCCTTTGGGCTGGTGGAAAACTGATGAAAAGTAATCATTAAGCAGATTGGCTTTTTCCTGCGTCTTGGTAGACAACTGCCCCAGCTGGTTTAGCCAGGGTCCAATTTCATAGATTTCATAGACATTAGAGCTGAAAGGGACCTCGGAAGATCATCAAGATCAGCCCCCTGCCCAAAGGTCAGTCAGTCAGCTGGGGTCATAGGATACCAGCAAGATAAACATCCAATTTGCTCTTGAAGGTGCTCAGTGTAGGTTCTTGAACCACTTCTGATGGCAGGCTGTTCCAGACCTTGGGGGCTCAGACAGTAAAGAAATTCTTCCTTATGTCCAGCCTGAAACAGTCTTGCAGTACTTTATAACTATTCAACCTCATCATCCCTTGGGGCGCTCTGGTGAACTAACGTTCCCCCAGATCCTGGTGGTCACCCCTGATAAACTTATAGGTGGCCATCAGGTCACCCCTGAGCTGGTGCTTTTCCAGGCTAAAGAGCCCCATGGCTCTCAGCCTGTCATCATAAGGTCTGTTTTCCTGACCTCTAATCATGCATGTGGCTCTTCTCTGGACTCTCTCAAGCTTCTCCACATCCTTTTTGAATTGTGGAGCCCAAAACTGGACGCAGTATGCCAGGTGCGGCCTCACCAAGACTGAGTACAAGGGGAGAATGACGTCCTGGGATTTGCTTGAGAAGCATCTATGGATGCACACCAGCATTTTGGTTGCTTTACTAGCCACAGCATCACATTGCAGGCTCATGTTCATCATGTGGTCACTGATGACTTCCAAGTGTCTTTCTTCCATAGTGCTAGCCAACGTAGCACTGCCAAGCCTATAAGGATGCTGCAGGTTTTTCTTCCTAAGGTGGAGAACCTTGCATTTTTCGGTGTTAAATACCATCAGGTTCTTGTCTGCCCATTTGCTGAGCTTGTCCAGGTCAGCCTGGATCACCCGCCT
>NW_017728948.1:8571264-8584418 GCF_001723895.1 Crocodylus porosus | reverse complement strand
ACAATGAGAGGTCACGGTTGGCAGGGCTAACCAGACCTTGTCGTGCATCCACAGATGCATCTCTAGCTGGGACAAGCAGGTGATCCTCCCCCTCTATGCAACACTGCTCAGGCCACAGCTGGAGTGCTGCATCCAGTTCTGTGTGCCCCACTTCAGGAGGGATGTGGACAACATTGAGAGGGTCCGGAGGAGGGCCACCCGCATGATCCGGGGACAACAGGGCATACCCTACAATGAGAGACTGTGGGACCTGAACTGGTTCAGCCTTCACAAGTGAAGGCTGAGGGGGACCTGGTGACTGTCTATAAACTCACTAGGGGGGACCAGAAGGTTTTGGGAGAGACTTTGTTTCCCCTAGATCCCCCTGGCATATGAAGGAATAATGGCCACAAGTTGTTGGAGAGGAGGTTTAGATTAGACATCCACAAGAACTACTTCACAGTTAGGGCGGCTAGGATCTGGAATCAATTTCCAAGGGAAGTGGTGCTGGCTCCTTCCCTGGGGGTTTTTAAGAGGAGGCTTGATGCCTACCTAGCTGGGATCATTTGAGCCCAGTTTTTTCTCCTGCCCAGGCAGGGGGTTGGACTTAAAGATCTACAAGGTCCCTTCCCACCCTACGTTTATGATTCTATGATTCTTTGTTTCCAGCTGGAGTTCAGTTGCAGCCTTGGCTTTCCTAGTTCACTCCCTGCACATGCAGACCAGTGCAGAATACTTCTCCTTGACACTGCTATTAGTTTTATGGCCCATTATAACCTAACGTATTTCTTAATTCTTTCTACACATGAAAGGTGAGAAAGACCCTCTTGACAGGCATTGAACTCCTAGTAATCAGATTCTGTTCTTCTTCTGATTGTTTGTTTGCTACCACTGAGAATTTCTCTCTCCCCTCTTACAATTGCTATTTTACCATGCTGCATTGCAGGGCTGGGCAATTATTTTGGGTGAAGAACTGTTACAAGTTTTGGTGAGTTATTGTGGGCCCCAAGGGTAGCCCCACCCCTTGACAGTTGCCCCACACCTTGGTCGCCATCTTGGGATTCGAAGTCTCCCTGCTAACTCTTGACCTTTGTCATGAGAAGTCCCTCCCCTTGCCCTCCATAAATACTCCTTTTGGGAGGGGAGGGGAGGTTGCCATCTTAAAATCAGGGGAAAAAAACAAAAACCGAAAGTATACACTAAAAGACAAAAGCCTACTAGAACATATTTAAAATGTATCACAAAAAATATTTTTGTCATGATTTGTGTTGGTGTAATGTATGTAGAGGGGATTGCATAATAACTCAAAAATAAATTTAGTTTTTTATATTGTGGGGGGGTGGTTGGGGGGGTGTATGGTGGGAGCGTGTGTGTGTGTATGGTGATGGGGTGAGCGTGTGTATGTTTATGGTGTGCATGTGGTGGGGTGCATGTGTGTGTGTGCATGCAGAGGTGTGGGGGGGTCTGTATGGTGTGTTGTCCGTGTGTTTAAGGTGGGGTAATTTTGTATGGTGGTGTGCAGGAAGCACTGGTGATAGAGACTGCCTGGCAGGGATTGCGCTCCTCACCACGATGTGCAGTGCTGGCCAGAGCCAAGCACCAGCACTGAGCATGAGCACCCCTGCCTGGTGCTGCCCCCACTGTCTGCCAGGACTGCAAAGCATGGGAGGAGTATGGGAGGGGTCCCCATACCTCCCACCCTCCCTTACACCTACACCCTGCCCCACCAAGCTCCACGCTACTGCTGCCCCCCATGGGCATGGGTTTAGCAATACCATCAGCCCCAGCCCATTGCTCCGCACTCCTGCCAAGCTGCAGCTCCACCCCTGCCCCCAACCCCACCTCCCTACCTGCTGCCTGAAGGGAGGGGGAAGCCAGGGAAGTCTGCAGTAGCAGCTCCACCCAGTGCTGGCAGGGCTGGGTGCTTTCACTCATGAGGGTGGTAGCAAGATGTAATAGGTTATGTTGGGGGCAGGGGTACACATGGGCGTCTTGCTCCCACCTTAGTGGGTGGAAGGGCTGGGTGGGACATAATTCACTGGTGGGCACCACAGGCCAGATGAATGTGCCCAGTTGGCCGGATGCAACCTGCAGGCCGTATTTCACCCGCCTCTGCTGTATTGGCTGTCACTGCTCAGATGTAATGCAGAATGTCTTGCATTTGAAAGCTTGTTTAATAACATCTGAATTATGCAGTTGGTTCAATAAAAGATATTACTATAAGAAATCCTTGCCTCTTACATAGGTTTTATTGACAAAGTTTGTCAGCTAGCTAAAAGTCTGCTTCAGAGCCATGCTTAGAACTACCTAATAGTGATGATCAAAATATGTTTAAAACATTTTTAAAAGTAATGCGAAAAATGTTCTTGATAATAGGGAGCCACAATTTTAATTTGATCATTACATCTGTCCACTCCTAAGTTGGTCTAAGTGAAACTAAACCACTGAGTATATAAACCTGAACAAATCAGATTTAAAAAGGCAGTGGTTTGGCTCCATTTATCCCAGTATAGAAGATGACAGACATAACAGAACCACTTAAGCCAGTATAACATAACAGTAGTATAACTGTTGAACCAGTCCATAGCCTACTGCACAATCAGTGTTACCGAAAAGCCATTTGGTGAAGCTACTGTTCACTAGCTCCAGTTACTGTACAGTCATTTAGTGCTTGTGTGTGCAAGTACTAAATGACCGCTCAGTAAAAACTGCTCATTAACTGTCTCACGTTAGACACAGCCAGTGTATCTCAGGTTCAACACCAACATCTTCCATCATTAAGGGAAATACTCTACTCCTGAGGAAGTCAACATTTTTAGCAGGCATGCCAGGATTAGCTCTTCACCCTTCCCAGGTGCCACTTCAATATCTTTCCTCTACCCAAAATGCTGTTCTGATTCCTGCTTTCAGCTCCTAGCCTGGTCTGCTGCTCTGCTTATTTTTCTTATTCCCTTGTGTTCATGTCTAATTTGCTCCTTTCCTTTCTGCTTCCTGTCCTCTCCCTGATCTGCTGCCAACCACACACAGAGGCTGACTGTGGCACTTTTGACCCCTATGCTACAAGTTGGCCAGCCCAGGTTTACTCATTAAGTTAGTCATGCTCCTCCTTGATGTCCCTTTCTTTGTCCCAGTGGTAATTTAATTATGCCATACAAAGTATAACAGATCCACTAGGAAGGACTACGAAAACTTTTGTCCATCTGTCCTAGGATCTTCAATGGTCAGGTAGATAGAATAGTCGTGTGGAAAATGTTGATTCAGTTGACCTCAAGTAAAGGGGGGGAACCCAATTTCCCATACAATCCCTGTATGTCAAGTCTAGGCACTACCTTTTATGTATTCCATGAGGGAACAAGGTCATCTAAAACTCAGACATTGTGATAGCCAAGTCCTTTTGTGGCCTCTATTTCTTATGTCCTCATTGCTTTACTTGTTATCTGCTGTCTCCTGCTTCCACCCTCACCTTTGGACTCCCTTCTCTGCTTCACTTAAAAGATCTGAAGGGCAGGGATTGCTTCTTATTAAGTGTTTTTGCAGTACTTAGTTCAACAAACCTCTTGACCACTGATCTCATTTGGGCTAGCATAATGCTGAAAATTAATAAGAAAAATATTCTTTAAAAAAAGTTAAGGTTAATGTATCATTATTCTTTCTGCTCTCATCTATAATACTAATGTATTATACAACAAGGGCTTATAATAGAAATGGTGACAGATTCTCCACTCTGAATAGCCTTAGCTGTTATAAATAGTGCCCTAATGAACAGGATGATAACTTAGGGGAGATTTCTAGTTTAATAGCCTTAAGAGTTTTATTTTTCTTCCAAACCATAAATCTTTTTTTTTTTTTCCCCCACTTGCATCTTTGATGGGAAGGCTATCAAAGAAGACAACAAAGGACATGTGAGTTTATTAATAGATAGTGGATTGCTCTCTCTATCTTCCTGCGTACAAGTCAGAAGGCAATGACGATTATTTAGCAGATCCAGGTTAACCTGTCTCCCTGCAGGACTTTCTGAATTAGCATAGGTATGTCTCTGCTGATTCACCGGGAGACTGACAGTTGGGTTACCACTTTTTATTTTTGGCTCACCACAGTTAAAGTTGGGTAGAAACAAACTTAATTCATCTTCTTTTTAATGAAGGACATTTAGGATTAGAAGAAAAGCCTCGTGTTAATCAACAACAATTAACATCAACCCTGGTTCCCTTTTGCACCTTTAAAAGGTTCAGAAATACATTACACACATTAGCAATTGAATAAACAAAGCTTCCCTGAAACAGATATCTTGAAGCTCTCCAGACAACATTGTTTTGGTGACTAAAAACCAGGTCCAAGAGCAACTAACCTGGTTTTGCCCAGACAACTTAAATGGTTTGAACTCTGTGCAATTCTAATGTTATCTCTGTTCTAGTACTGATTCACTAATTATCACAATATGAACTCCATGGGCTGGAGTCTATTCCACAAAACTCACGTCCCCCAGTAACAGATAATGCAAAGAGTGGGTAGCCCCTCTGTTGTCCTGCTTTTCTGTCTCAGCCTTCCTTCTTCCTAACCATGTGATGAGCTATTTAGCAAAATTCACAGATTCACTGGACTCTGGCAAGGCTGCGTCTCAAGCACTTCTGCTATAACCTCAAACTTGTGACCTCCGGACTGCCAACCACACTCCTTAGCACCTGCAAGGCCCCTGCTCTGTGGGACTGTAGCAAAACCCCCAGTTTTTCTCTTTTTTTTAATTTATTTTAAAATGCATTCCCTCCCTTTCCCCAACCATTTCTGACTTTTTCTTTCCCTCTCTATTCTCTATAGATAAGTATACGTAAGCTAAGATATAGGGTAAGCTTTAACATTTTATTTTAGGTAGTAAGTTTTATTTTTCTCTCCCCTCTTTCCAAATAAGTGAGTAACACCAGGGCCACTTGATCTCTCCCCGCTGTTTTATAAGTGATAATTATTAAGTTTGCAGCGATTTTTTTTTACTGATTTTATATTGTGTGATTACTGTTTTAGGCTTATATATGTAAGTTAGCATAAGTCATGTCAAGTTTCCATCTTGTAATGTCCAGCCTTCATCTTATCCACATGCCCAGTTGTGTAACCTATGACTCATACTACCCCTCCTATGTAATTTGGTTCCTGAATGAATGGGGATGAATGAGGGTGCTTGAGAGACAATGGCAGTAGGTCTAAAAATAGCTCTCTCAGAATGGCCGAACCATCAACACCAATACCTGGACCAATGACCCAGCCTTGAAACCACCCTCACCCTTCAACAAACAAAAGATGAGGCAACCCACCATTGTGCCAGGCTGCACATGCTCATTAAGAACACCTGGAACCCTCTGGGACAGGACTGACATTGCCTGGACAAGCCCTCGCCATAGGAGATAAGAGGTAGTCTGCCCCATAAAAGGGGTAGTGAAGACTGACTCCATGGGATGCCCTCTCCCTCTGGCCCAGCACCATGACACACCACCTATTCAGCATGAGGCCATACTGGCAACCCCCCTCTGGACAACACCTACTGGATAAGGATCCCTTTCCATCCTGGATAGGTAGCTATCACCCCTACACCCTCTCTTCAATCAAGGACTTGGACTCTGCTTCTCTTCCCTACCTGGACTCCAACCCTTCCACTGAGTCTTTTTCTCCTGCTGCCATTGTGTGTGTGTGTGTGTGTGTGTGTGTGTGTGTGTGTGTGTACCAATAACTTCATGGGGCTGTGTAGTGTGTTGTCTGTTTAATAAAACTGCTATTTGGACCCCTGAGTTGGGTTTGCTTTACTACAGTTCTGGCTGTGCTCCAATCTCTGCTCCTCTAACTTCAGTCTCCTCCCCACTGCCTTTCCCCCTGAGCTCTGCCACCCTTTTGTCTCATCCACACTGCCTTTTGCCTCTGTCTCCTGACTGTTTCCTCCTTGCCACCAGACTTCTTTTTTTTTTTTCTTTCTTTGCTTCCACCCTGACACCAGCTGACCCCGAGCAACCCCAGGGCCACTTGATCTTAAGTAAACCCAAACCTCTGTTCCTTAGTCAGCTTCTCTAGTCCACCAGTTCTAATCCTGGCTTTGGCAACTTTCACTTGCTACACTTTAACTCTCTCTCTTACCTTAACCTTCCCCTAAGTATCACAGGTACCCCAAGCATACACATACATACTGTACCATCCAATTTAGGAACTTATTTGTTTGTATGTATAGGTGGGTTGTATGTGTGTGAACTGCTGAGCGTGCGTGTGTGTGCATGTCTATATATATATATGTCATTGTGATCTGTGTATGTGTACTGAGTGTAAGAGTATGGACAATTTATTTTTGTCTAACTTTTGGGGGGTATAGTGTATGTGCTTGAACTGGTGATAGTTATGCATGTGCTTAGGCTAGTTTGGATGTGTATGTGCCTGAGTTGGTTGTGTGTGCGTGTGTGTGTATGCACCTAATTGACTTGTGTGTGTGTATATGTCCAATTGTGTCACGCCCTCCTGTCTAACAGCATGATATTGAGATCCTAAGAGTTGGCCTGAACCCTCAGGGCAACAGAATCACAAGCTGGGGATCAAGCAAGATTAACACGTTAATTCCTAGCTCAAGGGTCTTTTCCCTTCACTCAGGATGACATCATATCTGGGGTTGGGAAGGACTTTTATCCCCTTGTACAGACTGTGAGGTTTTTGGCTTTCCTCTAGATGTGAGGCATGACCCTCTTCCTTGGATTTCTTGAGCATTTTTTTAACAACCTTTGCATAGGATCCTTGCATCAGGATGTTGCCTGTCATGATCCCTCTGTTTTACCTATGGCAGATTAGGGTTTTATGTTTGTGGTCATGTAAGAGTTGGCTGTAGTTTTACTAATATGTTAGAAGTAATGGATTTGTATAGGGTGGTTTGGATAAAGATAATCTTGCCTGATGGACTAAATGACCTCTGGAGGTCCCTTCCAGCCCTGCTTCTCTATGATTCTATGATAAGGGCAAATGAATTATGCAGCTGGGATTCAATGATACAGTAGTATTGTGGGGCTTCACCAAAAGGTCTTCCTATTCCCCACCTCAGAAAGCATTGGGCATATAGATTCTGCACCCCTGCAAACATCAAGCATGTTGGGGAAAAGAAATCTGTGTTACTTCCTTTGTGCAGCTTGTAAGGGCTAGTTGCAATTTTACTCGAAATAAAATGAAATTATGAATTGTAAGAGCAAAAAAGCGCAGTTTGTCCTAAGGTACAATCACATCCAGTATAATAACATTTAAGTGACTTTTAGGCTTAGTTTTGAGACTGTTTTCCTGAATGGCACATTTAGCTATAATTGTTTTTGTGTGTGCGTAGTTTTTTTTCTGTCATTTAATACTAATGACCAAAACAATCAAGTAAGAGCAATCAGTACTTTTTGGTGGAATTCTAATCATTCACTATTTATAGCAGAATCCCAGGACTATAAATCAGAACTAGCTATGAAAAGTATTTGACTTGAAACACTGATCTGGTAAATTAAAATAAAACATGAATCAAAACAAAAATTTGGGGGAACCCCCCCCCCAGAACTTCTTGAAAAATCAAACAAAACCAGAGACAAAATAAAGCCCCAGAATAAAAGAGGGTGGTGTTCTTGCTACATTTTGTTGTCCTCTTCCTTCCCTCCCACCTTTTCTCCTCTGCCAGGAAATCCTTGATTAAAAAGGCAACAGATACTTAATGATAGCAAGGTAAGGAAAAGAGTATTGGATTTGTCCTACTTAGAAAACTATACATATTATTCAGCTGGAACATCCTTGCTGGTCTTAGATCTATGACATGTCACACAGAGATACTAATCCCTTTTTTTCCCCCCCAAAGATAAAGCAATTCTTTTCTTCAGCCCTGGACCTCTCTTCCTTTACTCCAGTCTCATGCACACATGGACACTTGTCTGGATTATTTATTACTTTTTTTCTTACTGTAGTAGAGCCCAGAGGCACCAATCAGTATCAGGGACAAATTGTGCTAGTTGCTTCCCAGATGGAAGAGAAGCTTTTTCTTAAAATAAAATAAAATAAAATAGGAAGGACCTGGCTCAAAACAGCATTTAAATGGAACTTTAACTTCCCTGATCCTGTCTAGGTTGGATAAATGTGAACAGAATACATTTATTTTCAAACAGTTTTGCTTAAAGAGTTATCCATTTTTTTCTAGCGGGCTTCATATATACTCATTCAAGGGCGCATTAGTATTTTAAGGAAACTAGTATGCCTTAAAATATTTTGTTGCTGTCATTGTCTGACAGACTTCTCACACAAATATGACTTGGATGAAGGGATTATCACAAGCTTTTCAGATAACAACAATATCCTCTCTTGTGTATGCTATGTGAAATGAAACATTCACTTACCCAGCCTCAGTGAAACAACTGATCCATCTTTGGCTTGTTAGAACTGAACATCTGAAGAGGGCTGGATTGCTCACATTTTGGGTACAGGCTGAAATCCAATCTGCCTTGATGATGAGGATATGCTATTACCAGGTGTTGGCTGTTTGGAGATGGGCGTGAAACCCAATGGTTTTAATTTACTTATTGGCAAAGAGATGTCCTCATCATGAATATGGTATTCATTTGGCCCTGTTGTTAGTGCCTCTTCATGAGAAAGCCCAACATGAGAAGAGAACCAGAACTTCTTGAATAGGTATAAAAGTGCTATAGAATGGGTACAAGGGGCATGGCGCACATGTGCCAAAATGTACTTGAGTACACTGTTAGACTAGGAAGGGCAGCCTGGTGAGTAGCACGTTGGACTGGGATTCATGAAACATTATTCCAGTTCTTGAAATTATTGTACAAATCCTGCCTATCCTTGGACAATCAAGCTATCCTTTTTTTCTACTTCTCATCAGCAAGCTGAGGTTAAAACTTTCCTATCCAATGGGCTATTGAGAGGATGACTATATTAATGAATAAGAGATGCTCCCATGCTAGATAGCAGGTGAATAAATGATACCTAAATACATGTTCTCCAAGGCCCCATCCAGATGAGTGCAGCCATGTGGTATGTGGCACTGCTGCCACTTATCACACAGTCAGTTGTTTTCCTCACTGCAAGGGAGAAGCATGGAGGGGTTTTTGCCCCCCGGCTATCCAGGCATCAAAAAACCTACAGAGATAAAGAAGCATAGCAACGCATGCATTGACAGCATGTGCTACTCAAAAGCAGAGCTGGGATACTTGCAGCTGTGCTGCAGCTGCCAGCCAGGCTCTGCAGGGCAGAATCATCTTTGCTGCAGCCCCAGAAAGCCCCAGGACCCCAGATAAGGTTGATGGGGCCAGCCCAGTATTGGCCCCAGCCTCCCCTACCCCACCTGAGGTAACTTGCTGTGTGCCGGGGGACATGGCACAGGCATTCCTTGAGGACAACTTCCAGCGTCGCAAAGTGCACCACTGTTAGTTGTCCCCAGGGAACCAAACCACGTGTGGACGCACACCAAACAGTGTCAGAATAACAGTCATAGTTTGTTTCCAAGTTCTAGGCTGAAACAAATATTTTGTGCCTGGAAAATATTACAATACACTTTATTAATTCTTAATTGTCTGGAAGGAAAAAAATCTGAAATCCAGAGGGCTGAATTGTTTAGTCCTATTGTAGCTATGTTCTGACTGAAGTCAGACCAGAAGCTTGTCATTTAAATGCTTATATTGTTGCTCCTGAAGATAACAAGGGGTATATTTTCCTTAAAGAAGTCATTTGCAAAATGTCTGTTGATTTAAATGGAACCAGAAGTTCACCCCAAGTCATTGTATGTAGTTGTCCCAGTATTTAATATGCCTGTTTAGGTTTTAACTGTTACTGTCATTTTGTTTCATGCATTTCCACAGTTGACTATCCCTAAGAAATCTGCCCTCCTCCATAAACTCTGACACACTCCAATACTTAAGCCCATAAGCTGTGTAATTTCTGTTGAATCAAGAATTCTTCTTATGAAATGGGGAAAAATTGTTTCCAATGAGTAAAATGCTTAACCAAGGAAAGGTTAAGATTTTGTAGATAGACAGTTAAACACATACATAAAAGTGTTGGTTTATGGCAATTGTTTTGGAACAAAATACTAGCTCCGGTATTTATATATAACAAATTTAATTTCCATCCTTTGAAAACTTTACTCTTTCTAATTCTTCTCTCATAAGAAATTCAAGTCGATTCGAGAATTTTTCTAGCATTAGAGGGCAGAAGGACAGGGTGGGACCAAAATGTATCATTAGCTAAAAACAGTATATCTAAGGCTTCAAAGAAAATCTAACACTTAGGAGAAACTGAATTCTCCCCTTCCAGATAATAACAGAGAAAGGAAAAATGGCTTTAGAACCTGCTGAAAGCCTGTCAAAAACATATGCAAATAAAATCACAGGAAAAATGAAAATAATTCAGTATCTGGTGTCTAAAAATAACATAATTTAAATAGTTTCTTCAAAATGGTTCTTGTAGAAATTTCACCTGATTATTTATAATTTTTAAAGTGGGAAAAAGAATAGTCCAGAAGCTTAAACATGCTACTGAAATTATGATTATCATTAATAGTATTGTTACTGAGATTTACTTTGAATATGAATATAGAGCTCCTCATTACAGAAAACACTCATGAGTTATTGGAGATGCCTACTCAGAGCAGATTTTAAAAATGTAAGAAAAATGTAAAACAGATGTTTGGGATATAATCGGAGCTCTGTGAATAAGTGATATTTCAGTTCTGTGAGTGAATTGTAAAGTAAAAAAATAATATTAGGTCAGGGTTTTTTTGGAAATGTAAAAAAAAAAAAGTTTCAAAACAGTATTTTAAAACCCCAGCAACATATTTTTCACTGAAATTGCCATGAATTCATTGATAGTTTGGGTGGACCCAAAACAGCCCTTGAACTAACTAAACATTTTGCCCAGCTCAAGAAAGAATTGGTACATGAATTATGTCATATACTTCCCAGGGAGAATCCATGATCCTCTCAGCTGATGAAATATAGTTATAGGGTGAAGACTTCCCCTTGTACTCTGGGCAGACTGACCCCTGTGAGCCTTCCCAAATACATGAAACTCAACTGCACAATTTTGTGGTAATAGGAGACTGTATTCTTGCTTTCCCTGTGGGTTGCCTGTTGGCCTTTTGGCTAGGGGCAAATGAGATTGGGGGCATCTGAACCCAAGGTCTCTGGGCTTGCATGAAGGATGCCTGCCATGGATTTGGGGAATACCCAAAGCCCAAGACTATGTGGTATTAGAGTCACACAGACATGAATGACTGAGCACTGCTCAGTCAAAATTTGGAACTTGACCATTTCTTGGGCTTTGTCCAATAGAATTTGGAACTGATTTGGCCCTTGAAATGAAATTAAAAAAAAAAAAAAAAGAGCAATATGAAATTAAAAAAAAAAAGAGCAATATGATTACACTGCTGGCCAAGATTTTTTGGCCCAGCTAAATTTTTAGTAGAATATGTGTGTATGGATGGATACATCCCCGATTGTTCTAGTTAAGAGTTCCCACTGGACCCATCCTGCATGAATGTGTCTGTTCCCTTTTTGAACCAGGTTCTACTATCTTTGTAACAGTATATTAAGATAGAAACCCTGTTACTTAGATATCTGGCCAGACCCAGCTGACAAAGAACCACACACTGTGGGGAAATAAAGAAGATGAAAGTGGCCATCACACTTCAAGGTGAGCACCAAGGGGAAGAGTAGGAGTAGGGGTCCTTGGTGAATGAGGAGGCAAGATGGGAACCCATAAGACATGGGGTCCATGGATCAAATGACAGACTGGTGAGTGGTGGGTTACTTACCCGAGGGGTCCCAGGCAGCAAGGACAGCTGAAGACACATCCAGGGAACATGGGAAGAGAGAGTCAGAAAAGGGAAATTAGGAGGATACCGGGCAAGGAAGTTACCAGTTACTCACTGAGGTGGTGAGGAAACCACACTCCAGTTAATGAGCAGTGGATGTGGCTCATTAAGACTTTGAAACAAGTAACCAATAAATGAAATACACTGTTTACAGTCAACTGGGTGGTAAATGACATCACACCTCACTTAGGAAATAACATTTACCTTTTCCCCCATCTTAAGTCATGGCGGGCTATCTCTGAGTGAGGTTGGAGAGACCCATCCACACTCCCACAAATTTCTTTTACAAGTTAACTATACACCCTTCAGAAATATACTTCCTTGTGGCATACAGTCCTTTCATACCCTGTATACCACGGATGTCCAAAATGGCAGACCTGTCCACTGGCCAGACTCCATTTCTTAGCAATGCATGCCTACAACACTGTGGCCAGTTTCCATGGAGACCCCGTAGTCACAGTGCAGGTGACAGTGCAGGGTGATGGTTTCCATGGAGACTGGTTCCAGCAGTGCTGGTAGCATGTGTGGCTAGCCAGGGCTGGGATCTTGCAGTGGTGACAGAATGGCCCAAAGCCGGGGCAGAGCAACCATCCCTTGCCTTCATGCCCCTGCCTGGTGTGTGAAGGCAAAAGGTCACAGCTCTACCCTGGTTCTGGATCATGCTGTCACTGCCACAAGATCGCAGCCCCAGAGCATCTCCTCCCCATCTGTGCATCTTGCTAGTGCTGATGGGGCCAGTCTCCATGGAAACCTTGGCCCCACACTGTGACAGTGTTGCCACTGATGGGGTCTCCATGGAAACTGGCCAGAGTGACACAAGCAGGGGCTGCTGGGAAATACAGTCCGCTTCAGGTCTGATCTGGCCCCTGGACAAGACTTTGCTGGCCCTTTCCTTATACAAAGGTACAATGATGAACTTTCCAGCAAGCTGCCTAACAGCTGTTTCCACACTGCCAGTCCAGAGGACATCCTAGGACATCAGCCCTAGTGGAAAGGGGTGGAAAGATGGGAAGAAGGGGGGTCCCTCAAGTCCCTCAGTGGGGTCCCTCAAGGCTCTGTCATTGGACCCATATTGTTCAACATCTTCATTAATGACATGGACATTGGAGTCAGGAGTGGACTGGCCAAGTTTGCCGCTGACACCAAACTTTGGGGCAAAGCATCCATGCCAGGTGAAAGGCGGGTGATACAGGCCGACCTGCACAGGCTCAGCAAATGGGCGGACAAGAACCTGATGGTGTTTAACACCAAAAAATGCAAGGTTCTCCACCTTGGGAAGAAAAACCTGCAGCACCCTTATAGGCTCAGCAGTGCTACG
>NW_017728948.1:8551756-8570904 GCF_001723895.1 Crocodylus porosus | reverse complement strand
CTGATGGCCACCTATAAATTTATCAAGGGTGACCACCAGGATCTGGGGGAACGTTTGTTCACCAGAGTGCCCCAAGGGATGACGAGGTCAAACGGTCACAAACTCCTGCAAGACCGTTTCAGGCTGGACATAAGGAAGAAATTCTTTACTGGCTGAGCCCCCAAGGTCTGGAATAGTCTGCCAGCGGAGGTGGTTCAAGCACCTACATTGAACACCTTCAAGAGTAAATTGGATGCTTATCTGCCCTTTGGGCAGGGGGCTGGACTCGATGATCTCCCGAGGTCCCTTCCTGCCCTAATGTCTATGAAATCTATGAAATCTATGAAAATTACACTTTGTGTATATATTGCTGTAACACTCACAGGTGCAAGGCATTTTTTGAACACAATGAGCACAGCCTGTGCCTTAAAGAATATACCAAGTATTCTGGCAGTTTACAAAAGGGTATCAGTTTACAATAGCTGTTCTTGGGGAAGCCACTGCCTCGAAGCATTGATCAGGAAATAAGCTGAAACTCCCTTTTATTTATGTACTGTAGCTCATATCTGGTGCCAAAGTAGGGGACACTACACTGAACATCAGTCATATGTGTTTTTAAATATCAGGGGTCTGATGGGATTATAAGGTTGATATAAAGCAGAAATGAAATTTCCCTTGTTGTCCAGAACTTTCGACACACGAATACCATGATTCACTCCTATGATCTTTAAATATAGATATATCAACACACAGACATGTACACCTAATTAAGTTTTGCTACATATACATTTTCTTATTTCCATCCCTTCACTTACATAATGTAATAATGAGTTTGTGTATAAACATATACAGCTTGATGTTCCTATAGCAAATATTTCTCTTCAAAAACTTTTACAATGTTAATTATCAATATTAATGATATTTATTAAGGATGTCTTTGGCTTGTACTCAGAAACTGAGACCCATTGTGCCAAGTTCTGTATGAACAGAGAGTAGCAGATGGTCCCCAACATGCAATGAGAAAAGAAGCAGAGCACACACAGGGTGACATTCTGTTTTTTGTTGGTCACGCAAGTGCCCATTTTTTGACCACCTATATGGCCAATGGCAACCAGGCACATATGTGCACCCCTTGTGGATTCATAGTGACTGTAGACACCTCAAAAAATTGGTGACTTCCCATTGTTTCTTACCAGTAGGTTAATAGATATTAGACTATAGTGTCACCCAGAGGGGGCCTGAATATTTGTTCCCTCAACAACAGGGCTTTAATTACGATGCCACAGGTCTGCCACATCAAAATCCCTGTGGAAAGCTAGTAGTGGGTGCTTCTGTGCTGAGCCACCCACCTCACTGTGCCTGACCATCTTCCAGGCTCCGAGTGTCTCCCTGGGGGTGCCTCATGTCTAGCTGACCCCCTTCCTGGAGCACACCCACTAGCCTGGGAGAAACTCCACCACCAGCCAGGGTCTGGAGTGATCCTGGCTCTGTGCCCACCGGGAAACACAGGCCTAGTAGCCCTTAAGGGTACTCGACCCACTTCAAGAACCTGGGACGCTTCCCTCAGCCTGAAGTACAAACAGTGGTCTCCCTTAGTCAGCCGAACCAAGGGGACCCCAAGGCATAATCTAGACCCACTTCCATTACGTCTCACACACTAGGTACAAAGGAGAACTTTATTGGTTACAAGGAGTCCGTTTGCAATAGGGTACAGCAATATCAAAGAAATCCCATAGAGCAAACTGGCATGGCTGGGTAGCCTTTGATCACACATCTGAGTTACTGCAAGCTATATATTTAGTTAGATCTCCGGCAGCTTACTCACAAGTATCATCCAGAGGCAGGTGGAGATTCCCTCTGGAGGCAGAGAGTTCCTTGAACATGAGTTTCAAGAGAGAGCAAGTTTCAGATGGTCCAGCTTCTCTCTAAGTTTTCATCATGGCTACACCCTCCTCCTGGGCAGTCCTTAACTTATATAGACCTTATGACCTCATTTCCCTGGTCCAATGGAGGCCAGCACCTGTTGGCTGCCAGCCAACCAATTTGAAATGCATCACTGGTTGCCAGGTAGACTGGCATTGCTCAGAACAATAGGGAGCCCAAGCCCCCCACCCAGGTATGTGATGCCAGTCACGTAGGCAGAGGGAGCAGGTTTCCCCCTCCCTCAAGAATGTAGCCAGCTCAGGTTACAACTCAGGGTTACCTGAAGAGCCCATGGGAAGTCTGCCCTCTGCAGGGACCACGTTAACCAAATTGTCACATAGCAGAGTTTTGGGGGAGGTGACCTTCTGCCACAATCCCTTCCCTAGCACTCCTCTGCCAGAACAATGGTTCATATTCACCTTATGGTCCACTGTGAGTCTTAGGCCCTTTTCTGCTATACTGCAACATGACCAGTCAGTCCCTAGTGTGTACAAGGTAAGAAGATGGGAAGAAAAGTGTAGAGTGAAGTTGACGTGAAGAGACTGAGGAAATGAATAGGGGGAGGTTTGGTATAGTCCAAGAAAAACTGCACCCCATCCCCTAGACTATTTTTTCATTCTTTGGGCCTGAGCCTACAGCACTGGAGTACCATCTAGGGAAACACATGTTGGCCCATCTCACTTGTCTAAACATCCCTTTGTAATGAAGAGCCATTGGGATATGAAATGGATTGCCTGTGGCTGTGAAAGCATCTGGCACTGTATATCACAAAACTGCCCTTCCTTTCTTCATGAAAGTAGCGGAGTATAATTCTGAAATCCTGGCACTTGAAGTTCAAAAAGAAAAAAGAAAACAAAACCCTGAAGTCCCTGAAGATTCATGTCTTGTTTTATTCTTTCATTAGATCCCTCAGAACAATAGTCATTATAAGCAACATTTGGTAACTGATTTCAAGCTCTCAGCTGACAGTTCAGAGAAATAAATAAAGAAACCTGTAATTTAATATAATTAGATGATCCAATATATTATTAATTTATCACATCGCTAATTGTTGGTCAGAATTTCTGGACATTTCTAGACATTCCTATTTCTTCTCTGGGCTACCTCAAGGAAAGTGGGAGCCAAGTATGATGATCACAATTGTATTCTGAGCCTGACTATATATGTGTTCAGAGGTGGGGGTGGCATTTTAATTATAGCACTCCCTGGGCAGTTGCGGTAATTAAAATACTACAGTGTCACATGTACTAAGCCCCCACACATTTAAAAATAGCCACAGGATTCAACCTCATTCAACAAGGTTTCTTGAAATCATCCCCATGGCCATTTTTAAATATGTGGAGGCTTCATAGACATGATGCTGTGGCAACACTGCAGTATTTTAATTAAAACACCAACGAGCACATGTATAGGCACCTTGAATGCCTAGCTGATTAAAATATCAGCAAATGTATTTATGCTGAGTCTGTTGTGCAAATGTATCCATATGGAACTGTTAAAGTGTACACTCCGTCAGAGCAGGGACATAAAAGCAGCGCTCCTGTGTACAAATTGGTATGCTAATGATCATTCAGTGTGAGATATGCTTTTTAAAAGGGCAATTTGTCCAAGTAAGTATGGCCAAATTAGCATGTTTATTTCCTGAATAAATTCATAGGTTAATGCTGAGTGGAAATGATCCCCTTTAAGATGGTTTATGAGGGATGGGTGAACTCATTTAGCCTAATTTCAAACTTATTCCAACATTGTTGTTTAGTTCTTGTTCCACTTAATAGAAACAATAAAGAAAAGGGAAGATGTGTGCTTACAAGGGAAAGGAGGCAAGATGTGAATCAGTTCCCACTGACTCCCATGATCTTACATATGCCCTCTGCTCAGAAGCCAGGTATACCAATAAAGTCCATGGGCACTAGCCCCTGTTATTTGACAGAGGCATTCAAGTTTTGTCACCTTGACTACCCTCATTGGGTGAGGGCAAGGAAGTAAAGGCCAGAAGAGAAAGACTACCCTTATTGAAGTAGTGGGAGTTTCACCATTGAATGTAATGGGCCCAAAGGTTCACCAGTCCTCTAACTTACTGGGATCTATACTTGGGTCCAATCCCTGTGTCCTAGAATAGGCAGAACAGCTTTGGGGCTCTCCTAACTTCCAGGGATGCATCTAGGACAGAAGAAACCCAGAATCAAGGGCTTATCAACAACCCCTTTTCTTTTCCTTATTCTGAGCTGCTCTGGGTGCTCTTTGATTGTGGTGAGCTCCAGTGCTGTGTGTCACATTGTGAGTGCAATATTGCATAAATGTTTTATTGTATGCAGTAAATGTATTTGTAGGCAATATAGTTAACTATTT
This sequence comes from Crocodylus porosus, assembly GCF_001723895.1. Classification (NCBI taxonomy): domain Eukaryota; kingdom Metazoa; phylum Chordata; order Crocodylia; family Crocodylidae; genus Crocodylus; species Crocodylus porosus. The sequence continues at coordinate 8,566,653 of NW_017728948.1, read as the reverse complement.
ATCTGTTGCACAGTCTAAGAAACTATGATATGTTGGTGAGAGAAGAGAAATTATGAAAAGCAGGTAAAGAGCGCTCACTGTGTTTTGTATGACTTTTTTCAGCCTTACCAAACTCTGAGTCATCCTGGTACCTTGTTAAACTGATTAACATTGTAGCAGCTGAGTAATTATGCCTCCAAATGCTCCAGGAGCCACAGGTGTTCATGTAAGTTCTCATTACTCTTACAAAGGAAAAGCAATTGGCACTTAGGAGAGCTGACATTCTGCATATTCCCTTGGGTCATACAAGCAGGGACTCAGCCAGGGATTATGAACCTGGTTGCAGTCAGCTCCAAACCTCACCATGGAATTGCACACTGGAGACTTGTGACACACACTTGTGGAGTGTCATGGTTCTGCACATTGCAAAGCACAACTTCTGCATCTTTGCAAAGGAGGTGCCAGGTGCTATCAAATCAATGTCCTGCAGAAACAGGCTGAAATCCAATAGGGAAGTATTCAGTTTAGCATCAGGATTTCAGGAAGTGACGTGGGGAATTATAATGAATCACAAACTGGGTCAAGAATGAGAAGAAGAAGAATGAAAAGGAGAGGAACAAAAGCCTATAGCCCAATCTCCCCTGTGGAAAAACCTGGAACTTTTGTGGATGGGACTGTAGCTGAAGGATTGGACTCTATAAAGTCACCAGAAGACCTATCAATGAGTTGTGGTAGAGATGATCCTTGGATCAAGGGATTCCCATCAACTTGGTACTAATAAGGTCTGAGTTGGAGTATTGCATCCAATTTTGGGCACTGTCTCTTGAAGAAAAATGTGCCCAAATCAGAGAGGGTCCACAGTAGAACAACAACAATTAGCAAACAGGACCTTGATATGCCTAGCATATGTAGTCCATGCTTTTGAACCATAAAGTGGAGATGCTAGCCCACAAGTCTTACAGATTGGCATCTTCACCTTACCTGATAGTTTGCTGTTATTCCATGCATGTTTCTGTACTAGCCCCAATTTTTTAGCTGTTTTTCAGTTGTATTGGTCAGTTCAGTCTGAAGGTCAAAGTTCCTGCTGATCGTAGAATCCAAGTAGCAAAAATTGTCAATGACACCAAGACATTTATCCTCCAGAGTGATGTCAGATATTGGTTCTTCCACCCTTGGTGCCTAATTACAGTCTTCTTGAGACTAGTTGCCATCCCAAAGGTCTTCCATGACTCAGAACATCTGCTCAAAAGATTTTGCAGAGGACCCTCACTGTGGGCAACCAAGGTTGCATCATCTCTTCTACAAACAGGATCTCTCTCAGAACCAGTCCTTTCACCTTGCTTGTGCCTCTAAACCTTGCCACGTTGAATAACATTCAATCTGAAATGTAGGGCATAAGCATGCAGACTGAGAATGTATCCTTAACTCATAGAGTTGTGGTCAGGAGATTTTATATACAAAACATCATATGCATTTTCTTCCTGATATATAACTTATTTCTGTATCCCTTTAGGCTCCTTAAAAAATAGATCCGATATTATGAGTTAAACAGGGGGTCTGGCGATAGCTAAGATTTTTGGATTTGTTTTGCCTTCTCCTTAATAACAAGCCTTGTGACTTGGAGTGACTGACTGAACCAATAATCAGGGTAGGCTGATTACCAGAAAGATAGGCTGCAACGTTAGTAAATTGTCAGAATTTTTTGAACAAAACATTTTTCACTGAAAAATGCTAAATCAGGACTTTTTTACATGAATATGCCAGTTTGGGGATAGAAATGGAAAGGTTCTTCAGTTCCAGAATGGAATTGCTGGTCAAACTAGAGGGTCCTAGGACTGAGAATATTCTGGTCATTCAGGTTTTTCAGGCAGAAGGTGCTAGAGCCAAGTTTCTTTCCCTATTCTGCATCAGGCAAAGAACAGTTGTGAAGACGAGTCTCCAATAACACATTTCTAACTAGCGAGGTTTTGAGCATTTTAAGGTAAAATGACTTTCCTTTTTTTGTTGAAAAGGAATGGTTTAATCACAATGAAGAAGAAGGGTGCTCGTCTACTTTACACCTCTCCTGTTACCATGTTACATTTTCCTGTGTCCATGTGACAAAAATCGCCATTAAGCGGTCTAAATTACATCTGAGTATCCACATTTTGCAGGAGGAAGACATAAGTAATATTTTGATTTCAGCAGAAAGAGTGCTAGACACAATGAAAAATGAACTAATAAATGACGTAATGCTAAAGCCCGAAGCCCCTAGCTGTGGGGCAGGGAAGATGAGGAAAGACTGTTTTGCCCCAGAAGCCCCCCAGATGTGGGGGAAGGTGTGTGGAAAAAGTATTTTCCTTGAGAAGCCTCAGCCACGGGTCAGTGAAGGTGTGTGAAAAGACTATTTTGCCCAAGAAGCCCCCCAGATGTTGGGGAGGGTGTATGGAAAGACTTTTTTTGCCTGAGATAACCCAGGAAGGCAGAATTTTATCACAGCCAACGGGCTGCCCAGCTTGAACTCCTACATCAGTGGGATTGGCTGGTTTTATCAAGACTTTTTCAAAAAAATGTGGATTCTATCTAAAAAGCCATCATGCCACAGGACAGACTCAGGGAGAGAGGGAGGACGGGTGGGAGTGTATGTGGACGGAGAGTACACAAGTAAGGTAACAAAATTGGGGCTACATGAAAAAAGACAAACAAAGAAAAAGGCTGCAGGGTGTGTGTGTGTGTGTATGTGTATGTGCACTTGCACATGCACATGCAGAAACTGGGTTGCCATTGGTCTACAAGTGGTGAAGCATAGGCAAGAGGGAGGGAGGGAGGCTATTAAGCATTAGGCATCTATTCTATTCCCATGCACCACACTGGCAGGCAGCAGACAGACACCTTTTCATCCTGAACATTGAAACTGTCTTCAGGCCTATATTTCAGTTCAGCGGTGTTGCTATTGTAAATAGTGTGTGTGTGTGGGGGGGGGGGTTGCCCATGGTAGTGGCTGAAAAACTTTTGTGTGTGTCTGAAAAGAATAATATTATATCACAAAGTTTATTTTCAACCAACACTGTACCAACCTGCATGTAGTCTTGGTCTTGATTTTTAGGGAAACCTTTTTTTTTTTTAATTTTACCCAAGAGAATCAAAAACAAAGCTGCTCCCTGCAGTGAAAGAACTCAGTATTTTAGCACCCATTTTTCACCAGCATAAAGCAGGGTGCTGGGGTGTGTGTGCATATGTACGTGTGTGTGCATATGTGTACGTGTGTGTGTGTGTGTGTGTGTGTGTGTGTGTATCTGCAGCTGGACGAAGAGGGAGTGAGGAGTGAGGCCCTTTCCTGGCAGAGATTTACCAGGTTTCAGGCCCGAGGAAAGCATTTCTTGCAGTAGGTGTCTGCGTGCGTGCATGCGTGTGTGTGTGCACGCAAGCTGGGATGTCATTAGTTTAAGGGGTGAAGCACAGGCAAGAAGGAGGGAGGCAGGGAGTTGTCTGAAAACCTGCACTGTAGCAGTAGTGAGAAGAGAGGGCACGTAGGCCAACCCCAACCAGGAGTGCTGAGAGGGAGTCCACTGCCATGGCGAAAGCACCCGGGGGAACAGGCTAGAATGGGTGTTGTTAAAGACGCTGCACTATAGCAAGATGGAGGGGAGGCATACCAGCCACCTTCAACCAGGGCTGCTGAGAGGCCATGGGGAAAGCATAATTACATGGCATCATAACCTGGGTTACATGAAAAGACAAAAAAAGAAAAAGGAATATTACATACATGATCCTTGAAATGAGCTAATGAAGCGTATTTCAGTAAGAAGCAGCTTGGAATAGTTTGACCATTTGTAAGTTTTTAGCATTTTTAAATTTCGCCTATTGCACTGCAGACCGAGACGCACAGCATCATCAGGAGGAAGGAGGGAAGTCTGGAAGCAGGACAAAAAAGGGACAAAAAAGATTCATGAGTAAATACTGGTATATTCATATATGAAACATAAATATTAACTTTTCAATTATGAAGGGATTATTTAAAATGCAAGAGTATTTGCTTATGTATTCACACAATATGAGGACTTGTCTACAGCAAGGCAGAGAGAGGCTAATGGTGAATTCCCATAGACTTTTTCTGGAGTCTAAAAGAATATCAAGAGTATTGAATAGGCACCTTGCAGTGGCATTGCCATCCTTTTTTCTGGAGATGGAAGTGGCGTTGGGCGACTTTCCCAGGCTTGCGTTCTGTTCTTCCTGCTGTGCCTGACGGTAGTAGCATAATATAAAGCATAACATTTGGGAACTAGAAATAGGAGGGAGGGAGAAGTTAAGAGCCTAAGAATTTGTACTGTAAAACTACCATGCCATCATTCCAGCCCTGAAATGGGAGTAGACCGCCTGTACATGAGTTGGGGGTAGGGAGAGGTGATGAAAGGCAGCGGAGGGGTGAGGAAGGGTAGTAAGGAGGTCCTCCCATCCCACCCTGAAAATTGCCCTGCTACTACAGGATGCTGTCGGATACCTAGCAACTTCATTCATGGCAATTAAACCCCATTTACATGAAAGATAAAGTAAGTGGTGCAAGCTGTCCTCTCTCAGGGCAGAGCCAAGTGTTTGTTCTCACTTACCTATGTGTGTAAATGTCCCTTCTGGTTGTGAAATAGGTCAGGGTGTCCTCTTTCAAGTGTCGCAAAAAGAGCTGACATCCTGTACTGAAAGGCAGTACTGCACCTGACATGAGCAGCAAACAGCAGGCTACATTCTTCTGGAAACGGTGTTGTGCCACCCAGGAGCAAGCGTCCCGCAGGGCTGAGTCCTTGTGCATCTGGTGTGTTGCCATCTCTCCTCCATCTCAAAAGTCTACAGTGCACGCACCCCAGTCAGTCACTGCTCCACGAATTTATAGGCACTCAAGGGGCCAGATACCCCCCCCCCCCCCCCCCACATGCCTCATTCTGGTGTAAAAAAAACCCAGACAGTCTGACTTTGGCCTGGTAATCATGCAAAAATGTCATGCCAAAACATGCGGGGCTTTGCATGGAAAGGTTTGGGGCAAAAAAAAAGCATCTAAGTATCGAAGTGCCCCATGCAACTTGTACCCAGGGAAAATGAGGGGCACTGGGCTAGGGCAGGGGGAGATGCCCTTTGGGACCCTAGAGCCAGGGGAGGGGCAATGGTTTGAGCACATTTGGGGGTAGCCCAAAGCATACCCTGCACCCAGATACCTGTGGAAACAACGTGCTGCCCGAAGGGTGCTCCCACCTCTTCACCTAGCCTTGGGTGATGCTTGTGCACACTTGGGGAGCCCTTCTGGGATTTGCATAGAAAGGTTTGGCACCAAAAAAAAGTGCCCGAGCACCCCATGCTTGGGCATTAGCATGGCAAGGAAAGATTTTGCCCCTCAGCCCCCCACGCACCCCGTGTAACTTGCACCCAGGAAAAGAGTGGCAGAAGTGCTGCAGGTGGGTGTTTCTTGTCCTAAAGCACCACCTGGGAGTACAGTAGGACTGAAAAAGCATGAGGGTAAAATTGTTCTGACATCCCCCCTAGCACTTTTTACTTTTCATAGCATAATGAGCCCTTATGTGGTAAATCATATCCACATTACTTATTTAGCCATCTTCAAGACAGAAAAAATTAAACCAGGAACATTTATTTAGCAACTAAATGCCAAGTATGTGTACAAGGGCCCCAAGGCACATCTTGGCATCTCAAAAATGTTCACTCCCAGAAGCTCTAAACAAAATGTTCATTTTACCATGCAAATAAATATTGTGGTTTCCAGCTAGTTCCCCAGGATTTCTACTGTGGCTCTGTTTGAAGCATTTTAGGACTTCCATTCACCTGGAAGATGTCATCTTATAAAAGCCACAGAATTGCCAAGAAAAGGTCAGGAAAGGTAAAGTGAGGTAAGTTAAGATGTTGTGTGGTAATGAGGGTTGTTACTAAGAAGAGCTTCTATTTTATCTCTGAACTTTCTGAATTCTGTCTCTCCATCAGGCTCTAACAGTTTGCTCTGTCATGCAAGGATTTTGTTCACCTTAACCTGAGATAAGATGCCTGTTACAATAAACACATACATCTACAGGAGCTGTGATAGATTGAGTAATCTAGCACCATTGTTTAAGCCAACAGTGTCAAACTGATTTTGCGTCCATGGGAGACCAGTGCCTCCTGAGTCTGGGGGTACCAGATTGCCAACAGAGCGGCGGGGGCAGTTGCCAAACACCAACCAGGGGTGGGGGGTCCCTCAGTGGCCAATTGCCAAGTCCAGAACCACCAGAGGCGAAACGGGACTTCTGCCGGCACTTCCAGTTCTGTGGCTGGTGCTTCCAGGGGGTGCACGGCCATCTCAGGGGGTGCACGTGCACCTGTGTGCACTCCCTATGCACCACCACTGTTTGTGCCCCAGGCTGGATCTGGACCCTGGGCCTCCTTGCAGGACAGATATAACCCAGGGCACGATAGTAGTAGAGGACACGGCGTTGGCAGTGGCAGGGGTGGCAGTATGCCCTGTGCCCAATGCTGGAGTCGGTAAAGTGGTTGCTGGTGTGGATATCACCTCCATCACTGCATGCTCCACTGCTGATTCTGTGCGGTCTGCTTTCCCCTTGTCCTCTAGGGCTGCTATTATATACTGTGTTGCCTTTCCAGTATGTGCCCCCAGTGGGCCGAATCCAGCCTGTAGGCCATATGTTTGACAGGTCTAGTTTAGCAAAACCGGTGAGACCATTCAGGAAATAATTAGAGAGCATTGTGGAGAGAAAAGGAACACTAAAAAATCGGTCCATGTTAATTTAATGGTGCCATTTATGCCTTCTAGAGATCAGTCTTCCAAAATTAGGCTCTACCTTTGGTTTTTACAACATGGTTTTCATCCAATGACTGTTATATTTTCCTCTTCCAGCCCTAAACTCCAGCCATGCTGTAGAAACAGGACCTCAGTTGACTCCTGAATGCATATATTTCAAAGGAGAGGAAACAGCTCTCTGTCTCTCTAGTATTTTAATGCATCTTGTGAAATAAACAGAACTACATTTGCAGTCGTCTTTTCTTTTCTTTTCTTTTTTCTGGACGTCTGCAAACTACTTGTATAAGCAATGTCAGGAGCAGTGATAATGCAACCACTATTCAGCAAAGCTAATCCCTTCCTATAATTGGGGGAAAACTTTTTTATATGCAAAAAGAAATGTATCATAAAAAATGCAAGAGAGAATATTTCAGGGCATGAGGAAAGCTAAATCGATTCTTGTTAAAACCTTCCCGCATGGCTTCTTCTGTATTATTAATTTAAAGTTATTTCTGTTGTTCTCATGTTCTACTTCACTCCATTGGTTTCTGGGCACCAACAACTGCAATGACTATGAATAGTAATGTCTCTTAAAACTACAGTATAGACTCTAGAAAAGATGATGATTGTGATCTTGATGTTGATGTCATCTAGCCAAGGTGACATGCCTGTGGTCCCTTTCAAATTTCTTTTGTCCAAAAGGGAACCAGTATACTCTTCAGAATAAATCAAAACTAAGAAAAAGTAAAGTTTGAAATAAAATAAATTATGAGCAACTTTATTCTCATGGAAGTGTTTTCCTAACCCTCTCCAGACACTTTATAAAGGTCAGATGCTATCTCACATCTATTTTTCAAGCTAATTAAGAATTTTAGATGTGGCAGCCCCGATATGCAAGAATCCATAGATCTATCTTATCCAGTGTGAAGGATTAATTCAATATTATACTGAAAGCTCTCTTAATTCTTGGTACCTCGTGTATAATTTTTTAAAATTTAGACTCGGAATAATCCTACTTGGAAATATAGCTGAGACCTAGCTGTCTGATTCAGAGATACTTCTGGATTGCTTGCCCATGTCCTTTTAAGACCCGTTTTCCTTTTCGTTATTTTGGAGTGTGATAAAAATACCTCAGCTGTCATCTGTTTGAAAGTAGTAACCTGTATGAAATCCTTGTGAGATATATGTTGCAGATGAAAGTCTTTCACGGCATGGAAAAAAAATGAAGATGTACCTTTTTACCCTACACATGGTGCCCTTTCAGCCAGGCACCGTACAAAATCCTTTGCTGCAATGCACTGGCTCATTCTTTGTGTCCATTCCAAATGTTACTACTTGGAAAATCCACCTAGATGCTTTTGAACATGTCTCCAATCCGGTATTAGCCTTCTTTAGTATAATTGTTGAAGTGAATTTCCTTTAACATAACATCAGGTTGATATAAATGATGTTCTATTTCTTTTCATGGCTGAAAACAGTAAGACACCAACCAAACCACTTTGTCGATTCTTCTCTGCAAAAAACCCAAACTCATTTGTCTAGATACTGTCTCTTAGCTTCATTTCAGCTAGGTACTGATAAACAATAATAGACGTATCAAACTGTCTGCATACTGTTAATGCACCTGCCACCACTGGTCCAGGTCCTCAGCTGGTGTCATCTGGCATACCCCCATGGAAGCCAGTGGAGCTCTGCTGATTATAGCAATTGAGGAACTGGCCTTTTTGTGTCCACATATGAGGGCTGCCATTTCGCTAATGCAGTGGGATTTGAACCATAGACTTCCAGGAGTAAATGGCACATACCTTTACTCTTTGATCTAGACAGACCAATTTAAACCAACCCTTTCTAGCTTCAGATATAACAGATGCACATCCTCCAAGGGCTGGTCACAGAAGGGACCTTGTAGCATATATTTGCTGATGTCTTACATAAACTGCTGCAGACCTTAACAAATTCTGGCTCAGATCTACACCTAGTGCAAATCAGCCTAGTTCAGTTAATTTCAGCTCATTTGATTTACATTAACTGAGTATCTGGCCCTAATACTTAATCCTTGAAACATGGATATTTTCCGGATTTCCTCCAGAAATGGTGACTGGATTAAAGGAAAGAGTAGGTTGACTGCCAGCAAAAAATATGGTCTTGTGGTGAAGTGATGCCTGGGGTATGATTAATAGGGGTGTGCAAAGTGGATAGCATTTGATTTGAATTCAGATTTGGCCCAATTTGGGGGACAGTGATTTGATTAGCTGATTCACACAGATGGAGCATCCCATGGGAATGTGGGGGACCCCTCTGTGACTCCCTGGCTCAACAATCTACCATGGGGAGACCTCAGGTCCCCCCCACCCCAGAGCCAGGAGGCATCAGTTGCCGAGCGTAGGGGGTGGGGGTCCCCTGAGTCCACTCTGGCGGACCTGGAAGTGGACCAGAACTACTTCTGGTCCACTTCTGGGTCCACCACCATGTGTGCAGGGAGCCCTCCATGCTTCCATGGGACACTCCACCCACCCCACCATCTCAGTGTTCATGAGCCTTGCCTGGTACCTCAAGGTACGTAGAAAAAACATAAAGCTGTGTCTATAGCTGAATCATCAAATCCCTCTAAATCTCTCCAAACTGAATCAGAGGCTTCCGATTCGATTCAGAGCTTTTACTTGGTTTCCCGATTTGATTCAGATTTGGAGATGCGGCCGCCAAATCATGCTGAATCTCCTCTGAATTGAAGCAGCAACTGAAGCTGTGCACAACCCTAATGATTAATACAATATTGTGGTCTGAAGTGATTAATGATGAGAGGCAGTAAGGAAGAATTTGTGAGCCAATGCTATAGGGCATCTGAAAATAAGGATCATAGTATCATAAAAATGTAGGTCTGGACAGGAGCTCATAAGGTCATCTGATCCAGCCTTCTGCTCAAACCAGGATCATACCTGACTAAACCATCCCAGCCAAGTATCTGTTTAACCTACTTTTAAATGTTTCCAAGGATGGAGATTCCATAACTTCCCTAGGTAGCCTGTTCCAATGCTTGACCGCTTTCCTAGTCAGAAAGAGCCTCAAAATCTCCAGCCTCTATTTCCTTTGCTGCAGCTTGAGGCCATCGCTTCTAGCCCGCTCCTTATGGCCACAGAGAAAAGCCCATCTCCATCCTCTCTATAATCACCTTTCAGGGATTTGAAAGCTGTTATCAAATTTCCCCTTATTCTTCTCTTTTCCAGGCTAAAATAACCCTATTTCTTTCATCCTTCTTCATAAGTCTTCTTTCCCAGGACCCTGATCATTTTTGTTGCTTTGTGCTCTTTTCAAATGGTCCTTCTAGAAGGGTGGGACCTAGAACTGGACACAAGACTCCAGGTGAGGCCTCACCACCAGTGATGGATGTGGATGGAAGCATTTAAAGAGCCCCCTGGAATAGCAGCTTACCTAAGGAATGAAAATGAACAAAGTTATCCGCAATCTACAGGAAATATTATACTAAGAATGCATTGTGTGTGTGTATATATAGATATGTGTGTAAATATATATATAATACACACACACACACGTACACACACATATATATATTTAATTCTTTTTTTCTTGTGTGATAGCACCTACAGGCTTTAAACAAACTCGATCTCTATTATTCGAAAAGCTACCTGAATATATAGGAACTGTCTCTACTCTAGGGAGCTTACACAGGTGTGTATTTGGGGGTGGGGAGGGATCCCAAACAATGAAAGCAGACTTATTTTTACATAGTTCTCTCCAGTTGATCAAAGCCTATGTTGCAGGTAGTTATTTGTATCTTACATTACAAACCTTTAAACTCCTCTGAAACCTCACAGAAAAAAAAAGTGGTACTGGAAATACATTTTTGAGCCTACCACATGGAGCATATGTTATAATCATGCATTCTAATCTCCATAAAATGACTTCTCTGTTTCAATTAGGTCGCATCAAGTATGGCATTGTTTTGCCCCTAGCATTTACATTTTTATATGGCTTCTTATTTTCATGTCTTTATGTTTTGGTCATTTTTCATAAGAATGTGATCATATGCATAAAGTTTGAATCCAACTACACTTCAGGGAAACCTGAAATAATACCTTCTCTGAGACAAAAGTAGAAAATGTATACACAAATGGAAATGGAATGGGGGCAACACCCAACAAGAAGAGCAAATATTAGTGAATGAATTTACTTGCAGAAAAAAAAGCAATGAGTTCAACTACTTGGTCTTCTTCAGGGTCAACCTAAGTATGTGCTTCTTCAGAGGGAGGTGTTGTACTTATTACTACTACAATAATAATGAAGCAAGGAAATATAACAGATGTAAAGCTTAGTACCATTTCTGTTTTATAAGGGCTAATACTATAAACACATATACACACTCACACACATATATGCATGTGTGTGTGTGTGTCTGTGTTTATGCATGTATGCTCCCACTTTTCCAGTCTTATAGACCGTCACTCAACTTTTATGGTTATGCCATTGACGTGACATCAGAAAGTCACACTGCTATCGATCCTGTGTCAGGTCAATGGTGTAACAAAGTGCTAGAGTGACAGCTTGAGAGGATGGATTGTTAAATTTAAACTGATACGTTTGCCTCCCTGTCAAAACAATATAAGCTCCTGCTGCCTAACCAGCAGCATAGCTGACTGTGCCAAGTTGATTTCAAAGGGCAGTAACCTAGATAATATTTTTAGATACAAAGCATGTCACTCCTTTTCTGTCTCTCTTTGTTTCTGCCATCCCTTCTTCATTGATTGTATATGCCCAAAATTAAATATCAGTGAAGATAAGAGAAGATGTTTATTTCATCTCATAGCAGATCTTCCTGGACTTTGAGTAGGCTGATAGTATGACTATCTCTAATATGCCACCCTCAGCAAGTCTGCAGATGACATCAAGCTGTGCAGGGTAGTAGATATGCTGGAAGGTAGGGCTAGGATTCAGAGTGACCTACAGAAATAGGAGGATTGGACCAAAAGAAATCTCATGAGGTTCAACGAGGACAAGTGCAAAGTCCTGCACTTAGGAGGGAACAATCCCATGCACTGGTACAGGCTGGGGGCAACTGGCTGGGCAGCAGCTCTTCAAAGAAGGACCTGGGGGCGACAATGGACAATCAGCTGAATATTAATCAGCAGTGTGCCCTTGTAATGGCATACTGGACTGCATTAGTAGGTGTCTTGGCAGCAGGTCAAGGGAAGTGATTATTCCCCTTTATCCAGCACTGATGAGGCCACATCTGGAGTACTGTGTTCAGTTTTGGGCCCCTCACAACAGAAAATATGTGGACAAATTGGAGAGAATCTAGCTGAGGGTGATAAAAATGGTGAAAGGGCTGGGGGGCATGACGTAAGATGAAAAACTGAGGGAACTGGACTTATTTAGTCTAGAGAAGAGAAGATTGAGGGGGAATTTAATAGCAGCCATCAACTCCCTGAAACGGAGTTCGAAAGAGGATGGAGCTGGGCTGTTCTCAGTGATAGCAGAAGACAGAACAAAGAGCAATGGGCTCAAGTTGCAGCAAGGGAAATTTAGGTTAGATATTAGGAAGAACCTTCTCACTAGGAGGGTAGTAAAACACTGGCACAGGTTACCCAGAGAGCTGGTGGATTCTTCATCCTTAGAGGTTTTTAAGACCTGGCTTGTCAAAGCCTTGGCTGGAATGATTTAGTTGGGGGTGTTCCTGCTTTGAGCAGGGGACTGGGCTAGATGACTTTCTGACGTCCCTCCCAACCCTCATTGTCTATGATTCTATGATTCTGTGATCTATTGTGTCTTAGGGAGGTCAGTCTAATTTATCCACTGGACATGTTTATTCTGCACTATGTCCTTTGGATCTCTTTCCTTCTCAAAGGAAAGGGGGAGGGTGGCTGCTACTGAGAAATACCAGTAGCAAATTTTGCACCCACACTGCAAATTTGCAGTGTGGGACACTTTTTAATGTTCCATAGATGGTGTTTGTGGTGCCAGGAAGAGGTTTTCAGTGCCACAAATGGCAAGTGCCTGCATGTGGGGTCATGGTCCTTAGGTGTAGATCCCCGAGTTTTCAGAGAGCTTTAGGGGGCAGTGCTATGAAGGCAACCATCTCTTATCTCCTCCTCCATGGGGAGGAGACTCCATAAACAAAGACCTCAGTGTCACAACAGGATATGATCTAGCCTTTGAGTACTCTAATTGTAACATGGAAAGATCTCAGAGAAAACTGAACACAGTGAAAACCCACTAGGCTAGTGGGCTGCTCTGTGTTGCTCACTATTGGCTTCCTTCTCTCTGCTGACCTCTCATTCAACCCAGGGCTGGCTGTCATAGTCATCAAGGTATTTTTAATGCATATGCATGGCACACAGTAAAGAAGAATATACTGTAAGCATTTTTGGAGGTGCTAGATTGTTTTTGTTTTTTTTCTTTAAAAAACCTTTGGAATCCAACTTCCTGAAAAAAATCCCCCTCCAAATTATGGAAAGTATTGAGCAGAATTCCCTCTATTATTTATAACAGTGAGCAACAAAGAACAAGTGAATAAGCCATCACACTATAGCCTGTGAATAGATATTAGACATTCACATATGTAGATTGTATATCCTTAAAAACAAAAGCAGTGTCAAAATCCTAATTAACAGCACTTATTGTGTTGAGGAGCTGGTCATTAAGGGTGAAAGTGTGCATAATTGCTAAAGGGATATAAACATGAGGATACGGCTGGAAAAGCATCATTTCCCTCCTTTAAAAGAAGCTGGTCTACACCATTTCTTGCCTTCATGTAACCAAAAAGAACAGATGGAGTTCTTACCATGGAGGAAGAGGAGTCTAAGACATCAAATTCAGGAGTTTCATAAAACAGTGGGATTGGAAGGGACCTAAAGGGTCATGTAGTACAATCCCATACAGCGATTCAGGACATACTGTTCCTATGCAAAGCAAGGCAAATGTCCGTTCAACCTCTCATTGAAAAAATCTGGGGTTTAGGTAACAGGAACCTGGAACGGAACTACATCTGTTTCCAGTTTTTGCAAAATTGCAACCTGTCTCAAAAGAGTTTGTAAGGAGATCTGTCAATGCTCTCCCCCCCAAAAAACCTTCTCCTATTCCATTCCCTAATATAGAAGATCAAAAGTGAATATGTGCAGCAAATTATGCTTTTTATATATCTATAGCAGGGTTTATCCTGCCATCCATCAACGTAGTAAGCGAGTACTTTCTTCCTAAAATCAATAGAAATAGTCCATTTCCTGAGGTCCTGAGGTCTAAGCTCTTCTTGGGGGTAGAGGCTCAGTTTAATTTTTGTTCACAGGCATAGGAGGGGATGTCAGTGTTGCTGAGACCAAGGAGTTTTAGAAAGGGACAGAGATGTCCTTTTGAAAGCTGTCATTATTGAACAGGCCAGGGCATAGCTACTGTGGTATTTCTGAAATGCTATAACCAGGGTTTATTGGTCACAGGCTGAACCATGGCACTGTTTTCCCTTATTATGACCTTCCTCCTCTGTGAAAGCAAGCTGGAAACAGGACTCTGGTCGCATTCGCTGGACGAGCCTTAATTGGCTGCCATTGCTTTTTTAACAGCACGGTTGGTCCAATTTGCGACACTCTAGGAGCAAGGGGATTTGGCTCTTAGTAAGGCACTCACTGCATACATTGATAGCATCACATGCTCCAAAGGATATGCTCCTGCTCTGAGTTCCTGACAGACTGCCGTTTGCTACAGCAGCAGGCTCCTTTATGTTACCTCATGCTGTTTTACAGTGTGCCAAGGCTGTCCACAGACTGGAATTTTATCAAGTGGAGAGAATTGCCAGTAAAGCAGCCTCTCTCTTTAGTGTTCATGGCAGGAAAAAGGTCTGGGGCACAATTAACCAGTTTCATACTTTCTAGGGTTGGAAGGGACCTGAGTAGATCATCTAGTCCGACCCCCCGCCATGGTAGGAAACAATACTGGGGTCAAACAACCCCAGCAAGATGTTCATCTACCCTCCTCTTAAACACTGGGTAGGAGTGCACCAGGGTAGGAGCCTGCACCACTTCTCTTGGAAGTTGGTTCCAGATCTTAGCATCCCTGACAGTGAAGTAGCGCCTCCTGATGTCTAACCTCAACCTACCCTCTGCCAGCTTGTGACCGTTATTCCTGGTCACTCCTGGCGGTGCTCGGGGGAACAGTGACTCCCCCA
>NW_017728948.1:8527221-8551656 GCF_001723895.1 Crocodylus porosus | reverse complement strand
GGACCTTCTTTTTGACCCCTATGTATTTAAAAAAGGACTTCTTATTGTCCTTAATCTGAGAAGCTAGTCCTAATTCCATCTTTGCCTTGGCCTTCCTAACTGCCCCCCTACAACCCCCAGTGACTGCAGTTAAAGGAAGGAATACCAGAAACAGATGATTTTTTGGCTCCAGGATCCTCTTCAGTAAAGTGAGATTAGTACTAGACTATTTTTGGAGTATGGAAAATCTCTTTGATCTCTTCATAAATTCAAGGTGAGCCATATTTCAAAGGTCTGGAGTTTACAGGCACATGTGTTGAACTGCACTTAGACACTTGAGTAGGCAAGCAAAGCATCTGCTCCAGGTGCTGTACGTCTGTACTCAGACATGGCAATTGGCAAGTAGAAATACCACGCGTTGGATAGTGTGTGGATGAGTAGTCTCAGATTAAGGAATTTGCCCAAAGTCACACGCTTCATTGTAGCATCTGACAGAGTAGGTTGTTGCCTACAAAAGCTCATGCCTTTTTGCATCAGTGAGTCTCTATGATGCCTTTTCCCCCTAACTTCTCCCTCCTGTTATTATAGAGCAAGCACAGGGACTGCTATACTAAATCAGACCAATGATCTGTCCATTCACGTATTCATTTGACTGTCACTGATACCAGCTCATTCTGAGGAGGGTGCAGTAAAATCTGCATTAATTGAATAAGGGAAATTTCAACAGATAAATGTTCTTCATCTATTTTATGTAGAGATTGGATTCTGTCCTAGAATATGTGAGCCTATATCTATTTGAAAACCTTTCTGACTCATTCTTGGAGCTCTAAATATGCTCATTATCTACATAGATATCCAGTTCTGTATATTTATTGAAGGGAGAATAATGTCTACAGTCGTCTAAAAAAACCCCAACACATTTATACAGGAAGTAAATGAAAAATTTATATCCAGAGGGCTCACAAACTACCTATTTTAGTTAAAAAATTAACCATGTAGCTGTTTACACATAACTTCTACTCTGAAGCATCCTACCTGTCCACAGGAATGGAGAATCTCAATGTTCCCATACAGTTGTTTGCTGCAGGCATACACCTACTTAGTTTATAACCCTGCGCCTTTGTAGGAATTTGTTTCTATGAATTATTTGGCTTTTACTATAATTAAGAGAATATTACAGAATCATGGTACTCATGGATAGTTAATTGCCTCATGTGTATTTTTTCTAATCCTATTCCAATTTTCAGAAGATCCCAATCTCATAGATTTATTTATATTGGCCAGGATTCATTTGCTCAAAGTCTGCTAAAAATAGTTGTAAATAATGGCTTATTTATGAACTTCCTAGTTGTGGAATAACACTGAAAAATACTGAAGCTTGTGCATGGAGGTAAGTAATGAGCAATGATATTTGAAAAATGATAATAGATACCATACAACAATGTTTGGGAAAATAACTCTTTAGGCACATCTACACAACATACATTAATGCTCATTACTTTACTTTAATGTGCATTACGGGCATGTATCTACACATATGTGCCCTTAACGTTCATTAATTTAGGCTAATCACACCTAAATTGCAGGTATCAATTTTAGGCATGATTAGTTAATATGTATTAATGCACAAGTAGATCTGACCCAGCACTAACTTCAGGGAATATGCAGGGGCTGGGGCGGGGGGCAGGGCCCTGCCCTTTATTCCCACCCCCACCCAGTGGCCACCCACTCTGGGCTTCAAGACCCAAAATGTTATAATTTTCCCCTTGTGTATACTTCAGCCTTTGTATATAGTTTCCCACTTGTAAATTATTTTTTTTATTGTTGGTGGGTGGTTAGGGTGGTGCAGGGGCACTAAAGGTGGGTAGGAAGCAGTGGGTTCTGTTTGTTGAGAGGGGAGGGAGGAGGGATGGGGGTGGATGTTGTGATTGTACTAAAGTTTTTTGTTTTTTTTCCGCTCATGTGCATATCCTGAGAATGGTGCTGGGATGGTATGGGGATAGGGCAGTGTGCGAGCAGTGGGGCAGGCAGCCTCAAGCAAGGGGTGCAGGATGAAAGTGTTCTCCTTTAAAGAACTGAAACTACTAGGGGAAGAGCCCTAGCAGGGATTTGGAAGCCCCAGCTGCTGGTTACCAGGGCAACCAGAGACAGTTAGTAACCCACACCTGCCAGCAGTCAGCTGACCAGAAAGGGCAGGGCCTGGCTCCCATATTAACCCCAGGGCTGAGGCCAGGAAGACAGTTCCCTGCCAGCACCCAAGGGGGAACGAGCTCTCAGAGAGCAAGCAAAGGGGAGAGGCCTGTCTGTGGGAGCAGCCTCCAATACTGTTAAAGGATGAAGCATTCCCCAGTAGGGTTTGGATGAGGTTATAGCCAAGCAGCTTGAATTTATGTTACAGCCCAGGGGCTTATGTTTTGTTTATTGTTGTGTAACACCAGTGGTTTCAGTGAGGCTATTAGGGGATGGAGGAGGCCTTATAGGGAACCTCCGGCAGCACGGGGACCCCAGCACCAGAGAGGGCACAGCATTTGGGGGGAGGGGGGAGTTGCAGAGAGCCCAAGCTCCAGTGAAGGCGCCAAGTGAGACAGGGCTGTGGAGAGCCCAAGTGCCAGTGAAGGTGTCAAGCGAGACAAGGCTGTGGAGAGCCCAGGGAAAGCAAGGGGGGCCAAATTATAACAAGGGCCAGACCAAACAACATCAGTTCCATCTGTGAGGCTTGGAGGGTGGTAAAGGGTGGTTGGAGCCATGCATAGCCCATAAGGCTAGGGTGCCTCAAAACACACATTGCAAAACGGGACCCACAAGGGGTCCAGGAGCCCACGGGGTCAGAGAGTACAGCAAACTATGTCCAAGAGGATGTAAAGACAGCCTCCCTATTATATATTTTCCATCAAGGATGTGGTGGCAAAGAATTGAGGGTGCCCATTGGGCCTACTTGGCACGGTAAAGGGCTTTGGGAGATCATGGCCACCCTTAAGGACCCCCATCCTGTAACAGAGAGGATCAGCCAGGGCCTCCTGCAGCTGGTGCCCTGGCCCCTGCTTGCAAGAGCATGACTGTCCTGGGGCCTGGGCAGGGGAGGATCTGCTGAGGCAAGCAGGGCCAGCACCATGAACAGCAGGTGTGTGGGGCACTGGGCATTGCTGGTAGGGTCCAGGATGGAGCAGTGGGATTCTGGTCGTCATGGGCAGGGGTAGGGACAGCCCTGGAGTAGGGAGGCAAAGTGGGCAAGGAGGGAGCGACTGTATGCTATCCCTGCATTGGACACATGGCTCCTGGGCAGGCAAAGGGATGGCCAGGGATCAGAGTTTCCCAGATGGCTGCTGAGTACTGACAGTGGGCTCTGGCTTCAATATATTTGCTTCTGCCAAATGCGGGCAGCCATGTGGCTGGAGGCTGGAGCTTTCCTTGTGGCCACAGAGGCACATGGCAGATCTGCAAGGACTTGGGACTAACATTAGTGCCAAATCTCTGCATGTGTAGACACTAGGTCTGTGCAGAATTTTGACAGGTGTTCTGTTTCAAAGCTGTTTTGCTGAGCTTCAAGCTTGAAACAGCGAATTCAAAACAAAATGAAATGGAAGGCTTCAAAACAGCTTTGAAACAAAATGAGGGCACTTGTAACGTTTTGAAAGTTTTGAAACATTTCAAGTTTTGAAGCCAGGGAACCAGAAACTAAAGAGAGAGTGAAAGGACTGCTTTGATATTGACATCTAGCTCCTGGTTTGATTACCCAGCTCTCTGATCACTTCCCCCAGCTTTCTTATCATTTCCCCAGCTCTTCCCAGGGGTGAGGGCCCCATATCTGCATGTGAGGTTTCAGCAGGCTGCTGCTGCAGGCTGGGACCAGTGGCAGCCATTTGGTGCAGCGCACACCAAACATTGGGAAGACTGTGGTACTGGCCCCAGCCTGCAGCAGCAGCCTGCTGAAACCTGGTATGCAGATCTGGGGACCTCCACCCCCTGGAAAGAGCTGAGGAAATGATCAGAGAGCTGGTGGAAGTGATCTGAGAGATGGGGGAATCAAACAGGGAGCTGGGGGAATGTTCAGGTCCCTGAACATTTCCCCAGTTCCCATGTTGGATTAAACAGATCTCCAATCTTTCCCCCAGTTCTCTGATTGTTTCCCTCAGCTCTTTCAGGGGTACATGGGCCCCCGAATGATGTGGGATGACAGCAGACTTCTACTGCCAGCTGGTGATGGTGGCAACTTGGGGCTATTTCCCCAGCCAGCAGCAACATCCTGCTGAAATGCCGCAAGAAGATCTGGGGGCTGCACCCACGAGGAGGGCCACAGGGCTGTGTCAGACTCCTTTCAGGGGGTGTGGGCAATCAGATCTGCATGTGGCATCAGGGATGACAACAGACTGCTGGCTGGGGCCAGTGGCAGCATACGAGTCTACCTGGTGCAGCCTGAGCCAAGCACCGGGCAGACCCAGGTGCTGCCACTGATCCCAGCTGGCAGCAGCAGCATGCTATCATTCCACGCACAGATCTGGGGGCCACCACAGCCCCTAAGTCTTCCCACAGTCTGGCACATCCCTACAGCCCTCCTGGGGGATGTGGGACCCCAAATCTGTATGTGGAATGACAGCATGCTGCCATTGCCAGCTAGGCTTAGCAGCCACACCCGAGTAAGCCCAGGGCTCAGCGCAGGCTGTGCTGGGCAGATTCGAGTGCTGCCACTTGTCCCATCCAGCAGCTGCTGTCATTCTGAACACATATATGGGGGCCTGGGCCCCCTGGGAGGAATTTGGTAGAGCCCCACAGCTCCCCCCCCTTCCCCCCAAGTATTCAGGCTTCCAGATCTGCGTGCAGGATGACAGCAGGCTGCCATTGCCAGCAAGTGATACACATTTTTCTTTGAACAGTTTGAGGTGAAGTTTCATAGAAACTCCCTGCATGAAACTCCTTGAAACTTGGCAAGCTTTATGCCCCCATTAGGAGCTACCACCTCTGCAGTTTTCACCTGAATCCGGCAAGAAATGACAAAGTTATAGGCATTTTCATGATTCCTCTTTATAGCCTATGGGCAAAATGTTGAAATGCATCAAAACAGTGAAACAGTTGCAACAAAATGACATGGAACAGTGGTTTGAAACAGTGAAACAAAACACTGTCCCTTTGAAATGGCAAAACAGAAGGCAAAACAAAAAGGTGCTGTTTCACATATCCTTAGTACACACCTGCCAAAAATTGCTTAATGTGTATTAGCTTAATGTACATTTAATTTAGTTGCACTTAAATCCATGTGTAGATGCACCCTTTATGTGATAAAGCATGCAAGTACAATAGTTAGAGGTGGCAAAAATAAATTGGAACAAAAAATAGAGGAAAGTGGGAAAAAAATTCCTAAGTTGTATTGGTTTTCATCAGATCAGATTGCCATTTTTTACTTTCTTTTTCTTTTCTTTTCTTCTTTCCAAATTTAGAAGTTCCACAATTATCATTGTTCAAGTTTTACTGCTAGACGGTGAACAATCAGGAAACATGGTGGACCCTGAATGACAAATAACTGAAGAAAACAAAAGGCAAATATATTTTCCAAAGGAATAAAATTCTTCTTCAAGATAATTTAATCATCCTGTGGGAATGCACCTCTGATCCCTGCCACTTTAAGAGCTGGAGCAGGCACCCAATCGGTGCCTGATTAAGGTGGTCATTTTCAAACAAAGGTCAGCCAGGCAGAGATGGCAGTTAGATGCTTGCATCCAAGGGAGCAGCATCATCTAGCTCCCTTGTGGCATGGAACATCCTGGAGGTAAGGACAGAAGCTAGGGGGATGGCATGGAGGCTCCTGGTCCTGGGCATAACCAAAAACTGGACCCTGCTGAGATAGGAAGGCCTAGTGGGACTGCCAGTGGTATGGCAACCCCACTCAAATACCAGGACTGCTCACCTCCCTGATGAAAGGCAGATTGGGGCATCTTAATAACCAAAGCCCACCACAACACTGTGGGTAAAGGGAGCAGGCATGGCTATGGCCATCTGAGCCCCAGGGGGTGTAAGACCCCAGGAAAGGAGTGGGGCCAGGCATAGGGTGAAATACCTTGGAGGCCCCAGGGAGGGGATAGTTGTGTAGCCCCCGAGAGGGGGTGGTAGTGAAGGCCCTGACAAGAGTTGAGTAGGGCTGAGGTTCAACCTGAGGAGCTGCCCAAGGAGGTGGGCTGAGTAGGGCTGTAGGATGGCCAGAAGGGCAGCACATGTGCCAACCCCAGGACATCAAGTTGTAGGGTGTGAGAAACCCAGTGAGGAGATAGGGAAGAGTTAGCCCTCCGTTTGAAGAATTGGTTGGGCCCTACCCAGGTGAGGGTCACAGGAGAGGCCCAAAAGACTGCATGTTGCCACCGAAGGCATGATTTGGATAAGCCTGATGGCCTATGGGGCCATTCAAGGGAGCAGGATAAAGTGTACAGGGCGTAGTATTGTGCAGTGGGCAAAAGACCCTGTGAAAGAGGGTGGAGTGCAAGAGGCCCCAGTGAGAGTGGGTTGGTATGAGCATGTGACTGAATGAGACCTGGCAAAGGAGTAAGTAGATCTGGCTTTAAGCCAGGAGCATGGTGACATATTGGATGTCATTTGTGAAGCATGGGCCACGGTGTAGGGATGGTAAGGAGCCATGAATAGTGCCTCCTGGAACTGGGGCATAGAATGGGCAGCCTCCTACATTATACTACCAATTATGGGAACAGCAAAGTTGTGGTAGGTGAGACCAAGCAGACTGCCCCATAGATGGATATGCGGGCCAGCTTGAGACTCGGCTCCAAGCATGTCCCCTGTCACATATCCTACAACCAAGCCTATAAAACATGAGTTTATGCATACAGGGACTTTTACAAATAACACAGTAGACATTGCCAAAGCCACATCCTGATGTTTGCTTCAGATGGAAGCATTATTTAGTTATTGAACCCACAGCTCCCTGTGTCACAAGCCAGATTCCTAAATATACACCAAACAAATTTTCTATAGATTAAATTATAAATAAGTAAATCAAACACACTTCCTAGCGGACGGTCACCACTAGTAGGATCCACTTTGCTCAGATGTAAGCCCTTGGTATGTTTTCAACCTAGGAACTGAACTGAACTTGCAAGTACATATACAGATTAAAGAATCAATGCAGTGTGACATTGGACTCACTCTTTTGGCTTTCTAGTTCTTTTTCTTGTATAATATAGTAGTTAAGAATTATGGTGGATCATAGGGATATCTTTAGTGGCTTAAAGGCAGCCCTTGAGTCATGTGTCATTTACCCCTGTCCTATACATTTTGCTTTCAATAGGATCTATTCCCAGTGGAGGGTTACCTTGAATAGGCAAAAGGCAGCAGCAGTGTTGGGAGCATGGACTAAAAAACAGGTCTGTCTCTCTCTCTCACTCTCTCTCTCTCTTCCCCAAACCAGTACCTTCCTCAGTGGAGCAGTCATAGTCCTTCTTGTGCATAAAAAATCTAGACATCTTGGTAGCTGTTGAACAAGGTAGAACCAATTTGTGATAATTTTGATACTTACAATCTTTATTCATGCCTCACAGGGAGATTAGGATTTGACCTTAAATTTTTAGTATTGATTTTCAATTCACCTATGATGTAATATTTGAATTTCCATATGTTTTCATGGCAAATTTGAATTTCCATATGTTTCCATGGCTTAATGGAGCTCATCTCAGCAGCAGGGAGCAGAGCACAGCCCCAGCTCTGCCCTTCTCCCACAACTGGGCTGAGGTCCATGGGGCTGCAGAGTTGCTTGGAGTTCAGCCCGGTGGTGGGAGGTGGGCAGAACCGATGCTGCACTCTGATTGGCTCTGCCAGCCCCACAGAGTGCAGCCTGGTGGCGGGAGTGGGGGAGAGCCAGGGCTGTGCTTCTCACTGGACTGAGCTACATGGACCTGCGGAGCCGCTCGGAGCATAGCTCTGGCTCTGCCCTGCCTCCCACCACCTGGCTGCTTCTAAACTCGAAACATTTCAAAACTTTTGAAATGTTTTGAGTGCCCTCATTTTGTTTCGCACCTGTTTTAGTGCTTTCTGTTTTGTTTTGATTTCACTGTTTCGAGCTTGAAATTCATTGAAACAGTTTCAAAATGAAACGCTCGGCAAAATTTCACACAGCCCTACTGATTTGACGCTTGCTCCTGTAGTTATTCAACAAATGTAGCTAAACACCCTTGGAATACATCGCCTCTTTAGAAGTGCTGGTTTTCCTCAGGAACAAAGCTGTTTGTTATATTATGAAAAAACTGCGCTTTGTATATGATTCTTACGAGAAGTCGATTTGTATGACATACCCTAATGTCCTAACTCTCAAGCACAGCACTGACACATTTATAGACCTTCCACTCCATAGCTCTGACACTCCCTTCCATACTGGCAGATACCAGGTTTGACATGGAAATCATGACTGGATACAGCACAGCTGACAGCTTGCTTCCTGGATCGATTACATTCAAGTGGATTGGCACATTCCTAGTTAACATAGTGCATGAGCCTGAAAAAATCTTTTTTCTTTCCTGGATGCCTATTCGGCTGTGAGTAGTGTGGCACAGCGCCATTAAACACCAGGAACACAGAACTGATTTAAAGCACAGGTGCGATACAAGATGCATAAGCTCTCTGCAGTGAGGCAGTTTCTCCCTCTGAGGTGTTACAATTCTTTTACCATCTTTCTCATCCCAACTCCTCTATTATTTAACAAATTTTGAAGCTCTCCTGTCAACAAACGTAAAGGCTTATAAAATACAATTTGGAGATGAGCATTCTAAATTAAAGAAATTAGATTAAGCAACAGCAACACAAGTCTACCTTGCTGACTCTAAAGTTTGAGCGCATTTTATATTTGAGACGTCAAGAGTGTCTGTGAGCTCGCTCAAGGTCCTTTGTAAAAATAAAAGTCAAGCTCTCAGAATAATTACACAACTAATTCTATATTTATTCACAAATATGACAACAAGCAAGTTAACTGTAGCAGGCACGCCGGCGCCTCTGTAATGAAGCTATTAGTTACTGTCTCTCTACTGTGGCCTGAGGCTCTAAAAGACATCAAAGGTTGTAACAAGTTACTCTGGGTTATTCTGACTTGTGCTGGAATGAGACAGTGTTTTCTCCAGGCCAGATCCTTAACTGGTTATAAATCAGCACAGCTCCACTGAGTTTGAAAACAAGGTTATGGCTAAATCACAGTAACTGGTTTAAAGTAGGGGACAGCTCCACAGATGAGGTAAAGTAGCATCCTTCATTAACTTCAAGGGCCCTCCCTCAAGGAACAAGGGTTCGAGTTTTATAGTGGACAAATTCCCTAGTTCCTTATGCTGCTCCAGTGGCCTGGAGCATGGACAGTAATCAAAGGAGAAATAAAGGCTAGTCTAGAGTACCTTATCAAAAATCAGCATGGCCTTATTTATTTCAGAAGCATTAGTGTTATTACCCCCTGGTGGCGGGAAGATAGCCTGTAGTAAAACAAGTTATAGAGATCTTGGCCCACATCCTAGCACAATGTCCCTATCTTACTGGGGGGGAAAAAAGGATTATGGTTAACATTTACTGCTACATGTGGTGTATCAGTCCCAGCAGGCAGGTAATGGAGACAAGTAAACCCTTTCGCTTCTGGCAATGGAGACTCTATGGCAAAATTCTAGCCCCTTCATGAAACGAGATGGTAGGAAAACTTGTACTGTAAATTGGTGCTGTAGACAGCTTAGAGGACTTGACTTTTTAAGGCTGACATTCCAGCATATTTCATGAGCTATAAATTCATTTTCAAAGCAAGGGGAAAAAATCGGGTGTTTTTTTTAAAGTCTTGTTACAGACTTTGTGGGTAACTGAGCATATCTTATATATTTCTACTTATCAGGAAAACGATAAAAAGAGTAAAGTGATACCTTATCCTTGAAAATGAGGATAAATGAAAGTCAAATGGAATTGACACTTCTTATAAAGCGTGTTGGCTAATGCAGCATGGAGACAGGACTTATTGTTACCCACTAAAAATGAGTATGCTTTTGAACTTGTCTGCCTCACTACAAAAGTCAGCTCAAGTCATAAGGACCCAGAAACTCAGCTAGTTTAAATCAGCATTGTTTCCTTGGCCCATTACCTTTTAAAATACTATGACATGTTCCATGTCCAATTTTGTATTCATATATTCCACTGATCTATTGTGTTTGCTTTTTTCTTGCCTGACAGCGCACACAGCTTTTGAGAACCAGCATTTGTGAAATCAAGACTGTGTTCTTATAGGTCTTGGGTTGATTTAATCAAACAGAGGTCCTGCTTATCAGATATCTGCTTTCCCACTGGCAGCATACATCTCAATCAGCTGCCAAGTTCAGTGCTAAGATACTACAGGATTGCCTAGAAACAAACCTAATTAAGGTAAAGTGGAAATAAGAGATGGAACTGAGCAACACACAAACAAAGAGGTACATCACTGGGAATGTTGTTCACTTTATTCAAGGGCAATATTTATTAGAGTAGGGCCAAGTTAATCCAGAATCTGTCCTTAGGCAAATGTGCATATGATTGTGTGTATTTTAGGCGACATGTTTGTGTGTGTGTGTGTGTAGGTTGTGTGTGTGTGTGTGTGTGTGTGTGTGTGTGTGGGTTGTGTGTGGGGGTGGTATTAATCACTCCTTATCTTCTGTGAATATACTCAGAATATTTTTTCACCCATGGAGAAAGCTGGGCACTTAAGATCAGAATCCTGCTCCCTGCATGCGCGTGCAGTGTTATCAGCTATCTTTCTGTGTACTTAGTCAAAGCCAGAACACAGATAGGAACTGAGTAATATCAGGTAAAACAGACTGTTGATAAAGTATGAGTGAATAAAACAATGACACATGCTTACTTTCAGTGTGGGGCCCACTGAACTTAGTGGAAGAACGTAGGTGCTTCAAGTTTAACATGAGCTTTGGAGAGTCGAAACTGGTACAAGCCTGAAAACTAGGAGGACCTTCAGAAGTGTCTGTATTTGACACTTGTCACACAACATTTCCTCGCTACTAAGATAGTAGACAATTCAAATATTTTGGCATTTGTTCTCATTCTGAATCAGAAACAAAAAAAGTGTGTGTCGGGGGGAGCTTTTTCTCTTCTTCTCCTGAATGTGAAGTTCAGAAATACTTAAACTTAATTTGTGAGTTACTTGAGTTTCTTCCTAGAAACTAAATGACACTTTTTATTACTGCCACCTTGTTCCATTCTTTTCATGAATCAGGAATACAGTAGGTTGCAAATGTAACATTTTGGACAAGGAGTATGTAATAATATGTATAAGCTCAAAGCTTAGAAGAAGAAGAAAAGGCAGTGATAGACCTAGCAGGTATCTTCCCCTGGCTTTCATAGTTTCATAGTTTCATAGTTTGTAGGGTCGGAAGGGACCTGAGCAGATCATCTAGTCTGACCCCCTGCCATGGCTTTACTTTCTTCATGGTGTATTTCACAACCTCTTCAGTTCAGAAATTCATTTTATATATATATTTAAATTCATTGTTGCTCCTTTGGCCCGAAGGATTTTTTTAAAACTCCATAGCTTGTTTCCTTTGTTCATAATACTTTAAAGTAAAAAAGGTTTGAGCTGAACTCTATTTTGTTCCAAGTGTCCTATTTGTATATAAGTAGTTCCCTTGGTGTTTTGGGAAATTTTGCTTGGATCTTGTTGCCTCATCTCCAGCAGAAAGATAGAATAATAGGCAGGATCACAATAAGGGTGTATGATATATCCCAAACAGTAAAACCTATGCAGGAAACCTCCACCAACAGTCAAACTTCTGTCTTAGGAAACTACTTAAAAGTGTTTCTGCCAAAGCCAAATACAGTTT
Source organism: Crocodylus porosus (assembly GCF_001723895.1). NCBI lineage: Eukaryota > Metazoa > Chordata > Crocodylia > Crocodylidae > Crocodylus > Crocodylus porosus. The sequence goes on along the minus strand of NW_017728948.1, from coordinate 8,539,864 downwards.
CTCCCAGTTTTGTAAGAAGACGACTGATGTTAATTAGTCAGATCTTTACAGTCCTTTAAAAGATGTCTTAAGAATAAACATGGAATTATTTTCTTGTATCCTGGACCATTGCTGTGTTAAAGATTTGAGATCTTACATGTCTCCAGAAGATGAGAGGTTCATGACAATGGAAAGCCCCCCTTCCCTATGCCACTGAGATTTCCATTTATCAACAGAGTACATCCTCCTATTGATTTGGGGAATCTCTGTGTCATGCCCCTAACGCCAGTGCACCCTTGACCTGTGAGCCTGGGTCGGCATGACCGGCTTGGCGCGAGGAGTGGGATTTATGACCGGGCAGGTGGGTGATAACGGTGAGTAGGAGTCAGTATGATTTAAACACAGCGTGATGGTTTCACAAAAGATTTATTTTACTTACGCTTCTGATGTGCTGGAGCGTAGGCAGAAGAGCTGATTGATTTAGTTACGGCATGCAGATATCATGTTACCCAGCATTTACAGGGTAGGTAAGACAGTTGCTTCCAAGCGATTCATATAAGCCATTGCAGTCTGTAGATTACTAAGAGCTCTTGATAAGAAAGATAACACCAAAGATAGATAAATGGACCGGTAAGAAGAGACGGGGGTACACCAAAAAAAAAAAAATACGGAGGCGGAAGAGATAACATTCGTCGTGCACAATTTGTTTTTCTTGAGTGTATACACGGTTCTCTGCTCTCTGCTTAGGGCGGAAGTTCTTTCGAAGTTATACTTTCTGCAGGTGACCAATTACTATACACTAATCATAAATCATTAATGAGTTGGCACTTGTGCTTTCTTTGATTGCTCAGGTTTCATAAAAAAAGGGAGGTTATTTTTACTTGGGTGGTACTGGTTCTGTTTGGTCACAGGATGGCGCACGTAGTATATTATTTAATTTTACAACTTGATTAAAGTTAGCTAATCTCGCTACTATAGGTACTTTATCTTTTGTGCTGGGCTGCCAAGGTCAGTTTTTCTCTCAAGTAATTTGAAATGAGGCACAGACAGGGGTGTGTATATGCAGCACTGTTAATACAGAGGGATAAATTACAACCACAGAGTTTGTTGTGTTAGCCTCTGACCTTTTGTCATCTGACCTTTTGCCATCGGCATCTAAAATCAAAGACTTAGATCTTTGACACTGTTTCATTTGAGACACTTTAATCCAAATCAGTATTCTGGATTTCAGAACTGTATAATATTTAGAGACCTAAGTAAACATGCCTTGATTTTCTATGGTGCAAAGTGTTTGCGATGCCACGAAGAATGCTGGGGAGTTACAGGTGATCAGTCACTCTGAAGAGAGGCCAGTTAGGTAGATTCCCTAAAGGTGATTATAAGACCTGATTTTAAATCACTAAGTATGGTCACTTTGCATAACTGACAAGCAGGCTGTTGTTACACTGCTTTCACCTTCATTTCTTCAGTTGGGTTATGAGTTGTGTTTCCATATTATGAGGCATACCCTTTTCATTTATATAGTGGATGGCACAATAATAGGTATCTAATGAATTTAGAACTCAGCATTTTAGCTAAAATGTAAGGGTTTTCATCAAAAAGAATGATGTCAGTAATGAATATGCTCTTGTTTTTTCACCAGCAAGTATGGTTGAGGAGTAATTTCTCTCTGGAGCTGTTCCTTTTGTCTGCAATCTTTCTCTTCTGTCTGACCTCTCCTTCCTGTGCTAAGATAGTAAAGTTACAATTTTCTCTTGCCAGGAGTCCAGACATAGAGTGAAAGTACTATTGGGCCACACCAGGACACTGTCTTTACCCCATTGATGTAGGGCTCATGCCAATAGTCATTTACACTCCTCAAAATCAGCTAGCCTCTTTCCTCATAGGGCTTGTGGAAGGGGGTGGGGAGGGAGATCCTTGAAGACCCAGTCCTAGGCCCCGACAGAAGACACTACATTGAGAGTCAGACTGAACGTGGTTCTCAAGATCTTAAATAGGGCTTAAACTACATAAGCATCTAGAGTCTGAGTGACAGTTCAAGATAGACCTGTGCCAGCAGACACAGAACTCATAGCTATACCAGTTCACCAGGCTATTTCAATTCCAGTTCACCAAGCCACAGTGCTAAGGCTTCTGTGAATGCTTTGAAGTGGTTAAAATGGAGGGGTCAGGCACTCCATTGCATTCAGCCACACCCACCTAAGCTTTTTCTTGCAATTTAAGTGTTGCTGGAAGGCACTTAAACTCTGCTTAAGTCCCAGAACCCAAGATGCCAAGAAAGGGGGAAGGGAAGAAATTCACCTCATGCTGACAGCACTGAATTCAACTCAAAGCCAGTGGTATTGGTGACCTTTTCTTCCACTTCTGACTGGTTAAAACAGAGGCCCAGGAAGTTGGAAGCCTGTTTTAGCTTCCACCTTTCATCCCAAGAAGACTTACATCTATGTCTCCCACTTCACTGAAATGTATCTGAGTAGAAGAAATTATGTAATTATGTATGGTCTGCCCTGGCGATGGCACTGGACAATGAAAAACGAAAGCGCCAGGAGCCAGGAAGAAAACAAGCGAAAGGGAACCTCCCAGTTAAAGCATTTCAGCCGTGGGAGAGGAGGGGACCAGGATTTTTGGGTTTTATTCCATCCTATTTACAAAGTTTACACTACACAGCCATTGATGGTAAAACAGATGTACATTTGTAAGCAAAAGACAGCCACCACTGTTATTCTAATGTGAAAGACCAGTTGTTCTGAAATATTTGTCTTCAGAAACACATTTGCATCTACCTCAGCAATGAAACTCAGCACTTTGGACCTCAAGTGAATGGAGAAATCTAATCGATGACTTGAATCAGGTGCTTAAGTTGAGAGAGGTAAGGATTTCCAGCACTGCTCTGGTTCCTGTTGGCTTTTGTGTGTGGCCTCTGGGTTTTCTGGAGATGCCTGATGATCCTCAGTCTCCATGTTGACACCTAGCCATCTAAACCTGAATTACTGTTTGGTATTTTCAGAATCGCCATTAACTCCACAAAAATCTTAGGTACTTAACTGGGTTGTTTTGAAGTGTACCATCTGAGGCAGGTGCTCAGATGTTGTGTGGAATAACTCCTAAAGCAAGGTACATAGTAAGGTAATTTATATTATAGCCTCAGTTCCCATCTCAGGGTCTCTGTGCTTCCTTCCTCAAATGCTCCCTCCTTTATTCTTCTAGTCCCTTCTTTCCTATGCTCTGCTCTTAGACTTACTTCTAGACCTCTAATATCTCTTGGCTCAGCTCTTGAAGGCTGTTCAAAGGGGCTTTTTGCATAGATCCTCATGGGGTGCTTCCCCTATTCTTGTGATTGTCAACCTTGATATTAGGTGGACCTCACTGCCTGTTGGTAGACTACTTCTGTCTTCTAACACTGAAAAGAAGTCTATCTAATAGTCCTAACTTCTGTCATTCACATGATTTTAGGGTGAGGCCTCCCATTAGTCCCTTTGAATTATACCTTCCAGAAGGCTACTGTTGAAGGGTTGGAAGTGTAGGGTTCCCAACTACTGGTCAGTGCATACACAAGTTACATGGAGGCCCTGCTAACAGCATGAACCGAAGTGTACCCCAACAAATCCAAAACTAGGGACAGCATATATGAGTTACACAGAAGTGCTGGAAAAGTAGATCATTAGTTTTAGAGGAGCCTCCAGGACCTACCTAACCAATGGACAGGTATAAATCGATAAGACAGAACACCAAAACAAAGATCAGCGTGACCTGGTAAATCGGTTCCCTATGTGGTGGGAACATTGCACTCATTGGTGAATAATAGGATGTGCATGATATCACCTGATGATATTTTTGTAATTGTTGAGAATTATGATGTGTATATTGAAAACATGAAGTTGTTTTCATCAGTGTATAAAAAGGGACCTGAGAATCCTTAATGGTTTATATTGGGCTATTGGATTATGTTCATGCCTGTACTGTCTGAAAATAACTCTCAGTACTGTGTACCAATTCGCCACAAATGCTAGTGTCTCTACTTGTTTGTGGATAATAAGCTTTCACAGTTTCATAGCTGGTAGGGTCTGAAGGGACCTGAACAGGTCATCAAGTCCAACCCCTTGCCATGGGCAGGAAAGAATGCTGGGGTCAGATGACCCTGGCTAGGTGATTACCTAACATCCTTTTGAAGACCCCCAGGGTTGGAACTTCCCTTGGAAGTTGGTTCCAGATCCTAACCACCCTGACTGTGAAGTACTGCTTCCTGATGTCTAGCCTGAACCTACTCTCAGTCAACTTATGGCTGTCATTTCTAGTTACTCCTGGTAGTTTATAGATAGCCACCAGATCCCCTCTTAGCCTTCTCTTGTGGAGGCTGAACAGGTTCAGGTCCCTGAGCCTCTCCTTATACGGTCTGCTCTTCTGCCCCCTGAACATGCTAGTGGCTCTCCTTTGGACCCTCTCAATGCTGTCCACATCCCCTCTGAAGTTCACCACCCTGAACTGGACACAGTACTCCAACTGTGGCCTGACCAGTGCCACATAGAAGGGGAGGATCATCTCCTTGGACCTGCTCGTGATGCATCTGTGGATGCACAACTAGGTGTGGTTAGCCTTACTGACTGCATCCTCAAATTGGCAGCCCATGTTCATCCTGGAATCAATAGTGACTCCAAGATTCTTTTGTGCCTCTGTGAACAGGAGAAGGGAGTTCCCCAGACTATAGGTATGCTGCTGGTTCTTTCTCCCCAGGTGCAACACCTTGCAATTGTCCATATTAAAAACCATCCTATTCTCATCCACCCAGCCCTGTAACCTGTCCGGATCTAGTTGTAGCCTGTCCCTCCCTTCTAGTGTGCCCACTTCTCCCCACATCTTAGTGTCATCCATGAATTTGAACTAGGTGCTTTTCATCCCCTCATCCAAGTTGTTGATGAAGATGTTGAACAGTGCGGGCCCAAAGACCAAGGCCTGGGGAACCCCATTACCCTCATCCCTCCAGGTAGAAAATGACCAATCCACTACCACTCTCTGGGTGTGGTCCTCCAGCCAATTTGCAACATATCTGATTGTGTAGGCATCAACACCACAGTTGCCTCATTTTTTAATGAGAATGGAGTGAGAGACAGTGTTGAAGGCCTTCCTAAAGTCCAGAAAGTCTACATCCACCGCAACACCTGTGTCCAAGGGTTTTGTGACCTGAACATAGAAGGCAACCAAGTAAGTCTGACAGGATCTGTCTCTAATAAGCCTGTGTTGGTTGCCCCTAAGCATAATCTCTCCTGCTGGTCACTTGCAGATGTGCTCCTGGATAATTTTCTCCAAGAGCTTCCCCAGGACCAAAGTAAGACTAATGGGCCTATAGTTTCCTGGGTCCTCCTTCCTCCTTTTTTTGGAAACAGGGACCACATTGGCCCTTTTCCAGTCCTCTGGCACCTGAACAGAGCACCATGAGTGCTTGTAAAGCTGTGCCAGGAGTCCCGTAATGGCCTCTAGCAATTTCCTCAGCACCCTGGGGTGGGGATCATCTGGCCCTGACAACACTGGAGGAGAAGGAAGAAGAGGAGGCAACTCCACACTCTCTATGCTCTGAACAGGCCAAAGAAACTAAGCAGTCCCAGAGGAGGAAACGTTGAGTAATCGTCATAGGCGACTCCATCCTAAGAGGTACGGAGGGTCCTATCTGTCGCCAGGACCCTTTAACACACGAGGTCTACTGCCTGCCTGGAGCAAAGATTCAGGATGTGACAGGGATGATCCAGGCTGTGATCCAGACCACCGATTACTACCCCATGGTCCTAATCCATGTGGGTACTAATGATACAGCCAGGAGAAGCCCTGATCACCTGATGGTGGACTACCATGCTTTGCGGGGTGTGCTGAAGGAGATAGGTGCACAGGTGGTATTCTCCTCTGTTCTACCAGTGAGCAGATGTGGAAGATGACATGAGACCTGCATCACAGAGACCAACTGGTGGCTTTGGGAATGGTGTCTTGAGGCAGGCTTCGGCCTCCTAGACAATGACCCGCACATCATGACGAGAGACATGCTCTGGTGGGATGGGCTCCACCTTTCCCCTAAAGTTAAGCGTCTGTTCTCTTCTAGGTTTGCAGATCTCCTCCAGTGGGCTTTAAACTAGGTTTCTCAGGGAAAGGGGAAGATGAGGGCAGAGGAAGCCTTGGACCGCTAAACCAAGTGGCATCCAAAAGTACAACCCAGCCTAGACCAGTGAGCAGAACACATACCCAGGTAAGCAACAGGGGCCAGGGCAATGCTGAGATTACGGGGGTAGTGCACACATCCTCAGGAGGCCTCAAATGCCTCTACACAAATGCTCCATAGAATGGGAAACAAGCAGAAGGAACTTACCCTCCTGCTAGCTGACACCAACCCAGACATAGTGGGGCTCACAGAAACATGGTGGGAACCCATGCATAACTAAGCGGTGAATATCAAGGGCTGTAGGCTGTATAGGAGGGATAGGACAGGAAGGAAAGGTGGGGGTAAACTCTTTAAGAAAATTATCCTGGCACATGTCCACAAGGGGCCAGAAGGGGGTGGTTATGCTTAGGGGCAACCAACATGGGTTCATTAGAGGCAGGTCCTGTCAGACCAACCTGGCGGCCTTCTACAAGCAGGTCATCAAATCCTTAGATGCAGGAGTAGCAGTGTACAAAGTCTTTCTGGACTTTAGGAAGGCCTTTGACACTGTCTCTCACCCCATTCTCATTAAAAAAAACTGGGGGACTGCGGTGTCGACACCTAAACAGTCAAATGAGTCGCTAACTGGCTGGGGGGCCACACCAGAGAGTGGAGGTGGATGGGTCATTTTCAATCTGGAGGGATGTGGACAGTTGGGTTCCACAGGGCTTGGTCTTTGGGCCTGCACTTTTCAACATCTTCATCAGTGACTTGTACGAGGGGGTAAAACACCCTGTTCAAATTTGCTGATGACACTAAGCTGTGGGAGGATGTGGGCACAGTGGAAGGGAGGAATAGGCTGTAATTGGACCTAGACAGGTAATAGGGGTGGATGGATAAGAATAGGATGGGATTCAACACTGACAAGTGCAAGGTGATGCACCTGGGGAGGAAGAACTGGCATGATACCTACAGGCTGGGGAACCCCCTTCTCGTCAGTGCAGAGGCAGAAAAGGATCTTGGAGTCATCATTGATGCCAAGATGAACATGGGCCAGCAGTGTGGAGATGCAGTAAGGGAGGCCAGCCATACCTTATCATGCATCCACAGATGCATTTAAAGCAGGTCCAAGGAGGTGATACTCCTCTATGCGGCACTGGTCAGGCCTCAGCTGGAGTACTGCATCCAGTTCAGGGGGCAGCAGGGCAGGCCCTATGAGGAGAGGTGACGGGACCTGAACCTGTTCAGCCTCCACAAGAGAAGGCTGAGGGGGAATCTAGTGCCCTATTACAAACTAGTCAGGGGGGACCAGCAGGCAATGGGGAAGTCCCTGTTTCCCAACCACTACCAGGAGTGATTAGAAATAATGGTCACAATCAATAATAATAATAATGGTGCAGGCTTCTACCCTGGGGATCTTTAAGAGGAGGTTAGACAAACACTTTGCTGGGGTCGTTTGACCCCAGTACTCTTTCCTGCCATGGCAGGGGGTCAGACTTGATGATCTGCTCAGTTCCCTTCCAACCCTACAAACTATTAAAATATGAAACTATGGACCTACCAATTTGAACATGTCCAATCCCATCAGAAGTTCCCTGACTAGGTCCTCACTGACCCTGGCTCTGGCTGTGCCTCTCTTTGGTCTGTCCAGAATCCCAGTGTGGAGGGATGTCCCAGTCCCTGTTCAGAAAAATAGAGGCAAAGAATTTCTTAAAGAGGTCAGCTTTATCATCTGGTGTGATGACCAGATCTCCAAGTGTGTCTTGCAGGGGTCCCACGTTACTTGGTGCCTTCTTTTTACTCCCTATATATTTAAAAAAGGATTTCTTGTTACCTTTGTTCTGGGTCACTAGTCCCAGTTCCATCTCTGTCTTAACCTTCCTAACAGCCCCCCACAGTCTCAAGCAATGGAGACTGACCAAGCAGTCCCCTTGGTGATGGCCCCTCCCTTCCACTGCTTATATACCTCCTCTTTAACTTTGAGATGTTCCTGGATGCCTTTGGTGAGTCATGGGGACTCTTGAGTACTCTTGCCCACTTTGACTCATGTTGGGACTGTCGCCTTTGGGCTTGTTTCCTTAAGGAACAACTGCTCTTCTTTGACACCCGACTCCCCTCCCAGACCTCAGTGCTTCACCTATTAATTTCCTGAAGTCACTGAAATTGGCCCTCCTGAAGTACAGGACTGCTGCCTTGTTGCAGGCCTTTGACAACCTGCGCTGGATGGTGAGCTCCAGTAGGCAATGATTGCTATTGCCCAGGTGGTCAAGAACCCACAGTCCCTTCACCAGGTCATCACAGGTGGCCAGGCCCAAGTTCATCAAGGAATTTCCCCTGGTGGGACTGTGCACCTCATATCTTGGCTAGGAACCTACCTGTCTTCCTAGTAGATACCCAGGTAAATTAACCCCTTGAAGCACCTACACTGGCTGGGAATTGAACCCAGATCCACTACATGGTAAGCAGAAATTATACCATTGAACCACCAGTGCTTGATGGCCTTTTGATGATCTTTTGTTACTAGGAACTGAAGCTTGCAGTCTGTTTCTTGGAATGAACAGGTTGTAAGGGGCACCTCATCACAGATGGTATCCTGCAGTGACAGTGTGTGCATAGACCATCCAGACTGAAGGAACCTGACGTGACTGGTAACACTTAAGCTCCAGAAAACACTGATGGAGTCCTACAGGAAGAACTGGGGTTATCTAGTCTGGAAAAGAGCATGCCGGGAGGTAGGGTGGGGAGTCAAGTCCAATGACAGTCTTTCGGTGCATGAAGGGTGATTATAAATTCTCCCTGGCTACAGGGGCCAGAGTGAAGAGCAGTGGTTTTAAACTGCAGGAAGATAAATTTAGGTTGGATACTAGGAAGAACGTTCTCACAATAAGGGAGACTGTGAACTCTCCATTATCAGATTTTTTTATAAGCAGGTTAGAGAAACACTTGTCTCAGATGGTTTAGGCAGCAATGATTCAGAGGTGCCTTCTAGTCCTACTTTTCTATGATTCTAGAACAGTTTGGTTGAACTTGAACTGGAGCTCTGCCAGGCCTAAAACCTTTAATGGTTAGTCACACCCTTGTTATGTATTACTTTTAATTTACATTCAATATTAATTTATTTTTATCATTTACTCCAGCTAGATATTCCAAAAGATTCCCAGATTGTGATTTCTAGAGGATTGTGTTATGTGTGTATAACTTCCATAGCACAAGCAAGTGGTACCACTACCACAACAGTTGTTTTCCAGCATTATTTTATCCCTTTTCTCTTCACTTGCTTTTACCACAAGTCTTCCCCACTTCTAAGCCTTTCCATTTTCCCTTCTCATTCTTAATAATTCTGTGCTACCTATTTTTAATGTGCACTCTCCAAAGAAATTTCTCTGGGCCCAGCTGGAGTTGTCATTTTACTTAGTGTTCTAGTCAATGCAGTGTCACTGCCAACTACAATCTAGATATGCTCAAGATATGATCAAAATGGCAATTACAACAAGCAAAGCCAGCTTGTTCTAACAGGGATACTATAAAAGGTTCATTTTTTTAAAAGAAAAAATAGAAAGCATATATTTAATAGGCAGAAAGAGTCTGACAAATGGTAACATTGTACAGATTAAAACAAAACATGTACTTTAAGGAAATAAACTAATTAAAAGAGCAAGCATAACCAAAAAGAAACAAATCACTTTGGACAGTTCAACTAACAGAATAATCTTATTCTATATACACTGTAGTTGTTAAGAGACAAATTGATATTTTGAAGTATGGCAGAAGAAAATTAGAATTGAAAAATAGAAGAATAACATCAATATTATACAATTATTGTGTGTCTGTGATGGAGAAGCCACAGTCTTTAGGGAGTGAGGGAGCCAAAATTGACAAATGTTAAAAAGTGCACAAATGTAATGTAATTCTTATGAAAAGTTAGAGAGAGGCTCTTAGAAAGAGAGATACCAGGGGGAAGGAAACAAATATATAAATAGTGGAGAAAAAAAGGAGGAGAAACTATAGCTTTTGGGAGTCTCTAGCCTAAAGGTATAGGATTCTCTTTTCAGCAGTAGAATGCTTTACTTTATCCAAATAGCTTCTGAAAACCTGATGGGAAAATATAGATGGTTTCTTTCATCCCTGTTTCCACAGTACATGTGGCTTCCCATTCTTCATCCTGCCATGCCATCCACCCCTTGTAGCACAGATCTGGCTCCAAAGCAGCTAACATCTCGGGTTGGTTTACATCCAGCCCTTACTCCAGTATTACAGAAGCAACTAACTTTCACATATATTCTGCATGGGAAAATGATGATCAATACAGAAATTAGTCCTTTCTTGTACAGGCTTTTGGTACTCTATCCATACCACAAGTAAAATGAAGTTGAATGACCTGGAGCACTGGAGTAATTCAGCACAGTATTGTGGTCCTGTGACTCATAAGCATGACGCTTGAAGAATGGGTTTGGACTTAAAGCTTAATATGTCATGTCTCTCAGCCCTTGTCACCAATACTCAATCAAGATATGTTCTTCTCTCCCTGCCTACCTAACATAACTCCCTCAGAGATATGTGTAGCTTGGCAGATACAAACTGAATGAGGAAGGCCCCACTGAAACAGGTAGGCCCCACAGAACAAATAGGCCACCTATCTATCCCATTCATTAAATATTTACATAGTAATTAGCCCAATTCTTCCTTCACTTACATACTTAAAAGGGAATCGTACACATATACTAGAGAATTGGGCAATATCTTCAGAAATACAAGGCTTTGATTTTGTACTAATTTGTAGGCAAAAGCAACTCTGGGTGTGTCTACACATATGTTTATGCTGGCTTAAAGTTACTGCACAATAAGTTCCTGTGTAGTAAGTGGGAACAGGTTGGTGTCTACATGTATAGGTGTTAAAGCTCATTAATATTGTGTGTGGGATGATTTGGGACCAAAATTAGTTGCAAGAGAATCCACACATACAGTGTTACTATGCAGTAAGGAGTCTACACATGCGTTACTGTGTAGTAACTAATCAGGAGTAAATTTGGTACCTGCATGATGCTGGTATCTAATTTATGCCCAAGTAAGCATAAGTCACCATATTTACTGTGCAGTACAGGTGTGCACGTGTAGATCTTGAAAACTTCCAAGGATGGAAGTTCTAAAACTTCTCTCAGTAGTTTGTTCAAATGGTTGGCCATTCTTATATTCAGTAAGTTCCTTCTAATCCCCAACCTAAATTTCCTCTGCTGCAGCTTCCTCTACATTGCTTCTAGTCCTGCCTATAATCACTCTTCAGATATTTGAAGACAGTTATCAGCCCCCTCAGTCTTCTCTTCTCCACACAAAATAACCCTAGTTCATAGAATCATTGAAAATTAGGATTTGAAGGGACCTCAGGAGGTCACATCTAGTCCAAACCCCTGCTCAAACAGGACCAGCCCCAACTAAGCGTGTGTTCTCTTCTAGGTTGGCGGACCTCCTCCGGCGGGCTTTAAACTAGGCTTGTCAGGGGAAGGGGAAGATGAGGGCGGAGGAAACATCAGACTGCCAGACCAAACAGCACCCACAACTACAGCCCAGACCAGACCAACGAGCGAAGCGAATAAACAGGTAAGAGATAGGGACCAGGGTAACACTGGGACTAGGGGGTCAGTACACACAACCACAGGAGACCTCAAATGCCTCTACACAAATGCTCGTAGTATGGGTAACAAGCAAGAGGAACTCACCCTCCTGCTGGCTAACACCAGCCCGGACATAGTGGGGATTACGGAAAAGTGGTGGGACGCAATGTATGATTGGGCAGTGAATGTCAAGGGCTATAGGCTGTACAGGAGGGACAGGATAGGAAAGAGAGATGGGGGCGTGGCGCTCTATATTAAGGAGGAATACACATCCTCATCAATTAGCAAGGAGTAAGGGGAGGGGCACTCTGAAGTTCTTTGGGTTAGAGTACAAGGCAGTCGAGGGGAAAGAGACTTAACGGTGGGAGTCTACTACAGACCTCCCAACCAGGGAGAAGAGCTCTTGGGTCAGCTCACAAAGGTAGTGAAGGTTAAGGATGTGGTAGTCACGGGGGACCTGAACTTCCCATACATCTGCTAGGAAGAACAGTCAGCCAGGTATGAATGCTCACATAGGTTCTTGGCCAGAGTGCAGGACTTCCATCTAACCCAGGAGGTGCACAGTCCCACCAGGGGAGATGCCTTGTTGGACCTCATGCTGGCCACAGGTGATAACCTGGTGAGGGGGCTGTGGGTGCTTGACCACCTGGGCGACAGCGATTACCGCCTGCTGGAATTCACCATCCAGTGCAAGGTGGCAAAGGCATGCAGTAAGGCAGTGGCCCTAGATTTTAGGAGGGCAAACCTCAACGAGCTAAGGAGGATAATTGGAGAAGCGCTGAGGTCCTGGAAGGGAGGGGAACCAGGTGTCCAAAGACAGTGGTCGATCCTGAAGGAGACGATCCTCCAAGCCCAAAGGAAGGTAATCCTAATGAGGATCAAAGGGAGCAGGAGAGCACACAAGCCTCCGTGGCTCACCAAAAGCATCCGGGAA
>NW_017728948.1:8513836-8527210 GCF_001723895.1 Crocodylus porosus | reverse complement strand
GTATTCTTTCCTGCCATGGCAGGGGGTCGGACTAGATGATCTGCTCAGGTCCCTTCCGACCCTAGAAACTATGAAACTATGAAACTAGATCATCCCAGCCAAGGCAATGTCTAGTCAGATCTTAAAAACCTCCCAGGATGGAGAGTCTACAATCTCTCTGAGTAACATATTCCAGTATTTTACTGCCCTCTGAGTGAGAATTATTTTCTTAATATCTTACTTCAACTTCCCATGCTGCAATTTGAGACTATTGTTCCTTGTTTGGTCATCTGCTATCACTGAGAACAGTCCAGCTCCAGCCTCTTTGGAACCACCCTTCAGGTAGTTGAAAGCTGCTATTAAATTTGCCCCTCAGTCTTCTCATCTCCAAATTAAATAAGCCCATTTCTCCCAGCTTCTCCTCAGAAGTCATGATCCCTAGCCCCCTAACCACTTTTGTTGCTCTTCATTGGACTTTCTCCAATTTGTCCACCTCCTTTCTCTATTGGGGCACCAAAACAGGATGCAGTACTCCAGATGTGGCCTCACCAGTGCTGAATAGTAGGAAAGAATCACTTCCCTTAATCTTCAGCAATGTTCCTACTAATGCAGCCCAGAATGCCATTAGCCTTCTTGGGAACAAGGGCACACTGTTTGCTCATATTTAGTTACTGTGCCCTGTAGCCCCCATGTCCTTTTCTGCAGAGCTGTTGCTTAGGCTGTCAGTCCCCAGCCTGTACTGGTGCATGGGATCCTTCTATCCTCAGTGCAGGACTGCACTTCTGCTTATTGAACCTTGTGAGATTTCTTTTGGTCCTATCTTCCAATTTTTCAAGGTCTCTCTTTATCTAGCTCTCCCCTCCAGCATATCTACTAGTTCCTTGAGCTTGATGTCATGTACAAACTTGCCGAGCATGAGCTCAATGCCATCTTCCAGTTCATTCATGAAAATGTTGAACAAAACCAGCCTCAGGACCAACCTCTGGGGGACTCCACTTGATACTGGTTGCCAACTAGAACTCACACCATTGCTGATCCAGCCCTCTGCACCTGATGATCCAGCCAGTTTTCTATCCACTTTACAGTCCATTTATCCAACAAATTCTCTAAGTTCTTTCAGCCTTTCTTCATTAGTTATTTATATCTTATGGAAGCAACAGGAAATGGAAATTTTGCCCCAGAACATTTTAAAATCTATTAGGAATTTTTATGTTGATCTGTTGGGGGTATTTTTCTTTATTCCCAGTTTCAATCATTTATCACTGCATTATCTCTCCCATCCCTGTACAACCTTTGGTTTTGTCATAAATCTTTTTTATTTTGAAAAGTAATGACTTTGGTGAATTTGTTTGATTTTTCTTTTTCCACCCAGGATTCCAATTTTGACCTAAAAGCTGAAAAACGTTAATGAATTAGGATCTTGCAAAAAAGCACACTCAATGGGCTGCAACTTTAATTTGTGTAAATCATTGGAACTCCATTTATATCAACTGAGGATCTGGTAAAGTGTTGCCACCCCAAACCATTTTTCTTACTGACAATATGCAAACTTTTTAATGACAAGCAAGTTTTTTTTACAGACACATCTTTTATATAATGTCAATGTAACCCTTCTGCCAGGTACTGGATAAAGGTGAGTTAAAATTTTGGATGTAACACCAACCATAGCAAAAGAGTTTCATTGTCAATAAAAAGTTTGCAGATTGTCAATGAAAAAAATTGCATTGACAACCCTGATTGTAGAAATGTACACCATGCTGCTGCACTTACCCCATGAGTTCACTGTACCCTAATACCCCTGACTGTGCCCTACACTGGGTTGCACCCCCCACCACCCATCCTCCAGGCTTAACTGCACTGTCCCTCCCCACTATCTTTGCACAGACCCCCCAAAGAAGCACTGTTAGGGTGACAATATGTGTATCTTGGAGAACATTGGATTTGCAGCTGAATAAAAAGGCTATAACCTTTGACCTAGCAAAAGCTGCTGACCACAAGGCAGAATGATATATTAAAAGTAACATTGCAAGATGCTTAGGCAACCATTTCCCTAATAATATAGTAGTGTTGTAAGATATATGTAGCTCATTATGCATCATTAGAAGATAAAGCAGCTTTTGCATATGAATGCTTATGCTAAGCCAGCCATTTGCTTATGCTAAGTAACCATCTTAACTGGGACAACCATTTTCAAGTGATTCTGTGTAAGTCTGCATGCTGTGAATGAGGCAAAGCCTCAGAAATGTGGAGATGGTACAACCTAGAACTGAAAAAACAAACTGGAATGTGAAGGACAACATGTAACTGATAACATGGACCACATCCTTTGCACATCATGCCTCCTCCACCTGTCACTCCTATGCATCTTCCTGCTACTTCTCCAATGCTGTCACCAGCCAGTTCAGGAGGAAGCTCCAATCTTGGGTCCTCCTCTGGCAGAGCCGGCACATCCACAGGGCCCCAGCTAAGGGTGGCAATGACCCTGAGCCACCATCCCTGCTGCCAACTGTAGCCTCTCTCGCACATGCAGCTGCAGAACCTGCACAGCCATGATAAAAAAAAAGAGTTTGCATCATTTTGCAGATAAGATGCTCTGTACCAAGGGGCTGTGCACTGCCCAGCCTCAGATTCAAGGTTGTGCATCCATGAATGTCCATGGTCCATGGTAAACATCTGCACAGGCCAAGGCCCAGGTAGCTGCTGGTCAAGCCCCCCTTTTCTAACCACTCCTTAGGAGCCGGTGGGCCACTGGGTGCTAGCACCTACTGCCATGGATCCAGACCCAACCCCCTACTTTTCCTCCTGCAGGCCAGCCTGTCTTTTGTGCTGCCAACAAGTTTGTGCTGCTCAGGATCAGGAGGCAGTAGGCTCCCAGACAACTGGGATGCTGAGCTGCTGGCATCCCCATCTATCCTGCAGGAGGCATCCTCAGAGCAGTGCCCTTAGGCCATCCCCCTCCCCGCCCCTTGTTGGCTCTCTTCCCTCAGCATACCCCTGCTGTGATTGTCCCAGGCACAGCACAAGAAGTTGTTTATGTAGACCAAGGGGTGACAGACCCACTGCACCCTGTTGCTGCTGATGGCCATGATGCACCTGAACACCTGGCTTATGACCTTGGGCTTCCATGGTGTGGCAGGAAAGCTTGCACTTCCCTGCAACCTCTGCTGCTGCCTGGAGGTCTGCCTGTACCTGCGCAACATGTCCTTGTTCCCCGCAGCTAAGGAGTACATCACCACCAGCATCAACACATTCCTTGGCATGTGAGAGGCCAATGCCTACCTGGTTGTGGGAGCAGAGGCTGCTCAATAAAGTTTTAAATTTTCCCCCACCTCCCTGTGTTCTGGGAGGGGGGAACAAGGGGACCAGGGGAGCATGCGCGGGCCAGGTGGAGAAGGAGAGCAGTGGCAGGGGTTGCAGCTGCAGCAGGGACAAGGCTAAGGGCACTGACCAGGGTGGGAAAGCCCCTTCCCCACCTCAATGAAGGGCTTACTACATGGTCAGGGCTGGTATGCCTAGTGGTTCAGTTTGCTCCCTCCTGAAGGCGATGGTGTGTGGCTCCTGGTGGTGTCCTCAGTCAGTCCTTTGTCAGACTGGTGTGTGGCTGCCTGGGCAGGGGTCCCCTCTAGGCAGGAACTGGAGCTATTGGTGGCCAGCAATGGCATGGATGGCCAGGCCTCATTGCTGGGGCTGAGGCCTTGGACCTGGTGGGACAGGTGCTGGCCCAGGTTCTCAGAGCTGCTGACCGATGCTGGGGTGGGGAGCTTGGTGGACTGGACTGCTGGTGGCCCAAGGGGCCCTCCACCAGTGATGCATCTCTGTGGGTGCCAGACCATAGCAGAGGCTCAGGCAGGCTGCCTGTGCCACAGTACACAGCATGGCTACTGCCTGGTTCCAGGGGCACAAGGATGGTGTCCAGTTGCTGCATAAAGAGCATGTACTTGTGCGCAGTCCCAGACCAATGGTCATGGTGGCACACTGTTAGGGCCATCCCTGTGGCGGGGGGAGGTGGGGTGTGAATCACAGCAACCACTCGAGTCCCATACTTTGGGGGGGTCCTGCAGAGTTGGGTGGAATGGCATGGCGACTCTGTGCTGCCACTGGCTTCACAGCCAGCCACTCAACACTCCTTTCTGCTGCCAAATCTTCTGCTGAATCCAGTGCCTCCAGACTCTGCACCCCACTCTCCACCACTGAATCTGCCACTAGCTTCCTTGTTTCCAGGGGCAGGGCCCCACATAGGCTGATTTGCCCCAGAACCCACACCTTGCTTAGGTCATCAATGCCCATTGTGCCCACAAGGCCTGATCTTTATGTGGCACCAGTGCACTGACTGGTTGTGCCTGCACGCCTACATATGGCCTGAGAGCCCCTCATAAATGTGCTAGTTTGAGTGCCCACCCTGCGTAAACTGCCTCAATACCTCAGTTTTACACCACAGTGCTAAAAGGTTTCCAGTCTCCTCCAGTAACCAGTTGAGGCCCCAGGAGATGGCATGTGGCATTGGTGAGGACACTAGCATGGCTCCTCTGATAGCTGTCTGGGCCTCTGTTGGCTGTCCTGGTGCTGCTGGGCCTGGGCAGCAGCCTGCAGTATCCAGCACAGAGGCATGGTACAGGACTGTCAGCAGCACAGTGAGGCGGTGCCAGGCACCAGCTGCAGGCTCCAGGCAGGCTGATGGGGGTCATCTGTGGCCAGCTGAAACTAGCTTTGATGGTCAGGAGATGTTTACAGCTGGGCCTGAGTGCTGGCAGGCCTGGAAGGTGCCTGCAGCACCCTGTGGGGCTTGGATGGCATGGCCCTGGCAGCTGTGCAGTTTGCAGTGACAGGGAGCAGCACTGGGGTGCAGGCAGGCTGGCTGAGCTGACCTGAAGCCTGTGCACAGGGACACAGTGGCCACATGTGACAATAGTCTACCTGCATTTGCCCTAAGACTCCACAATTCCTGTAGGCTTTTAAGTGCCTGGGGTTGGGTTTCCCATTCAGCCAGCCCATCCCTAGGCCAAGAGAAGCTTCCAGCCCTGGGGCCCTAGGCCAGGAGAGGCTTTCAGCCCTGGAGCCTTGGGGCTCTTGGGTTATCCTGAGGCTGGCCCTCTAGTGGCAGGCTGACCAGGAGCAAATTTTCTTCTGGTCAGCGCCTATATGTGCATTACTGTACAGTAACTACTCACGATTAATTTTGCTACTTGCAATTGTAGGTAGGTAAGTTACTCATGAGTAGGACAGTTAACTGTGCAGAAATGGTCTCGTGTAGATGCATGCTATGAGTAACTGCATTAGCTTGAATTTAATAGGATTGCTCGCTGTATAAAATTAAGGAGATGCATTTTTTTTTTTAATGGAACTGAACTGTAGTGCAAAGTGCGTAATTTCAGATATCCATACTTGTACATTTTGGCTTACATGACATAGCCAGAGTGAATGAGTGGCAGATGGCATTCTTTGCATCAAGGGGGTATGTTATCTCCTGTGATGGCTAAAATTAGTACTTTGGTCCTTTCAATCTACTTGAAACCACCCATATGAATTTTTGAGAGAGTCACACATGAGAAAGTATCAGATTCTTGTGTTTAGGAAGTTAAAAGATTCTAGGTCTATAGGAAGGATGCATTATCTTCATTAAATAACAGAGCAGCCATTTTCATAGCTGGAGTACTGTCGGATACTCTAAAGAAAATTGCAGGCAGTTCATTAAGTCTGTGCTAGTCGTACAGAAAAGTAGCTCTGGATGTTGGAACTTCCATGTTCATGTTTACATGCAAACAAGTTATTTGCTGTAGAGTACAAATGTCCAATCCCCATTACAGAGAAAAAGAAAAACACAGGCCCAGGAAAGTCTGCTAAAATGTAGTGTCTGCAAGTGTCTTATACTGTCTTTGATTGTCTATAAATAATAAAAAAAGAAAAAAAAAGAAAAAAATATAAGAATAGAATATGATTTTTGACTTTTGAAGGACTGTTAAGATCATTTTTATTGAGCGCACTGTGCATTTCAAATTCTTTTTACTCTCCATGGGCAGAAAATGCTGCTGCACTTTTGCTTAGCTAAATCTCCCATTGATCATAGAAGATAAGAACCCATTTGAAACATGATTATGTGATAAAAGCTTAGAAAACCCACTTTACTTTGTAAATCATTTCCAAACTTTTCCTTACATTTTAAGGTTGCTCAACATTTATTTTTGATTTGAGTTTCAATGTGCTGGTCTCAGACTGAAAATCTGAATTTACTTATACAGTAATTCTCATTGTGGCATGCAAAGTGCTCTATCAGGGCACAAACAAAAGAAAGCATCAATATAAATTGAAACAATTTCTTCCCATTAAGGAGAAAGATGGATATTATTATTATTAAACATTTATCTTAAAGTAACCTCTAGAGATCAGCCAAGTCAGTCTCCCATTGTGAGTCACTGTACAAGCATATAATCAATGCCAATCTCTGCCTTAAAGCATTTACAGTCTAAAGGATACTAGTAAAAAACAAACTTCTAAGAGTCTGAAGTTGAGCTTCATTCAGATCACCATCCAAATAGATATGTAGATGTAGGTTGAATTCTGGCCTATCAGGTTTGTTTGGATGTGATAGTTGCTATCTAAATCAAGGCTGTCCAGCTTGTTGCCTGAGGATTGCATGCACCCTTCATCAAACTTGCCTGCTGTGGCCCCTTGTTCCTGCTGCAGTAGCAGCCAAAGTCTTTCAGGTCCCTCTCGCCAGCTTTCACTGCTTGACCCAGCCTCAAGGGGTAGCAGTGGAGGACTTACCATGAAACAAACTGTGGTGCCACAGGGCTTCCAATGACAGGGGGCCCCATGGCTGCCAGTGCTGCCACCGCCAGAGAGCCTCCTGTGTTTGGTTTGTGGCCCTCACTCCCATCCAGTGGGCTGTGGGCATCTTCAGCCATTCCAGACAGAAATTCCAGCCATAGCCCCTCCCCCGTGGCAGGTCTGCTACGCTAATTCCCCCACAAATGGGCTGTGGTGTGGGAGCTGGCATCCCATACACTGCTTGCATCACAGGGACACACTAACCATAAACCTACCGCTGAGAAGTAGGGTGGTACATCCTGTGGTGCCGGGGGAGGCAGATTGGAGCTCCTATGCAGCATAGAGCCATAAAGAAGCCCAGGAAATGGAGGTGAGGTGGATAGTGCATCATGTGAGAGCAGCGGATGGAGGTGCCTGAACTTGTATGTGTGATACTTTGGGGTGGAGGAATACCCACCCCCCTGCCAACTTATAGTGAACCAGAGTTGGGGCTGCCTACCCATTCACATTCATGATCAGTAGTCTGCGGGGGCTGAGACCCCTGCTAGTACAACCCCCACAGTGTGTAGCATCTGCTGGTACGACCTGTAGGGCATACAGCCCCCAGCTGGTCAGAAGTTGAACAGTCCTGATCTAAAAAAACCCAGCATTTGGCATTAACTTGAATGGCACAAAGGTAAGGCATTAAAGGAGGAACAAATGCCAGTCAATGATTATTAGAACGGTGTAAAGCTTCAGTAGCTGATTCAATTTGGAGGAGATTCGGCCCAATCTGGTGGCCAAATCTCTGAATCCAAATCAAATCAGGAGCCCTATTAAAAGGTGCAAATCAATCGAAACCTCCAAATAGATTCAAAGAGATTCAGAGAGATTTGGAGATTCAGTCATAGACTAGGTTCTGTCCTAGGGCCTATACTATTTAAAATCTTCATCAATGATGTGGACATTGGTATCAGAAGCGGACTGGCCAAGTTTGCCGACAACACCAAACTCTGGGGTAAAGCACCCACACCTGATGACAAGAGGGTGATCCAGGCTGACCTGGATAGGCTCAGCAAATGGGCAGATGAGAACCTGATGGTGTTCAACACCAAAAAAATGCAAGGTTCTCCACCTTGGGAGGAAAAACCTGCAGCATGATTATAGGCTCAGCAGTGCTACGCTGGTTACTGCTGAAGATGAAAGGGAACTGGGAGTCATGATTGACCACAAGATGAACATGAGCTTTCAGTGTGGTGCTGCAGCTAGTAATGCAAGCAAAACACTGGCTTGCATCCATAGATGCTTCTCAAGTACATCCCGGGTTGTTATTCTCCTGTTGTACTTGGACTTGATGAGGCCGCAGCTGGAGTACTGTGTCCAGTTTTGGGCTCTGCAATTCAAAAAGGATGTGGAGAAGCTTGAGATGGTGCAGAGGACAGCCATGCACATGATCAGAGGTCAGGAAAACAGACCTTATGATGAGAGGCTGAGAGCTATGGGATTCTTCAGCTTGGTAAAGCACAGGCTCAGGGATGATCTGGTGGCGACCTATAAGTTTATCAGGATCTGGGGGAACATCTGTTCACCAAAGTACCCCAAGGGATGACAAGTTTGAATGATCACAAACTCCACTGTGACCGATTCAGGCTGGACATAAGAAAGAACTTCTTCACTGTCCAAGCCCCCAAGGTTTGGAATAGACTGCCACCGGAGGCGGTGCAAGCATCCACTTTGAACCCCTTCAAGACACATTTGGATGCTTATCTTGCTGGGATCCTATGATCCCTGCTGACTTCCTGCCTCTGGGGTGGGGGGCTGGACTCAATGATCCTCTGGGGTCCCTTCCAGCCCAAATGTCTATGAAATGTATGAAATCTATGAAACTATACAGGCAGCAGTCCTGGACACAGCTGCCTCCAATTGGTAAGTCTGTTGTGGTGGGCGGAGGGGGAAGGGAAAGGATGTGGGGGGAGACAGATCAATGCCCCCACAGCGGGGGAGGGACTGGGGCTGGGACAAGCTGCCCAGCCAGGATGGGAGGACACAAGACTTGGGGAAGGAGGCTCCAGCCACTGTGTGCTGCTGCGTGCAACCCATCTGGGAGCTGCTTTTCTGGTGGTTCCTCTGGTGGCTCTCACCACCAGTCTGGGAGGGCATGGGAATGGGTGTGTGCCCCCAGATCTACATGGGGTGGGATGGGCCAGGTTGTAGTCCAGGTGGCTGGCCACATCCACCCGCCACTGGGCTATGTTCCACTGGGTGCATGGAGCCAGGGCAGGGCTTCAGGCAGGTAGCTCCAGCTGCAGCCCACAGTGCAGTTCTGGCTCTGCCCACCCCGCAGAGCGCAGTGGAGCAGGGGCTATGGCAGGGCTGCAGCCATGCTAAAATTCTCCATAACCCCTGCCACCAGCCCCACCCTGATCCAGGGGCATGAGTTCACCCCCACGCCCTGCCGCTGCTCACCCAGCCAGAGTGGAGCACAGTGAAGCTGTGATTTGTCCGGTAGGCACTAGGATGCTGTAGTGGCTTCTGCTGCTGCAGGTCGCTTGTCTGAGGCAGGGCAGCAGCACCATTCTCAGCCTCCCTGCCCCAGCTGGGTGAGCAGCAGGAAGGCATAGCTTCCATGCCGAATCCCTTCTGCCGTTTGTCCAGAGCACAACCTGGCCCAGCCTGCCTCGCAAAGATCTGGGAGCACATACCCACTCCCATGACCTCCTGGACCGGGGGTGAGAGTTGTCAAAGGAGCCACTGGAACAGCAGCTCCTGGACCAGTGGTGCATGGTGGCACACAGTGGCAGGAGCCCCTCTCCCCATGTCCTGTGCCCCCCCCCACCCCAGCTGGGCAGCTTGTCCCAGCCCCATGCCCAATCCCTCCCTCACTGTGGGGACATTGATCTGCCCCCCCATGTCCTTTCCCTCCCCCCTCCACCCACCACAATAGGCTTATCAGCTGGAGGTAACTGAGTCCAGCATCAAGGACTGCTGCCTGCATAGTCTGTGGCCAAATCTCCGAATCGGTGCTGAATCTTCGTATCTGAATTGGCTGAATCTAAGCAGGACAGTGATTTGAATCACCAATTCAAATCACTGTCCCTCTGAATCAGCTGAATCCGAATCCAAAGAAAATACCCACTGCTTTACACAGGCCTAATGATTATCCCTGACATTCCCCCAGAAGTTGGGAGGGTGAATCATGGGGTGGAAGACAAGTTTTTGTGCTCCCTCTGGGGACTCAACCTTACAGGTCACCCTCTTTGTTAGATCCACAAAGAATATGAATCATGACATCCCTGCAGAGATTTGCTATACAGTGCCTTAGCTTTTAGCTCACACTGAAGTAGTTCATATGTTTAGCATTTGGGATCTCTAATTCAGTCTCTACTTCATCAGTCAGGAGGAAATCTAGGAAGGTGCTGCTAAGGAAATGAGTACAGCTTGTTTGCTACAACCTACCTTCGTCCAAACAGGGAAGATCAAACTATGAGGTGGAAGCACAGTACAAGTCCCAGCACATTCCTCTGATTGTTGAGCAGGAGACTGCCTGAAAAATATTGTCTGACAGATTGCCAGTACCCACTGCTTCAGGTCAGACCCAAAATACCGTAAGTACATTGAATTTTTCCACTGCCTGCCAACCACAGAATTTCCACCATTTTTCACATAGAAAAATTCATATTGTCCTTCCTTTAGTTGCATCTTTACCTGGAAATTCATTGCAAAAGCCACCTACTCTTTTATTGTATCAAAATTTCATTTGCCTTAACATTTTCCCAGCTGGTTTGCCCCGAATTTTACAAATGGCAATGAAGTCGATATTTTAATACCATTCAGTGGACCACTTGAACACAAACTTAGCTCTACATACACATTCAACATTAATCAAATATTGAAGTCCCATTCACTTGAGCTGCCCAGAAAATTGAAATGAAAATTGAAATGAAAAATTAATGTTTATTCTGGGTTTTGTTAAAATTGTATAGCAATCCAATACTTTCCCTCTACTCTCCTCCAATTCTGCCCATTGTTTGACTTCTATAAAAACTAGCTACAGTGCAGCCCACATGTAAGTGTCTTGTTGAATTGGAGCCCGTGTTCATGCTAAAAAGAAAAGGTTATGTGATGACTGTAGGTAGCCAAGCATTTTAATGCCTTGCAAAAGGTTAATTTTGGGTGTGTGCATTTTCATGTGAATTGGCCTACCTGGCATACGTCTAATTATGAGATTAGGCAGTAGTACCCTCAGACATATTAGTGCTGGTCTGTGCTTTCATGCCCTGAACAGAAGCATTTACATGGTATAGCAGGTGCATTATTTTGTCCAGTCTCTGTGCAGTTTCTCAAGAACATTAATTAGGGACATATAACACCTTCATTTTACTAAGAGTGGTTAAAACACAAGAAAACACAGTTCAAGCAGTTTACCATGTGTTAAATGCCCTAAGCAGTGCTGTGGTAAGGAAGTTTGGTGCCCAGGGCAAAGCACACAGCAGCAACCCACCCTCACCCCATGCACAGATCCAGAAGGGCACATGCCTCACCACCCCCCATGCCTGCTTGGAGTGCATGCAGTGGCAGGAGCCATCCTCCCTGCATCCCTGTACCTCACCCCTCCAAAACAAGCCACTCATAGCTCTGTCCCATGCTCCATCGCAGCTGGGCAGTGCCTGTTGGTGCCCCTTTGCTTCAGCACCCAGGGTGGTCAACCGTTTGCTGCCCCCCCCCCCCAACCTTGCTACAGCACTGGAGCTAAGAGTTGTTACATTTCAGGCATGGATTTTCTTCTAACACCAACTTTAACAGGTTCAATATTCCAGTGATTTGCAGTGCAGATATACCACAGTTCATATAGAATAATGGCATTTGGGAGGGGGGAGAAAAATATCAGAGCTTTTTGCATGTTTCATTTTTTATAAAGTAAATAAATAAATAAAACCCCACAATTATTCCCGTCACCCTTCTGAGCAAAACGTAATGGGACAGTGATTTTGAGGAAAGTCACTCACAGAAAATCACAGAATATGACCCAAAACGGGCAGGTTTAGGCAAGCACAGATGTGCGGTATGTGGTACTGCAGACCCACTTACTGCACAGCACACCACACACAATGCACATGTAGGTGTTTCCCGCAGTGCTAATTTGCAGTGCAGGGATTTTTTTTATTTTTATTTTTTTTTGCCACCAGGAGATCCCGGTGTCAGAAAACCCTGCGCCTTAAAAAAAGTGGGGTGATACATGTGGCAGCAGCATGCCGCACTGGAAACCAGAGCCTGGCTGGCCAGAGCCACACTCCAGCTGTTGGCCAGACTCCGCAATGCCAGATTGCCATGGCCACAGCCCCTGGAAGCACTCGGGACCCCAGGTCAAGCTGTTGTGGCCAACCAGTGAGTTGGACCCAGAGTCCCCTACTGCCTCCCAGGGCAACGTGCTGCGCACCAGAGCTCATGTACATGGGCATTTCCTGAGGACAAGCTGCAGTGGCAAATATTGTGGCCCTGCTGTTTGTCCCTAGGGAAATACATGTCTCCGCTTGTGGGGACGTGCCCAATGTGTTTTTATTAGTGTGCTATATCTCTTTCTAGTTTTAATATGGTTGTGTAAATCTCCTAAAATGAACACCCCCCTCCCCAGTTATTACAGGACCCACAGCGTATAATATTGGTTTTGAAACAGACTCCCTTCCTACTATTCATACAAAAGAAGAAACACATTTTTCCAAGGACTTTTTCAATCCTAATTAGAATAAAGAGGCATTATTTCTAATTATTATTATTATTATTGTTTTAATATAGGGATATATGTGTACTTTGGAGACAGGAAGATGTTACTCAGCAAAGCTTCTAACTGTGATCTATTCAGTCCTTCATTCCTGTTCTTATAAAATGCCATTCACAGCCTCAGCATTTAGCAAACTTGTTATTTTACCATTCACAAAGAATAACGGTAAATGACAAGTTGTTTTTTAAAGAGATCTCCAGGAGATTTTAACTTTGTAATCTCTTTGCAGAAAACAACCACAATAAATAAATAAACAAATAAAAATGAAAAGACTGTCAATTTTGTAACAGAGAGCCATTTCCATCTATTACACCTCTCACAATGGTGAGTCATACAATCACAATTCAGATCCAACCTGCACAGCTTATTAAAAATTGATTTCAGTCTAGCTGAGACTGTTAAAGGTGCATATAAATCATGTTTCCTATATTCTTTGAATTGATAAAAAACATTTCATTAGTTATTTGTTTTCTAAACTTGTAATGCTAACACTGCTAGGATTGAAATAGAGGCTTACAGAATCCAAAATCCACATTCTGGCTGGCAGAGTATTTAAATAATGATGTACTACATTCATGCAAATGCTACTCAGAGACATTAAATCTCATAGCCCAGACTTGCTTGTGGCCTGCATACCAATCATGGTCTGGAGCACAAAATTGGGGGTGTGGTATAGATGCAGACATGATAAATTCCTAAAGAAGTCTGTTTAGATCAGACAACCCCTTTTTAAATAAAACGATGTGTGTTTCATATCACTGGGAGCATGTAGGTGAAAATAATTGCTCTTTTTTCTTATTATTAATCTAAATGTATTGCCACAGCTGAATTGTCCCTGTGTGACCTTCCTGAGAACCCAAGTAATTTATTCT